>NC_142001.1:635833-1271666 GCF_049901715.1 Pseudonaja textilis | reverse complement strand
CGAGGTGTAAGGTTTTCACGAATCCAAAGTGACCAGCCGCTTTAGAGTCATGGGCTTGTTGCAATATTTGGCTTCTCAGTGTCTCTGGTACATACAACTTTGCTCCCATCCAGGCCAACCCATCTCTAACTGTACAGTTATTCGAATGAGCCAGGAACCATTCATCAAGTTTTAGGGCCTCCTTTAATTGCACCGTCAAATCATTCGATAAATCTACTTCTTGTTTCTTCTTTTGCACTCTAGTGACCACCGGGGCAGCTAGTTGTTTGGCTGAGACAATTGGCCGTATCACTTCCCGATGAACACTGTTATATTGAGGCAGTCTAGATAGAGCATCCACCATAAAATTCCTCCCCCCGGGGGAGTGAGTACTTTAGTGAGAAATTAAACTGCTTAAAATACTGGGCCCACCGAACTTGTTTAGGAGACAGTTTTCGAGGCGTTTTTAAGGCCTCCAGATTTTTATGGTCAGTCCATACCTCAAACGTGTGTTTCGCTCCTTCTAAGAAATGTCTCCATGTCAATAGAGCCCAGCGGACTGCAAAAGCTTCCTTTTCCCAGATGGCCCACCTTCTTTTGGTTTCAGTCAGTTTACGGGAGGTGTAGGCGCAGGGTTGTAAAGCTCCCTTCTCATTGATTTGAAGTAATACCGCTCCAACGGCCACATCACTCGCATCATCTTGGATCATGAAAGGGGCCTCCATGTCCAGGTGCTTTACCACTGGTTCTGCAGCGAACAGTCGCTTCAGCTTTTCAAAGGCGGCTTGGCATTCCATGGACCACTCCAGTGGCTTGCTAGGCTTTGGTTTTGCCTCCCCTTTAGTTTTTAATAGATTGGTGATAGGCATTGCTATTTTAGCAAAAGACGGGATGAATTGCTGGTAAAAGTTGGCAAATCCCAAGAAGCTTTGAAGTTGTTTTTGGGTGTGCGGGGGGCACCCAAAAGAAAGCCAAGCGAGAAATAGAAACCTAAGACCAGGAATTTATACTCCCCCCCACTCCTCATTTACACAACACAAGAATGTAACACCTCCAGCTCTCTTTCCAGAAATCCCCCCTCCTCCCCCCGTTACTTATGGCAGCCAAAAGATGCAAAGCAGTAGTAGAAGATCTTGAAGGCTGACATTCTTGATAAAATCTCTACTTTAGAAAACTTAGTAGTGAAATTGTTTGAAATCTGTATCATATCTATTCTTGAAAGGGATCCATGTGTTTCAGAAAAGTAGGTGTATTCTAGTGAATTGCCATTTTTCTGTTTCTGCATCTTCACGAGCCCTAAATTGTCCATCAATTCAAAGGAAGCATTTGGTTATGGTGCCTTGGGTGATTTTAATGTTTTTCTCAGAAGTTATAGCCAGTTATGAATCTCCTGTGACATCCTGTTATGAGAAAGCTCAAAATATACCCTCAATATTGAAAGAATGTGAATTGCCCAAGCAGGTCAAAATCACCTTAATTGGTCTCTATTATTCCACCAGATATGGTGCCAGTTCAGTGGTGGGATTCAAATTTTTTTTACTATCGGTTCTGCGGGTGTGGCTTGGTAGGCGTGGCAGGGGAAGGATACTGTAAAATCTCCAGCCAGAGGTGGGATTTGCTGGTTCTCAAAACTACTCAAAATTTCCACTACTACTTCTCCAGAACTGGTCAGAACCTGCTGAATGCCACCTCTGGGCCAGTTGTGACAATGAAGATAATATAATAAAAACTAAGTACTCTGAAAGCTTTGTCTATGTCCAAGAACAATGAACTAATAACAAGTGACTGATAGTTTGTTGATGGAGCCATGCATGCAGATGTTTTAATCACAATGGAGAACCTTCCAGATTCCTCCAGATTTCAATCCACCTCCCCAGAAAGAGGCATATCTACCAAGCAATTGGGGCTATAATTTAGATACATGAAAGCTGAATTTTATCTCCAGAAAGTCTCCTGATTTCCAAGTGTAATAGAGCAATATTTCCCAATCTTGACAATTTTAAAATGTATGGACTTCAACTTTTACATTCTGGAAGTTGAGGTCCATACTTCTTAAAGTGGCTAAGATTGAGAAACACCGCAATAGAGGAAGATTAAAAGAGGAACTGAGGAGAAATAAAAAGTTACTCACTCCTGCCTTTAATAAGACCCTCACCATGCCACTTCAATATTCTCCAATATCACTTAGGCAGTCTTCTATTATTTATCTCTGGTGTGTGGCTTATTCACTGAATTACCTGTCCTCAGAGAAATGTTCCTCCAGTCTATTATTAGTCATTTTGGTCTGGGGAGCTCTGTCTTGATTCTGGAGGTAAGATTAGTCTT
Source organism: Pseudonaja textilis (assembly GCF_049901715.1). Classification (NCBI taxonomy): domain Eukaryota; kingdom Metazoa; phylum Chordata; class Lepidosauria; order Squamata; family Elapidae; genus Pseudonaja; species Pseudonaja textilis. The sequence continues at coordinate 1,269,362 of NC_142001.1, read as the reverse complement.
GTGGCTTCACAGATGGAACAGACAGCTTCCATATTTCCTCTGCCTTTTCCTGTTATCATTACTATTTTGTCTCTAGGACTGTGCAATTGGATTGGATGTCCTTGAGGGTGCTAGGTACTGGATTCAGTCATTACATGGTGAATTGTCCAGATATTGTTTTGTTGTCATGTTTTAACTATGCTGCAAGCCCTTGTGGGTCACAGAACTAATTGAAAATCTAATAAGTGAAATAATTAACTTGGAGATATTGGATTAATTATTAGTGTGTAATTAATTTGGCTTTTCTATTTGAGTAATGAATAGTGTGGATGGTGATCTCAGCAAGTGTTAATTATTTGCGTTAGTATGCATCTGAAGGCTGATGCATATTAAAGACTGATAGCAGTAGATATAGAGTTTGTACAATGTATTAAGCTGAGTTAAAATAGTTGGGCAGTCTATAGTCTAGGGGTTATGGGGAATCAGCTATTGTCTTAGCGTGTGTGTGTGTGTGTGCACGCGCGCGCACGTGTATCACACATGCACATAGAGATAATTAATAGATGGCATAGCATGTTTTGAGGACACAGCAATTCTATTTTGTAATTTAGCATTTTGTGTGGATTCATTCTGTATTCTGAAGGTTTCATTAAGTTCTTGAAGGGAGAACATGGTTTGATATATTTAATAACACTTACAAATCAAATTCAGACAATAGTAAAATGTATGGTGAGGGCCCTCATCTCCATGCAAGCAGGACAACATAGCAAAGTTACTTATAACTCATCAAGATTCCATCCCATGGCACAGAGATGGGCAACTGTGACCCCCCAGACCACAGCAGACCCCCATCCTCTTTTTCAGCACTTCTCACCATGATTGTTAAAAATGATTCAGTTCAGTTCCATTCTGCCATTTTGCACCACAAAACGCATTACAATTCTACTGTAAACCCTGAAAAGGATTTATCACAGCTTAAAAAAGGCAGACATTAAAACTCTTTCCCAAACTCAGGAAAATTCAAATAAAAGATCCTGTCCATTTGCTTAATTAAGCCTTGGCTTCTGCTCAAAGTCAAGGTCACCTATCTCTGCTTTAAGATGTTCCACACGGAAGTATCTAACGATACGTTTTTTCTCTGGCTGCTTCACCAGTCACAGAGCATAAAGTCTGAAAAGCATTGATTTCATCCGAGATGTTGACTAAGTTGAGAGATCACAGAAAAGTTGGACATCAATGATAAATATTACCTAGCTTATAATGCAACATTCCTATTTCTGAAGCAAAGCAGATTTCACATAAGAGACTTCTGAGATCCTTGGAGAAGAAACTGAGTTATTAAATGTATAATGCATATAGTAAATACATACCAATGTCTCCATTCAAAGCTTTTGAAATAAATTGAGATTGTGCAAGTGTGCAAGTCTTAGTGGCTCCCAAAGTGGGCGGTACCGGCCCCTGGGGGGCAGTGGGATGCCTTGGGGGGGGCACTAAGAGGTGGCAGGGGGCCGTTTGAGGCGTCGGCCCTGCAGGTTCACCCATTGACTAGCACTGCTCTGTAGCCGGCGCCTCCAATGCAGAAGCGGTGGCATGTTACGTGCCGCTGCAGCTGCGTTTGACGTGTCGCCCCCCCTGCCGCCTCTTAGTGCCCCTCTGCTGGTCCCCTTGGGGACACTAAGAGGCGGCAGGGGGGCGTTCGAGGCACCGGCCCTGCAGGTTCATCCACTGACTGTAGTAATGCTACGGAGCCGGTGCCTCCAATGCGGAAGCGGTGGCACGTTATGTGCTGCTGCGGCCGTGTTCGACGCACTGCCCCCCCGCCACCTCTTAGTGTCCCCAAGGGGGCCAGCAGAGGGGCTCTAAGAGGTGGCAGGGGGGCATTCAGTTTCACCCATTGAGGCGCTGGCTCTGGAGTCGATGTTTCCCAACATGCCTGTGGGGGCGGCACCTCAAACGCAGAGGCGGTGGCATGGTTTTGCTCTACTTTTCCAACGCTGCACCACTGCCTGCCCTAGGCTTCCTCAACCCTGCCCTGTACTGGGTCCAGGAACCAGGGAACAGCACCACCCTCTACAACGTGAGTACCCCAGGAGGGGGGGGTGCTTGGGAGGCTGATCCCTAGCGGGAATGGCAGCCTGTGAACTTGTTGTCAGGCACGGCAACTACAAAGAGGGGTGGGCTTGGTTGAGCAGGATTCTGGATATTGGGCATGTGGTCAAAGCCTTCCTACCTATCTACCAATCTATCTATCCATCCATCCATCCAAAAGGTCTGTCTATCTGTCTGTCTTTCTGTCTGTCTGACTACCTACCTACCTATCCATCCATCCATCCATCCATCCATCCATCCATCCATCCATCCATGCATACATCAATCCATCTATCTTCCTACCTACCCACCTACCTACCTACCTATCTATCCATCCATCCATCCATCCATCCATCCAAAAGGTCTGTCTCTCTGTCTTCCTGCCTGCTTGCTTGCCTTCCTGCCTACCTACCTACCTACCGTGTTTCTCCAACAATACGGCCTCCCCCAATAGGAAGTCCCAGCATGTTTTATAGGCATAAAATGAAATTAAGCCCCTCTCCCCAAATTAAGGCCTATATTAAACATGCGAAATGGGGGGAAATGGTGGGGGGGCTTGCTGTTAGGAGTGCCATGCCTCACCACCAACCTCCCTACTGTCACCAAGTACTTTGCTGCACACCCGGATATGGTGCTGCCTGTGTTGACCTTGGCATTGGTGGGCCACTTCGTATCGGGAGACCTTCTGCCACCATTGCTTTCCCTTCTCCCTGTGCTGCTGTGGTGTTTGGAGCAACGCCATGGCATTTGGTGCAGCTACGCGGCATTTGGCACAGTCACGCGGGGCTGGCCAGGGCTCCTCCCTGCACCTGGAGACACTCGGCTTCAGGCGCTCCTGTCACCACCGTCCCGGGCATCATTCGAAGGTGAAGCCTATTCTTTTAAAAATGATGCCCTACTACATTTCAATCTGATGCATCAGGTCTCTCTCTCTCTCTTTCTCTCCCTCTCCCTCTCTCTCTCTCTCTCCCTCCCTCCCTCCCAGGCTGGCTTTGCTCTATTTTCCTGATGTTCGTGTGGAGCTGGCGCCTCGAACATGGATGGATGGATGGATAGACAGAGACAGAGACAGAGATAGGTAGGTAGGTAGATATATTGATAGATACCATGTTTCTCATAAAATAAGACCGTGCCTTATTTTATTTTTTTTTACCCCCTCTATGGTGCTGAAATTAGATGGGTTTGATGCAGAACAGAGAATTGTTCAACTGTCAGTTGTTCAATTGTTCAGCTGTACTTCTACAAACAGCTAGTGATTCCTTCTTCCTTTCCAAGATAACATTCTGGCTTAGGTTGCCCATCATGCCCAGTTCCTGGTTAGGACTACAGCATCTGGGTGTACACATCTTGTTATAGTTGGCTTTCACAATGACTTTCTGAATAAGCCATGAGGTCACAATAGCTACAATAGTCACAATAACAATTCCAAATGAGAGAGTGAGCAATATATAGAACATAGGATCATGGGGCTGAAGGGATCTTGGAGTCTTCTAATCTAACCCACTACACAAGGGAGGAGTCATTCTGGATAAATGACTGTTCATTCTCTTATTGAAAACTTTTAGTAATGGAGCACCACAACTTCTGGAGACAAGCTATTCTATTGATTAATTGTTCTTGCTGTCAGAAAATTTCTCCTTCTAGATTGGATCCCTCTTTGACAAGCGTGTACCCATTATTTCTTGTCCTGCTCTCTGGTGCCCTAGAGAATAAACCCTCTTCTTTGTGATGGCCCCTTAAGTACTTGTCCTGCCCTTGTTAGAGTCGGACTCTGAGCGAGAGGAGAAACAGCCGACAGGGAGTGGAGATGTGGTTCTGGAGGTTGTGGAGAAGGCTGGGGAAGGGCAGAGGCCGGCTGGGTAGTCAGAGGAAGAACCAGGCCCATCCCCTCTTCATCCTAGGACATGCAGGGAGGAACGGAAAAGGGAACAACTTGGCTAATGAAAGAAGAAGAGGCCATGATCCCCCTCATTGATTGCAGCTGGGGAGAATAGTATATAAGAGAGACAGTTAAAATGCAGCGTTGCTAGAAGCAAAGCGCGTATTATTTTGGGCTAAAGTTATCTTGGTTGGCATCCTTCCAACAGATTGTGCCTTGTTATCTCCTTGAAGTTGGTAATTACTTATCCTGGTCCATTGTGGAAATTCCTTCATTATAGTTTGTTTTGGTTTTTTATTTCACCTTCATCTGCTCATTGAGTTTGGACTGTATTGCTTTCTTTTGAAGTCTATTTTTGAACAAGTTTAATCTCCAACTGAGAATTATTGAACGGTGGGACCAAGTTGGAGGCATTAAAGGACATTTATTTACGTTTTGGATTTATCTAATGTTTGTGTTACACTCGGGGTCATCACAGTACTGGAAGATACTATCGTATCACCCCTTGTCCTTCATTACACTAGAGGTACCTAGTTCGCTCAGCCATACGATTTAGCCTTCAGGCCTCTTATAATCTTTGTTGCTCTTCTCTGCACACTTTCTAGGGTCTCCACATTATTTGTAATATTGTGACAAGAACTGGATGTCATATAAAGAAGTATTTTTGATGTTTTCTTGAAACCGATGCAGTTGCTGCATGTTTTAAATACACAAAATGGAGGTCCATTATGGAGGTCCATTATGACACCTAGATCCCTCTCACAGAGAGGTACATACAGAAAAGGTTTGCCCTTGGAGTACCTGATAATGAGCTTTCTTGGAGTCAGGATTCTCAGCAAATATTCCCTGTTGTATGGACCCATCTCATTTGGTTGATGTATAACAGGAAAACAGTGTTGGAAGAGACGTTGGAGGTCTTCTGTTCCAACCCTCTGCTCCAACCCCTTGTTCAAGTAGGAAACCCTATATCATTTCTTCATGTATGAATCAAAGTATTAGGTGAACCCAGAAAATGAATAGAGAACCTTCCAGATTCTTCTAGGTTTTGGTCTACCTTCCCAGAAAGAGGCATATACCAAGCATTTGGATATGTATAATTTATATACATGAAAGCTGAATTTCATCTCTAGAAGGTCTCCTGATTTTTAAAGGCAATAAAGCAGTGTTTTCTAGCCTTGACAATTTTAAGATTGGTGTATGATCATTCATTTAGTGATCATTTGAATTTGCAACAGCACTGAGAAAAGGGTGATGGAATCCCTGCTGCTATCCCAGATTTGAATTGAAAGTAAACTTTTTTGAAGGACATTTGGGGGTGGGTGAACTCTGAGTGATTTGGAATTAGAAGGAGAGTTGGATGATGTTGAGTTTTGGATGAATATAGTTGTTGGATTATGATTTTAATGCTATGGTATTGGTGGCATTGATGCAAGTGATTTACCGGTTTTTAAATTTTATTCCCGTAATGAGGAGTATAAGCATCTCAGAATCATTTTCTGCAGCATAAAAGCTTTAGTAAACAACAACAACAACAAAGGATAGAAATTACCATAAATAAATAAATAACCAAACTTGTGATATATACATATGGATAAGCTAAGGGTGACGGGAAAATCTTGAATTATACACATGTAGTTAAGCAGAGAGAGAAACTGGGAGAGGAGGAGGGAGATATTTCTATGTGTTTGGAATTAATTATTTTATACACAAATCTCAGCTACTTTTACATTTATATGGGCTTTGAGCCTCACAAGCAGATAAGCAGGCAACATTCATGTTCGAATTCTGGTTTGAAGCATCATTTCACTAATTGCTCAACTGTCAGAGTAATTTTCAGCTATGGCAAAAACAAGGGCTGATGGTCTGGTTTAACAGAATAACAGAGTTAGAAAGTCTTCTAGTCTAACCTCCTTGCTCAATCTGGAGATCCTATTACCATTTCAGACAAATGGTTGTCCAGTCTCTTCTTAAAGGCCTCCAGTGATGATGTACCCACAATTTCTGAAGGCAAACTGTATCACTGGTTCCTACTGTCAGGAAATTTCTCCTTAGTTCTAGGTTGCTTCTCTCCTTAATCAGTTTCCATCCATTGTTTCTTGTCCTGCCTTCAGGGGCTTTGGAAAATAGGTTGACCTCCCTCTTCTTTGTGGCAGACCCTCAAATATTGGAACCCTGCTATTGTGTCACTTCTTTTCACTAGGCTAGACATACCCAATTCCTGGAACTGTTCTTGTTTTAGTCTCCAGACCCTTAATCCTCTTAGTTGTTCTTTAGCGCAAAAGGATTCAGACAAAGCAGAACATGGAAGATTCAATTTGCAGAAGTTTCAGAGATGATTATTATGATGATGATTAATCATACAGTCAACCAGATGTTCAGACTGGGTTTGGCATTTTTGTCTACCTAGCGAGTCCTTACCAAAGACCTGGGATAGACAAATCTGGATGTTTGATGGTGTTGTAGATATCACCACAGCTGGAAGTGTTCCAAGTAGTAAAGCTGCCTTCTGCAATTGACTGATGGCAAATTTGTCAATGCCTATGGTGTTCAAGTGGTGCTCGAGTTGTTTTGGGACTGCACCCAAGGTGCCTATTTCTATTGGTACCACCCTTGCTTGCCTTTGCCATAGTCGTTCTATTTCTATGTCTTTGTATTTTGTTATCTTCTCCAGTTCTTTCTCTTCTATTCTGCTGTATCCAGGCACTGCCACACCTATTATCCAGACTTTTTTGTCTTTCTTATCAACAACTATTAAGTCCAAGGTGTTATGTGGCAGGTGCCTGTCTCTCTGGATTCTGAAGTCCCAGAGCAATTTAACTTTTTCATTTTGTATAAATTTTTCTATTTTATGGTCAACCAGTTCTTGCTTACAGGCAAATGATATTTCTTGCAGATCTTCCAATGCACCATTGTTGCTACTTTGTCACGCTGCTGCATGTAGTCAGTTTGTGCAATCTTCTTGCAGCAGCTTACCAGGTGGTCTGCTGTTTCTTCAGCTTCTTTGCATACTTACTGTCTGTTCCTGTCTTCTCAATTCTGGCTTTGTATACATTTGTCCTTAAGGCTTGGTCTTGTGCAGCCAGAATTAATCCCTCAGTCTCTTTCTTTAACTTTCCTGCTCTTGGCCATTGCCAGGTCTTGTTATTATCTGCTTTCCCTGCTATTTTTTTTTAGTGTACTGGCCATGTAGTGCTTTGTCTTCCCATGCCTCCATTCTGTTCTTCATTTGGTCTTTCTTGAAGGCCAGTTCGGTCTCTCTGGTAGTCAGCAAGCCTTCCTGGCATGTTAACTTCAGTGCATCTTCTTCATTATCCTTCAGATATTCTTCCAAGGCCGTTTTTTTCTTCTTCAACTATCTGACGTACTTGCAACATTCCACGCCCACCTATTTGCCTTGATAGGTAGAGTCTGTCAATGTCGCTGCGAGGATGAAGGGCATGATTCAGTCTCATTATTTTTCTGGTCTTCCTATCCATTGCTTTTAATTTGTTTGAGTCCAGTTCAGTATTCCAGCTGTGCATCTAATGACTGGTATTGCCCAGGTGTTGATTGCCTTGATGGTATTTTCTCCATTGAGTTTGGACTTTAAGATCTTTTTCACTCTCTTAATGTATTCATCTCTAATATTTTTCTTGACTTCAGTGTGCTTGATGTTGTCAGCTTGAAAGATACCCAACTATTCGTAGTAATTGTTGAGGTAATTCCCCGTTAGGAGAATGAGTGCACACAGGGAGACGTAGTGATAGTGAAGAATAACACACAATTAGCACACAGATACACTGTATAGTAAAATGTAGGTTTTTACTTCCAGTAAAATGTTTAAGCAAAGTTCAACAAACAGTCCAAGTCATTCACGGTTAAAGCAGTCAGTTTCCAGTCCAGGGATAATCCAAAAAACAAAGTCCAGTATCAAAATCAGTTCAGTAACAGACTTACATCAAATCCAAGAATAAGATCAGCAACAATCAATAGGAAGGGCAACGTTCTCCAGAACAACAGAACAAGCCAGAAACAACCCAGGTTTCTGGCTCCATCTTATGGCCATTTGAGGAACCACACTCAATTACAATTTTAGCATTCCCTTAAAGAGACAGTATTAAAATGTCTATCCTGGTTTATATATTTTCCAACCCAACTGTTAGCTGGCTTACATTCCTAACAGTAATCATCTTCATCTAGACTCTTTGTTAGAGCTCCAATAAATCCACCCCCATTCAAATCACAAGTCTCTAGCCACATCTCTCAGAGTAAAACAAAAGATTTATTAAAAGTGGCCATGTTGCTGGGTGCTGCTGACACTAAAATACATCATTCATTTCCCCCTTGACCCTGGTCTTCCTCCCACCCCTTGGATGTATATTCTCCAATGGGAACATCCATAGCCAAGAGTCATCAATCATGCTCTCCAGTAATATTGTTGTGTGCTGACAGCTTTGGGCTGCCAAGGCGATTATCTGAGGCATTTAAGGAATGCACTGCTTTCCCTTTCTGCTGGCAACTAAAAAGACCAAAGGAGTATTTTTTAGTTGACACTGTTAATGTTATTTTCATGGGGCATCTTGATTCCTTCAGTTTTCACTATTTTTCCTTGTTTGATAGTGAGTGTGGCACATTTGTCCAATCCAAACTCCATTGCAATATCTTGGCTATATATACAATGTTGAGCAACAATTCTATTTCAGATGGTGTTTTTCCATACATCTTCAGATCATCCATGTAACAGAGGTGGGATAGTCTGGCAGATGTTTTTGATGTTTGATAGCCATGGCCTGAGTTATTCAGTATTGTTGACAGAGGAAACAATGCAATGACAAATAGAAGTGGTAATAGTGAATCTCCTTGAAATATTCTTCTCTTGATATTAACTTCTCCAAGTCTCTCATCATTGACCTGCAACTGTGTCTTCCATTGTGCCATCGATCTTTGCACAAAGCTTCTGATGTTTCTACTGACTCTTGTTATTTCTAGGCACTTGATTATCCAGACATGTGGCAGAGTCGAATGCCTTTTTGTAGTCAATCCATGCTACATTCAGGTTGGTCTTCCTTCTCTTGCAGTTTTCCTAAATCATTTTGTCAATTAGGAGTTGGTCTTTTGTTCCTCTGCTAGTGGGGCGGTTTCCTTTCTGCTCAGGTGGAAAAAGATTGTTTTCAACTAGATGCTGTTAGACTGCATTAGCTACCACACCAGTTAACAATTTGAAAGTGTTTGGTAAGCAGGTAATTGGCCTGTAGTTGCCTGGTGTTGCCCCTTTTGTTGGATCTTTCATTATCAAATAGGTTTTGCCAGATGTTAGCTACTCTTCAATTTCACTTCCTTGTATTATGTTGTTAAACTGCTTGGCAATGAGTGGGAATAAACCAGTTAGATGTTTCAACCCAAAACCATGCAGTTCATCTTTACCTGGTGCTGACCAATTCTTGATCTTCTTTTCTCTTTTCTCTACCATTTCTGTTGTTATTACTAGTTCTTTCATTTCAACTTCTTTTTTATTCTTATCCACCTCTTTTCACCAAGCTGCATCCTTGATGTATTTCTTTGGGTTATCCCATATCTGTGCCCAGAACTGCACTGTTTCTTCCTTGTCAGGTAATGACTGATTCCATGCAGTTTCTCCATTGATGGATTGATAGAAACATTTCTGATTGGATTGAAATTGGAGGTTTTGCCTATAATTTGCAATTTAAGCTTCATATCTTCTTGGCTATTGCTGTTATTTGCTGTTTTATCATTTCTAGTGCTTCCTTGATCTTCCTTTATTTCTTGATTAGGTATTCTTTGGTCTTCTTGTTCTTCAGCTTTTTTTCTTTCACCTGTTCTAGCTTGTTTGCATCTGATCTCAACTTGCTAATCTTATTTTCCAATCAATCTTCCTTTTTTGTGGTGCACTGTTTATATTTTTTTCTTCTCTGTTGATTTCTCATCCCAGGTATTCAGTTACAACTGCAGCTGTGCTGTACATTAGTTGTTTTGTTTTGTGCAGTGAGTTGGTAGTTATACTTGATACTGTAGTATATACAAGCTTCAATGCAGGCAGCCTTATTCTGATGTTTTTGTGCTGTTCTTGAAGCTCAGTTATTCTTTGTTTCAGTTCTTTTACTTCTTTTGTTTCAGGGTTTTGTTCTTCCTATGGCAGAGGAGTGGGTGCCTGATTTCTAAATGAAAACAATTGTACATCTCTGTTGGATTATTCTACTACCAACTTTCCCTTGTTTGCTTCTACATTCTGAATTACTTCTGGCAAGGCTTTGATTTCTTTGCCCTGGGTGAACCTTTGCAGTTCTTCCAATTCTGCTTCTGTGAATACTTTATTTTGTATTGATCTGCAAGCCTCTGTTCTGTTATTTCTGATTCTGGATGTTGTTCTTTCTAGAACTGGTGCATTCTTTTCAAATATCCTTTTCTTATTGGACTAGCCCATTTTTCACCAATATCCAGGGAGTCCAACATCTAGCGCGGACATTGTTAACCTGGGAGACATCCGAACCGGTATGGCTTTCTGAAATTTACGTCTCCCCATATTTTTTATGGGAGAGGCACTCTTTGACTCCTCTGATGAGACCTGTCCAGTATGGTTGAACTTCTGGCATAGCTCTCATCTTCCACAGAGCACACAAGCCCCACGCCACATCAAAATAGTGCCTCATTGGGGGATGATGATGATGATGATGATTTACAGCCTTGATGCTTCTCGGCTTCTGAGCACTCTGGACTGAACTTACAGTAGCTTTGCATCAAGTTACAGTACGTCAAAATCAGTATCCAATACTGATTTGTTTGGAACCAGATTGAAATATGATCATGGATAAACAGGAAATTAGGAAAGGAAATAAGGGACAATTACATGACAAATAACAGTGTGAGACCATTCTATTTGGATTTCAGATCCTATATTCTTAAGACGAGCTCCTGAATTACTAACTCCCTTTTTACAACCCCATAATCCTTTAATTTGGGGTCAAGTTGAGGCAACTAGATGGAGCTGAGCTTTTACTGGCCAGATGCCATTCTTGACGCTTATGTGGAGTTTGCAGCACATATATTTTTTGCATGCCAAGAGAAAGAAATATCTGCCACTACCCAGGACTGAACTCTCAACCTTCCAAATGGGAGATCCTATATTCTTAAGAGTATTCCCTGAACTAAGAATCAGAACAGAAATGATCTATAATCTGGAGCAAAGCAAAGGAAGCATTGCTTTAACAAGGGTTTAGAAAAGAGAAACAGCTTTATATGGGATGCTGATGTAGGAGATGAGCAGTCTGAGCCCAAGGAAGGAGACAACTAATGTTTTAAAGCCATAGCAATGTGGATGATAAGATGGCTGGCATATTAATTTAACAAATAAACAAATAAATAATGTTTCATTACTTCCTAATAGACCCTTAAATCAATCAATCAATCAAAACAGACCGAAAAGGGACCTTGGAATTCTTCTAGTCCAACCCCCACTCAAGCAGGAGACCCTACACCATTTCAGACAGATGGCTGTCCAATCTTTTCTTGAAAACCTCCTTCTCACTGTTAAAAAGTTTCCCTTTAATTCTTGGTTGTTTCTCTTGATTAATTTTCATCCATTTTTTCTTGTTTTGCCTTCAGGTGGAAAATGGTTTGACCCCCTTCTTCTTTGTGGCAGCCTCCCAAATACAGGAATGCTGCTATCATAAATGATTCTTAGGCATACTTAATAAACTGCCCAGCAGAACACAATGTTAGGGATTCACTAATGGCAGCTATGTTTTACTGTAAAATTTAATAAAGAAGCCATCATATTAGCAGGAGACATTAATATCTTGCATAACTGTATCCATATTCCTACATGGCCTTCAATTAATATTTGGTTTAACAGGTGGAATGGCAGAACTTGCAGTATTGTCTTTGTGTCTTGATCATCCTGAAGATACCTAGCATATTGTTCATCAAGCTGTTCAGGAATATTCTTAATCAGAAGCAATATTATGTTGTTGCTATTTAACCGTATGAAAAATATAATGAGGCAGGATAGGTTTTAGATTCTATACCTTGAGAAGAGTTGGTGTCCTTGTCTCTTAAATTTGCCAGGGTTGAGAAACACTGCCCTACAGCAATAAAATAGCATTTCTGGAACCCTCTATGTGCTACTTGACCTGGTCTCCCCCCCGCCCCCCCAATGGCTGACAACCTTCCCTCTTTATATGCCAACATTACACACAAATATGGAAGAAGGCTGGAGAGCCACATTTTATCCCTTGCTTGTTGCCATGCTGTGGATTGCTATGTTGAGATACTTTGCAGTCAGTGGATAATGGGAGATTTCCACCATGCTGAAAGTGCTCTTAACTTACAAAGCTTAGCTATTCTGGCCTGGTCTGAATAAAGGTATTTTTCAACCCTGAAGTGAACCTGGCTGAGGCCACCTTGGAGGATTTAGGGTTGCCACACAACAGAGGGCGGGGGGGGGAAATACCTAGATGGGGTTTTGTAGCCAAAACGATAAAGGTTTCCTGTGGGAATCAAGGACATTCTCACAGGTGGCTGGCCCGAGGAGGAGTGAAATAATCAAGCAACCAGCCAGCACCTGGACTGGACAGCGTGGCTAGGGACTTGGGGGAAAGGGGAAACTTTTATTTTTTTAATTAGGTGAAAGCCACTGGAACTTTCAGCTTTCACCAGTTGTGACAATATGATGTATCCAATAAACTGTTCTTTGAGGAATTTGCCTCCCTTGGAGTTCTGCTTTCTATGGGTGCATTTCTTGGAATGCTGATACTATCATGGTTCATTCTGTGATAGACGGTTGCTAGAAGCTTGGACATAACCCAGGAACATCAGGGATTGCACAGGAACAGAGAATGCCTTCACTCCTTAGAAACTGTGACTTCTATTCCCAATTGTCCTTAACAGGGGTGTCAAATTCGCATCTTCATGGCAGCGTCACGTGATGTAGCACGACTTTTCCCCCTTTCGCTAAACTGGGTATGGGCATGGCCAGCATGTGGTACATCTGGCCTGTGGGCCATGAGTTTGAGAGCCCTGGTCCATAACATGCCGGAAAGCAACCATCCCATTTGGGAGGAGGGATCAAAAAGGGAATTAGCCTGGGTTCATTACGTCAACACAAGAGAATAAGGTCTGACCCCTCCTCGAATACCTTTGAGCTTTATCTAGTCTTTCCCAGGTGAATTTGCCTGTCTGGGAAGATCCCTGTGAAATAAACATAGAGCAATAAAGCAACTCTATATGTGTGGGGCTGTTCGTTTGTACTTGACATAGTATCCTGTCCTTGCCTCAACCACTCCCCTGCCAATTTTTATTTTATTTTATTTTTATTTATTTGTCGAGCATGTATTAGATAACAGATATAAGTATAAACATGATTATTAATACATGAAATTGATTAATAAAAGCTGAATTGTTTCCCATTGTAAGGAGCTTATTAACATCAAATCATCCTTCTCCTACTTATATAACCAGAGAGAAAAAGTCAGTCATGTTGGGGATTTTGGAAAATTGCAGGTTGAAAAAAGTCCTCCCTTCTCCGTGTTTTATATTTGCACCAAAAAGTCAGGGGAGAGAGAAAGAAAAGAAGGGGAAAAAAGAATAGATATCATCAACCTAAGATGTCAAATTCTCTTGTGAATATCTTTATAATAAGAGGTCATTCTGTTTTGACAAGGCTAGAAGTATGTGTATGTGAATGTGCGTGCCTTTCTGTCTGTACTCTCATGAATAATTCATTACCTTCTCTGTCCATAAATGTAAATGCGTGGTAGTGAATCAAAATGAGGTATTTCCTATTCTGAAATCGGATTGGCTATTTTTCTCGCTCACAATTTGACTTGTTCAAATACACACGGTGTTTAAAAATGCCTCCCTTTCTTTCATTCTCTCTTCCATCAATAGGGCATTTGCACAGCGAGTTAAGTACGGCTTACCATGAAGCCTGTTAAGAAATTGACCCAGTCAAAGCAGCATTGAAAAGATAGCAAGGAAAAACAAAGCGCTCAGGGAACAGCTAGTCAAATTCACTTACAATGCTTTATTAAACAGATTCTCTCTGGAAGTGCGTCTAAATTTGTATTCTCATTTTGAAGTGGCTTTCTTTGTAAGTGAGATAAAATCAATCCTACATTTTCCCCCCAACCTCAGGGGTGGGTTTTTTAATTGCACTGGGGTAATGCAAAGGGAAACACTAGAAAATTGATTTATACAGTAAATGTTTGATAGGGCTAACACAGACCTGTGAGTTGAATTCTTTCTGAAATCTATACCCTCTGTTCTCTTTGTCCATATGACTCAATTTTTTGTTTAAAAAATTTCCATTGCTAAACAAAACAATTTTAAGTGAGTTTTGCTCCATTTTACAACCTTTCTTGCCTCAGTTGTTAAGTGAATCACTGCAGTTGTTAAGGTAGTAACATGGTTGTTAAGGGAATCTGGCTTACCCATTGATTTTGTTTGTCAGAAGGTCACAAATATGGATTACATGACATCAATACATGCCAATTACCAAATTTTGAAAATTACCAAATTCTGAATTTTGATCATGTGATCCTGGGGATGCTGCAAGTGTCATAAGCATGAAAAATATTCCAGAGTAATCTTTTTCAATGCCATTGTAGTTTAAAGTTTCAGTAGTTTATAATATAAAATACCAAAATACGAAAGCAAATAGTAGGAAAAATAAGGAGGGAAAGGGGAAAGAAGTGTAGAAAAGAGAAAAAATAGAAAAAAGAGGCATTGACTTCCGACTTCCACTAGTGCAGTAGACTAGGATAGTAGCATCAAACCTCAACTTTTTACATTGACATACTTTTATAAACTAGCCATTTCTATAACGATAAATTTATCTAATCAATACAACCCAAAATCAAATTTCCACCCAAAGCACAAAGTCCACAAGCGGTTTCCAAGTAAAAACAAAAGTAAGTTTTTTTTCTTTGATCGAAATAGTCAATTTAGCCATCTCTGCTAACCCCCATCAACTTCTGCAGCCATCTGTCCATGGTGGGAATCAAAATGTCCTTCCATTTTTGTGCATAAAGTAGTCTTGCTGCCGTCAACATGTATAACATCAAAGTTCCAATTTTCCCCCCAAGTCTTTTTACATTAAACCCCAAAGAAAAGTTTCTGGTTGAATGCTATTCTATCTTTGAATGATCACTAAACAAATGGATGTAGGTTGAGGACTAGCTGTACTCTATACGTTCACCCACCATTTTCTATGAAGATTTAATCATTTTCTTGATTTGGCAGAGACAATATTGCCCACTTTTCTCTAGCCTGAGAAATTTTAAATCATGATTTTTTGAACAAATCAGAATAGTTTGATAATTTTCAGCTAAAACAACTGAATTTCTAACCTTATAGATCAGGCTAAATCTTTTGTAACAAAGAACAGGATACTATACAATACTACTATATTTAAATCAGCTTATGGTCCACCTCAGGTTGCCCAGTCTCAAAGGTGATCACAAATTTGTTAGAAAACTCACTTTTCTGAATTAAGCCACGTCTTGGTTAGCAATGGATTAATGAATAAGCAATAAGCACTCTGGTTCACTCATTAAACTAAACTAGAAAACATGATTTACAAAGCAAATCAATTTTTCAAAAGGCAACTGGATTTTCTTTGATTTTCCTTGAAGATGTTTCCCTTCTCATCCAAGAAGCTTCTTCAGTTCTGACTGAATGGTGGAGAATGGAAGGATTTATGTTCCTTGTGGTGATCTGATCATTAGCACTCTTTCTGTGATTCATTGAGACCACTTGGAGATTTAACTGTGTCCTCAGGGTCACCTGAATAGTGCAAACTTTATTGGAACTGCTGAAAGGGCTGTATTGTAAATGGAAGATAGATGGTGTTGAGAAAGGGCTGTTCGATCTTAATATAGATGGCCTCTTTGACCCCTCTTTCAAACCAGTGGTCCTCTCTGTTCAGAATGTGGATTACACTGTCTTCCAAAGAGTGAGCTTTGTCTTTCAAATGCAGATAGACTGCTGAAGCGTGTCCTGATGGGTTTGTTCTCTTAAGTTGTGCCATGCACACTATTCAGGTGACCCTGAGGGCACAGTTAAATCTTCAAGTTGATTCAATGACTCTCAGAGAGAGTGGAATGACCAGATGGTTACAAGGAATATAATGTCAGTTTTGGAAGCCATATTTTAATTAGAAGCTTCCATGCTACCACATTTTAGTGCCTGGAAATTGGGGAGGGGGAACTTCATAGAGCAGGGAAAGTTTAGACATAATAACATATTTCTTCTGAGTCAAGGACAAGCCAGCCTGCACTTGGGAAGGAGGAGTTGGAGGATGGTCTCCAGTTTGGACGAGAGCTGATGGACTGATTGGTGCTGAGAATGGATTGTTGCTTTTCAGTTATGAGGGGAAAACCCAGAACTCTCAGATTTGGGTTTTCCCAGATGTGCTGATATGACAACTCTAATAAAGTATAACTTTGAGAAAATGTCTTGGACTTTATTGGTTTGGAGTTTGTCAGTTGGAACCCTGTCATTAACCTGAATCTCTAAATTCAAAGCAGCTCCCTGATACTTGGGGGCTGTCTGGGGTCCTGAGCATGAAGACTCAGGGAAGATGGAAGAGAAAGAAGCCACTGAAGAAGGGGCCATGGGAACGGATACCAAGGTGCTTGTCAAGACTCAGTATTCCCCCTCTGAAGAAGTGGTCCGGGCCGTTGAAATTGCTGAAATGGAGCAGAAGCAAGGCACTTGAGCTAAGGAACCAGGATCCTGGAAACGCTGGCACTCTGATCCAGTTTCAGGGATGGGACCTGAGATGAGGCTGCCTAAGTAGTGACTGGAATCCAACCCAATGGGATCAGCCCATGGGCCCGAATGGTGAGAGTCAAGACCTTTAGGATCCAACAGCTCCCTGGACTAGAACCTGCTGCCTCCTTCATGCAGCCAATCTTTGACAGGTCTCCCAGAGTGGTTTGAGCACCTAGAGGTTGGCGGTTATGCCCAATGAGCCCAAGCTGGCCAGTCGAGGTGGATCGTAATGCAACCTACGTAATGCAACCCAGGGCCAGCCAGTGGACACAGCGTTACTACGGCATCCTTCTACTTGGCCAGAGAAGACAGGAGAACTGGCCAATCCATCAGGGTCAGGATGCAGGAGACGGACAACAACTGCCACCCATAATTGGAATGCTGCTGTGTCCAGCCACCCCTCCTCGCCAGCCAGTCTTTATGCTGCCTCCAGCTGAGTCTATCCCTCCTGGCTGGGGCTTCTACCCAAGGCAAATGTGGGTGCAGTACCGGTGGATGCCAGCACCATATGCTCCTTTGGTTTGGACCCTGGTCTAGTGGCCCAACAGCCAGGTGCAGCTCAGCCACCAGCCGCAGCCCAGCAACCTGCTGCGGCAGAGCAATAGGTTCCTGCACAACTGCCAGCTGCTTTAGTGGTCCGTCCAGCTGACCAGCCAGTGCCCATTGCCAGGGTGCAGCCACCTAGGTTCAGAACAAATTTTGATGGAACCCCAGGGAAGCTGGCATACTTCCTCAGCTGAGTCTGCGTGCACAGAGACCAATACAGAGACCAATATCAGTTGGACCATGACCTGGTATCGGTGATTGCAGAAGGGATGAATGAAGGAGATGCTTCAGACTGGATAGCCCAGCTTCACGATGAAGGGGCTGCTGAACTAGTTGACGTGGATAGGTTCATCCAACTGCTGTGGGCCAGGTTCAAAGGCACCAACCACAGGAACAAGAATGAGGCTACAATGAACATGATGAAACAGGGAAGCTGTCTCATTAAAGACTTTGTCTGGTCATCACTGCCACATAGCTTGAGAAAGTGGGAGCGGGGTGATTTTTATTGAGTAGCTTTAAGTAGACAAAATAGAATTGTTTTGTTCATCCAAGGTCATAGAGTGTGGCGCAGGAACAAAAAGGGATTGGGTCATGTGATGTGATGTTGAGAGAAAAGGGGATGGTTTGTAGTTTGGGACATTGTGGGAAGTCCGGGAAATTTTTAGTTTTGAAATTCCACAGATGTGCCAGGTGCTATTCTAATACAGGTACTTTTGAGATTATGCTTGTCTTAGAGTTACTGATTGGAATAGAGGTTCCCTGGAATGCTGACATTGGGAGTCTAGGACGGTCGCCAGCAACCTCAGGCAATGGCCTGATTGGATCCTCCTCCACTACTTCAAAGACCAAGAGGTTAGAAAAGCATGGGGCATTCGTGGAGTAGCCAAGATGCTGCAAGATTATTGCCATGGTACACCATGGCAATAGCAATGAACAGAGAAATCAATCCACATTGTAAAACCCCATTAGAGAAGCCTGCAAGAAGACCATTGGGCTGATGAATTCTGGCAAAGCCTCCTGAGCCGACGTCTGGCCCCCAGACCAGCACCATCAAGTGCTACCACTGTGGTCAATTGGGTCACTGAACTTCTGAATGCCTAGCCCCTGCACCAATTCTACAGCCTCAGCCAACTGCAGCAACATGGGGTAGAAGAGCCCCAAGGAAGCCACGAGATGCTACCAGGTTCACCCATAGAGGTTCCCCTTCCCCCAGAGGAAGGTGTGGAGCCTCCGGGTAAAGAAGCCCCTCCCGACGCCACCAGTGGTTTCTCATAGCTCCCAAAATGACAGAGTCTGTCATACTGGGACTTGCCTGGCTTGGCAAATGGGCCCCCGCCATCAAGGGGGAAGATGGTAATTGGAAAATAATAACAGGTATTGGCCCACTGCCTCCTATCCATCCTGATAAGAGACAGTACATCATTTCCACCCAGCCGTCAGAGGTGGCCACCACTGCCAAGTGAGCCTTCCGTCCCTAAGGAATACCAAGATCTGGCAGAGATGTTCAGCAAGGAGGAATGCAATGTCCTTCTCCCTCACTGACCAACTGACTGTACCATTGAAATAGAACCTGGGGCCAAGCTACCAAAGCCAAAAATGTACTCCATGACACCACGGAGAGGACTGAATTAAGAAAGTACATTGATGCCAACTTAGCCAGAGGCTTCATCGAGCCCACAAAATCTAAAGTGGCCGCCCCAGTATTATTTAAGGAAAAGAAGGATGGGTGGCTGAGGGTATACATGGACTTTCGCAGGATCAACAGAGTGTGTATGCAAAACACATACCCACTGTCCCTCATGAAAGACTTGTTCAATCACCTGTCAAAAGGCAAGATATTTACTAAGCTGGACTTATGGGAAACCTATTACTGAGTGTTTATCAGAGAAGGAGATTAGAAAACAGCTTTTAACTGCCCACTGGGGAGTTTTCAGTTTCATGTCATGCCCTTTGGGCTCCAGGGGCTCCTGCCGTATTCATGTAGCTGATCAATGAGGTACAACATGAACATCTGTATGATGAGATCCTAGTTTATCAGAATGATATTCTTATATTCAGCGAGACGCTAGATGAACATGTAAAATTGGTGCAGCAAGTGCTGAAAAAAACTCCGAGCCGCAAAACTCTACACTAAGCTGTCAAAGTGTGAATTCTATAAGACCTCCCTAGACTACCTGGGCTACCAAGTGTCAAACGAGGGGATTGAAATAGATTCCAGAAAAGTGAGATCCGTATTGGACTGGCAGCCCCCTCGCACCTGCAAGCAACTCCAGAGCTTCCTTGTATTTGCAAATTTCTACAGACAATTTATTCCTTCCTTTGTGGAAGTAGCCCTTCTCTTAACCAAATTACTAAAAACTGGACTGTCTCCCTTGAAGCCACAGCCTACCCAGCCACTAGCTTGGACAATGGACTGTCAGAAAGCTTTCAAAAAGTTAAAGCGCCTGTTTGCAGAGGAGCCTATTCTCCAGCACCCAGACCCCAACAAGCCATTTATAGTTCAAGCTGATGCCAGTGATGTGGCAGTGGCTGCTGCACTCCTCCAAAAGGACTCCCAAGGCCAGCTACTGCCATGCGCGTACGTGTCTAAAAAACTATTTGACACAGAGTAGAGATGGGTAGTGTGGGAAAAGGAAGCCTTTGCCGTGCAATGGCCTCTCCTTTCTTGGAGGCATTTCCTCAAGGAAGTTAACAAGCCATTCAAAGTATGGACTGATCATAAAAACCTCAAAGCTCTGAAAACTCCTCAAAAGCTTTCCCCAAGCAAGTTCACTGGACTCAATACTTTAAATATTTTAATTTCAGCCTAAAATACATCCGGGTGGGTGGGGAAAGAACTTGTTAGGCAATGCCCTGTCAAGAAAACCCCAATTTGACAGTCATTAGGAAGAAGTGGTACATGCCATGATTTCAGAGACTCAGTTAGCTGCCTGAGCTACCACTCGAGCCCAAGCCAAACACTGATCTGACCCCCCTGAGGACAAATTGACTGCAGACTTAAAAGTAGCACTTCTGACCAAACTGTGGTTCGTGGACAATCAAGATGGCTTGACATTAAGGGAGGGGTTGATGTGGAAAGGGTCCAAGCTTTATATGCCCAGCAGTTTGAGGCTGATGATATTGAGACAGTCACGATTCTTGACTAGGTGGCCATTTTGGGTTTTTAAAAACCCTCCATCTAGCTAGAAGACAGTTTTGGTGGCCAAAAATGAAAGCTGAGGTAGAGGATTATGTAAAGAGTTGTTCAATCTGTGTCACAATGAAAACGAGGCCAAGGAAACTGCCTGGTCTCCAACAAATAACTGAACCTACTAGATCCTGGGAGGAGATTGTTATGACTTTATCGTTAAACTTCCAGAAACTGGCAGAAATACAGTTATTTGGACTGCCATTGATTTATTCTCCAAGTAAGTCCATTTCGTCGCTTGTTCTGGACTGCCTTCAGCCAAAAAACTAGCTATAATGTTTGTAAAACATATTTAGCAGCTTCACGGAGTACCCCGGAGAATAATATCAGACAGAGGAATTCAATTCACAGTGAAATTCTGGAGAGAGTTCCTGAGGTCCTTTGAGTCATCCCAAGGACTTATCTCAACATTTCATCCAGCTATGAATGGATGGACTTATTACCGTTTGCCAAAGTAACTTATAACAATGCGGTGCATAGCAGCACAAGATTGAGTCCTTTCCAAATTACAAACAGCATGGAATTTGTTCCCATGCCAGAATTACTCATAGAAGCACCACCATGTACTAGAGAAAGTACACCCAGTCTTTCACAGCAGCTTGTTAAAACCAGCTGTCAGTTCAAGACTAAGACCTCAAGCAGTTGCTCCCCCCAAACCAGTGGTAGTGCAAGGTGAAACCCATTATGAAGTAAAGAAAATCCTTGATTCTAGACGATATAGGAG
Organism: Pseudonaja textilis; assembly: GCF_049901715.1. Classification (NCBI taxonomy): domain Eukaryota; kingdom Metazoa; phylum Chordata; class Lepidosauria; order Squamata; family Elapidae; genus Pseudonaja; species Pseudonaja textilis. The sequence continues at coordinate 1,248,191 of NC_142001.1, read as the reverse complement.
TCAATTACAATATTTAGTACACTGGAAGGGGTGCCCTTTGTCTGAAGCCACTTGGGTAAAAAGTTGGGATGTAAAGGCAGACAGATTAGTTAAACAGTTTCATGACAAATTCCCAGATAAGCCAAAGGGTCCTCCTGGGGGTGGGGCAGAGGGAGTTAATTTGGTGGCTGGGATACTAGATTAACCCCCTGTTGTTTTCTTGTTATTTTCTTTTCCTGTGGGGGGGGAAGACACCTGTCAGCTTTGGAAGCCATATTTTAATTAGAAGCTTCCATGCTGTCACATTTTAGTGCCTGGGAATTTGGGAGAGGGAATTTCATAGAGCAGGGAAAGTGTAGACATAATAACATATTTCTTCTGAGTTAAGGACAAGTCAGCCTGCACCTGGGAAGGAGGAGTTGGAGAATGGTCTCCAGTTTGGTCGGGTGATGATTGGACCATGTGATGGATTGATGGGTGCTGGGGATGGATTGTTGCTTTTCAGTTATAAGGAGAAAACCCAGAACTCTCAGATTTGGGTTTTCACAGATGTGCCAATATGACAACTCTAATAAAATGTAACTTTGAGAAAATACTTGTCTCGGAGTTTATTGGTTTGGAGTTTGTTAGTTGGAACGCTGTGATATAAATCCTTCCATTCTCCATCATTCAGTCAGAACTGAAGAAACTTTTTAGATGAGAAGCAAAACATCTTCAAAGAAAAACCAAGAAAGTCCAGTTGCCTTTTGAAAAAACACCTTTGGGAAAACAACGACCTGGATGATTGAGAATCTCCATAGATATTTAGAAAGCACAATGTTTGGATTTGTCAAAATCAGAAGTCTTTATCAAGAAATGTGAATCCTAGCACTATCATCTTCTTCAGATTCTCCAAGATTTTTCTCCAAAAACTCTTTTCCTCTCAGCCGATAGGTGAACAAACTTATAAGAAGAAGCGAATTCATGTCTTCCTAATTCTAGAAGTTTGCAATCACTTCAGACCAAGTGCCAAATCAGCTCAGCTCCCAACAAGGTACATCATGATCTTATAGCCTCAGCCTGTCCACCCCTTCAAAAAAATATGGTCAGGTTGCTGTGAAGATAAAATGAGGCTGCACCTCCCCTCCCCCAATCCTGAGTAACATGAGTGGGGTGGATTTCATGCAGCTTTGAAACTGTAAAAGCAGCTAAAAAACAGGTAAAGGTTTTTTACTTGCCAGCAGATGGCAAAGTCCAGCCTTATGTTTATATACAATATCTTGTCCCATTTTCATTTGCATATTTTTAAAATAAAAGTGGAGCACTATATCTTTGAAATATTTGATGTTTCAGCATAATTAAACATCAGAAATCCACTTGTGAATTTAGGAGGTACATATTGCAATTTTCTCTGACTTTCCTGGAATAATTACAGCTATGTCCCAACAGATCAGGGATCATATTATAATCGTGGCTTGATAGTTTTTTGTAACCTTTGTAGAAGCTTTGAGGCATTCAGGCAGTTTGTGCCCTTAATGGGATATATGATGGCTTTGTACTTCTTACAAGAAGCAGTACTGTGGTGAGCAATGCTACTCCAGAATAGGATGGAAGTAAGAACAGTACATCTTGTTCTGCAATTTCCTAGATTTTGCAAGAATTGTAAGGACAAGGCTCAGATAGGTATGCAAAAATCAAGATCCATCTTGTCTTTCCCTTCAAATATTTCCTTTTGTTAATTAGTCTATTATCACATTTATTCTTCCCAGTTTTTTAAAAAAAGCAAGAAATCACTCTGAATAAAAGCCCTGTTTTTGATCTAGGTTTTCTGGGGGAAACCAATACCAGAAGAGCATGAATACCTGGATCTGCCAACTCATGTAGGGATCCAAGTCCTTTTGGGGTGGTCAGATTAGCGGATTAAAGGGTTTTCTGGGAGCCAGGCAATAATAAATATTTGTAATGGGCATTCATACAAAGAAATTCAGGTTGCAATCAATCAATAGCATCTTTATTATGATCATAGATCAGCATAAGGCTGTAATACAAACAGTTAATGATATTTAAAGCTAAAAAATATAAACTACACAAAGCTAAAAGACATTTCATGCTGTTGCTTCTTACTGGGAGATCCAGCAACCAGAATGGGTAGACTGTTTAGCCATGACAAATTCACATTGCCCAGTGTGCACCCTGAGGAGATTAGTCTATGTTGCAGCCCAGTTTGGTAATTAAATATCTGCAAGAAAACAACCAAGCTTAAAATGCACTAAGGACCCCATAGTCGTTGTCCTCCTCCTCCTCTCCCACTCCTTCTAGCACTGATCATGTTATCTGGTTGGGTAATGAAACATTTGCACGAAAACCATCAAATGCAGAGTACCAAGGGCCACACAGTTCTCCTCCTCCTCCCTTCTAGCATTAATGATCTTAACTAGTTTGGTAATGAAACATCTACCAGAAAACACAGAGAGCACAAAGGACCCCACAATCCATCCTGAGCTACAAATATTCTCTCCTATTGGTAATTTCATTTTGAGTGAGGAATACATCTCTCTCTTTGGAATGAAAGGTGTAGAGTTTCTATATAGATGCAAACATTTCTAGGCCTTGAGCAGGAAAAGAGATTTGGAAGCGATTTATTTGAGTTTAAATTATGGATGTCATCTCACCATGGGCATTCTGATTTAATATTGCAAATTATGCCCAATGTATAATACCAATCATGTGTGCAACAACTTCCAGATAGGTTTAATGGGATTATGGTTTCTTAAAGATACTTGAAAAAATACAATATGTATAATAGCAAAATGTTTTATGCACTGGTCATCAAAATAAATCCATTAAATAAATCTTGATAGAAGCTTAGAGAATGTCTGAGCTTGCAGAAAATTCTAAACTGAATAAATTAATTACTTTTCATATTCATACAGAAGAAAATTGCCAACCCCACCAAAAGGGTTGAATTTACATATGACCTGAGAAACCAAGATTAGAACTAATGGTTAGAACTAATGCACCATCACATATGGTGCACAGGCTACCAATTGAGGTTTCTTTCCAGGGCAGCCATAAGCTCTCTGGCATAGGCCAGAGAGGCCAGTTGGATATCTAATTCAGAATAACCAAGTTAGAAGGGACCTCGAAGGTCTTCTAGTCCAATCCTCTGCTCAAGCAGGAGACTGTATACTATTCCAGACAAGTGGCTGTCCAATCTCTTCTTAAAAGCTTCCAGTGATGGAGCACCTACAACATCTGAAGACAAGCAGTTGCAATCCTCTGGTTGGTTGTCTGTAGAGATTCTCAGTCATCCAGGTCATGGTTGTCCCAAAGGTGCTTTTTCAAGAGGCAACTGAACTTTTTTGTTTTTTCTTTTGAAGATGTTTCACTTCTCATCTAAGAAGCTTCTTCAGTTCTGACAGGATAGTGGGGAATGGAAGGATTTATATTCCTTGCAGACAGCTGGCAATTTGCATCCTTTGAGAGGGTCGTTGAAGCACCTGGAGGTTTATTTTTGTCCTCAGGAACCAGGAGCACCACTCAGATGACCCCGAGGACACAGATTAACCTCCAAGTGCTTCAATGACCCTCTAAAAGGATGCAAATTATCAGCTATCTGCAAGGAATATAAATCCTTCCATTCCCCACTATCCTGTCAGAGCTGAAGAAGCGATGAGAAGTGAAATATTTTGGATGAGAAGCGAAATATCTTCAAAATAAAAAACAAGAAAGTCCAGTTGCCTCCTGAAAAAGCACCTCTGGTTGATTGTTCTCACTGTTAGGAAATTTCTCCTTAGTTCTAGGTTGCTTCTCCCCTTTATTAGTTTCCATCCGTTGCTTCTTTTCATGCCTTCTGGTGCTTTGGAAAATAGGTTGACCTTCTTCTTCTTTGGAGCAACCCCTCAAATATTGGAACACTGGCTTCCGGTTTTGAGCTTCCCTGAAGACGGACCACTGACCATGACTGTGCGCGGCTTTGGTCCGTGCTTCAGCCTTGGAGAGCCCCGATTGACCAGATTTGGGACAGAAGCTGCCTCATAGATGTGGTGGAGGAAGGGGAGACCATAAACTGGGTAGAGGGGAGTCACAAACCCCCTCCCCGGCTTGGCAATTGCTCCCCCCGAAGACGCCCAAAGCGGTGGACTAAAATGGCCACCCTGAAAGGGAAGATTAGACTGGAATATGTTTCTGCAGGAGAGAGAGAAAGAAGCGAACAGCAGGAGGAATGGGATGATACAATTAAATGGAAAGTACCCCCAGGATTAACATTTCAAAGAATTTTCAAGAAAGGACTTAAAGCGGTGAATAGAAAGAGAGAGAAAAAGGTGTGAAACGCTTTTGACAGTGGTGGGCTTTGAACCCAGAAAGGTAGAAGCTGGAGAAGGAATCATCTAATCAATTTGGATAAGTATATCTTGATTCTATATCAGCACTAATAAAGCTGAACTAAAGATTGTTAAAGAGAAAATTTAATATCAATTGGATTTGACCTTTATTTGGAAGATTGTGGTTTAAAAAGCTCCGAATAATTGGGAAGAAAAAAAACGAGGGGGTGTAGATTTGTCATAACAAAGAGTGCCATCTGAGTTAAATCTAACTTGTTTTTCTTTCAAAAGACTCTGTTTCTTAAAACTGTAAGGAAAATTGATACAGTAAAACAAGAACTTTGAAAAATTGAAACATTGAAACAAAGAAAGAAACAGGAAGATTCTGTCCTTGGATTAATTGTTGATTCTCATATGGATTTGGCATTGGATTAGTTGAGGATTAAAACCTGAGAGGAAGAAAATAAAAGTTGACTGTTGGAAATTAACTTTAAAGACACTCTTTAGATTAAATTGCTAATTAGAAAGCTTTAAAATGGCAATATCTCTTCTGGCATTAAAAATGGAACTTAGAAAGACGAAAGAAGTATTACAAGAATGAGGTGAAACGCTGGGCTTTGCTTTAAAATTCATTGAAAATGCGATTGCAGAGTATGAACAACAAAGACAAAGGACAGAAGAGGAGGTGGAGCAAATCATAGAAGGGGCCATCTTTAATTACCATTGAGAACAAAGAACTCTGGAAAGAAAGAGGAAAAGAGTTAGAATATTGGAGATTTGGGAAGTTGAATAAGGAGGGAAATATCCAGAAAATTAAAAAAGGGAAAAAGAATCAGCAGAAATTCGAAGGGCGGAAGGAAGTTATAAATAGAGAGGGAGATTAAAAACTGGAGTGAAAGAATAAAGGGGAAAATACAAGGGGAAAGAAGGGGATAAGAAACGGGACTTGGGAACAAAGAAATATGGGAACTGTAAAAAAAATGGGAAAATTGTTTAATTAGACATAGAGATAATGGGTGATTGATATTTGGAGAGGGGATTCTGCAAGGTGCTGGGGGGGTAACATAAATAATTTTTTAGTTGTGAAATGGGGACATATAGATTGATAAGGTGGAAAATAGAACTGCTATTTTTTGATAATGGAATTCAAGGCTCTTTTCCTTTATGCATAGAGATAATTGTAACAAACAATGGAATATGTGTATTAAATATATTGAAATACCTTTAGGATTGGAATGCTGTTTTTTTTTTGTTTAAATATGAATGGAATAATTAATGGAATATGTGTACCAAATATACTGAAATAAATGAAAATATAGGAGGAGAGCTGAAATTGAATTAACATCAGGGTTTAGTATTAAATGAGTAGATTAATATGTCCTTTTTTCTGAAATTGTAGATAAACCTTATGAAATTTAAAAGGGGAAACCATGCAGAATCTGACTTATATATGTTATGTAGTTTTAAATGGGATTATTAATTTTAATGTTTTAGGTAATAAAATGTTAAACATTTAATGGGATTTAAAAAGGGAGATAATTAATGAATATGTAACTTAGAGGTGGCACAGTTAAATTGATTATTCTCCTCAGAGCTGCTCAGAGCATCCAGTAGTGGGAGGTGCTTCAGTCTCTGCATTCATAGGCTGAGCTTGAATTGAGGAATGCTCCTCCTCATCCACGTGACTCCTCCACAGCTTCTCCACACCTTCCCCAGTTTTTGCTCAGCCTCGTGAGAGACAGGCAGTACATTGACTAACTCCTTGGCTGAATCAGGATTTTCTCTAATCACAGTCACAATTTTGTTTGTTTATCAGGTTGGAATTATTCTTCGCTCTTAGCCCTGTGCAACTGTTTAATTGGGACTTCTATCCACCCAAGGGAAGCGCGTTTGCGCTCCCAGAGGGATGCTTTAAGGCGCCACAAGGCCCTGGGAAAAGAGATTGACAGATGCACTAAAGAGGCTCTTGCAGTGCCTCCGGTCCTCCCACCCTCTACTACCTCTACCTCTGCTCACACCTCCACTCCTCTAGATTTTTCCTCCTTATCCAGGCACAGCTTGCCCTCACAAGGACAACAGGCTCTGATTCCTGGAACACCGGCTAGAAGGGCCCCTGAAGCCACCTTCACCCCTACAGCAACCGGCCTCCGTCAAGAGGATTCACTCATAGACGAGGTTCCAGAGAGAGTAAGATCCTGGATGGAGTTGGCTATCCACCAAGGGATTGCGGACGGACTCCAGCAAATAGCCAGGCCTGGTCACTACCCGACGGTTTCTGAACACGAGTCTCAATCCGTAAGATCCTTGCCCAGATCAGACCAACTCCATGGCCTTGCAGAGGGAGATCCCCCTTACAGAAAGGGAGGAGGAGGAGGAGGAAGGGGAACTAGACCAGATCAGGGAAGATGAAGAGTTTGATTTGGGGTCTATGCAGTACAGCAAACCTCTATCAGAGGCGGATCCATTGGAGGGGGAGAGCCCCGTCTGGCCACAATAAGAGATTTTTCAATTTGGACCCAGAATTCTCTAAATTACTGAGTACCCCTGAGGTTGACGAGCCCATAGTGGGCCTAGCCTCCTCCTCAACCCCAAGTGACACACCAGAGGCCCTGAAGCCAGAGGAGAAGCGGGCCGAGCTGGCCTTGCACCGGGCACACCAATCGGATGCCTGGGCCATCAGATCAGCTACGGCCGCATCTTTTTTCACAAGGTCATCTATTCGATGGCTCCGTCAGCTCAAACAACACGTCCCTGCATCCAATGTCAGGGTGCATCAGGACATCGCCAAGCTCACAGCCGCAGCAGAGTTCTCTGCCGATGCCACATACCACTCTGTCAAATTCTCCACAAGAGCAATCACATCACACGTCACAGCCCGCCGTCTGCTCTGGCTGAGACATTGGCAAGCAGATGTTAAGAACAAGGTCAAATTGGCTTCTACTCTCATTGTGGGAAACAAATTATTTGGCACGCCCCTGGACCTCTTACTGATGGAGACCTGCAATAAGAAAAAATTTCTCCCCTCCCTTACGCGGAGGTCAGAATCCAGAACTTCACAGCCCTTTTGGAGAGGGTCCTTTTGGCCCTTCTACCAGGCTCCCTTCTCCCCCAGGTACCAAAGGCCCCCAGCCTTCATGTCAGGTCAACCCCAGGATCATGCCTATTAAGGAGATAGGAATAGAAAGGGCAGTAATTACAAAAGGCCCTTTCAGGGAACAGGTAGCAGGCCTTTCCGGCGTCCAAGATAGGCCAAGACACTCCCGTCCCATTGGCGGGCGTCTTAAATTTTTCACCAGCCAATGAGACTCCTCTACCTCTGACGCCTGGGTCAGGGACACCATTAGATTCGGTCTTGCCCTTGAGTTCCAGTCCGCCCCTGCCCCCCCCCCCGATTTCTTTATGTCATGCCCTCTTTCCAGAGACCGGACTAAGCGTAATCTAATGGATTCCGCTATCCAACATCTCTTTAATATAAGAGCCATCCAACCTGTTCCGACCGCACAATGAGGGCGGGGCTTTTTCTCTCATCTCTTTGTAGTCCCAAAATATTTGGGGGTGGTGGTGGAGAGTGATATTGGATTTAAAACGACTCAACCGTTATCTGATATATCGCAAATTTAAAATGCACACATTGCAATCCATTCTCCTGGGAAACAGACAAGGGGACTGGCTCACGTCCATAGACTTGACAGAGGCATACTTACATATCGCCATTCGGCCTTCCCATCACAAATTTCTAAGGTTCTGCTATAACAATAATCAGTTTCAATACGTGGCCCTTCCATTTGGATTAGCCTCTTCCCCCAGGACCTTTAAGAAGGTCCTCGCAGCGCTAGCGGCCCATTTCAGGAACCTCGCTGTGCGTCTTCAATGTTATCTGGATGACATCCTCATCCTGTCTCCCTCTGAACATCAAGCAGTGAGGGACACCCAGGTTACCCTAGCTGCTCTCCAAGAGCATGGTTTTCTTATAAACTGGAAGAAGAGCCAATTATCCCCATCTACCCGAATAACCCATTTGGGGACGGTGATTGACACACTGGAAGGGAAGGTTTTTCTGTCTTCAGATAGACTACTCAGTATCCAAAAATTCGTCAGAGAGATCAGGCGACTTAGGAGGGTAACCCTACTAGATTTGTCAAAATTATTAGGAAAAATGATTTCGTGCATTTCCATTATTCCCTGGGCCCGTCTACACTCCAGATCCCTCCAGTGGTTCCTGCTTCCATACCAGAGATCCGGCAGAAGCAACTCAAAATGCATGGTCAGGGTACCTCCAAGGGTTCTCTTGTCCCTCCCCTGGTGGGACAAACCAGCCATCAACAAAGGCTGCTTCTTCAAGGAGCCCCAAAGGCTCACTGTCACCACAGATGCCAGTCTATTCGGATGGGGCGCCCACGTTCAGTCACTCACATCACAGGGCAGATGGTCTGCAACAGAACAATCATGCGGCATAAACTGGCTGGAACTTCACGCTGTCCACCTGACCCTTCACAGCTTCCTCCCCCAGGTACGCGGACAACACATTCTCATTCTAACAGACAATGTGACGGCCAAAGCCCACATAAACAAACAGGGGGGCACACAATACGATCAATGAGGGAAGCCGAGCGCCTCTGCCGTTGGGTGGAGAACAATCTCCTTTCCATCAGGGCAGAACACATCTCGGGATTATCAAATACTCAAGCAGACTGGTTAAGCAGGGCCACCATAGACCAGTCGGAGTGGCACCTCCACCCATCCCTGTTCAAAGAGGCGGCAACAATCTTTGGGCAACCGGTAGTGGACCTGTTTGCATCCCCCCTCAATGCTCAGCTCCCGAGATTCTTCTCAAGGTACCCATCCCAAGGGGAGGAGAATTACAACGTGTTACTCTGCCCTTGGCCCATGGGGCTCCTGTATGCATTCCCCCCACTAGCACTGGTGCCCAGGGTTATCCAGAATTTGCTACACGAGAAAGCGGAGCTGCTTCTCGTGACACCTTACTGGCCCAGACAGCCATGGTTTGTGGACCTCCGCAGTCTCTCAGTGGCCCCTCCCTGGAGGATTCCACCAGACAGGATCTCACTATCTCAGGGACCCCTCCTGCATCTGGATCCTCAATGGCTCCAATTAGCCATCTGAAGGTTGAGCGGGACCGCCTGAAGAGAGAAAAGTTCTCTAGCAACTTCATTGACACTATTCTAGCTGCCAGACGGCCCTCAACCATTCTAATTTACAATGCCACATGGTCCATTTTCTGTAAATGGTGTAACAAGTTCCAAATTAACCCAGTTTCTCCTTCTGTTGCCCAAATTTTAGACTTCCTTCAGGAGGGACTCAGTAAGGCGCTGTCTCCTAATACATTGAAGCGACAGGTAGCAGCATTAACAACGGTTATTTCCTGTGAAGGTGTTGGTTCCCTTTCTCATCATCCCCGTATTCGGGCCTTTCTTAGAGGAGCCACTAATTTACACCCTCCAACTGTGCACCGGTACCCAACCTGGGACCTTAACAGAGTTCTTATTTCGCTCACTAAACACCCCTTCGAACCCTTAAGGGAGTCTACCCTCCAGTTTTTGACATATAAGGTAGTCTTCCTTGTAGCCATTACATCCGCCCGTCGGATATCAGAAATCGCAGCCTTATCCATTAGAAGGAACCTTTGCATATTTCATGCCGATTGGATGGTCCTCTGGCCCAATCCCACCTTTTTGCCCAAAGTCAATTTGGTTTTCCGTAGAGCACAGGAACTCATCCTTCCAAATTTTTGTCCCAGGCCATCGCAGGAAAGGGAAAGACAATGGCACAAACTTGATATGAGACGCGCTCTGTGAATTTACATCAAGCCCACAGAGCCCTTCAGGAAATCGGAGGCCTTATTCCTTTCCTTTCAGCCTAAAACGCAGGGTCACAAAGTGTCACTGTCCACCATAGGCCGTTGGATAAGAGCAGCAATAGCTAGGTCATACCAGTCACAAGCCCTGCAGGTGCCCAGAGGTATAACTGCTCATTCCACCAGGAGTGCGGCAACCTCGGCAGCTTGGGCCACTCAGGCACCAATAACCGAAATCTGCCGGGCGGCGACTTGGGCATCCCCGTCACCTTTTATTAGGCACTACAAGATTGATGTGTTTGCCTCAGCGGAGGCTTCCTTCGGTAGACGGGTTCTACAGCGGGTTCTTAGAGACCCTGAGGAGGTTCCGGACCAGATGGAGTCCCTCCCGTAGGACAGGCCCAGCTTTGGTATGTCCCACCACTGGATGTTCTGAGCAGCTCTGAGGAGAAGGGGCGTTGGTACTTACCTGATACGCCCGTTCTCTTTGAGCTGCTAAGAGCATCCAGCCCCACCCAAATTTCACCGTCTGGTGGGGTCTTGTTTCAGCCAATGAACCATTAGGTAGTTAGAATGAGAGCACGGTTTTTTTCCTCTCGTCTTCGCAAAACTGGGGAACGCTGTGGGGGAGTCACGTGGAGGAGGAGGAGCGTTCCTCAATTCAAGCTCAGCCTATATATGCAGAGACTGAAGCACCTCCCCCTACTGGATGCTCTTCGCAGCTCAAAGAGAACGGGCGTATCAGGTAAGTACCAGCGCCCCTTTTAGGGGGGAAACCAATTTATAGAAGGAGTGTTATTAATTAGAATTTAAGATGGAATATAAAAATGTGACAGTTAAAAGTACTAAAGTATAATAATTATGAAGTTAATATATGTGAATTAAATAATGAGATAAGCATTGGGAATAATATAATAAAATAGAAAATGTATAAAAGTATTGTTAAGATAAGAAATTAAACACAAAAATTGAATATGTGATTATGGTCATATTTGTATGTATATGTGATATGCTATTCACTAAAAAGAGATGTTAAAACATGGAAAACTAAATAAAACTTGTTTTAAAAAAATATTGGAACACTGTTTTCATGTCACCTCAATCCTTCTTTTCACTAGATTATTCCTTTCTGGATTTTGATCTCTTCCTTTTAAAACATTTTATTAAGTAGAAAAACAACAGGAAGACCAAATGTAAAACAGGAAAATTGGTAAGTAAATAGCCCTGAATCCTAGCCCTCATTTATTAGCAAATTCCTTAAAGTAGGTTCTCTGTGACCCTCTTGAGACCTTCTTTTTCCTAGACTGTGAGACTGAAGGACGAAATTATTTGAAAGACACCTCCTTTCCCCCAGACCCTGGGGGAAAGATCTCTTATGCTGGAAGTCACCAAAGGATGCAGTCTGGAATTCTGGTTTTGGAGTGTGGTGGAACCAGAAATACTTTCATTCTAGTTTTTTAAGTATACATTTTATTAAAAGTTTTAAAGAGGACATAAAAACTAGAATAGAAATGCTGATATAGAAATAAAGAAAACAAAAAAGAGAAAGAAAACTGCAGAAAGATAAAAAGAAATAGAAAGTTTTTGTAGCATGTCTAATTATGATTACCAAATTATCTCACACTCGGATTACAAAAAAATACTTTTTCTATTATCCATTTTTTTCTAATCATCCAAACCACAAATATTGTGCATATTTTTTGTTACATACAAGAAGTTTCCAATCAGCCATAAATGTAGATATTCTTCTTTTTCTGATAAAAAGGTCAATTTAGACATATATAAACTCAATCATCACCACCACCAAATGTTCCTCTGTTGTGGATCGTGTCAAACCTTTCCATTTTTGAGCATATACTAATCTTGCTGCTGTTGTTATATACTAGAAATCTTTGACTTACAACAGTTCATTTAGTGACAATTTGAAGTTACAACAACCCTGAAAAAAGCAACTTAATGACCGTTTTTTACACAAAAGACTGTTGCAGCATCCCCCATGATCACATGATAAGCATTCAAACTCCTGGCTACTGACCCATATTTATGACAACTGCAGCATCCCAAGATCATATGATCACCATTTGGAATCTTCCGACAAGAAAAGTCAAAGGGGAAGCAGATTCACTTACTACTTAATGTAGGACTAACTTAGTTGACTGCAGGGATTCACTTGACAACTGTGGCAAGAAAGGTTGTAAAATGGGCCAAAGTTTATTTAACAACTGTCTCACTTAGCAACAGAAATTTTGGGCTCAGTTGTGGTCGTAAGTCAAGAACTTCCCGTATAAGAACTACCATTCAGGTAGTCCTTGATGTTCAACCATTTACTGAAGTTACAATGGCACTGAAAAAAGTGACTTATGACCAGGCCTCACTCTTACGACTATCTCAGCCCCCATTGAGATAGTCTGGCAACTGGCATGTATTTACAATGGTTGTCATGTGATCACCACTTGCAATCTTCCCATCTGGCTTCCCACAAGCAAAGCCAATGGGGGAAGCTGAATCAGCTCAATAACTGCAGGATTCGTTTACTTGTGGCAAAAAGGGTTGTAAAATCAGGTGTGGCTCACTTAACAAGCGCCTTACTTAGCAATGGAAATTCTGGTCTCAATTGTGGTCACGAGAACCATCTGGTTTCACTTGTACCCTAGTCTTTACCATTTTCCAAATCAATACATTTATTTGAATCCAAGTCTTTTTTGCTGTTTTATACATCCCCAATACGTAAATGTAGTCAGGCTTGAAATGACTGTTTGGAGTTTGTAGCATCTTAGAAATGCAAGTGTCACCTGACAGCATGGCAAAAAAAGCTACATGATGTATTGACAGTATTTAAAATAATGATACCCAGTTGCAGCTTCCCAAGTGAATTTATTGAAATAACAAATAGCTCAATGTGCTATTTGTGAGCCGGCAGATGGTTCATTTTGATATCTGCTCTAGCCTATTTATTTCAGCTTTGCTGCTCACTTGGGATCCCAACAGACCAGTGATGGGGAGCGGGACGGAACACACTCTTGTGTAGCGGATTCTGATTTCCTTTTCCTTTGGCAAAGTAAATAGGTAGCTCCATTGTGTGAGTAATACGTTTCTGAATCAAAAACACATTATAGAGATGCATTCTCCACTTTATCAAAATGGATTGGAGCTGATAAACTTATCAGTTATGAATTAAAGCAGCAATAAACAAGATAAAACAGAGTGCTTGTCTGTAGAACTTGATATGTAATTGCACAGGATGTAAAATGATTTTTCTGCTTTGGCTCAGCAGTTCTCATTTATGAAAAAGAAAAGTGTCAGATGTTCTAATTTTGAACACTGGGCTTGTCTCCCTCCATTTGGATAATGTCTATGGAGATTTTCAGTCATCCAGGTCATGGTTATCCCAAAATTGAATGGTGGAGAATGGAAGGATTTATATACCCTGCAATGCCCAGACTATAAGGACTATAAATCGTTCCATTCTCCACCGTTCAGTCAAAACTGAAGAAGCTTCTTGGATAAGAAGCAAAATGTCTTTAAGGAAAAACAAAGAAAGTCCAGTTGCCTTTGAAAGAGCATCTTTGGGACTCCATCTGGAGAGTGACCCAAATTTATGACTTTGGGTGTCATTCAACCTAGAAATAAGGAGAATAAAAAACCAATGGAACAGCTTGCTTTCACAAGTGGTAGGAGCTTCATCATTGAAGGCTTTTATGAAGAGATTGGACTGCCATTTATCAGAAATAGTGTAGGGTCTCCTGCTTGGGTGGGAGTTGGACTAGATGACCAACAAGGTTCCTTCCAACTCTGTTAATCTGACAAATTGGAATTCCAGTGGGTAACTATGGCAACTTTATGACTCATGGACTCCAGGCTGGTTCAGGAATTCTGGGAGTTGAAGTCCACAGGTCATAAAGTTGCCATAATTGTGCACCCTTGCTGTAGTGTAGTAAACCTGGTTCTTATTTGGTTACTGCTATGCAAAAAGCACCACTCGGTAGCTTTCATTGAGTTTGCTAAACAAGCATTTTCTATTTTTCTTTCCAAAAAGAAATTCTCATGCATGGAGTGTATTATTTCAGTAATGAGTCCATTCAGGGATTGAAGTTGTCAGAAAATTATCAAAAGTTGGAATTAAGGTACAAAGTTGGGCTGTCGTGGAAAATTTTTCTAGCATTTGACTGCTAGGACAGAAGCTTATATACTGGAGATTCAAAGCCCCCATCCAGATACAAATATATTTACCAGAGCTAATTGAAGAAAGAGGGTACTCAGAGTATCAATCTTTTCCTGGGTAAATTAATACCCTCAGTTCTAATGAAGACAGGTTCTAATGAATCTGTCACATCATATCTATATCCTTTGATTCTTGTATTTTGACACTCTTGTGGTGTCAAATTCTTGTGGATTAGAAGCTGAGCTGAAGATGAATTCCAGAGTTGGGAACTTGGGAATTGTTGTAGTTGAGCAATGAGAGGCTAGACCAGGGCTTGGATGCAACAAGACTTTATTGTAGCAATAAAGGACTGAACGTGTTAGCTCTGCCTGGAGCAGGCTCACAGCGATCAGCGACTGGCCGGACCCTGCAGCTGGCTTTTATAGCCGGCTGACGAGGGAGGCCAGCCAATGAGGGGCAGCAAACGCCCCCGCGGCATGAATGCACCTGGGTGGGGACTTCGGCAAGTTCCAGGGACATAACACCCCTTCCCCCCAGATGCGAACACGCATAGTCACTTAAATAAGCGGGCGGTCTGTGCTGGCACCCCGAGCGTCGTAACTCCGGTGAGTTACCAAGTGTCTCAGAGTTCAAGGAACCCGGTGGGTTTGGTGATGGGGTGCAGCCTCGCTCTGAGGGTTGCACAGGCACCGGTGAAGTGCTTCTGGTTGGCGATGTCGTGGCCCCGTCTACTGGTGCCGGTAGCGGACCCATCGGGCAGTCCCGGTCTACTGCCAGCTCCTCTGGTCCGGGTGGCGGTGGAGTAGAGGCTCTGTCATGGTCTACGACGGGAGCTTGGTGTAGCACCTGAGGGTCGACCTGAGCCCACGATCCGACGCTGGCGAAGGTACCCTGTCGCTTCCTTAGCTGGTCCAGGTGTCTTCTCCAGATGCGGCCATCTTCCAGCTGGACTCGGTACGACCGGGGGCCGGTGATGGCTACTATCACTCCTGGAATCCACAGTGGGTCTCCGGCATAGTTCCTCGCAAATACATGTTCCTGCAAGACAAAATCTCTGACCCCCGTCATTGAAGCGAGAGGGGTGTCAGGGCAATAGTGAGGGTGGAGCCTATCCAACACAGTTCTTAGGCGTCTACCCATTAGAAGTTCAGCAGGGGATTTGTTGGTGACCATGCAAGGGGTCGAGTGTTGACTGAGCAAGAAACGGGAGAGTCTGTGATGCCAATCTTCTTTGCTGAATCTGGCCAACGCTTCTTTTGTGGACCTAACGGCTCGCTCTGCCAGTCCGTTGCTGGCAGGATGGAAGGGGGCCGTGAAGATATGTCGGATGCCAAGATTTGTGGCGAAACGGCTAAATTCTGTTGAGGCAAACTGGGGGCCGTTATCCGAAACAATGGTATCTGGTAGCCCGTGTGTTACGAATAGGCGAGTTAGAGCCTTGGTAACTGCTAGCGTGGTGGTCGTGGATAGTTGGGCCACATCGATCCATTTTGAGTATGAATCTACGACCACCAAAAAGGTTTTGCCATGTATTGGACCCGCTAAGTCAATGTGTAGCCTTGACCAAGGCGCGTTGGCGCTCTCCCACTTTGTGGGGGTGGTGACTGGAGGGGAAGGTCTGGATTCCTGGCAGGGTTGGCATTAGCTTACCCACTTGACGATGTCGTCGTCCAAGCCAGGCCACCAGACGTAGCTCCGTGCCAACGCCTTCATCCGGATGATGCCCGGGTGGCCCTCGTGTAGTGCCTCTAGGACTGGTGTGCGAAGTGAGGCCGGAATAACAACCTGGGTGCTCCACAACAGGCAGCCCTGTATGCTAGACAGCTCCTGTTGACGGGTCTTAAAAGGTGTGAATTCGGCTGCGAGGTTAGAGCCCGGCCACCCCCTCCTCACCCAGTCCAGTACCTGGGCGATGGTTTTGTCCGTCTTGGATTTGGTGGCGATGTTGAGAGCGGTGACAGGAAGGTCGAGCTCGGTGACATCGAAGATGGCGTGGACCGGGGCCGGGTCTTCTGCTGGAGCTGGCAGGGGGCAGCGGCTGAGGGCGTCTGTGTGGCTTAACGTTTTTCCTGGGCGGTGGATGAGCTTGTACGAGTAAGCCGCCAGGAATAAAGTCCACCTCATCATTCTGGGAGACAACACTTGGGGAGTCTGCTTGTCTCCGGAAAGAAGACCCAGGAGAGGCTTGTGGTCCGTGATTAGCTCAAAGTTGTGGCCAAATAGGAATTCATGAAATTTCTTAACCGCGGCCACTGCGGCTAAAGCCTCCTTGTCTATCTGACTATAGTTACGCTCTGTTGCTGAGAGCGTTCTGGAAAAGAAGGCGATTGGTGCCTCAGAGCCGTTGGGTAGTCTATGGCTTAATACGGCGCCAATCCCAAAAGGGGATGAATCCGCGGCTAGTATCAGTGGAAGGTGTGGGTCAAATTGAATAAGGACTGCGTCAGATGTGAGCAGTGACTTGACTGTGCGAAAAGCGGTGTCTTCCTTGTGTCCCCAGTGCCAAGGTGCTTTTTTATCTAAGAGCCTGTGTAGAGGCTCTGCTACCGATGCTTTGTGAGGTAGAAATGATGCATAAAAGTTCAATAATCCCAAAAAGGCTTGTAGCTCGGCTTTAGTGGTTGGCGTGGGTGCCTCATGAATTGCCTTGACCTTGGACTCTAGGGGGTGGATGCCTGAGGCGTCAATTCTATAGCCCAGAAAGTCCACCTGTCTAGTGGCAATGGCACATTTTTCCTTTTTTAATTTGAGGCCATGCTGTCTGAACCTGTCTAACACTGCTCTGACTCTCTGGAAAAGTTGGGGTCTGTCCCTGGCCGAGACCAATATGTCGTCGAAGTAGGGTACTACGCCAGGGAGGCCCTGTAGTATACGCTCCATGAGGGATTGGAAGATGCCCGGGGCAACACTTACGCCAAATTGGAGACGCTTGCACCGGAAGGCACCCCTGTGGGTCACAATGGTCTGCAGTTCGGCTGTTTGGTTGTCAACAGGGAACTGCTGATACGCTTGTGACATGTCCAATTTGGCAAAAATGTTGCCAGGCTCAAAGGTATGCAATAAATGTTGAATGACCGGGATTGGGTACGCGCTAACTTGTAGAAAGCGGTTGATTGTTGTTTTGTAATCTGAACAAATTCTCAGGCTGCCATCCTTTTTAAGGGGTGTGACAATTGGCGTCTCCCATTTGGCGAAGTCTGTCGGCTTTAATAATTTATCGAGTTCTGCGTCCAGTTTAGGCCAAATGGCGAATGGGACTCTACGTGGTTTCAGCCGGACTGGAACCACTTGGGGGTCAACTGTAAACGAGATGGGGGTACCATTATAACACCCCAACTCATTGCTGAATACGTCTGAGTAGTCAGTAAATAAGGAGTCAGTGTCAGAAGCTGAGACAGCATGGACTCCTGTTAACCCTAGGCCCAGGTGGGGGAACCAATCAAGCCCCAGAAGACTGGGGAGGTTGCCGTTAACTACCACTAGAGGCAGGTGGCCTTTAAAAGCTTTAAAATTAACAAGGAACTTGCCTTTGCCGAGCACTGGAATGTCTTTTCCCTGATAATCCCTCAAGGAGATCTGGCACTTCTGGAGCTGGTTTCTGGATAGTCTGGGCTGGATTTTCTTGAGGGTGCTCCAAGAGATGATTGAGAGCGCTGACCCCGTGTCAACCTCCATACGACAAGGTTTACCTTCTAATAAAATGGAAAGTGTTATTTTACTAATAGAGTGACAGGTGTGGTTAGCATGGTAGCAAGTGTGACAATTTAGTACTTGCCTTTGAGGCCCAGAATGAGAAAAAGAAGGAACCTTTTGTGCTGAGTTGTGCGCGGCCTGGCAGACTCTGGCGATGTGGCCTTTTTTGTGGCAATGGTTACAGATGGCTCCCTTGAATTTGCATGTAGCTCTCGAGTGAGGTCCGCCACAGGATAGGCACAGGATGATGTGTTTGGGTGCGCTGTTGGTTTCTTGCCTGACTCCTGCCTGTGGTTGTTTGGCGTGGGTGAGGCGGTGGACGTCTGTTTGGTCGCTAGGGTCGTCTTCGTTGACTACCTCTTCTGAATGAACTGTGTTTGGGAATGGGACCTTGAATTTCAGTGGCTGACTGGGTTGCCAGCTCTGCTGCCAAGGCTTCCTCGACGGCCTGGGATAAATTGAGGTCCTTCTTGGCGAGTAGTCGCCTTTGGAGGTGAAGGTCTTTGACCCCGCAGACGAGCTGGTCGAGGAGCATGTCATCAAGATAGTTCCCGAACCCGCAGTGGAGGGCTGCAGTCCTCAAGGCGGCCATATATTGGTTGATGGTTTCTTTTTCCGCTTGCTTCCTCATCCGGAAGGTGAAACGCCTCGCGATTTGTGATGGTCTGGGGGAGTAATGATTGGTGAGAATCTCTAGCAATTCTGCCCAGGGAACATTCTTTAACTCACGTGGAGCGACGAGTGCTGTGGCTGTATCAAAAACGATGGCTCCGCAATAACTGAGGAAGAATGGCCTTTTTCTGTGCTCCCCAGCATCAGCCAGACCGATAGCGTCGATATAGTGGTTAAAACGATTCTTGTATGACTCCCATTTTTCTTCTTCCGGCTTGAACGGTGGGAAGGCTGGGTTGGAGTTCATGATGAGGACTCCTGCGCGTTATGCTGTTGAGAAATCTCTCTGGGACAACAAATGGCACTTGTGTTCTTGTCAAGCTAGTGACTACAGCTCTGGAGAGGCTCCACAGAACCTCTCTGCTCTCTCTCTGGGCTGCAATTGTGGCTAAGCTGCAACGGCTGTTGGCAGCGTTTTGATTTTCGCGCTCCTGGAGAGCATAGGCGGTGATGGCTAACCGCCTCTGATAGTGCTTTGAATTTCGCACCTGCGTAAGTGTCAGTGACTCGGAATAACAGCACCGCGCTGTATTCCGGCTTGAAATTCAAACGACAGCCGTTTGAATTTTGCGCTCTTTTGTATTGAGCGGCTGCGGCTCACAGCTCTTCACTTTCCTCTGTAGCTTGCTAACAAGCGGCTACAGACGCTTATTACTTTCGCTTTCGCTGACCGAGCTCTCCGGCGGCGCGGCTGCGGCTCAGCGGTTTTAGTGATTTCAGCTGTTGCGAATTGCCTCTGGTAGTGATCCCATCCTCGTCGCTAGTGTTGTAGTTGAGCAATGAGAGGCTAGACCAGGGCTTGGATGCAACAAGACTTTATTGTAGCAATAAAGGACTGAACGTGTTAGCTCTGCCTGGAGCAGGCTCACAGCGATCAGCGACTGGCCGGACCCTGCAGCTGGCTTTTATAGCCGGCTGTCGAGGGAGGCCAGCCAATGAGGGGCAGCAAACGCCCCCGCGGCATGAACGGACCTGGGTGGGGACTTCGGCAAGTTCCAGGGACATAACAGGAATTGTCAAGAAGGGTTTATTCGTCACAAATTTAGATCTATTACGGTCATGTCTCTCAACCACAGCAGCTTTAAGCTATGTGGGACTTCAACTCCCAGAATTCCCTTACTTGCAGGGAAATTCTGAGAGTTAGAACTCTACACAGTTTAAAATTGAAAAACACCATTTTACAGGATACTTCTGGTTCAGGATCAAAAGTATCCTTCTAAACTAAAATTATTTTTAGGCATGATGGACAGAGTATCTTTATTAAGAACAAAAATTGGCTTGTATTTGTGCACTTTTAGGTGAGTGTAAGAAACATTCCTCTTCATTTGCAGAACGTTGGTGGAATCTGTTGAATTAAATTAATAATTTAGCCCTTTTTTTTCTTACATGGGCATGCAGAATGCAGCTTATGTTCTATTCCACTTTTCTCTGTTGATGGCAATTCATCACAAGTTGACATGTTGTGTTGGGATTTTAGTTGAAAGATGCGTAAATGACATGAACATGTTTTTATATCATCTCACATTCTTACCCCAACAGTGAATCCCAGTGGTGGAATTCAAATTTTTTAACAACCGGTTTTGTGGGCATGGCTTGGTGGGCATGTTACTGGTGGGTGTGTCTGAGTGGTCATGTGACTGGGTGGTTATGGCCAACTCAACATCACTCACGTCAAGGGATGCCTGCTCATTCGGCCCCTCCCCTCACAGCCACTCCTTGTCATGCCCGCCTCAATGTATCTATAGTTCTATAAAAATGTTGTTCACCTCTTTTCAACTTTATTATCTGCATCTACATATTATAGGTATACTTTCATGGACCACTGAAAGGAAGAAGTAGCTCACATGCTTTGCCCAAGAGTGTGATAGAAGACAGGTCACAAAACAGGCTTTTGAGGGCTGCCACAATGAAAGGGGAACAATGTATTTTCCAAACCAGCAGAAGGCAAAACAAGAAGCGATGGATGGAAACTGAACAGAGAGAAGCAACCTAAAACTAAGAAGAAACTTCCTGACAGTGAGAACAATTAATCAGAGGAACTGCTTGTCTCCAGAAGTTCTGGGTGCTCCAACACTGGAGGTTTTTAAGAAAACACTGGACAGCCATTTCTCTGAAATGGTATAGGGTTCACCCCAAAGCCTTTTCTAAGTGTTATTTTGTTATTTTGACCTTTCCCAGGCCCTTCACTCAGATCCAAAATGGTGGCTGTGATAGTTGATCATAGCTCCTCTGTTTTTTATGTGCAACAGCTTTAGCGGTTAGGATCAGAGCTAAGTTAGTTGCTTTTCTATTAATACATAATCCTTAAAAGGGCTCTCCTGTAGGGACTCTGCATGGTCTAATTCAGAAGTCCCCAACCTTTCTGGCACCATGGACTGGTTTCATGGAAGACAATTTTACCATGGACCTCTGTATGTGTGTGTGAGAGGGGGCGGGGGAGACAAGTATACAGTTTGGGAAAGAGGCACAGACAGAAGTGGTAAATTAAATAGTGGGTGGGCCATGCATGGAGTAAAATAAGTGTGGGATTGTTACTTAAGACCTGCCACCAGATGATTTTGCTCCCATCCAGGAGAAAATCAGAATAAACACACAGGGAAGACTTCACTAGTAAGGGCTTTCTTTTGCTCCAGGAAAAAATCAAAGTAAAGAACTGGAAAAGCCTTCACAGGAAGAGGCTTTCTGCTTTGGAAGAAACTTAGAAGAGACAGAGAAATCTTCACTGGAAGAGGCTCTCTGCTTTTGCTCCAGAGGAAACCCCCAAATCACAGACCCAGGGAAGCAGAAAGAGGGTGAATGATCAGCACCTCAGTGGTGGGATTCAAATTTTTTTACTACTGGTTCTGTGGGCGTGGCTTGGTGGGCATGGCAGGGGAAGGATACTGCAAAATCTCCATTCCCTCTCCACTCCTGGGGGAAGGTTACTGCAAAATCCCATTCTCTCCCCACCCCACTAACCTGCTTTCCAGCTCCGTTCTCCTGTGCAGGGCAGCAAAAGAAGACCCAGCTGATCAGCTGAGACTTGGGAGGCAGAGAATAGATGGGGGCAGGGCCAGTCAGAGGTGGTATTTGCCGGTTCTTGAGCTACTCAAAATTTCTGCTACTGGTTCTCCAGAACTGGTCAGAACCTGCTGAATACCACTCTGCACCACCTGCACTTATCAGTGGTTCCGCACAATGATTCCCTTCCAGATTAGATCTGTGACTTTCTAGTTCTAAGACAGTGGGAAGGAAGGTGGGGGAGAAGAGACAATTCTAACTCACCCTTTCAGCAAAACAAACCAAAGATCCAGCACATTGAGGAAGTGCTGAGAAAACCATTCAAAAGAGAGAAGGAGTGGCAGGGGCAGAGGGAGAGAGAGAGAGAGAGAGAGACCAAACCAACTCAGCCAGCAGTCTTGAGAAAGGTGCAAATGAGAATGATTTTCTCAGAGACACAGCGCTTAAGAAGGGGAAGGTAGATTCTCCCCTCCCCCATTCCAAGCCTTGTTGGAACAGGCTTGCAAACTTGGAGAACTGCAGGAGAAAGAAAAGAGCATGAGCCTTGTTGGGGTGTGTTAGATTGGGATCAATCAAAGAAACAGGACACAAAGGATAGTGACTACAGCTCTTGATGGTAAATTGGTACAAGCCAGTGACTTGCCTGTCCAACAGCTCTCTCCTTTAAAGGGAACTGTCGGACAGTTTAACCAATGAGATTCAACTAATCTTCCCAATGGAAAGGTGGATCAATGAATTTGAACTCTTATTTCCCCTCAGAAAGGCAGACTTGTGTGAAGCCTTCGTCCCTTGGCTTCATTAGCATATCCCTCAACCTTGATGTCAACTAAAAAGATACTCCTTTGGTCTTTTTAGCTGCCAGCAGAAAGGGAATAGGGAAAAACAGTGCATTCCTCAAGTGCCTCAGATAATTGCCTTGGCAGCTCAAAGTTGTTGGCATGCAGGAATATTACTGGAGAGCATGATTGATGACTCTTGGCTATGGATGTGTCCATTGGAGAATATTCATCCAGGGGGTGAGGGGGAAGACCAGGGTCAAGGAGGAAATGAATGATGTATTTTAGTGTCAACTGCATCCAGCTAATGCCAACATGGCCACATCTAATAAAGCTTTTTTTTTTTTTAACTCTGAGAGATGTGGCTAGAGACTTATGATTTCAATGGGGGTGGATTTATTGGAGCCTTGACAGCCAGCTGACACTCCAGAAATTCATCATTCTTGGATACCTGACCCCTGGCCTCTTCAATCGCTTCCCGAGAATGCGTGAAGAGAAAGTCAGGTTAACATGGCAGAAGGGGGATTGTCAGAAGAAAGCCCTCTAGAAGCAGCCCAACTACGAACAGAAGCTGAGGACATAGTCACAGGCGAAGCCGAGAGGCCTGAACAAATAAAGGAAATGAAACCCCCCACTGCTTCAGAAGGTAATCTCCCCCAGCCTAAAAAGGGAGGAAAGCCCCTGAGCAAGCTGACAAGAGTGGAATGCATGTGGGCCTGGGAATAAGCCAGAGCCCCAAAGTCCCTGTCAGGATCCCTGGGGAGTTCCATGCAGCAGCTGAGGGAGGAATTTGACCTGCTTGCCATTAGAGAGGATGACTCATTATGCTTCCCAAAACAGAGGGGATTTCCCGCAGAGCCTTCTGAAGTGAGGAGAAGCAGGTGGGATTACAGTCCTTCTCTACCCAGCAAAAGAAGAAAGAGCCCACAACAGCAACCAGTGCCTCCCCTATGCAACAGGCAGCTCCTTCCTCCTACTGCATGAACTATTGCCAGGGAGGAAGGTCAGCCAACTCAAACACAGATTTACAGAGGGCGATAGGAAGAGGGCAGAGCAGAGTTCTGCGAACCACCCCAGTTCAAGGGGAAATTTGATGGGGACCCAGACCATCTAGCTCTATTCCTTGACTCAGCTGAGATCTACCTAGAACATTATGGATACCTCTACCCATCCCCTAGAGCCATGATGAACACCATTTCTGAGGGGCTGGAGGGAGAAGCAAGAGGATGGCTAGCAGCCGTCCACAAGAGAAGGCCCCCCCAACTGCATGACGCAGATGACTTCCTATGACTGCTGGAGGTCAGATTTGAGGAGGCAGAGGATGACCCGCATGCAGATGAATTCAGCAACCTAAAGCAGGGAGGGCGACCCATCAAAGAACACATCCGTGAATTCAGGAAAATCAGTGGGAAGATACTTCTTTTGCTTGAACAGATGCTGATTCACTTTTTCAGAACCAGCCTGGACCAGCAAATTAGCAAAGTAACTGCCTATCGTGACATCCCGAACAGACTCTCTGAGTGGTTACGAATAGCCATAAAAGTTGACAGGGAATTACACACTAGCAACATGAGGAAGCCACTGGGAACCAGAGACAGAGGACAACCAGACCAGAGGCTACCAAGCCAACAGGACAGCACACCACTATCTGCCCCAAGACCAACCCTTACACAAAACCCAATTAAATACTACTGATGTGGAGGAATAGGGCACATAGCAGCATGTGCAACTGCAGATTCGAGACCAAGGCCAAAATCACCACCCAGGTTGCAACCTGAATGAGGCCCCAGACATGCCATCAACTTTAAGCCCAGCTCTTGAAAGTGACTCAGAACTATCCTTAATCAGTCGATGAGTTCTTCTTTATTAGCTGAGAACACTAGAAAATCATCAAAGTAAGGCATCTCTCCCGGAATGCCCTGTAGTCGGTGTTCCATTATACTTTGAAAAAGTCCTGCCACCATGCTTACACCAAATTGCAGCCAGAGGCATCTAAATGCCCCTCTATGTGTCACAATGATTTATGCCTCTGTGGTGGCATCATCCACCGGCAGCTGCTGATACGTTTGGGCTAAATCGAGTTTTGCAAAAGTTCTGCCCTTTCCTAGGGAATGCAATAAATGCTGTATGACTGGCACAGGATAGGCACTCTGCTGCAATACTTTGTTGATCATGCATTTATAGTCTGCGCAGATTGAACTGTCTGGTTTGATTGGCGTGACAATCGGGGTTTCCCATTTGGTGTGATCTACCAACTCCAAAAACCCCATGGCAATTAGTTTGTCGAACTCAGTTTTGGGTTGGAGAGCACAAAAGGGTCTCTTCAAGGTTTCATTTGAATCGGGGTGACCTTGGGGTCTAGGTTGAAAAATGGTGGTTCCTATATACTTGCCTAGATTCCCGTTGAAGACATCCATGAACTCCTTGATCAGCTCATTGATGCTGTCATCTTGGATGGTGTGGATGCCTGTCCCTCCCAGGTCCAGGGAGTCAAACCAGTCCAAACCTAGCAGGTTGGGCAAGACTTCATCCATTACGGTCAGCTGAAGAAGTCCAACAAATTCTTTGAATTTGACCTGGAAGGACTCGCTCCCTTTACAGGGATGTGGTTCTCTTAATAGTCCTTTAGCTGCACTCTCTGGAATTTCAGATGTTTCTTCGCCAGCCCCGGAACCGCCTTCTTTATAGTTGCCCAGGATACAATGGTCATGCACGACCCTGTGTCCACTTCCATGTCACATGGGGATCCCTTGATGAGGACTGTGACATGGATTTTCTTGGCACGATGTGCGCTGGTGTGGCTGATGATTGTCTGGTGTGTTTCTTTTGTTTCTGCAGCTCAGTCTTCTCTTTGCTTGGGTCTCTGGAACGGTGCCTTTTGGTGTCCTGTCTGGGAATTAGGCTGCCACTGGCAGTACAAGGCTGGCTGGGTGGCACGGCAAACCCTTACTAGGTGTCCCTTCCTTTCACATCTTTGGAAGATGGCGTCCTTGAAACTACATACCGGTCTGGGTGATTGCCCCCACACCCAGCACAAAACGACTGTCTCTCTTTCATTTCAGGGTTATGTAAACAGCCAGGTCCAAGTGTCTCTGTTCATAACAAAGAGATCCAACTGCTCATTGGAACATAGAAAGGGGGTTAGAAAGAATCCAACAGCTTTCATAGATAGTATACATAGACATAAATTGGTCCTAAATGAAAAATATTTCAGTTGCTGGAATTCATACAATCTTTTCAACCTCATGCTTTTTGTCTCAAGAAATCTTGCTAAAGAAAACTTTCTGAAAAATCTTATTTGGAAATACAATCAGTTTCAGCTGTGAAAAAGGTTGTGCCTAAGGTTGAAATTGAAGGATTGGGAGGGTTACTCTGGTTGTCTGGTGGCCTTTAAAAAAATTCTTTAAATTCTTGAATACACTAGGCAGGGAATGAAAACAATAAATAAGCAAACACTGGTTTCTTGTCAGATATCACTTGATAAGACAATGCCATAGGCTAGGGACTCGGTGGCTCATGTGGTTAAGATGCTGAGTTGGACATTAACAAGCCTGCATTGGATATCTGACTGCTGCTGCATGGTGAGGGTAAGTCCCATCATTTGCTCCAGCTCCTTGACGGGGACATGAAAGGAGCCCACATGGGTTTCCTGGGCAATGATGTCGCTGGCTAATCCTTTCAACCCAGAAGTGCTTTAAATGATGCCTTTGACATGAAAGGGATGGCAGGGGCCATAGACTGATATTGGCACAATATCGCCAGAATTTTGGGGGTGTTCTGTCTCTCTACATTGCCCATAATCACACAATTGCAAGAGTGCTAAAGCATCCTTTTGGTTTTCTAAGAGGTGCATTTTGTTAGAAACCTACAATGTCAAGATGGAGGGATTCGAGAAGGTGACAGAATGTCAACTATGTAATGAAAATGTAACTTTTTATTTATTCTAGTTCTTTTATTTAGTTCCAGCCCTGACATTTTTAGTTCAATTTTAACTTTTCTGGCCACAGGAAGCAACTTAACGAAAATTTCAGCATTTATGGACTTACCTTAAAAGTCCCTGGTGATAGTTTTTCCATCATCACGCACCAACTCCGTTTATTCTATCTTCCTTTTTGGAGTTAGAGACCATGTACCTCTGGAGGTTTAATGGCTAGAAAGAACTCGTGTTCAATTTGCAGTTTTTGCTCAAGAGAGAACTGTCTTGCTCTTGACGATGGCATCCATGGACCAAAAAAATTCAGCTTGCCCTTCTGTAGCCTGAAATCCTCGTCAAGATTTATTTATAAATTGTGAAAAGAGAGGAGGTTGCACTAAAAATAATTAAATGTGTCAGAATGTAAATAAAACTACTGCAAGGTTACACAGAGAGTGCTTGGGAAGAACATCAGAAGACTGAAAAAGTAATGGAAAAGATGCTTGCTCATTAACAAGACATTGTAAAAATATGTCAGTACTTCATTAATGTTCTAGTGATTGCAGTTGGTTCACACATATTGAACAACTCTGAATATGTGTTATAAATCAAAGAGAGTTCAGCATATGCATACATTCATATAGATTTGGCAACAATCTTTCACCTTTCCTCTCTGTTCCTAGACCACCATGCCATAGTTTCTACACATGATGCATTTTAGTTCACATGTTTTGAAGGCAGAGTCTAACCCTGAAAATTGAGCATCTCCAATGCAAAGGAATGCTGATCTTGAATTTGTACTTGAAATCTGGAAGATATTCCTATTTCAAGCTGTGTAAGAATTCTGGGCAACATATCAAATAATGGAATTGGAAGGGACCTTGGAGGTCTTCTAGTCCAACCCCCTGCCCAAACAGGAGACCATATACTGTACCATTCCGAAACAACTGGCTTTCCAATCTCTTAAAAACCTCCAGTGATGGAGCACCCACAATTTCTGAATAGGAATTTGCACACCTGGAGGGCACATATTTAAGATGTTTGATTTAGATGCTGACAAGATAAATAATCTAAACAGTTTTATGATCCAACTTGTTATGATATGTACAGAATAACCCTGGAGTAACAAGGATATGCACATGGAAACATTTATGAGAGTAGTTCTGAATAATTATTTAGCCACACACAGATACACTAAATTGAGTTAAAGTTTACTTTAAGAAATAGCACAGTCCAATAAACGGTCCTGGTCATACTCATTTTACAGTCCAAAGAATATCCAATTACAAAGTCTTCTTACCGGTTGCCTTTGTCATTTACAGTAAACAAAAATATCAAAATATAAGCACAGCATAAATACAACAGAGAACCTTAGATAGCAACAGAATGTCAGAGAGACAGAATGTCAGAGAGAGCAAGCTATGATCTCTAGCTCCCTCTTATGGTAACTTGCTATATAATCAACCAATCAGAATATAGTATAAATCAGTACAGTGGATTTGTTTTAAAGCTACAAACATACATTGTTGGTTTATATATTGCCAACCCAACTAATTGGTGGACAGATTCCTAACACAACTGAAATACTGCTTTGATTCTTCTCTGATTTCATCCTATGCTCCAGCTAACATACTGTTGTGATAAATATAGAAAAGTAAAGAAAAGGATCTTCCCCAACTAGTGATAATTAAGGTGTCAGAAAGGGGCCATTTCTTTGCTAGGTTTACATGTATGGCAATAATTTTACTTGGTGACCACACACACACACATGCACGCATGCACACACACACACACACACACACAATTTTAATTGTTAATGTTTCTATGATTGCCCAGAGTCACTTGTTGAGATGGGCAGGTATAAAAACTAAATGCAATGCAATGCAATCAAATAAAAACTCCTTAAAAAGCATATAACTGTGGTGGCATAGTGGTTATAATGCAGTATTGCAGGCTAACTCTGCTGACTGCCAGGAGTTTGATCCTGATTGGCTCAAGGTTGATTCAACATTCCATCCTTCTGAGGTCAGTAAAATGAGGACCCAAATTGTTGAGGGAAATCTGCCGACTTTGTAAACCACTTAGAGAGGGCTGTAAAGCACTATGAAGTGCTATATAAGGCTAGGTGCTATAGCTATAGCTATATTTACCTCTCCTAATTTGGTGCCTGCCAGATAGATTATAGCTTGATTTCCATGCTATTCACAGAATGGACCTGCTAATTGGTAGTTTGTCAGCCCTCTCAGGCAAAGCAGACAAGAGACACAACTAATTTTATTGTATTGTAAGAATACAATACCCGAATCTTGCAAATCTGAATGTATAAACTTCCTGCTGCCACTTTTAACTGCTTGATCCATTAGGGTGGGCCCTTCCTAAGTTTCTGTAGCAGATCATTAAATGATTGTGGGCTCCTGCCTCTTATCATATTGTTTCATAGGCAGCATCTTTTTCCCTGGACCTCCAAGGTCATCAACACATTCTGAAATCAGGAAGACTAGTCCCATACATCTGGAGGACTTCAGGTTCAGGAAAAGTTGATGTCAAATGTTGTGCATGTAGTCTTTCTCAATAATGAATTCAGGAGTTTTCTCCTGATCCTCTAGGAGATGACCAGGCTGAGCCTGAGAGGCCAAATGCATCACAAGTCGTGAGTCCCTGCACACAGCAAGAAATCTAAGTCTAGCCCACCTTGCATGCCTCTCTTATCGCCCACTCATTTCCCTTGACCATTAATTGTTCAGATTTTTGTAGAGAACTTAAGTTTGCAATGAATTTTTATACTCATTTGAATTGACTGAATCTTCTGGTTTCTGTGGTGCTTGACAGCTGCTTTTTTCTTTGTTTCCAAACAGCCCACCAAGTCGCTATGAAAAATGGCTCAGCTCTATTACAAAAAAGTAAACTACTCCCCCTATAGAGACCGGATCCCGCTGCAAATTGTCCGGGCAGAAGTGGAGCTGTCTTTGGAGGAGAAGGCCTACCTCAGTGCTGTGGAGAAGGGGGACTATGCCAGTGTGAAACATTCCTTGGTGGAGGCAGAGATCTATTACAACATTAACATCAACTGCATGGACCCTCTTGGTCGCAGTGCCCTTCTAATAGCCATAGAAAATGAAAACTTAGAGATTATGGAGTTGTTATTGAGCCACAGTATCTACGTGGGTGATGCACTCCTGTATGCAATACGGAAAGAAGTTGTGGGGGCTGTAGAACTGCTTCTGAATTACAAGAAGCGAAATGGGGAGAAGCAGGTAAGTCCAGAATGACCTGAGATGTGTATCCAAGGGGTTTTCCCAAAGGTGCTTTGCAAAAGGCAATTGGACTTTCTTTATTTTGAAGACATTTTTCTTCTCATCCAAGAAACTTCTTCAATTCATGTCAGCTGCCACCTTATGCTTGCTTGTGCTTCACTACCATGTGGTGACAGTCTGCCATGGACTCTGGGGAGAGTAGATGGGAGGGGGAATGCTTGGGGGAAAACAAAAGTTACTGCTGCATCTCCCTGAGACCCTGCCTCAAGGTCCACCAGCTGGGAGAAGAATGCAGCTGCCTACCAACTTGATCATTGAAGCTTGAAGCGATCATTATTAAAATATTTTGCTTGAATCTGATTAGTTATGGGTGGTGGTGGAGGTGTGTGTGTCAGCAATGGAAAAGTTGAACTTAGGGATTTTGATGCATGATTCTGTGTTCTAACTACATATTACTGCAATACATTTGACTTCTAATAAAACTATACCTTTCTCAGTCAGTTGGGAAGGCCACAAATCATAATGAGATGACCTTGGAATAGTGCAATAGTTGTAAATTCATGCCAGTTCCCAAGTGCCCGAATTTTCATCAAGTGACTGTGGGGATGGTTGTAAGTGTGAGGATGCAGAAGAATAGAAGAATAGAATTCTTTATTGGCCAAGTATGATTGGATACACAAGGACTTTGTCTTGGTGCAAGTGCTCTCAGTATACATAAAAGAAATAATACATTCATCAAGAATCATAAAGTACAACACTTAATAATAGTCATAGGATGCAATTAGCAATCAAATCATACTAGGAAACTGTCAATATAAATCATAAGGATACAAGCGACAAAGTTACAGTCATACAGTCACAAGTGGGACGGGATGGACAGTAAGGAGTGATGAGAAGATTAACAGTAATAGTAGTGCACACTTTGTAAATAGTTGAACAGTGATGAGGGAATTATTTGTTTAGCAGAGTGATGGGGTTCGGAAAAAACCTGTTCCTGTGTCTAGTTCTTCTGGTGTGCAGTGCTCTATAGCATCGTTTTGAGGGAAGGAATTGAAACAGTTTATGTCCAGGATGTGAAGGGTCTGTAAATATTTTCAAAGCCCTCTTTTTGACTTGTGCAGGATACAGGTCCTCAACTGAAGTCAGGTTGGTAGTAATGGTTTTTTCTAATTATCCTCCGAAGTCTGTGTCTGTCCTGTTGGGTTGCAGAACCAAACCAGACAGTTATAGAGGTGCAGATGACAGACTCAATAATGCCTCTGTAGAACTAGATCAGCAACTCCTTGGGCAGTTTGAGCTTCCTGAGTTGGTGCAGAAAGAACATTCTTTGTTGTGCTTTTTTGATGACATTTTTGATGTTAGGTGTTCATTTTAGGTCTTGTGATACGATAGAACCTAGAAATTTGAAGGTCTCTACTGTTGATACTGTGTTGTCTAGTATTGTAAGAGGTGGTAGTATGGGAGGGTTTCTTCTAAAGTCTACCACCATTTCTATGGGTTTAAGTGTATTCAGTTCCAGATTGTTCTGGTTACATCACGAGGCAAGTTGTACAACCTCCTATCTGTATGCGGATTTGTTGTTGTCTCAAATAAGACCAATCATGTAAAATCATTTGTAAGTCACTTTTTCAATGCCATTGTAACTTAAAATGGTTGCTAAATGAATGGATGGAAGTCAAGGACTACCTGTATTATAAATAAGGGGAGTGGGGAGAGGTTGAACCAGTTCAGCATTTTGTTTTGTTGGTTTGCAACACTGAGTTAGTCCAATTGAAGAAAACTGAATTGGAATTTGCTTAATATGCCTTTGAATCAAATTTCAACATCAAAGGTTTACTAAGAATTCATAGGATTGCTTCTGTTTATCTGGGATATGATACAGAAGGGAGAACTCAGCAGATGTTAAGTTTGGAATATGCATAACATGCACTTTGGGAGTTTGTTTGCTCTATGTATAGGCTGAAGTGGGCAGCAAATAGTATCAGCCTTTTCATTTAGATCAGTGTTTCTCAACCTCAGCAACTTTAAGATGTGTGGACTTCAACTCCCAGGTTTTCTGGCTGGGAAATTCTGGGAGTTGAAATCCACACATCTTAAAGTTGTTGAGTTGAGAAACACTGTTTAGATGAATGAAGCCATGATTTTGCATGACAATTACTGAACAGGAAACTAAGAATAATGTGCTAAAAATATTAAATCTAATGTCAGCAATGGACCTCATCACCAGAGATGGATTCAGTTCTTAATTTAAGTGTTTAGGGTTGTTGCTGATTTTTTGCTATTTTTATTGTAGCCACACAGGACTGGCTGGCAGTCCTGTTTAATGTGATCCTGTTACAGAGGGAAAGATCAGAAGAATATCTCCAAGGCCATTGTGAAGACTATTCAAGGAATCCGAAGGATAAAGTTGATTGACTCTACTTTAAACTGGATTCTATGATTATACATTTCTTCTTGAGGTGACAAAAGAATGCTTTGTTTTGGCTATCTAGGATGAGCTAGAATGCATAAATCTTAAGAAAGTAGATGGGCCTCTTGAGGCTGTGGATGCAGCCATCTTTTGACTATATCTTGGTTAGTCTAGGTCTCCTGGGAGATTATGTGTAGTCATATCCAACAGGTAGTGAATTCATCTTTGAGTGAAGGGAGCTACTTCACTCATTATTTAACAAAATCACTCTTAAAGAAACCATTAGTAGCCCAAACATTCTTGAATAATTTCTGACTGGTCTCCAACATTTCTTTCTGGGAAGCTTTTAGAGAAGGTGTTGAGCTAAGGTTTCAAACAACTGTGGAGGAAGATTATCTGGATTCCATCTGGTTAGGTTTCAGGCATGGAGACAACTTGTGTTCTTTGACAGGCATCTATTCTGGTCATCTATTCCAGTCATCCTTGATCTTTCAGCATTCAATACCATTAATCATGGAATCATTTTTAAACAACTCAGAACATTATAAATGGTGGGGCGGGGGGGGGGAGAGGGGAGAAACTATTGTGGTGGATCTCTTCAAATTTCAATTGGTGTTGAGTGAGGAAGAGGCCTCTGCTTTGTAATGAGTCTTGGGATTTGGTGGTCTCCTTTTTCCTTTTTAACATCCATATGAAGCCACTGGGTGAGGTCATCCAAAGCTCTCAGATAGATATCATTAGTACATTGATGATAGCCAGCTATATAATCTCAATCTTGAGCTGACCAAGTGATGCTTTTTAAAGTTTTATGCCAGTGTCTGGATGCCTTGGGAGTCTGGAAGTGAATGAACAGGTTTAGGCTCAACTGTAGCATGGAGAAGCCAGATTCACTTAACAACCCTGTAACTACTGCAGTGATTCACTTAACAACTGTGGCAAGAAAGGTTGTAAAATGGGGGAAACTCACTTAACAACTCTTGCTTAGCAACATACATTTTGGGCTCAATTGTTGGTTCAATTGTGGTCATAAATTTAATACAGGACTAGACTACCTGTATTAAACAGTGTCATTTTACTGGACATAGGAAACAGCTCCCTCCCGATATTCAGTGATCCTGCAGATTTATAAAGCCTCCAGATTTACAAGAATCTCCCCAATTAACAGATTAATAGAGTTGGAAGGGACATTATAGGTCATCTAGTTCAACCCCCTGCCCAAAAAGGAGACCCTCACCATTTCTGGCAAATGGCAGTCCAATCTCTTCTTAAAAGCCTCCAGTGATGAAGCTCCCACAACTTCTGAGGGCAATTTCTGCTCCATTGGTTGATAGTTCTCACTATCAGAAAATTTCTCCCTATTTCTAGTTTGCATCTCTCATTGATCAGTTTCCATCCATTATTCCTTGTTTGGCCTACAGGCGCTTTAGAAAATAGCTTGACTGCTTCCTCCCTGTGGCAGCCCCTCAAATATTGGAACACTGATATCATGTCTCCCCTGGTCCTTCTCTTGACTAAATTAGCCATGCCCAGTTCCTGTAACCGTTCTTCATATGTTTTACTCTCCAGTCCCCTAATCATCCTGGTTGCTCTTCTCTGCACTTTTTCTAGAGTCTCAACTTCTTTTTATAGTGTGGTGACCTATTTTAGATGTGGTTTTTACTAAGGCTTTATAGAGTGGTATTAGTACCTCACTTGATCTTGATTGTATACCTCTGTTAATGCAGTTTAGGATTGCAAGATATTAAGAATAATGGGCCTAAGATGGAACCTTGTGGTACCCACTGCTTACTTTCCTCCATGTAGACGGAGACTCATTAAGGACTACTTGTTGAATACAATTTGTCAGCCAGTTACAAATCCATCTGGTGGTGATGCTATCTCTCCCACTTTTTTCTAGCTTTCCAAGAAGTAGGATGTGGTCTATTTTGCTGAATGCTTTGCTGAAGTCTAAGTATATTATGTCCACAGTATTTTGCTGGTCGACTAATTTACTTAGTCACTATGTTGAAGAATGAAATAAGATTGGTTTGGTATGATCTGTTTTTTAAAAAACCCATGTTGATTTCTAAGTTATTACTTTACTCGTTTCTAGATGTTGGCAGATCTGGTTTTTTATTAACTTTTCCAGTATCTTCCTGGGTATTGATGTTAGGCTGATTGGTCTGTAGCCTGTTTTTTTTCTCTTTTTTGAAGATGGGAACCACATCAGCTCTTTTCCAGTCCCTGGTGCTCCAATATTTTTGGAAGATGTGGTACAATGATTCTGAGATGACATCTACCAGCTCCTTTAGAACTCTGGGATATATCCATCAGGTCCTGGTGATTTGTATTCATCAAGATCAGACAGGTGTTCTCTTACCATTATTTTGCTCGTTTTAACTTTTATTTCTAGTCTGTCTTTTACAGTTATGTTTTTGGTAGGTTGGACTATTGTTTCTTTTGGCGTGAAGACCAATGCAAAGAATGAGTTAAGCAGCTCTGCTTTCCTTCTGCTGCCTGTTACTTCTTTGCCGTCTTCTCTCTTTAGTGCATCTACTGTTTCCTTTATTTTATTTTCTTGTTATTTATATGTTGGAAGAAACTTTTTTTATTATCTTTGACGTTTGTTGCACATCTTTGTTCATTCTGAGCCTTTGTTTTCCTGACTTTGTCTTTGCAGATTCTCGGTGTCTGCTGATATTCTGTCTTAGTTATGTGTCCTTCTTTCCATTTTTTTTTATTTGTCCTTTTTGTCTTTCAAATTGTCAGAGAGATTTTTGTGAAGCCATGCTGGTTTCTTCTTGGAGCTCTTGTTTTTCTTTTTCAGCGGTATTGTGCTGGTCTGGGCTTTTATGATCATATTTTTCAGGTTCCCAAGTTTCTTGAGTTGTTTTCCCCTTAAGGATTTTCATCCAAGGAATCTTTCCCAAATTCTCTCTGAGCTTGTTAAAATCAGCCCTTTTAAAGTCTAGGACTCTGGTATCATTGTGCTCTATTGCTTCTGTTTGCATTATGTCCCCTATTACTGTTGTAGTGTGCTTCCTACATATGTTTGTTGGTTAGCAAAAAGGACACCTATTTTTTCTGCTTGATTGGGTGGACTATGGCCATGTCATTTTTTTCTTTTATATTGATCCATATGCATTCTAGGAGATTTTCTTCTTTGGTTTCATGCATTTCTGTAGCAACATAGTGGTTCTTTACATACAGTGCAATTTCACCTCCTCTTTTATGGGGTCCCGTTTTTTTGAACAGTTTTTATCCTTCTATCAGTATGTTCCAGTCATGGGTTTCATCCCACCAAGTTTCTGTTATTCCAACAAAATCTTATCTACCTTCATGTATTAATAGTTCAAGTTCACCCTGTTTGTTCCCCAGTCTTTGTGCATTTGTAATGTTTCACTCTACACTATTTTTCCTCATTGCTTTACATTATAATTTGTCAAGCTTGTTAACTGTCCATCATTACTTGGCAAATAGCCAGCCAAATATATTTAATAAAGAAATAAACAAATGCACAAAATCCATCAATCTTCCACTGCCCTTATCAAGGCAGTTTTGGAATTAGCTCTGGTTAACATTTGAATCAATCATGCTGGGCTTGAATTATTTAAAGCCATCATTTCTGTCCTGTCAAATTTTAGTTTGTAAGTGCCTTAAGGCAAAGCCTCTAGAGAATAGCTGTGCTGGTAGTACATAAATTATAATAACAGGTAATCACAATGCTCTATTTGGGGTGCTTGGTTCCTCAAAGGTTACCACAGAACTGGAAAAAGAGAAAGAGAAAGGGAATCAGAATGATCAAAGGTCAGAAAAGATCAGTAGGCTATATTTGTTTTTGTTTTAAAGGCACCACTAAAATGGCAATCATACCCAGCTTTCTGTGTAGAGGATTGAGTTGCAAGTGATGATACAGAAAAAAATGTCAAAGGACTTTAAAAAAGTGAAACTGGACATAAATTTCAAATCAGATGTGAACAGGTGGCACTGTTCCCCTGGGGAAATGACACACGCGCGCACACACACACACACACACACACACAGACTGTACCACCCACCCTGCAATTTTTAACCCGCCTCCCCCCCCCAGGAACCAAGCTGTTGATGTAATGCCAAATGATCTTAATGCCAAAAAGGCATTAAGAGTTGTAAATCTAATCTTACTAAGCTTCTTCTCTGGAAATATCGAATTGCTAACTAGAGCATACAAAACTTTTGCTAGACCAATACTCGAATACAGCTCATCAGTCTGGAATCCACACTGCATATCAGACACTAATACAATGGAGCGAGTCCAGAAGTATTTTACGAGAAGAGTACTACACTCCTCTGCTCACAACAGAATACCCTATATCACCAGGCTTGAGATTTTGGGCTTGGGCAACCTTGAACTACGGCACCTACAGTTAGACTTAAGCATAGCACACAAAATTATCTGCTACAAAGTCCTACCAGTCAACGACTACTTCAGCTTCAACCACAACAATACAAGAGCATACAACAGATACAAACTCAATGTAAACCACTTCAAACTTGATTGCAGAAAGTACGACTTCAGCAAGAGAGTGGTCAATGCCTGGAATGCACTACCTAACTCTGTTGTTACATCCTCTAGCCCCCACTCCTTTAACCTCAAACTAACCACTATTGACCTCACCCCATTCCTAAGAGGTCTGTAAGGTGCATAATCTTATTATGTCTGCTGGGATATAAAAAAATAATAAGTGCACCATTGTGCCTCCTGTCCCTGTCCCATTGTCCCCATTTAGTCGTACCTATTTCCTGTATTCTTACTCTATTATCTTGTAAGCAATTGACAAATCAAATAAATAAATATAAATAAATGAATAAAATATAAATTAAATTGGCACATACTGGTAGCCTGTAATGTAAACTATCAGACTGGTTAAACACACCTCACTTTTTTCCAAATGCTACACCTGTTCATGAAAGAAGGCAGATCCTTGCAAACTATAACAAGTTTGTTCTCATTTTGTGACTTCAGTTGGGATTGGCAATTGGGCCATTAAGCAAAGCAGTCACTAGGTGAAATTATGACAATATTTATGAATCTGGCTTCAGGTATCCTTTGCTTTACAAATCTGCAAAGTTTATAAATACGAAGCTTGGTTGTAAAGTTACTTTTTCATCTCTGTTGTAACTGAATGGTCGCTAAATGAGCCCCTCACTGTCAGACGTAAAGAATCAGGACCATACATTTAGTTACAGTTCAAGACAATACACAAGATTCTAGTCAACTAAAGTTCAGTACTAAATAGGTTAGATAAAGTCAATGGAATTCAAGAGGGGTTGGACTTGGAGTATTTCTGTCAACTTAAAGACCCCAACCTGCTGGCAGACTTTATTCCACCCCTCAGCTCTGCCTAGGCTTCTCCTACGCTCACTAAACAAAGACTAACTACATTTCTGCAGTTGTGCATCTACTACTACATACTCCCAACTATGGAATACTGTGTCCAATTTTGGTCACATTACAAAAAAGATGTTGAGACTTTGGAACAAATGCAGAGAAGGGCAACTAAGATGCTTAAGGCCTGGAGACCCGGGGCGGGACTCTACCGGTTCCCTCCGGTTCGTTATGAGAACCGGCAAATCATGCCCCCGGCTGGCCCCGCCCCTTCCCCTCCCGGCCACTTGCCTTGGAGGAGGCTGAGGATGCGTCGCTGGAGCTGCCAGGCTATAAGCCTGGAGCAAGAATCCCTTTCTCCCCCCTCGCCCCCCCCCCGTCCCATTTGGAAGATAGTAAATGTTGCTGTTGTTGACGATGTCCTCCATGCTCCTAAATGAGGTAGATCGAGTGGGAAGTGGCTGGTGTGTCCGCGTGTGAATTTAAGCCTCCTTCCTATAAAATCCGTTCAGAAAACAAAGGAACAGGTATTGTTTAATTCTGCTTCAGCCTAGATTGCTGGGAGAGAAAGTAGTTTAAAAATATTATTTAATCGACTAATTCATTGGCTTCCCAGCATTTCTTGTAGCACTGAGTAGCTGCTTGCTTTTTAAAATCCAGCGCTGAAGCCCAAGAGTGCTGGATTTCAAAATAAAAGCCAAGGAGCTCAGGGGTACAAGGAGAAGTTCCAGGAAGCCTCGTTGGAGCTGAACTGGGCTTTGAAGCATTTTAAAGTAGCCTCCAGCAAGTATCCCTTTTGGGGCGGGGGGCTTTAATATCTTTAAAGCTGTCTCCTTGTGATGAAGGGGCAGTTTATAGATTAATCCACCAGTAGAAAATAGATAACATCCATTTGAGGTCAATCCATGCATTTAGTGAGGAGGAGGAGGAGGAGGAGGAGGCAATATTAGATCAGAGCCTTGGTACAAGGGGCAGTCCAGTAGAAGTGCCTTGACGGTTCTGTCCAAGCAGAGACAGGAGTGTGGTAAGTATGGAATCTAACTAGATCAATTCATACAGAGATACAATGCTCAGTATCTTTAAAGTTGGTAATTCTTTCATGTTACTGACCTGAGAGTAATCAGATGATCAGGTCTCATGCTGCCTGGGGAATTCTGGGAATTGAAGTCCACATGTCTTAAAGTTGCTAAGCTTGAAAAACATCAGAAGTACAAGTTGTGAGCCTAGGTTATTTTCCTGCATATTGGGAATAAGGGAATTTTCCTATATGCTTGGTGCAGAGATGCAGCTGAAATTTAGTAAGATGCTAATTGGAAGGTTAAAGCCAGAAATACAGGTAGTTGACTTACAACTATTCGTTTAGCCTCCATTTAAAGTTACAATAGCACTGAAAAAAAGTGACTCCGTTGAAGAATGGCAGATACACGGATCTGACACCAAGAGAGACCACGCAGAAAGAGAGGGAGGGTAAGAAAGGGGCAGAAAGAGGGAGGGAAGAGAGAGACAGCACACACTCTCTCACACACACACAGAAAGAGGAGGGGGAGAGAGACAAGAGACACAGAGAGGGAGAGATTAGAGAGAAAGAAAGAGGGAGGGGGGAAGAGAGAGAGAGAGACAAGAGACAGAGATGAGAGAGAGAAAGAAAAAGGGAGAAAAGAAAAAGAGATGAGATGGAGGGAGAAAGAAAGAGAGAGATAGAGAGATACCTGTTTAAAAGAAAATAGAAAAATGGCTCTGAGTGTTTAAGGTTGCAGACACCATGGTTATTAAATGAGTCAAACACCATGGTCATTAAGTGAACCTTGTGGTCATTAAGCAAACACTGTGGTTGTTTCCCCAATGAGCATTTTTAACCGGAAACCAGAAGGAATTGTTGGAAACTGGCAAGAAACGTAGAAAACCTCAGTCACAAAACTGTGTGGGATGTTGTACCTGATCATAAGTGTGTGTGTGTGTGTGTACGTGCGCATGGCTGTCAAAATACCCAAAACAGGTCAAGTAGCTCTAGGGAGATCCCTTGTAAATTAGAACACTTGCTAAGCAACTGGCCATTAAGTAAGGACCACTTATATTTGGTTTGCTAGTCACATGGCCACCAAGCCACACCCAGCCAGTCACATTACCACCTAACCACACCCACCCAGTCACATGACCACCAAGCCACACCCACAAATTAGGTCATGCCCACAGAACTGGTTGTAAAGAAATTTGAATCCCACCCCTGCTGGAGACTAAAACATATGAAGCACAGTTGCAGGAATTGGATATGATGGCTAGTCTAGAGAAAAGGACTAGGGGTGACATGATAGCAGTAGTCCAATATTTGAAGGGCTTACCACAAAGAAGAGGAGGTCAACTTATTTTCCAAAGCACCAGAAGGCAAGACAAGAAACAATGGAGGGAAATTAATCAAGGAGAGAAGCAACCTAGAACTTAGGAGAAATTTCATAACAGTGAAAAGAATTAACCAGTGGAACAGCTTGTCCTCAGAGGTTGTGGGTGCTCCATTCCTGGAGGTCTTTAAGAAGAGACTGGATAGGCACTTGTCTGAAATGGTACAGGGTCTCTTGCCTGAGCTAGGGGTTGGACTAGAAGACCTGCAGGATCCCTGCCAGTTCTATTCTGATTGATTGATCCCCAGAACAAGCTACTCTCTGAACTTAAACATGTTTGTATAGATATTTTCAAAAGCAGACACTACCTAGCTTATTGGTCTTTGTTTTTCACATTCACTGCTTTTTGGTTGCAAAAAAAATATTGTTAAATTATTACATTCCAAGGGGGAAAAATAGATACAGGTATTTCTTTTAATACACTCATTTACAAAACCAAAGGGACAAGAGACACTTTGCTATCTAATCTGCAACTCTTTATATATACATTATTTTCTCCATGAGTTTTCTCCCCCCTCATAAAGTAACAAAGTGCCTTTAGCCAGCCCCAGAGAGAAATGTATTTCTACCTTAGGTTTAAGTGCTGGGAGATGCTATTATCCCATCAAGTAGAATTTTCTTTGGGGGAAACTTCAGAATATCATCTAGTAATTGGAGAATGACTGCATGGGGAATGGTCTGGCCTATGAATAGAAATAGACAAAGTGCAACTTCAAGAGCCAGGATAATGCTAGTAAAGGAAGAATAAGTTCTGGTGGCCCAGTGGTTAAAGTGCAGTATTGTAGGCAAACTCTGCCACACTCTGGAGTTTGATCTTGACCGGCTTAACTCGGCCCTCCAACCTTCTGAGGCCAATAAAATGAAGACCCAGATTGTTGGGGGCAATGTGCATATAATGTTTTGACATTGTAAGCCGCTCAGAGAGTGATGTAATGAGCTGTAGAGCAGTACATAAGCCTAAATGCTACTACTCTTTCAAGGAACCTTTTAAAAAATAGCCAAATTGGAAGAATTTTGGGCAGGTCTTGCAAAATTTCTGAATTTTTGGAGGAGACTTTATAAGATTTCTGATGTTTGAATATACATAGACATATACATATATTTCTGATGTGGTAGCATCATGCTTTGAGGACGCTTTCTGTCCCCAAAGCTTTCTGACTCCAGATTCAATCAATCCCCTTGAATGATAGCTTCTGCCTTGGAATCAAACGTTTATAACAACTGTGATATAATCAATTCAAATAGAAAGTATCTCCCAAAACAGCATTCCTTAATCTTGGGGCAAGGGAGTCTGCCTTGCCAGCCTGCCATCCCCAGTGGGGCCCACAGCCCTCATACTGCCTGATTTGATCCTTGGGAAATGAATGGCATAGGGTTGGAGGAAGGTATCTAACTTTAAAAACTGGCTTTCTTGCATGAAAATAGCATAAAAATAGCTTTTTTAAAAAATATGACAAGGTTAGTTTGGAAATCCTCTACTGATTACCATTCCTGCATTTAAATAGGATTAAATAGGATTAAATACTCCTAAACCTGCCAAGAATAGCTTTAAAAGCCAAAGGAAGATTTGAGAAATGGTTGCATTGCATTATCAATTAGCACATTGGCCCATGCTTATGGTCTCTGTTTATTGTGATCAATTGAACCAGTTTTATGGGTTCAGTTACACCAAACCATACAATGGCCACAAGATCTGTCTTTGAATAATCTACCAGGTTAAATTGAATTTGGCTAGAATTTGGCTTAATGATGTGTGTTCATGCAACATGTTAATTAACTCATTTAAAGACCAAGCAGTTATAATCATACAATATGCTAAATTTGGTGAGCATTAAAGTGGGGAGAAGAAAGCAGACCTGTAGGTGTAATTCTATTTTTATTTAATTTTTTTGCTTTCTTCCTTATCTGCTTAGGCTTACACATGAATCATTACGCTATAATTCTCTCTTTTCCCCTACCCCGTTTAAATTGCAAGATTGATAATAAACCAATACACTTATTAATTTATGTCTCTCTGAGGATCAGCCTGTTACATAGATTTCCCTCCCAGTGCTCATGGCTCTTTTTTCTTTGTGTGTCTTGGAATTGACTAAACCATGTTCACTGTTGTAGCAAAAACATCATTTTGCCTACAGAAGGGATTATTGCAATGGGCCATGCTTTTGATAATAGCGGTACATAATCCCAAGCAAATAAAAACACATGTCTGTTCACTGAACGTTTTTGAAGAGTTACAGATTACAGATCAGAAACAGTCCTTGTTTGCTTCCTGCTCCAATAGGTTGACATCTCCTGAGTAGGACATGGAGTAAATGGGTAGCAGGGAGTAAATAACCTACTCTGAACAAAAAAGAAAGCACACCACCATGGATCTTGGCAGTTTATCCATAAGTTTACATTGTTTGCTAGATATGCCTATATAGATCTTCCTATCTACCAAAGGAATATAGATAGTCCTTTATTTATGACCACAGCTGAGCCCAAAATTTCCATTGCTAAGCAAGGCAGTTATTAAATGAGACACACCCTCTTTTACAAACTTTTTTGCCACTGAAATCACTGCAGTTGTTAAGCAAAATTGGCCTCATTGACTTCACTTGCCAGAAGCTGGCAGGGAAGGTTGATCACATGACCCTGGGATGTTGCAACCATCCTAAATACTGTACATGCCAGTTGCTAAGTACCCAAATGCAAAAGCCCTAACAGTGAGACTCAGGCACTTTTTTTTAGTGCCATTGTAACTCTGAACAGTCGCTAAACAAATGATTGTAAGACTACCTGTATAACTTCATACATTTTTTTCTTTCAATCCAATGGTTGAAATTAAGTAAAATGGGTTGCAAATTTGTCTGTCTGCACCAGAATGCTCTGAAAAATGAACCGATCAGGACCAAATTTAGTGGGGAGAAATCAGCCCAAAGGTTATCATGAAAATAGGCTAAGTCCTGCTGGAAGCTGCAACTCAGAAAATTCCAGGAAATGATTCCAGGAAAAAGGAACAGTGATTTGGAATGTTGGGGTGTCTTCCATTCTAATCCTGCCTCCTTCCTAGTTATGTGACCAAGGACAGTGTATGTGCAGCCTGCCTGTGTTCCTTGATATAAACACAGGCACCAATGCTGTTGAATATTCAATGAGGAGAGTCTGTGACATAGACTTCCCTCATTGGTTCGTTTTCCAAGCAGGAAAACGAATGGCTGCCAGTGGCTGAAAATTTGGTCAGTGACCTGTAAAAAGGCCTGCAGGCATGCCACGGCTGTTTGTATTTTTACTGTAGCTAAATAAAGGAGTTCTTAACCTTGCCTATGCTGTCCTGCCTCTTCACTCAGACCCCAATCTAACATTGGTGATGAAGGTGGGATTCTAGGAGAGAACAAAGGACACTCCCCACCTGTCAAGAGACTCTTTTCCAGCCGAGATTGAATCTCAGGCACCGGCCATCAGGATGGCTACCTACACTCCACCAGAACCTTTCAACCCAAACCAGCATGATTGGGTCACATATATGGGACAATTCAGAATGTTCCTATGAGCAAATGCCCTACAAGAGGCAGATGACGAGAGGAAGAGACCCTTGTTCCTTGGCTATTGTGGGCACTGCCTATACAAAATGGCTCAGACCCTAGC
The DNA here is from genome assembly GCF_049901715.1 of Pseudonaja textilis. Classification (NCBI taxonomy): domain Eukaryota; kingdom Metazoa; phylum Chordata; class Lepidosauria; order Squamata; family Elapidae; genus Pseudonaja; species Pseudonaja textilis. The sequence continues at coordinate 1,204,843 of NC_142001.1, read as the reverse complement.
TGCACCAAAGGATATCAAAACCACGGAATGGAAGGACCTACAAGAAACGCTACAGGAACATTATGCCCCCACAGCATCACCTTATGCCCACCGTCTTGATTTCTACCGAAGAGAGCAACAGCCAGGTGAGACCATAAATGAATATGTTACCAAGCTTAGGGATATTGCAGCGGGCTGTAAATTTGAAAAGGTAGATCAAATGCTAATAATGAGAGACCTGAGGCTGCAGAGGAAATTAGTAACTAAAAAAGCGCTGACACATAAAGAGGTGGGAAGAAGCACCAGCAGCAAAACTTTCTGACAAGCCAAAAGCCACTAACATTAAGTCAGGAAGCATCCACTCATCCAGGGGGGCAGATTCTAGATACCCAGAAGAAGAGGGAGAAGAGGAAAGTACTGAGGAAGAAGATGTTTATAAAATCAGTTCAGACAGGAGAATGGGGCAGAGCGAAGCAGAGCAGAGACCCCCGAGGTATTCAGGATGCAGGGGAAATCACCCCAGGTCGGCATGCAGGTTTAAGGACACCATATGCAAACGGTATGAAAAGAGAGGGCACATCACAGAAGCTTGCAGAGTGAGCCTGCCTGCCTACCCAAATCAAAGGCAGCCATGTGGGCAACAATAAAGGGGATACAGGAAGGTGCCAAATTCAAACTATAGGTGAGAGGAAAGTGGAGCCGCTAGAGACAGAGACTATAATCAGACAACAATAGGACACTCTGATGACTATAAGTAAAAAAAAGGCACATCACTGTGCAGATTGGAGAAGAACTATGTAACATGGAGATAGATAGTGGATCATATATCTCCATAGTACCATGGGCAACCATAAAGAAGGCAACGCCAGGAATAACCAAACAGAAAGTAGAGCCCCAACAAATTAAATTAAAAGTACCAGGAAACAGCATCCCAGTATTGGGAAGAGGATTTTTCCGAGTGAAGTTCAACAAATTCAACCGTCAACTACCCCTAACCATCAGGGACAAAGACCTACCCAGCTTGCTCTGAATGGAGTGGTTTAAAGCCATCAGTGTAGAAGTAACCATACATGCAGTACAAGGCGATGAATCAGATGACTTGCAAGCAGAATTACAAACCAAATTCAAGAGTGTTTTCAATGGAAGCCTAGGCAAGTATAAGGGGACCCCTATTTCTTTTAATCTGGTTCCTAATATTCCCCCTGTCAGACTAAAATCAAGATGAGTTTCTTTTGCACTGAGGCCCAAGTTAGATGAACAATTAGGCAAGCTAATTGCCCATGGGGTCTTGGATCCCATAGACCATGCTAGATGGGAGACACCCATAGTCACACCAGTGAAACCAGCTGGTTCAGTGTGCATATGTGCAGGCTATAAATCGACCATAAATAAAGCACTGCAATGGAGTGCATACCCCGTACCAGTAGTACAACTTCTGTTGCATTTTTTTGGGAAAGGAAAAACCTTTCCAAAACTTGATTTAGCACAAGCGTACCAACGGTTACCAGTAGATGATGCTACTGGGGAGGCACAGACTATTGTAATGCACAGGGGAGCCTTTAAATCAGTGGTGGAATTCAAAAAAAAAATTACTACCAGTTCTGTGGACGTGGCTTGGTGGGTATGGCAGGGGAAGGATACTGTAAAATCTCCAGTCAGAGGTGGTATTTGCCAGTTATCCAAACTACTTAAAATTTCCGCTACCAGTTCTCCAGAATTGGTCAAAACCTGCTGAATACCACCTCTACTTTAAATGCCGCAGATGGCAATTCGGGGTTAGTGTGGCTCCAGGGTTATTCCAGAGCCTAATGGAGCACCTACTACAGGACATCCCTGGGGGTAGTACCTTACTTTTACAATGTCCTTGTGGCAGCAGAGAACAAGGAACAATTAAAACAATTTTGTCTACCTTGAACAGACAGAAGCTTAGTGCATTAAATGAACCAAGCCCATTTGAACCATCAGATGACCAATTGTTGTGCAAATCCAGAAAGGTGATAGTTAGATTACAGGATACATGAATGCAGCTTTGAGCATATTAGACCATATTTGGAATACTGCATCTAATTTTGGTCACCACAATATAAAAAAGATGTTGAGAATCTGGAAAGAGTGTAGAGAGAAGAGCGACAAAGATGATTGGAAGACTGAATGCTAAAGCATATGAAGGATGATTGCAGGAATTGGGTTTGTCTATTCTAGTGAAAAGAAGAATGAGGGGTGACATGATAGCAACCTTCCAATATTTAAGGGTCTGCCACAAAGAAGAGAGAGTCAACCTATTTTCCAAAGTACCAGAAGCAAGACAAGAAGCAATGGATAGAAACTAATCAAGGAGCAACCTAGAACTCAGAAGAAATTTCATGACAGAAAGAACAATCAGTGGAATGGCTTCCCTCCAAAAGTTGTGAGTGCTCCATCACTGGAAGCTTTTAAGAAAAGATTAGACAACCATTTGTCTGAAGTGGTATAGCATCTCTGCTTGAACAGGGGATTGGACTAGATGACCTCCAAGATCCCTTCCAACACTGTTCTGAATTCTATACGTTAGAAGTCTCTTTGCTGTTATAGTTGATGGGAAGTTTTCAGCTCCCCCCTCACCTCTTGACCTTTTGTGCCATTAAGACTCCTTCCAAAAATGGAAGGAGAGAAAATAGTGCAGAAAAAAAGCTTCTAATTTCATGGTCATGATTAAAAGATTAAGGCAGGCATGGAACTCCACAGATCATCCATCTGTGGATCTCATCCCGATTCTTAATTTAATTTTTTTTTTCTGTGTCAGTGTATGAATTACGTTTTCCTCGGAAATGTTATTGCAAAAATGCTGAGATGATTCACAGGACAGTAACTATAACAACCCAGGTCACCACTTTGCTTGAATTAGAGATGCTTGACAAGAAACTGGAGAAGAGCCTTTGTTTACCTTGAGAGCTCAAAAACCTGAAAGCTACAGAAAAGGACATCTGAGGAGATGTTTTTGAAAAAATGTCCACCACATTCAGACTGAAGAAAATAAACTGATTTGATATTAACCTCTGAGAAAAGGTTCAATGGCTAAATTAGGCTATAGGAATTCTCTCCTGGTACTCTTAAAAGAAAAGAAAAATATATATGGAGAAACAGAGAATCCATGAGGAAAAATGTCAGGGACTGAGGTGGGATTTTCTTATGATGTTGATTTTATCACCAGGGCTAGAGATAGAAAATCAGTCAATCAATCAAACCAATCTTTCCTAAATCCTTTTTCATTGAACATATTAATTTTCTAGCCATAAAACAGTTGAGGATCTGACTCTCTAACACCGTCTCTCTCCCATTAATAGCTCTTTCCAGACATTAACATCTGTGGAGGAAGCCATTCTCAATATAGCCTCTCTGTAGAAGACTATTTATCAGCACCCAGTAGATGAGTGTCTCTTTTGGAAGCAACAAACAAGTTTAGCTTCAGGAAATAGAAGTAAAATATATCCCAGCTGGAGAATTCTGGGAGTTGAAGTCTATACATTTTAAAGTTCCCAAGGCTGAGAAACATTGATTTATAGTAAACTATAATGGTAGGCATCAATAGTCTTTCTGATCTTTTCCACCAAATTTCTGGATGGCACAATTAGTTGGGCAATTTCATCATGAAAGAGGAATTGACACACTTTTAAAAGAGTTGTTTGTCTCCTCAAGGATATGAAAGAACTCCTACTTTCCACGCATAAGAATTTCTCAAAATGTTTTTCTTTTCTGAAATCAATTCCAGGAGCAAATTCTTAACAGAATAACAGAGTTGGAAAGTTGGAAGTCTTCTAATCCATCTCCTCTTTAAGCAGGAGACTCTTCATTTCAGACAAATGGCTGTCAAATCTCTTTTTTAAAGCCTCCAGTGATGGAGCACCCACAACTTCTGAAGGCAAGCGGTTCTACTGGTTAATTGTTCTCATTGTCAGGAAATTCCTTAGTTCTAGGTTGGTTCTCCCCTTGACTAGTTTCCATCTATCTTTCCATCTTTTGTTAAATTAATTAAGAAGTTGTAAAATACATATACAGAAACAGTTCTTGGTGATATTTTAAAATGCAAAATTGGGCACTTTGAGTATATTTTCCTTTAATTTCATTTGACTTTTGTAGCAGCAAGGCAAAATGACATATGGGGAGGTTACTAGTATAGCTACTTCTTTACCCTTAAGATAGACATCTCTTAACCTCTATTGGGAGTAGGTGAACCATTCAGAAGGGTCTTCTCAAATCATCAAGGATTTTCTTTATGGCTGCTTTGAGAGGGCTTCTGTTTATCCGCTAAAGATATTTCTGCTGGAATTGGAACAAAAATGAAAAATGGAGGATAAGGGGGCAGGCAAAATTGGAGCCATTATACTTTAAGCACTGGGCTTGGACAGGGATCTTTATAAAACCCCTTCTTTATCTCCCTCTTTTGTGAAGCTAAAACTCCTTTTTGGCATATAATTTTAGCAGCCACCTAAGTGTACAAAACGACACTAATCAACAATTAACTCCTAATGGGGTGCTTGGGGATCCTCTACTTCTATGTAACTGCATATGCAGATAAATCCTCTTCTCCCCACCCCCTCCAACTCAAGGCAGCAAGCATCCTGTTTACATCTAACATCTAATATTTGTTTCTCAAATATCCCTGTATGTCAACTTCAGCTAGGAATGTATTGTCTGCATCTTTTTCCATTTCATTTACATTTTGGGATCAATATTAGGATTTTGTCACCACTTTTCCTTTGGGAGGTCATGTTGTGATTCCAGTAAATCCAGCATCTTGGAACAGCCCTCATAGGCTTCCCATATTAAGTTATTGAGCCCATACATCAACACACGCTCTAAGAAAAATCTCTATCACACCCAGCTCCAGTTGATTAGAATAATTCTTAAGGTCTCCTGCCTTTGTTTTGGATATTTCTACCTCCAATGACACTTGACAGAATTTACCCCTAAAATCTTTATATTTCTTATTCAATCCCACGTTTAATTCTTTTCCAGGGATAACCATGCACAACATCCAATTTACATTCCTTTGCATTCTTTGAGTGACCTGTACACATGAGGCTAATGACAGAATTAACGTTGTTCTTTATTTTTTTTACTGAAAGCTAAGGAGGGATTTTAAAAGGTTGGATTCTGTGCTTCTAACTGGAGCTCACTGAAGTGGTTACAAATTGCATATCTAAAAATTTGACAAATTATAAACACAGTATCTTAATCTAAAGAAGAGGAAAATGCAGGAGGAAGAGGGAATAGGAAGTAGGGCAGATCTATTTAAAAGTGGATTCAGGTTTTTTCAATATCCACTATAGAGTCATTAGGAGGGGAGGGTGAGGAAGGTGCTGAGCTTGGAATGGGTAACAGCAGGAAGATAGGTAAAACTGCTCCACCCTAGCAGTTTCCAGAATATATCTATAATTATGTAGATAGTTGCTTTAGTCTGGCAAGATTCTGCTTTTAAGTAAGAACAATAAAGGAAACTATGCTAAAGTAATTCCATGCATCATTCTTGGGACCTGACATTAAATACTGCATCAATCTCTCTGAGATCGGATCTGGTGAAAGGAACAATGGGAATCCAAGGGCTAGTTTTTCTTCACAGAAGGCAAAGTCCAGAATCCTTTTCCTTCTCTTTCTGTGAGGTCTCCCTGCTTTCAAGTTTAAGATATAAGAAGTCCTTGTTGAGGGTTGCTGTTGCCTAAGGGAACTTTCAGGTGAAAGGAGTGGTTGGGGAGGCCACAGCTGCATATAAGGCAGAGAAAGAAACTTAGAAAGGATCTGCCCTAACCTATTTATAAAAGATGGCAGGAGATTTGTACTTTCAGACATGCAAGACTCTGTTAAAGTAGTCTTTACAGCATCTATGGGGACTCTCTGTATAAAATGGAGCACAGTATTCTTTCCTCAGTGTGATTGTGGGGTCCCACATCAAACTGTAGATCACATTGTGGTCCAGGATCTGATTTTTTTCCATATAAATGATGCTGCGCTTCAATGGTTAGATGACCTAAACATTCATATTTGAACATAGATCATAGATCATGTTAAAAATAATATTCATATTCTATTGTGTGTGTTTTAATCTAGGTGAAATGTTAAAGTCCATGTATGGTGCCATGTGTTAAATAATAAAGTAGCCTTACAATAATGTAAAATTAGCTCATCTGGTATGATTTCCTACCAATCTACCTGGGAAGACTAACAGTCACTGACCTTGTCATTTTTTTCTCTCAGTTTCCTAAACATGGCATAACCTTGTCCTCTTTTTTCAAGTGTTCTGTTTGCATCAGCACCTTGTGTCAATTTGTTTGTGAACTGCTGTTAGCTGTCTTCTTAGGGGCTTTGTGTCACCTTAGCTGCAACATCTGATTGAGCATGACAATAGCTCAAAGGCAGGAGGGAGGCTTATATTGAGGCAAAACAAAATAAGTGGTTCATTGGGGAAAACTGAACTTCTTAGTTGAACATGTGCATATGTGGAAGTGTGAGCTATGACAATGTCACATCTGATCTTGAATTGTCTATATCTTTGCTTTTACCCTTTCATCTTTATCCCAAGTCTTGCATCTTTCTCCTAATGTTCAGTGTTACTAGCTATTGAACAGAACAGTTCATGATGTGTTGAAGGGACTTTGAAGGTCTTCTAGTCCAAACTCCTGCTGAGGCAAGAAATCCTAAAGTGAATAGGCGGCAATACAAATCTTATAAATAATAAAATAAATCTAATAAATCTACCATTTTAGACAAATATCTAAAAACCTCCAGTGTTGGAGCCCCCACAACTTCTGGAGGCAAGCTATTCCACTGACTAATGGTTCTAACTGTCAGGAAATTTCTCCTTAGTTTTAGGTTGGTTCTCTTCTTGATTAGGTTCCATCCATTGCTTCTATTCCTGCTTCCTGTTGATTGACAAGGAGAGAACAACTTTGATTTGAGGTCCTTATTTTAGTATTCCATGGCTATTAAGCTTAGGAGCTCTTCATTTACGCAGGGGACAAAACCTTGGATCATATAAGTTGAGGTTCTCCAAGTGTTTTAGCTGCTTGAAGCTTCATATATGTCAGATCTGTGTATCTGCTACTCTTCAATGGAAGAAGAGGGGGGGAGGGGAGTTGGTACAAGTAATCCTTTTTGATGTAACCGGAATATATTAAATCCTATATTGATTCTGTATAACTTGCTAACTATGATATAGAACTGGAGGACTGGAGCCAGATGTCTAGAAACTTGTCACTTCTTGGAGAGTTAGCAAGAGGAAAAGGGACCATAAAAATTCCAGCTCTGGAAGATACCCCTGGGAAACTCTTCTAAGATAGAGAAGGGGAGGGGGGAATTAACATGTTGGTTCTTTGTTTGACTAAATCCACATCTAAATAAAGGGGGGGGATTTTAACTTCCTTTATCTATGACTGTATGCCTGGGGATATCTTAGACTCTGCTTTGCCTAGTGTTGAGATAAAATCCCTTTCAATAAAGGATTGCTTTTGAAACCCCTGGTCTTCAGAAGTTCATTCTCTTCAATTGAAGGGAAAAAGTCCAATGCTTACAATATGGTCCTCAGCAGTACTGTAATACTGCTTGAACAGCTTGAAATATCAGTAAAAGCCCATGAACATGGCATCTAATGCTCAAGAGACATCTGACCTTGTGTGTTCTGGGGAGAGTACACGTTGCAAGCTAAGATGATATATTTTTCTGCCAAAAATATAATAAGAATATGATCTTTTGCAGCCACCCTGCTAATCCTCTACTACTTAGCAGAGGACATTTCCATTGTGCAGTTTTGGATCCCATAAATCCAGTCATTTGATTCTAAGAAGCTTGTTGGCAATGAATTTTTATTACTGCATGAAATCAGTAGATTTTGTTGCCTGTTAGTTGGCTTGCTTCTCCTGGTTTTCTGCAATGATACAGAGGTGAAAGTTTCAATATCTAAGAGGTTGCTCCAAAGCACCTGAGGGTAGGACAAGAAGCAATGGATGGAAACTAATCAAAGAGAGAGCCAACCTATAATAGGGAGAAATTTCCTAACAGTGAGAACAATCAGTGAAACGGCTTGCATCCAAAAGTGGGTGCTCTAACACTGGGAGTTTTAAATAAGAGATTGGACAATTATTTGTCTGAAATTGTAAGAGTTTCCTGCCTGAGCAGGAGTTTTGACTAGAAGATTTCCAAAGTCCTTTTCAACTTTGATATTCTGAAAAATTGAGAAGTCATGGAAGATGAAGACCCTTCCAAGAACTCTTTTCTAAAAGACTACAAGGAAAGACACTCTTAAGGCTGTTTGAGAAGGGAGTTTTCTTCTGTCCCTTTTGTGACTGTTGCTAGCCAGGGCACAGATTCTATTCTTCTCAGCTATTTGAATCATCAACTTTCAATATGGCGGAGCAGGGAAATGTTGAAGCTTGGCCAGAGTGTAATGTAGTGTGGCTTGAAAATTTGGGCAAATGAAGTAACAAATGGAGCTTTCCATGTTTCAGAAAATTGAAATGACATTGATGGATGACTGTGGCTGTGCAGCAGTCAGGATTCAAAGTGGGTGCATATATCATGCTTGTTAAAAGCTCTTCAAAGAGAGCTGTGTCTTTTTCTGAGCTTGAGTTCCATTAAAGGCAAGATAACCGGTGAAACCTGCCTGTCAGACAGTTTTTCTCCCAGTGAATCTGAATAAATTCACTGCTTACAATATTATTTTGAAAAAGTCATGGTCAAACCCTACATTGCTAAACAAGATCCAGGAAGCAGTAAGTTGGTTTCAGGAAGACTTCCTGAATGCAAATTTGAGTAATGAATCTTGGAAATTAAAAGATAAATTTCTAGCCTTCATTTGCATAGTGCTTTTTTCAACTTGGCAAGTTTAAAAGGTGTGGAATTCAATTCCCCCAAATTAAAGTTGCTGAGGTGAAAAAACACCAATTTACAGTGAGTTTATTAAGGTAGATTTTCTTTGGATAGCATGAAAGACTTTTTTACTTGGTTTCTTTCTGCTGCTTGGTCCATGTTTGCTATTTCTTAGATACTTTTTCAGTCACTTGATATTTCTTCTTTCAGGTCCAGCTTCAGGGCCTGTTTCTTCATGCTCTTATAGAAATACTAGCTCGATAACCGTACTTCACTACGAAAACTATATGGCCGGACTTAGTTTCTTGGGAGAAAATACGGGGGAAAAATTCTGCCTAGCATCCACCGGTTGAGGGCTGTTTGAAAACTGAAACAGGATTTGCTGTGTGAGCAAGAAGGAGACAGCAAGGAGCCTGGGAGTGGCTTAGCTCAACTGTTCTGTATTAAAGCTAGTTGCTGCTGTGAAACTAAAACTGAAACTGAAACTCCTCTCCTCTGCTTGTGTTTTGCATTTGGAACAGATTTCTTTTCAGGTGGGGAGGGGGAGTCGAACTCCTTGGCATCAGAGAGTGTTAATAATAATGTATGAAATACTAATGCTCTGATGGTCATTTTGAAAAACCCTTTCTTAGTGAGCACCTAGAAGCCAAGAGGAACATACATACCAAATTTCAAGTTTGTAGACTTTATGATTCTGGAGATTTTGTGATGAGTGGTATTTCATTTTTATATATATAGATTATGCATAGCATGTGAAGAAATGTAATGGATTAGAAAAAAGGAAAGGAAAGGAAAAGAAAAACTTATAAGAAGAGACTTAGGGACAAGGTCTCTTACACTAGAGAGAACAGGAAACAGGAGACATGTCTTCTCCATGATGAAGAAAAGAGAACTATTGCTAGTCTTACTACATTCGCTACATCTGTCCATGAGATACAACAGTCATGTGCCATTGAGGATATAAAAATATATTTATTTTGAAAAATTATGAAATATTTATTATTTCACTCACAAACATCACCTTGCACTGAGATGGACATGTTGGAATTGGGAAAGTCAGTTTGCAAAATCCAGAAAATAGAGAGTGAAGGAGACTCAGTCCACATTAGTGGTGAAGTACAGTGTTTAATTACCACAGCCAACACACCACCAGACAATTCTCCATAGGACAACTCACCATGGGACAATTCAACAATTCAATTTAATTTTTGAAAATATTTTATTTTTTGTCATTCACATTTCATTCTGCTCCTACTTTGGCATCCTTTCTTTATGGATTCTATTCCACCATTTCATTGATATTAGTGGTGAGTTGTCCCATGGGGATTGCCCCAGCCAACCTATTTAGAAGAAAGACAAATAAAGCTGGGCTAAGAAAGAAGGAGAATCTATACGGACTAAACAGATCGGTAGGTCCCACCATCACAGCTTGTACTCAATTGGTGTTTTATTGACTACCACCTCTATTATGGCAGCTTTGTTGTGAGATTGCCACAGTGTGAGTTAGTGTTAAGTAGTTTGGGTACTCCTGGCTGTTCTATTTTGATCCCAACAGTGGAATCTTACTTACCTCACTTTGATTTTTTCTATCATAAATTCTGCCTCCTATACTTGCCTCATCTCCCACCCCATGATATTCCCAAATGCATATTTGCAGGGTCACTAGAAAGGAATTAGTGAAAAGAGACTCAATCATACTTCTGCACATTCACTTTTCCCTCTTATTCAACCAGCTTGGATTGAAGAAGCAATTGCCTGATTCCCCCGACCTGTTCTTGGAACAGAGCAGCCTCCGTTTTTGGGGGGGTTTTTGTAAATTTTATTTGAGTTTTCACAAAAAAATACAAATAAAACATCGTTTTTGAAAGTAGCGTAATCCCGGGTTACATTTCTTCGTACAGACACAAATTCAAATTCATGCTCATTTTTATGTTCTATTCCATATCTTATTGCTGTTTTACATTTTCTGCATAGCTTGTCCCCTCTTTTAATTTTCTCAATTTTATTTTAATTATCTCGTCTCAATTCAAATCATTATATTTATATTTTTTGTCTGTCCTGTTTCAATTATCTATTATCTTTTCTCATTAAACAAAATTTCTCCTGTAGTTACTGATTGGAGTATGACACCTTTATATCTTTTAAGTTTATCCATTTAACTCTTATTTAGGCTTCAATATATACCCTAAAGTTATAACATTCAATACATAACTCCCATTCAGATTCTGCTTGGTACATTCTTAAAATACACACTATATTCTTAAAAAAAGGAAAAATTATAAATATATGTAATTAAAACAACACATTCCATTCCAATTCTATCATTAATGTTAATATTCATTAAAATCTTAACTTCTTTAACATTACTTTTCAATTAAATATACTTCTATAGGAACAATTATAAGCTTTCCATAATTAATTCCCCCCTCACTTATATTTTATAAAACATTAATTAAAATGTTCCCACCCCTTCCAAATTCAATTTTCTTATTTCACTTATTTTATTAACAAACGTTTCACTAAATTACACTATCTTATCCCTCATTTTAATCATACGTTGTTTCCAAGTTTCTAAAGTTATTTCTATGACTAATATAACAATACAATCTTATGTACCTTTACAGAATCCCTTTTTCAGTTAGATTTTCACCCATTATCTCTAAATAGGTCCTGTTTGTCTATATCTTGTTCCGGTACTTTGTAACTTATTTTCCTTTCCTTCTTCCCTCTCTTCTTCTCTCTCCCCTTTTTACCCCCTTGTCTCTCTACCTCTATTTCTCTCTTCTGTATTCCCCTTTTCTGTTGCTTTCCAGTATTATACTTATTTTTCAAATTATTTTTCTTTTCTTTGGTTGTTTTTTTAAGTCTTAAATTCTCCATTCTCTTTCCCCCCTTTCCTTTTTCTTCCCCACATAGAATTACTTGTTCATTAAAGATGGCTTCTTCTTTGTCCCAGTCTTCTTGTTTTGCAGTCTTTTCTTGTTGTTTCTCATAGTTCCAAATCTCAATTTCTAAGAATTGAAAAACGAAGCCAAAAGAACCTCTCTCTCTTCTTGTGCATCTTCTTTATACTTTTTAAGTTCCATTTTCAATTCATCCAGAAATGGTGCCATTGTATAAATTTTTAAACAACTACCCGATTAATTTTAGTCATTCAAATGCAATAACCAAGAATCCAAAGATCACCAAGTAATCCAAATACATGCAAGCTGTTTCTTTTTGCTCTTTTTTGCACTTTCTCTTCCTTTGTAACTGTTTAGTTACAAAGTTTCAGTTAAAATGTATCTTTTAGAAGTCTTGTTGAAGTTTTACTTGAAGTTTTTCTTTTAAATTCCAGGCAGTCTCCTCCCTCTTTCCTGCCCTTTTATTCTTTTTCTCTCCCTGCTTATGAAAAAAAAATTTAGTGTCCAGAAATCTTTATTATCCCTTTGACATTTCGTTTTATTTTCAGCTTAATTGCCCGTTGATGTCAAAGTGGATTTTTCAGATTTCTTATTTAAATCTTTTAGTTGTCAGCATAGGGAAAGGGAGAGAAGGAAAAAATAAAAAAACAAACCTTTCCCTTTTCACTTTCCTTCGCTGCTTCCGACTCTTCTTTGGGAGCGATGTTATTTTTTTGTAAATTTAAATTCCAGTGTATCTTAGTTGTTGCTTTTGCAATTTAACCCGGTCAGCCAAAACTTTCACTTCTTATCTTCCTCCTGCACATCCTTTTCGGTTGAGTTCTTCTTTGAGGTGGCCATTTCTGACCACCGCTACAACCGCCTTCGGGAAAGGGAGTAATAGCCAGCTGGGGAGGAGAGATGCAGCTCTCCTCAACCCTGCTGGCAGTCTCCCCCCTCTTCACCACCTCTACGGGGTGGCTTAGCCCCGAAACCAGCCGGCTCGGGGCGCTCCAGCGGCGAGCCCAGACTGAAACCGCACACAATTGCGGATTTCTGTCTATCACCGAAGGAACTCAAACCGGAAGCAGAGCAGCCTCTGTTTGACTGACAGATAGATTGGTCAGCAAAATGGAAATGGGTTTAAAAAGCTGAAAACTTATTTCCCCTTCCCAGCTTTTCATAAAGAAAGCTGAGTAAAACTCCAGCTAAATTGAGTTAAATGTTAATGATTACAATTGCATCTCTAGAATTCCTGATTAAGTGTGATCTTTCTTCTTCTCTGTCATTCCTCCTCCATTTCTCCTTATCTTTTTCCATCACTCCTACTCCTTCTTCTTTCCTCCCCCTCCCCCTCCTCCTTGTCTGCAAAATGTTCAGAGTCTGCATTCAGCCACACTTGGTATTTAAACAATTTTAGGTTGGGTAAGCATTTTAGTAGAATTAATTTCCAGTCTCTCCCAACCCCAAATGTACGATTGATCTTTTTGTCACTCTTATCACAAGCCTGCTGATTTCTAATATTTAAATAGCTCTTAATCTGGATCTGCGAGTGCTGGGGTGAAGGGCGGTGGAGTGTGAAGTCCAGGTGTTCTCCTTTGCATCTTTAAAATGGTCATTTGTCATCAATGTCAGGAATGTAGCTTTGCTGCACTGTTACCAGGAAAGGAAGCCTAGCAAATGCTTCAGAAAAATAGATGGTGTCTAAAACCCTGCCCTCCCCAACTATTACAGTATTCCTTCTGAGATTGCTCTCTGCATTACAATTAAACTTGGAAAAAGCTTCCATTAGTGTAATTAAATGGGCTGGATGAAAGGGGTGGGAAAGTGTGTGCCTGCTGATAGTGGATGTAACAAAAAGTCAATTCTTCTTGAGTGAAGCTTGACTCACAATGACTTCATGAACTCCGAACTACCTTATTTTGCAATAAGGTAGAAGTAGTTTGTACCTGCTTTTTCTTGGGTGATTTTTCAAGAGCTCTTTGTAAGCTTTGTGCAATGGCATGTGTGAATGACCTTGGGAGACTCAGTGAAGAGATGCTGCCTAGGGAATGGTCAGATAAGAGGGAGCATAGCTGTTGCATTGTATCATGGCATTTTGCATGTCGGTCATCTGTGCATCCACTTGCTGGTGGTGTCACAACAAGGCGGATGCCAGATGCTTAGGTAGATAGCAGCATATCTTGAGAATCAAGGTCATTTCTGAAATTCCTATCCTTGCAAGAGAATAGGAGACTTGCAGGTTTGATATCAGCCTTACCAGGTAGACCGGACAGGAAACATGACCAAATAAACTAATTCTACATTACTGTAAAGTTATATTAAAAGAATCTTGCAGTTCTGAAAGTACAGTTGTCCCATCATTTCACAGCCCGATAACTGAGGGAAACTCCCTCCCTCCCTCTTGTTCCAAATATTATGCAGCTATGGGGTACCCTTCCTCTTATCTGACCATTCCCTAGGTCTTTCAAGTGTATCATTATACTTTGGGATTTCCCAGGACCTTTCCATTCAACTATTAACCAAGTCCCACCTTCCTTAACTTTATGAGGCCCACTGAGATTGATAAAGTACTGCTATCTGGGATCTGAATTTTGAAAGATAACACAAGTTCAGTTGACAGGGCTAGAAGTACTGAAAACAACTTCAGTAGCAAACGAGAGATCAAATGAATTTCACCTACTGGAAGCATGCCACAAACACTCTTGTTGGAGCTGACGAGGTCTAAGAGGGAGAAAAATTGCTTAATACAAGCATAGAAACTAATAGAAAAGAATATATGAAGTTCAGAGTTAAACTGTGAAGTCCTTGATGCTCTCTGAGCATGGTAGTTTGCTTGCCAATGTTGCATTAACCAACTATGTAACATCATCGGTTTCAGGGTTCCAAGTAATAGACCCATATTAAACAAAACTCCAAGACAGGCAAATTCCGCAAAGTATAGCCTTATTGGATATATCATATTGGCATAGACCTGGTGAAAACCAACTCTTTTTTTAAAAAAATTATTCATAAACATTTTGAATACAGTGTATTGTCAGAGCATATCATTTACAGAGATAAAAAAGAAATAGTAACATATATACTACTAACAAGAGCAATGGTACAACAGAATAACTTTAACTAAATTTATTTTTACGTTAGCTTGTTTGTAATCCTTTTGGTTATATTGGCATACTTATAGTTATAAACCATCTTTATATTTAATTCGTACATAACAATAATCTTTTTAATCTAATTTCTACTCTTTCTGACCACTCATAAAATCTATCCCATGTTGAGTAATGTTCTGTATCTCCTTTGTCCTTTATTTTTAATGTCAATCTATCCATCTCTGCACAGTCCAATATTTTCCGAATAACATCCTCATCTGATGGAGTGTTCTCATTTTTCCAGTATTGTGCAAATACAATCCTCATTGCTGTCCATACATGCAAAACTAGATATATAGTCCCTTTATCATAGCCCTCCGGCATTATACCCAACAGAAATATTTCTGGTTTCAGATCTATATGTTGTTTAATGATCCTGTTGTCCAATATTTTCTTGCTTTCTAACAAGTCCACTACATATGATAATAAATACCTGGGGTCTGATTACATTTCCAACACTTGGCGGACATGTTGCTAAACATTTGTGCTAGTCTTGCCAGTGGCAAATGCCACCTATAAAACATTTTTTTAAAATTTTCCTTATATGCAGCAGGCATTGTCAGTTTGTGGTTTCTATCCCAAAGTTTTTGCCATTTATCTAATTCTATAGTATAACCAAGTTTTTTGCCCATACAATCATTGTTTCTTTGACTTGTTCTTCTTACATTTTATAACTTAATAAGTAATTATATATTTTTAATCAATTTTTCATCTGCCCCTAATAATATCTTATCAAGTGCTATTGGTACTTTGTAAAATGTTTTCACATCTTTCTTTTATCTTGATTGTATTTGCAAATGTGGCCACCAAACTAAGTTCACCCCTTGGCTTTGTAATTGCTGTCTAATTTTAAGTTCAGAGTTTTAAGACTCTAAAGGTTCCTGCAGTTGTCACCTAATTAAAAATTTGTCACTTTCTCAAAACATGGTCCAATCATGGTCTGGTTGCCAGGTGACACCACTCTGCCTTCTTTTGACCAGATGTGAAAATGTCCTTGGTTCCCAAGAGAAAGTATTTTGTTTTAGCTACAATTCCCCTTCCCTATCCCTCAGCTCCAGTCCACACTGAAGCTGTCAAAACGGCTTTGGTCAGGTCATCTTCAGGGTTGACAATCAGTGCAGTGAAGTTCACTCCAGCAGCCTTCTCCAGGAGCCAACATTCAGATAAGCAGGAATTAATACTAGACAAACAATCAGGCAGAAAGCAATACTGTCATCAAGGAAGTACCAAAGGAGGACCTATATCTACACCCAAAATGGCAGGACAGGTTATTGCATATAAACAGGCAACAAACCTAAAATTTGCTTCATGAAACATCTGCAAGAGAATCACTAAGCTCAGAGAACAGCAAGGACTCCAAACTGAGAATCTGGGGACAGATTATTCCTACATGTGTATCAGTCAAAGGGAATTGTTGTGCTGTAGTTGCTCTTCAAAGGCATTGTGGCTACTTAAGTTCTCCATAGTTTGCTTTGGAGAGCTTTGCGCATCTGCAGATGTCTTTCTCTATTTCCAATTCTGCTAACTTACAAGGCTTTTAATATTTTTTTTCTTCTGCATGACTGTTCAGAAGAGGTGTTAAAATTACACAAGCTGTTGAAACAGGGAAGTATTAGTTCAACAGATCAAACTGTAAATATTCTAAGTATTCCTTTCTGGAGTACCTCTTCAGAGTAAGGTCTGAAAGCTATTTGTAGTGTATTAATCCTTCTCTCTACAATAGAAGATTGTCTATTGCACCAATTTATATTAATTCTTCCAGTTATCTTAATATTGCATAAATGAAATATAGCAGGAAGTTTTAATAACTGCATCAGAAAGCTCTCAATCTGTCATTGAGTGTCTGGTGTGTTTGGTTTTAGTCACTGGAAGGATAATTTGTAAACAGAAATTTTCCTCTTTAAAATGTCAGAATGGATGTAGAATTTAAATAGAAAATGGCATAAAATCTCCCAGCCATCCCTTTTTGGAACATCCTTAGAAAAATGTAACAGAGGTAAGACTTTAATACAGATAGTCCTTGACTTATGACTACAACAGAGGCCAAAATTTCCACTGCAAGTTAATGGTTAAGTATGTTTTACCCCATTTTACCCCTTTTTTGCCACATGTTAAATGTCAATTCATGTTAAATGAATTGTTGCAGTTGTTAAGTGAATCATTCAGTCATTAAGCAAATCTGGCTTCCCCCATTGACTTTGCTTGTTAGAAGCTGGCTGGGAAGGTTACATATGGTGATCATATGATCCTTGGACACTGCAACTGTCATAAATGCATGCCAATTGACAAGTGGCCAAATTCTGATTATGTGATCACAGGAATGCTGCAACAGTCATAAGTGTGAAAACCAGTCATAAGCAGGGGTGGGATTCTACCGGTTCAATAGAACCAGTTGTTATGATTCTCCTTAGTTCAGAGAACTGGTAAATTAGGCCTCTGGCTGGCCCTGCCCCTCTCCGCCTGCTTCCTGCTGCCTGCCCGCCAGTTCTTATCACACATGTACAACATTGCATGCATGTGCAACACTGCTGCCTGCAGCCTGCTCTTGTGTGCCTGCCAGGCCAGCCGTTACTGCCTGTCTTCCGCTGAGGCCCTGCCTTTACCGATCTCCCTGGGTGAGGGAGGCTCTGCCAGCCCCAGTTGCCTCCCCCCCACTTGCCTTTTGCTGCCACTGCCGGTCGCCATCCCACCCCCCATTTGCCTTCCGCCAGGGAACACGAGAGGCTCGTATAGGCTCCGGCCAGGTCAGTGGCTGCTTCTTTCACCTGCTGCTGATAGGTGATAGAAGCAGCCGCTAACCTGGTTGGAGCCTACACGAGCCTCTCCGTGCGTTCCTTCCTGTTGCTGTTAATGGGAGAGCAAGAGTTTCCCAGCACAGCGGAAAGCTTCCAAGCTCCCCCCATCAGAAATGGCTCCCGGGCAAGCAGAGAAGCAAGCTAGGTTGAATCCTGCTTCTCTCTGCTTGCCTGGGAGCCATTTTTGATGGGGGGAGCTTGGAAGCTTTCCGCTTGTGCTGGGAAACTTTTGCTCTCCCAAAAACAGCAGCAGGAAAAAACACGTGGAGAGGCTTGTGTCAGCAAGGCGCCTCTTGATTGAGTCCGGAACAGCTGACAGCGGCTGTGGGGAGCAGAGTGTAGAAGCCCCCATGCACCACGTGTGGCCGCATGGATGGCGGGGAGAGGGGGGGACTGGTCCCAGAAGCCCTGACACCACCGGACTCGCCATTGCCACCTTGCTGCCACTACATCCCCCACCCCCTGCAGGTACGATGAGCGTGAGCCCCAGGACAGGTGACCGACCGCCTCAACTGCTGCTCCCACTGACTTTTTTCCATGCCAAGAGTGGAGACAAGAGAGAGAGAGAGAGAGAGAGAGCAGCCCACTTGGTAGGGAGAAAAGTCACACGTCTCCCCATATTCCTCTCTCCGCGAGCAGTCTCTCACAGCACCTTTAAACTTAGCGCACTTCACAAATGAGGAGGAGGGGACAAGGCTGCTCACGGAGAAAGGAATATGGGGAGATGCACAACTTTTCTCCATGCTGAGCTGCTCTTGCCAGTGACTCCAGACTGTTTTGCCCAGCTAAGACTAGATCAGGGATCCCTAAACTTGGCAACTTTAAGACTTGTGGACCTCAATTTCCAGAATTCCTCAGCCAGCTTTTGCTGGCTGGAAAATTCTGGGAGTTGAAGTCCACAAGTCTTAAAGTTGGCAAGTTTGGGGACCTCTGGACTAGATTATCAAGGAAGAGAGAATAACATGCAGCAGATGCCTAGCAAAATTTAGCAATACTGCAGATTGGCTGTTTACCTTGAAATCAGGAGCAAGATAGTGATGGTAGGTAAATTATTGGGCAGTTTAGTCTGGTATTTATTTCAGTAGGCTGATTTTAGAAAGCTAAACAGGATCAGACCTGGTAAGTACTTTGGCTGGGAAGCCAACACAAAATAGGGTGTGGGGGTTGCGAAGGAAAGGAGGAAGATAGGATAAGATAACTTTTATTGTCATTTTTTACTATAAGTACACTGACACACATTCAAATGAAATATATATACATATCCATACACACACACATAACACACATACACACGTTACACACACACACACACACACACACACACACACACAAAATCATTGCCCATTTTGGATACATAGTGGAAAGGAATAAAGAGTATTGGATACATATATACAAATGTGTGTGGAAAAAAACTTTAAAGAAATAGGATTATAAAAAAAACCTTCCAATCTTAGCAGTTGTAGATGAGAGAGAGAAAGAGAAATGAGAAACAGAGAGGGAGAAAGAGAAAGAGAGATGAGGAGGAAAGAGAAAGAGGTGAGAAAGAGAGAGGGAGAAAGAAAGAAAGACAGAGACAGAGATACCTGTTTAAAAGAAAATAGAAAAATGGCTCTTTGAGTGTTTAAGGTTGCAGACCCATGGTTTAGGCAAACACTATGGTCATTAACCTTGTGGTCATTAAGCAGATACTGCTTGTTAAACAAGTCCATTTTCCCCAATGGACATTTTTAACCGGAAACCAGAAGGAATTGTTGGAAACTGGCAAAAAACATAGGAAACCTCAGTCACAAGACCGTGTGGGATGTTGTAACTGGTGGTAAGTGTCTGTGTGTATGTATGGCTGTCAAAACACCAAAAATAGGTCAAGTAGCTCTGGGGAGGTCAGTCGTAAATTAGAACACTTGCTAAGCAACTGGCCATTAAGCAAAGACCACTTATATTTGGTTTGCCAGTCACATGACCACCTAGCCATGCCCAGTCAGCAAGCCATGCCCACCCAGTCACATGACCACCAAGCCACACCCACAAATTAGGTGACGCCCACAAAAACCGGTTGTGAAGAAATTTGAATCTCACCCCCGCTCATAAGTCACTTTTTTCTGTGCCAATGTAACCTTGCATGGTCACTAAATGAATGATAGTAAGTCAAGGGCTACTTTTAGATGCCAATAATCTAAATTCAGGGTTCCAAATTCTAGCTCAGCACTGAGACAATTATGTCTCCACCCATTTAGGATTTAAAGATTCAAGCAAGCACCTTAAATCAGGCCTAGAATTCCATGATTAACCAGCTTGTTTAACAGATAGTCCTTGGCTTAACAATTCATTCAGTGACCATTCAACGTTACAATGGCACTGAAAACAATGACTTATGACCGTTTTCCTCACAACTGTTGCAGCATCCCCATGATCCACGATCAAAATTCAGATGCTTAGCAACCAACTCATATTTATGATGGTTGCAGTTTCCCAGGGTCAAGTGACCTTCTGAGATGCAAAGTCAATGAGGAAGTCAGATTCACTTAACAACCATATTACTAACTTAATAACTGCAGTGATTCACTTAATAACTGTGGCAAGGAACGTCATGAAATGGGGCCAAATTCACTTAACAAAAGCTTCATTTAGCAACAGAAATTTTGAGCTCAATTGTGGTAATAAGTTTAGGTAATAAGTTTAGTTCTTATACAGGGTATAAGAACAATCCATTAGAAGCAGATATTTGGGCCCCAACTGATGCAAGCTGATGCAAGCTTACACTTTGTAAGAGTTGCCCCATATAGAATACATTGCAGTAGTCAAATCAATTACTTTTTGTGTGAACTCAAATTATGACTCAATATACAGTGCAAACCGAGCTGGTGAATTGTTAAAAGAGCATTACGACTAAATGGCAAAGCAACCATATAGTCGTTTCAGAGAGTATTTTTCTGTTGGAAACATTTTCTGCACCATCCAACTCTATTTTTAAACTAGTGAATTTCCCACAGGGGAGCCTGGAGGTCTTCTACCAAATGTTATCCCAGCAAACTTGTAAATTAGATTGCTCCAATATCCCCAGATAACTCTGACTTTCAAGGAGCCAAGACTGCCAAGAAATATATCTGTACAATTAAATTCTAGTGCTCTTGCTGTGACCATTTCTGAGCTGGCTGAAGCAGCCAACAACTTAGTACTATCTATGCCAGCAAACCAGACCTAATTGACACCCTTCATGCAGCGATAACATGGTGCAACTGTTACCCTTACATGCTTTTCTAGAAGATAGAACATAGAATAATAGGGTTAGTCTAGTCCAACCCCCTTCTCAAGCAGGAGTCCCTATACCATTCCAGACAAACGACTGTCCAGTCTAATTCCTAACTTCTGGAGGAAAGCCATTGGTTGATTAATCTAGGATTAGAAAATAACAGAACAATGGAGTTGGAAGGAATCTTGAAGATCTTCTAATCCAGCCCCTGCTCAAGCAGGAGACCCTATACCAGGGGTGTCAAAGTTGATTTCATTGAGGTCTGCATCAGGGTTGTGTTTGATCTCGGGGGGGCATGATAGGCGTGGCCATGGTGGGCGTGGCCAGTATGATGTCACCATGTCAGAGGGCGCATGTGGTGGCCCAAGTGCTCCGCCAGTGAAAACGGGCTCCCGAGCTCCAATAGCCTCCTGCAACCCTCTGCCAGCTAAAACGGAGATCAGGAGGGCCACGCCCTCCTGTTTCCAGGGCAGCCCCATGGGCCAGATCTAAGCACCCTGTGGGCCAGATCCAGCCCTGGGCCTTGAGTTTGATACCCCTGCCCTACACCATCCTGGACAAATGGCTGTCCAGTCTCTTCTTGAAAACCTCCAGTGATGGAGCACCCACAACTTCTGGAGGGAAGCAATCCCACTGGTTAATTATTCTTGCTGATAGAAATTTTCTGCTTACTTCTAAGTTGGATCTTTCTTTAATGATCTTTCATCCATTACTTCTTGTCAAGTGCTTTGGAGAATAGCTAAGTCCTTTTTTTCTCTGTGATAGCCCCTCAAGTACTAGAAGACAGCTTTCATGTCATCCCTAGTTCTTCTTTTTGTTAGAGTAAACATAGCTAGTTTCCTTTACCATTCATGATACACTTTGGTCTCCAAACCCCTTATCATCACCGAGTGCCGAAACTGGAGTGGCGGAAACCTGAAAAACAGCTCCTTGGCACATGCGGGAGCGCCAGAAATTGGAAAAGCAACAGGCAATGGCTCTGCATGCCACTTCCAGCATGTGTACCATAGGTTCACCATCACCGTTTTAGGGTATCAGCATTTGTAACTACATACAGTAAATACAGTAACTGCTATTACTACTACCAGTAGTACTTGTCACACTTAGCCAGACACATTTAAAATGTGTGAGCCATATAGCAGGGCAGAAAATAGTGAATCTACCTTGAAGGTATGCTATGTAATTATTTCATTGTTTTTTTTTTTAATGTAAGCCTTTCTCTTCAGAGTTCTGGATTGCCAACTTCATTTTTCCCCTTTTAACCCAGGGCAGGCTGTATGTGACCAGTGGAAATCATGAAAAATCTCATGCATGGGGAAATGGCATAATGTAACATCTGTATTTCTCTACTCTGACAGCTTAAGGGCTGTACTTACCTTTTTTTTGCTGAATAAAAATATAATCGTCTGTATGCTTGAAAGCGGACAGCATGGTGCCTCAGTGGTTAAGGCACTGGGCTTGTTGCTTGGAAAGCTGACAGCCCAGGTTTGAGACCCGAGCTCCACGCAAAAGGATGAGCTCCCATCCTTGCTCCAGTTCCTGCCACCCAAACAGTTTGAAAGCATGCAAATGTAAGTAGAAAAATAGATACCACTTCAGTAGAAAGGTAACAGCGCTCCATGATGTCATGCTGACCACATGACTGCAGAAATGTCTTTGGACTGCACTGGCTCAATGGCCTTGAAATGGAAATGAGTATTGCCCCCACCACAGTCAGCAATGACTAGTGAAGTGAAATCTGCACAGACTCCATTACCTTTTACCTTATGCTTTTTAAAGTAAATGCTGGCTTGATGGAGGCAGTATCGGCCCTACCATTAAGGGAGACATGTGGCCCTCTAGCAAGTGGATCCAACATTTTCAGAATAATTAAACCATCTTTTTGAAGTGCATAGCTAAATATCTATGGAGAGCCTCAGTTCCCAGAGCTGAAGCTTTTTGGATGGGAAGTCTTCAAGGAAAAAACCAAGTCCAGTTGCCTTTTGGAAAAAAGTACTTTTGGGACACCTTTAAAAAAAAAAAGATTTGATGATTATCCTTGCAAGGGTTGAAGGCATTTTGGCTCCATCTGTTTTTGGAAGTCATCCAGCCACATGACAAAAGAATGGTGGAATGCTTCTTGTGCATTTTAAACACCTTGAAATCATGGTCCCAATGAATAGCTGTAGAGGAGTTGTGAGAGCTGCTTCTGCTGAGCCTTTTTTGCTTGGTGGACTCAGTTACGCATGCCAAGTGCCTTATCCTTCATGTCCTATTCTGGCCCGCTGCCCCAGTGCATGGCACCACAGTTATCTAATCATCAAAACAAAGTAAATTTCAATTTTAGTAGAACAGGGGGAGATAAACCAAATTTTAAAATGTCCTTGAATGCAGAACAAACATTCAAAGACTCCCAGATATTTTACTGGAGGTGAAAGAGATTCTTAGAAACTATGAAGTTTAAAATTGAGTGACCTCACCAATACGCATGTTAAGACTAAAAATGGCCATGCTTGGAACTTTGAACTAGCAATGATTAGAAATCTCCATTTCTCCCCAAGTATTGCTGAATCCATCTACTTGATTATTAGCCATGGTTTGTTTGATTTTTGTGTCATGGGAAGCTGTAATTCTACAAATCTGTAGACTGCTATATTGAGAGAGATGAGAAGATGAAGGCAAGAGAGCAAGAATTTAACAGGAAATTATCAAATGCAGGACACTAGATGTCAGGCCCAAAACCATAAATGATACATAGAAATTCTTTCAAAGGATCAGATGGAAGCTGATTTATTCAGAATCATAGGGTTTGAAGGCACCTTGGAGGTCTTCTAATCCAAGCTCTTCTTGGATTATTCTTGGCTATCCCATCTCTTCTTGAAAACCTCCAGTGTTGGATCACACACAACTTCAAGAGGCAAACCATTCCACCAGTTAATTGTTCTCACTGTCAGGAATTTTCTCCTTAATTCTAGATTGACACTTTATTGTTGCACACCTGCAGACAAAGTCTTGCCAGATTGAAGACTCCATTATATATAGGTAAAGGTTCCCCTCGCACATATGTGCTAGTTGTTTCCGGCTCTAGGGGGCTGTGCTCATCTCTATTTTACAAAGCCAAAATGCCAGCACTGTCCGAAGACATCCTCGTGGTCACGTGGCTGGCATGACTAAATGCCAAAGGTGCACAGAGCACTGTTACCTTCCCACCAAAGTGGTCCCTACTTTTCTACTTGCATTTTTTACATGCTTTCAAACTGCTAGGTTGGCAGAAGCTGGGACAAGTAACAGGAGCTCACCCTGTGACGCGGCGCTAAGGATTCAAACCACCAAACTGCTGACCTTTCTGATTGACAAGCTCAGCATTTTAGCCATTGAGCCACCATATCCCTATTATATATAATACGATGTAATATAGTCTGTACATTATATAGTATACTATATAATTTAACCTGTGAATTGTTAGTGAGAGATTGTCTTCACCCTCTTTCTCTGACACATGATTGTGTCATAAGTCGTAAGATTATGTCATAAGATGGGTTGCCTCTTAAACCTCTAGAATTCCTCCAGATATCCATCTCTTCATTAAATACCATTGCACTAAACTTTTAAATGAAGAACTCTCTGGAGACCTGCAGGACACTACACTTGTGGGTTTTTGGGTTTTTTAAATGTATAATATAGAGTTTCAAGGAGTTCTGATCTCTCTGCAAATATCAACTCTGTTTGCACAACCTACTTCATTTAACCACTTTGAAACTTGATAAGAGTTTTGAATGGCTTAGCATGTTGTTCCAACTTAACCCAACTGGATTATGTTATGTCTCCGTGAATTGGCTGAAGTCAAAAAATGGATTAACTCCACAGCCAACCTCAGTGTCCACTGTGAATGGGGTCAGTAAGTCTCTTTTTCACATTCTAAGAAGCTATTTGCAAGTTCATGCCACCATGGAAATTGAATTGGCTGTCAAACTCAAATCCATTTTGAGTACTTTCCTGAATCAGTTGAAAGAATGAAATATCATTTCCGTATCATAAAAGCAGGGAGCCTTTTCTGTGTTTGAAGAATCCTGGGGTTTATTAGAATATCATTTTCAACAGGGGTGGGATCCTACCAGCATAATAACCAGTTCAGTGAGTGCACGTGTGCAGTACTTGCAAAACAATTTCTCCTGCAAACAATCACCATTTCCTGCTGACGTGTGGCACTCAGCTGTGCCGTGCACAGCAACTAAGGTAAGAATAAAGGACATCCTAAATCCCAGGTGGGCGGGTGGGCCCAACTGAAGAAAAGAAGATCTTCGGAGAGTACCAGTTCAGTGTCAGCTGCTCTTTGGAGCTACTGGTTCTATAGAATCCCACCCCGGATTTTGAAAGAACTAGAGCAGGCGTCTCCAAACTTAGCAATTTTAAGACTTACGGACTTTGACTCCCAGAATTCCTCAGCCAACCAGCAACTCTATTGCTGAAATTCTTGAAACTGGCTGAGAAATTCTGGGAGTTGAAGTCCACAAGCCTTAAAGTTCCAAGTTTGGAGACTCCTGAACTAGACTGTGGATTGGACTTAGGCTAGGACCAGGGGATGCCTAATGAAGAGTTTGGCAAGAGATTTAGAACAGGCAAACAAACTTAATTTTTGGCACAATCTGTAATTAACCTGTGCAATTTGGTACCAGAAGCTGTGATGATGGGCACTAATTTGGATGGCCTTAATAAAGATTGGGGAAAATTCACAGAGTGAAGGTCTTGAACACACAATGCTGTTTATTGATGGGAATAGCTTATCTCTCAATACCAGCTGTGTGGGAACAATGATAGAAGAACTACATTTCCATTTGTTTGTTTCTGAGCACTTCAGAGGCAACTGGTTTGCCATGGAGAAACCAGGTGCTGGATTAAGATAGTTGTTCACAAAGCAGAAAAAAGCTAAACATAGCTCAGTCCTTCTGCTATGCCCAAATTAATCAAACAATGACTCTAATACTGGAGGTTTTTTAAGATATTGGAGTCATTTTTCTGAAATGGTATAGGGTCTCCATTATACTCATCCACAGCCCCTTCAGTAGTCAACAGGAAAGTCATTAAAAATTGCCTCCCTACTATTTTGCGGGATGACTGGTTCTAAATTGGAAGTATCTCTTACTGAAATTCTTGCAATTTTCATTCTTTCATTAAAATAAATCTTATTAAAGAAGAATCTGTAAGAATCTTGCTTGGAAGAATTACTTTTCAATGGAAGAAAATATCTATCGCTTAGGGTTGAACTGTGAAGTTATGGTCCCTTGCAGAATTCATTACACTAATGATGTTCTCTAGTTGCAAAATAGTGAAGTAGGTATGGAATGTCTGCTAGCAAACAACCAGCTTCAGAGAGCACCAAGAAATCCAGAAATATATTCAGTTGCAATATCTTCCCCCCAAAATTCCTGATACTAATTCATCAGATCCATGTTAGGTGCTCACCTTCTATTGAGTAGGGCACTTTGGGGCACTTTTTTGTTGTCATTCTTATGCCAATCTGTGCACAAAGTTTATACTTTCTCTGAAAGAATTCACACCTTCCCTTATCTATTTTAGATCACAAAAGTTCCCTGTTGACTTTTGGCTACGTTTTTGCTTGGAATACCTTGGATGGCCCAAAGGCAAACAGGCACAGAGGTCACTTGGAATTAGTCATACTTTTTGAGGTGGTGCAGTAGCAGAGTGGTTAAGATATGAGTTTGTCAACTGTAAAGCTGGCAGCCCAGGTTCGAGACCCAAGTGCCACATGACAGAGTGAGCTCCTGTTCTCACTCCAACTCCTGCAAACCTAGCAGTTCGAAAGCATGCAAATGCAAGTAAATAAATAGGTGCCACTTCACTGGGAAGATAATAGTGTGACGTGATGTCCTGCTGGCCACATAACCATGTAAATATCTCTGGACAGTGCTGGCTTAATGCAAAAACAACGGCCTTGAAACGGCGATGAGCACCACTCCCAGAGTTTGCAACAACGTGCAAAATAAAATCCAAGAGACTTTTTTACCTTTTATTGGATGAAGTGGGCTGACTGAATGGAATCATGCCAGGCACTGAGTATTACGCTGAATTGCACATGCCAGCAGCAAACAGAATGGTCTGCCTTCCAAGGGGAATTATTGGCAAATCTCCTGCCAAACTCTTTGCTGTGCTTGAAGGTTTCAGACTTCTGAAAGCAATGTCAATAATAACCTACCATTGGGGGTATGTGCACATTAGCCTTAGCTGTGAGGTGTACTGATCATTTAATAGCACACTGCTATGGGGCTGGCAGCTCGTAGACCATTTACATATCTTTCTTGTTGAGAAATACTCTGCACAGCTCTCTCCCTTCCTTAAAATGGGGGTGTTTGAATAACAATTCCTTCTGAACAACAGATTCAACCTGAGATTGAGAGTAGGAGAAAGAGTGGAAAGAACCTGCAATATTTAACTTCCAGAATTATGTAATCAGTTTTATTGCTGATTTCTCTTTCTCTCTCTTTTGCCAAAGGCGAGTTTATATAGAATTATGCATTCTGATAGTGTGATGGGTATGTTTAGCAGGAGGCCTCCAAAAATTCCATATTCAAATGTGGGAATGGTTATGTGATGGCTTGTTCTTTTCTCTCCTTCTCTTATGCTTAAAACAGAAAGATTTTTTTTTGCAAAAATAAATTTTGATTGAGGCTGAATTGGCAAGCTCCTTCCCAAATATGCAGGTAGTCCTCGACTTACAACAGTTTATTTAGTGAGTATTCAGTTACAATGGCACTGTAAAAAATGACTTATTACCATTTTTCACAGTTACAACCTTTGAAGCATCCCCATAATCATGTGATCAAAACTCAATCCCTTTCTTTGATGGATTCAAACCATCTCTTTTGTACAGTTTTTCATTGGACCAGGTACAGACATCATGACTAATAAAACCAAAGCCTTCCCTTTTAAACCACACCTTTAGCCACACATTAAACTCCGCTACACGCTGGCCTTTCCCTTTTTGTTCCTTGTATACTGGTAGAACCTCTGGAAAGATAAGCCTATAGCCCATATTACTAAGTTCATACCCCAAGCTCTGGAAATTTTTCTGAACAGAAAGTACATCTTTCTGGGACAGATCATTTGCACCAAGATGTATAATAGCATCAACATCACAGTCCCTACTGGCATTCTTGACTGTCTTAAGAATATGCCTCTTGTCTCTGCTGGCAGTAGCACCTGGCAGACACCTGACCTCTTTCAAAACCTCCATATCCTTTCCTAAATTTACATCCCTTACAACTGAGTCCCCAATCAGAAAGTGGCTTCTCTTTTTGGATGCCTTGCTCTTCTTGTGTGACTGGGTGCGTAATATCTGATTCACACTTTCTCCTTTCCAAAGTAAGTTCTTCTTCTAGGACCATGATCCCTGGCTTATTTGAATTATCATTATCACAACTACCTTGACCTGTCACTTTAGTGTCCCTATTAAGGTCAGCAAGGGCACTGTATGTGTTATGCTGGGATACAGCAAAAGCTTTGTGTTTATGGTCCACAGCTCTTACCCTGCCAGATCCCACGGTTGTCCATACTGCCTTTTTTTCTGTAGGATTTTTGTGGTAGTGGGAGCTGGTAGCATGGCAGCTCAATAGATGGCTGGATTAGGCACCTAATTTCTGCTTGGAGAGCACAGATTAGAGATTCCAGATAGGTAATCTGTCCATGTAGACTGGTAATTTCTTTTACAAAGAGGACAGTATCCAAATTTGAAAAGAGTACTGAGAATGACAGCTGTAAAGCAAGTACTACATTGAACTAAGCCAGTCATTTTGAAATAAAATAAAATCACAATCTCAAGTGCACTAACCCTAAACGTATTATTGGTATTTTTGGTTTATAGTTATATGATTTGCACACCGTTAGGCATGCGGGCTGCTATCTTTCTCCTTTGTACTCACCCTCTGCCTCCTCAGAAGCAGCCAGCAGCTTCTCCCACCAACCTCTTGGAATTTGAAATGCAATGAGTGTTTGGACCCTCTCCACAACACAGTTAGGATATAAAGGTAATGAGGACACAAAGGCTCTGCATTTTAGAAGTTATAAATGTAAACTGCAAATCTATTTAAAGGCTCCCCCTTCCCCCATCCAGAGTGAAATGCTGACTTCTCTACATAGTTAGTAAAGTGGAGCAGATTTATTCTACTCATTGCATCTCTAATAGCAAAGTACAGAAATGATATTTTACCATCACAAACAGCAAATATATAGATATTTGCTTTCTCTCCATGTTTTCTGCTGCTTTGTTTTCTATTCAAGATACATCAAAGCTGACTCTCTTACAGTATCCCAAGCATTGAAATAAAATTGTGGCATACATAACTTGGGGATGGAATGGGGACTGAACCTCAAGCCAGATTGTCATGAGAGATTTTGGCACCATGTCTACATTCACATTTGGAACCTGGGATTCTCACATTTTCTCTTTTTCATCCCACTCTCTGAACTTGGAAATGTTGGGTCACCAAAAATCACATAATTTCTTAAGCTTGAAGCACAGCTTTTTGACATTGAGCAATTTGTAAGCCATAGTAGTACCAGAAGCTTCAATGCTGTCACATTCTTGTGCTTGGGAAATTGGAAGTGGGGATTTCATGGAGTGCATGTGGTTAGATATAAGTCAAGGTCATGTTATTCCTGCACCTGGGTGGGGAGTGGTTGAAGGAATGTCTCAAGTTGGGAAGGATGGTGACCATGTGATGTAATGATGGGTGCAGGGGATGGATTTTGTATTTTTAATTATTGAAGGAAAACCCAGAACTCTCAGATTCAGGTTTTCCCAGATGTGCCAGTATGACAACTCTAATAAAAGGAAACTTTGAGAAAATGCCTGTCTGAGAGTTTTAAATTGGAGTTGGGTTTTTTGGGAATCCTAATATTAATTTGCTGAACCACTTGTCAAAAGGCAAGATATTTAACAAACAGGACTTCCGGCTGTGCTTCCGCCCTGATTGGAGCGGGGTCCATGATAGTCCATGGCTTCGCTCCAAGCTCTCTGGTTGGAGAGTCCCAATTGGAACTGGAACCACAATGGAGGGGTGGTGAAGGAATGGGGATCACCTGACAGGTAGAGGGGAGCTGCATCTCTTTTCCCTGTTAAGGATAACCCTTCTGAGCTACTAAAGGTAACCCCGATAAAAACAACAGGAAAGAGAACTCATAAAGATTGGGACTGGTGGTGATTTTAAAAGTTAGAGAAGAATTTGGGAAAGAATTTGGGAAAAGCAAAGAACTTAGTCCTTAAAACTGAAACGGAAGGAAAATAAAGGGAAAACTCTTATAAAAAAGAATTTACATAATTGGAACTAGTGATTGTACAGGATTTGGCATTGGATAGGCATTACTTAAAATGCTGTAATTGACTGTGGAAAAAGAATATAATAACTAACAATTGAAAATATTGATAAACTTGATGAAAGATTAAAGAAACAGTAAAAAAAGTTGGAAAGTGGAAACTGATATAAGAGCGCCACTTGCTGTTAAAAGAAAAATCCTGTAGATCCCGACAACCTGACTTATTTAAAGTTGAAATTAAAGGAAAATAAAAGGAATTGTACTGTTAAAAGACCCCAGAAAATTGGAATATTGGCTTTAAATTGGTGGAGGAATATATGAAGATTTCCCCTGGGATTTGGATACACACACAAAAAAAAGATTGATGGACTTTGGGACTTAAAGACTGGTGGATATTGGATTTACTGATGGAGAAAAAATGTTGGTTTAAATAAAGACACTGGATAATTGGACAATTGGATAGAAAAATAAAACAAGCAAATAAAAATGAGCCAAATATGAAGAGAAATAGCACTGGAACTACAAACTATAAGAGAAATGATGAACAGAAGCGTTAAGGACTTACTGAGTAAAATACAGAATGTGGAAGAAAATTCAAAAATGGCGACACAAATTACAGAAGAAACTACAGAAGAAAAGCAAGAAGGGCAGGTGGAGAGGAGCCAAACAGATGAGAAACCAGCAAGACAGAGCAGATGGAACAATAAACAAAGCTAAAGGGGAAAAGGGAAATTAAAATTAAAATGTCAATGATTGAGGCAATAAATCCAGGGGAGGAAATTCTGAGAGTTAAGCAACAAAGGAGAGAAATTTAGTGAGAGGTTTTGGGGAGGTCAGGGGCAAAACTAGATAATTGTGAAGAGAAACAGAGGAATATAACAGAATAAAAGGAAAAAGCAAGAGAAAGGGTAAAAAATGATAGAAAATGGGAGGCAAAGTAAGAAGAGATTAATAAATATTGAAAGGAGAGCAAGAGGGAAAGGATAGAGATTCCACATGAAGAGGTGTTATAGGTATACAGTGATTAATTTTGATAAAATGGGAAATCAATACATTAGTAAAGGTATGTAAATTGTTAACTAGAATAAATACAAGACTGGATATTTTAATTGGAGTAAATATGGAATTAAGTTTTTATTATAAGACTATTATTTAAGATATGTAATTGCTAACGGGATATATGTAAAATTAATATGATATTAAGGGGGAAAGTCAAGTGCAATTTGAAGGGGAAATATAGATATATATATATATATAAGGTATAGTAATAAAAATATACATATTGTTATTAGAATGTATAGCTGTTGTGGTTAGCAAGTGCAGACGAATGAGGAGAGCAAGGTCTCAGATGAGGGGCCAGGACCATTAGGGATTGGACTGCTGCCTTCCGAGATTGGGGGGGCTGGCAACAGTGATGAGGAGGTTCCCGAGGAGCCTGCGCCAAGTGCGCGTGCACGTAGGATTGCTTGGAGGAAAGAACAGTTACAACAGCAAGGGCGACTCGGGAGTAAGGCTGCAAGGTAATGGCCCTTCCTTCAAGAAGATAAAAGCCAGCTGTGAACGAACGCACTTTGCAGAAGGCAAAGAAGTTTTGAACTCAGGCTTGTGGATATTACAGTTGGCATTTGAAGACTCTTGTAAACAATTTCTTATCTGTTGTTTTTTGTCAGACTTGAAAAAATTTGGCAAGGCTCTTTCCTGTCGGAGCTAATTAGTTGGAAGCAGCCTTTAATCTTTGAAGAAACAGGATTCTTAGCTGAAACTTAAAAAGATTATACTGCTGCCTTTGTCTTGTGTTTGCTCTCTTGGAACCAGGTTTGGATCAGAACAATAGCCCATTAAATGAATATAAGATGGAAAATATGACATATGTACTGTAATGAGATTAGAGAGTGACTTATGGTAAAAATATAACAACATGAAATGTAGTTGTATAAAAAATGTCCCAGTACTGTTTAATATGTGATAGAGATATGTAAAAAAGAAAAATCTAATATAAATAGATGATAGATACACGCACACACACACATATTTATATTTAAATTCATAATTTCCCTTACTAAAGCAGAGGGAATTTTGACCAGGTGCATAATGTACCATTTGGCCTGCCTTGTAACCTTACCAATCTTAGAGTTCATGTCAGTCTATTTTCCAAAGCACCAGAACACTAAAAAACAAGATGAGAAACAATGGATGGAAACTAACCAAGGAGAGAAGCAACCCTAGGACTAAGGAGAAATTTGCTAACAGTGAGCACAATCAACCAACGGAATAGGTTACCTCCAGAAGATATGGATCACCAGAGGCTTTCAAAACAGGACCATTTTGAAATGGGATAAATTCTCCTGTTCAGGGGGTTGGACTAGAAGACCTACAAGATCCCTTCCAACTCTATTATCCTATGTCTATGCTGTCCAAGTAGAATTATTGATATCAAAGATTATGTTCTCCTATTTTGGGGTTCTTGGAACCAAACCTGGACTGGATAGAAGACCCCCCCCCCCCAAAGTAATTTGTTCTCTGTAAGGTGGATCATGGAACTCGGCAGATTTGTCCCTTTCTTTCAGGTACCACTCAGAATTACCTGTTCTAAGTATCTTTGAAGTTGTGTGTTACTTTATGACCCCACACACATATCAATATTATTTCCTTAACTATTGGGTGCAAGGAATCAGGACCGCATGTTAAGTTCCAGTTAAGCTAATTTATTGCTCATGTACACACGAATCGTGTACACGCTATACACACGAATCTAGTCAACTAAGGCCAGCACTAAATTGGGGCTGGGTAAGAGTTAAGAAAATTTGAGGGTGGGGGTAGACTTCAAGCATGTGTAGATTTGTAAGGATTTTAGAGTGAGTTCTCTCTTGACTCCACCCCCCGGCTCTGCCTCTTCTGTGCCTACTTCTGCAGAAAGGGTTGGTTCTTCTTCAAGGATGTTTTTATTTTTAACTTTCCCATCCAGCTTGCAACCCAGGGATTTTCTGCCATTCCAGTACTAACCAGGTTTGACTCTGGTTAACTGTTTGAGATCAGGCAAGGTCAACTATGTACTATTGAGGACTAAGTCTGCTGAGGAGAAAAGGTCCAAGCTTGATTGTAGATGATTCAATGAACAGTCCATGTAGTTTTCAATGCAACAGTATAGCAACAGTTGATCACCTTTTGGAATGTTTATTTAACTTTCTTCTCTGGGATTCATAGGAGTCTTACAGGATATATTTTTAAACATTGATTGTAGTGTTGGTGAAATAGATGTTGTACGAGTCATTTGAACCTTCCTCTTGATATGCTGTAATTTTAAAGCACTTGTGCAGGAAAGATATTAACAGCCTGAACTGATTTTACCTAGGTTCCCACATTAATGATGGACACCCAATTTTCGGAGTTCACCCCTGATATCACACCTATCATGTTGGCTGCTCATACCAACAATTATGAGATCATAAAGCTGCTTGTCCAAAGACGGGTCACCATCCCACGGCCACATCAGATCCGATGCAACTGTGTTGAATGCGTCTCCAGTTCAGAAGTGGACAGCCTGAGGCATTCCAGATCAAGGCTAAACATCTATAAAGCTTTGGCCAGTCCTTCACTCATCGCCTTATCTAGCGAGGACCCGATCTTGACAGCCTTTCGGCTGGGTTGGGAGCTGAAGGAACTCAGCAAGGTGGAGAATGAGTTCAAGGCTGAATATGAGGAGCTTTCCCAGCAGTGCAAGCGGTTTGCAAAAGACCTACTGGATCAGGCACGCAGCTCCCGAGAATTGGAAATCATCTTGAACCACAGGGATGATCAGAGTGAGGAGTTAGATCCCCAAAAGAGCCATGATTTGGCCAAGCTAAAGGTAGCAATAAAGTATCATCAGAAAGAGGTAAGGCTTCTTATTTCTTCTTCTGTTGTGTGTGAGGATCTTTGTACCCTTTTTTGATTGTTAGAAATTCTGTTTATAGCAGTACAGATCAAACAGTCGTCATGTGCTTTAACTGCTTAACTGTAATGGGAAACAGGAAACTCTATATAGAATCAAAGAACATAAGAGTATATACCATAGATCAAACTTGCAAACACTGCCATTTACTGGCTGAATACTACTGTAGTCATTGCATAAATGTATTCTAACACTGATCTTCTCATCATCTAAGGGAATTTAACTTCTAAGGGAAGTTCCTTCAAATACCCAAGAATCCTTTTTACACCCATCCAATGCAATTGCATTGGTGCAGCAGTAAAACGACTCAAAATGCTTACTGCACAAAGTATGTCTGGACCACTATGACAGATATAACAGGCTCCCTATTGCTGACTGATATATCTCTTGATCACAGGCTTCACTTTTGTCTCACCCAAACTGTTATGAAAATCTGTACTCATAGGTGTTGGAGCAATATTACAATCTTTCATGTTATAGCTCTCTAACAATTGTTCAATTTTTCTTTTTTGACTGAGAATATAACCACCGTTCTCAGTTTTTTGCATCTCTGCACCAAGATAATTTTTTATTTGTCCCAAATTCTTTAATTCAAATTTCTTCTCCAATGTATTAGCAAATTTGTTTACCTGTGATACATCCTTTGCAATGAAGCAAAGATCATCCACAGATGCTAATAGTTGACAATCCCCACCTTTTAACTTTCAAGTGTATATGCAACCATCAGCCTTGCAACTCTTGCCCTTGTCCAATTTATACACCATGTTAGGCTTTTTAACTTTAATGCACTGGTGCTTGAACCATGTGAATTTCTTCCTCTAATTCTGCATTGAGGAATGCAGTGTTTATGTCAAAATGCCAAATTTTATGGCCATGTCCCGCTGCCAATGCTAGTGCCAGCCTGATGCTTTCACTCTTTAGAGTTGGTGCAAATACCTCATCATAGTGCACATTTTTTTGTCTGTGAAAATCCTTGTGCCACTAACTATGCTTTATATTGTACCTCATTATTGGGCAGTACCTTCTTCTTCTATACACACTTGCATCCTACAGCTTTGCTACCCTGTGGCAAAGTCATATAGACGTGAACACTTCATGTTCTCCCATGGATTTCATTTCCTTGTCCATGGCTTCTTTCCACTTTTCTTGTTCAATTTTAGGTAATGCCAAAACTTCCTTATAGTTTCTTGGCTCATACCATACATTACACACCTTAACTTTACTAGCACCTGTCAGGTAGAATCCATCGCTCTGAGCTGTATGGCATTGACTGCTCCTGTGTGTCAACCCTATCTTGCGTTATATCTTTTTCAGTTTCTCCTTCCTGAATGCTGACACCATCACTAAGTGAGTAACCATCATTAAGTGGATCACTGTCACTAAGTGAATCATTCCAGAAATTTGCATCAATTCAGTTCCAATTTTGCTCTGAAAAGCTAGCAGACCTTGAAATCACTATTCTTGTGCTCCCATCGCTAAAGTAATAGCTCTTTGAGCCCGGCTCATAGCCCATAAACCTGAAATGTCCCTTTCTTCTAATTGCTTTTGGAATATGCACCCATACATTGCATCAAAACACTCTTAAATGTGCCAGAAATGGTTTTCTTCCATATAGCACTGCATATGGAGTATCATTAATGGAGGAGCTCCACAACCTATTAATTAAATAATTAGCAGTCAACGTGGCTTGGCTTCAATATGACCTGCTCAGACCAGAATCCTGTAGAAGTAAGTCCTTCATGGTTTGTAAGACTCCATTCCGTCTCTCAGCAACACCATTCTCAGCTGCTATGGAAGAATGTGTGCTTCTGTGTTTTATTCCTAACTGTCCCAACCACTGTTGAAAACTTGTTGACATGAATTCTGAACCTCTGTCAGTTTACAGCTGACATACCTGTTGTTTATACCTTCTTTCTATGAAGCTTACCCATTGCTTAAATTTCTGTAGCACCTCTATTTTATTCTTTAGTAAATAGCAGAACCCAAACCTGCTATAGTCCTCTACAATGACCAGTGCATACTTTGCTCCTCCCAAACTGGCTTGCATTGGCCCAACCAAATCTGAATGTACCAGCTCTACAGTGCTTGTTGACTGCCTTGTGCTACTCTTGCTTACTGGGAATGACTTGGACTTTGGTGATTTGCATACTGCGCAATCCAAATATGCCTTACATCCTTTTACATGTAATCCTTCTGCAAATTGCATCTTTTGCAAAACTCAGAAGCTAGCATGGCCAAGCTTTCTGTTGCAAGAGATGAATACATGAATTATGTTGTGCCACATTTTCGAACATATGTGCACATTTAACCTTTTGCCCCTGCAACACATAAAGGTTATCTTGCTTTATGCCCTTTGCACATACTTTGCCAAATCTCTTTATGAGATACTTCCCATTTACAAATATGGTCTCAAACCCTTGCTTGTCTAAACTAGAGACACTGAGCAAATTATGTTCCATTTGAAGCACACACAATGTCATTAAACCTTGTTTTCAAATATGGAATTTGCACACTGCCTCTTCCAATAACTTTAGCCTTCTGGCCATTTGCCAAGGCTATTGCATCTCCAGCAGCTGATTCCATCCTGTAAAACAAT
This sequence comes from Pseudonaja textilis, assembly GCF_049901715.1. Classification (NCBI taxonomy): domain Eukaryota; kingdom Metazoa; phylum Chordata; class Lepidosauria; order Squamata; family Elapidae; genus Pseudonaja; species Pseudonaja textilis. Next base: position 1,168,111 of record NC_142001.1, on the reverse strand, counting down.
TTAGAATTATTAACAATTGTTTGACTAGCCCCACTGTCTATTAACTATTGATCTCTGCTATTAATATATATATATATATATATATATATATATATATATATATATATATATATATATATATATATACACACACACACACACACACACACACACACATATACACACATATACATACATCATACACAAACACACACACACACTTACTTATTTAATTATAACAAAAATGTAAATGCTTAATGATAACAAAATAAAATGTTCTGGGCTAGAAGCCTCCCCCATCTGGCACCTTCCAAAGAGATAGAAGTGTGTGTGTGTGTGTGTGTGTCTGAGCTGAGGGGCCTCGGGGCAACTGCTGTTGGGGGAAGCAGAGGGAAAAAGGGGGCTTTGCTCTCCTTGGGGGGCAGCGCCCCTTGGCTGCCACTCCAGGGGCTTCTCAGCAGGTATCTGCCTGCAGAAGGACTGCCGCTCTTGGGGATTAATTGGGGGAGGGAGGGGGAGAAAGTGGGAGCTCCTTTCAGATCCTGGGTGATGGATTGAGAGGCTGAGATCTGCAGCTGAGGAAAAGCTGGGGGGCTCTTCCAGCCTCACCTGGAGACAGGCAAGGAAAGGTGTCCCTGGGGGCACTTCTCTCACTTTAGCACTTCGCTGCCAAACCCAGCCACAGCAGTGATTATTTGGGGGTGGGGGGGAAGAGAGAAAGTATCTCTCGCATTACCAGGGGAGGAAAGGAGACAAAACAAAGCTCACTCTTTCACTGAGACCTACAAAACGGCAATCTACCATGTTCCAGGAGTTCTTCAAAATCATCAAACGCTCCTACTTGCAGTTCTCGCGCCTCCTGGCTCAGGTCCCTGAGATGCACGCTCCCACACACGGCAGTGGCAACAACAGTCCCCGCCCCCAGTGCCCGCTGTCAGCTCTCCCCATTAGTTTTCTAGCCTTGAATTGCTCCCAGCTCTCTCTCTTTCCTCCCCCCACCCACGTGCAGGCAGGAAAGGGAGACGGAGCCTTGCACAGCCCTCCCCTTTTCCAGCCCTTGCTGCCTCTCCCAACATCGAAGCCTCAGAAACGCAGGCAAAGCCGCCACAGCGGTAGCGCCCTGAGTTGCTTGCTTCTCCACTACTGCCTCCTCCTCCTCCTCCAGCACCACTTCCTTCTCTGGGTAGGGCATTTCTTAACTAACCGAGCATGCTAAGGCAACTCAGGACGCTGAAACAAGATGGTGGCGCCCAAGCAAACATTCTTTGTGGCCCGGTACAAAACGATCCACGGACCGGTACCGGTCCAGGGCCCGGTGGTTGGGGACCACTGATTTAGATTGTTTAAAACCAATGGCACTTTCTGAGATTCAAGAATCTACATCCCATGCTGTTCTAACTCAACAAACAAAGTTTGCATCTTTACAAAATGCTGTTCCACTGATTCTTCTGGTTTTAAATTGGCTCTGTATAATTTTCTTGATAATTGCACAATCTTGCATGCAGACATACTCACATGCACACTTCTTAACTTTAACCAGACTTCCTTTGCAGGCTTTAAATCAGCTACATTGGTAAACTGTTCATCTTCTAAACTTAAGATGATATAAGCCAGCGGTTGCCAACCGCGACCCACTGGTGGTCTGTGAGAAAATTTTGATGGTCTGCAGAGAAGTGTCACCCCCAGAGCACCCCCCAAAGCAATTAATCCAGGCTGTGCAGGAACACAAGGCTGCGTCGCGCACATGGCCCGCAGGAACCCTCCCCATTCACTCACTCCTTACCTGGCAAACTTGCCTGCTAAGTTGCTATGTTTCTTTTTTTCCCCCAACCATCAGCTGTTCTGCTGTGCTGGGATATTTAGATTAGCTAGAAAGCAGGAAATCGTTGCATTTCTTGCTTTCTAGCTAATCTTTAGATCTTTGGCTGTGCTTTTATTCAGTGTAGGTAACCAATGGCAGAAAGATAGATCTCTGAATGATTCTGTGAACAACTCAATCTGCCTGCCTGCTTTGCCTCATTTTGGGTAAAAGTTGCTCTTTTTAAAAAAATAAAAAATTCAATATTTGGTATGTTGGTATGTTGGTATGTTGGAGTTAGTTTTGTGAGTTTGCTTGCCAGCAAATGTTATGAGTTTGTTTGCAAGCAAATTTTATGTGACAGACTCAGATAGCCGATGGCAGAAACACAGATCTCTTAAGTGAATCTGTGATTCTTGAGCAACTCAATCTACCTGCCTGATTTGGGGTAAAAGTTGCTCTTTTTTATAAAAAAATCAATATTTATATAAATATTTATAATATTTATATACAAGCCATGCCCAGCCAATCACATTACCAAGCCACACCCACAAATTAGGCCACACCCACAGAACCAGTTAGTGGTCCCTGGGATTTAAAATTATGAGTTCGGTGGTTCCTGAGGTCCAAAAGGTTGGTGACCCTGATCTAAGGTATTGTTCCAATATCGAGTTAGTTCTTTCACAAGCCCCATTGGTTTGTGGGTGGTGGTCGGAGCTTAAGCCCTGGGCAGAGCCCAATAGTTTCAGGAATTCTTTCCAGAAATTTGAAGTGAATTGGACACCCCTATCTGAAATTATCCATTTAGGAACACCATGTAACCTATACACATGTAAAATAAACAATTTAGCTAAGGTTTTTGCAGATGGGATTTTTGCACAAGGTATGAAATATACCTGCTTGGAAAACAAGTCCGTTACCACCCAAATAACTGTATTTGCCCCACTTTCAGACAATTCCACTATAAAGTCCATAGAAATTTCCTTCCATGGAGCAGTCGGCCTAGCTACATTCTGTAGTAAGATGGCAAGTTTACCAGGTGGCCGGTTAGCCGAAGTGCAAATAGGACAACTAACCATTTAAGCTTCAATGTCCTTCTTAAAAGGAGGCCACCAGAATTGTCGTTTGACCAAATATAGGGTTTTTATGAATCCAAAATGTCCAGCAGCTTTTGAATCATGGGCTTGTTTTGAAATGGGGCCCCTCAAACTAGCTGGTACATATAATTTGGCCCCCACCCATGCCAAACCACCTCTAACCATACAGTCATTTGAGTGGGTCAGGAACCAATCATCTATTTTTAAAGCTTCCTTTAACTGTGTAAACAAATCTTTTGAGATATCAACATCTCCCCTTTTCTGGGCTCTAGTAACCATCAGAACCACCAATTGTTTAGTTGGGACAATGGAACAAATCATTTCCTAGCGGACACTATTATGTTGGGGTAATCTAGATAGTGCATCTGCCATGAAGTTTTTTTTCCCCCAGGAGAGACTTCAGTAAAAAATTAAACCATTCGAAGTATTATGCCCAGCAGACTTGCTTAGGCGAGAATTTTTGAGGCATTTTTAGAGCCTCTAAGTTTTTATGATCTGTCCACACCTCAAAAGGGTGTTTTGCCCTCTCAAGAAAGTGCCTCCAGGTTAATAGAGCCCAATGGACAGCAAAAGCTTCCTTTTCCCAGATAGCTCATCTTCTTTCTATCTCAGTTAGTTTACAGGAGATGTAAGCACAAGGTTGCAAAGTTGCAGCCTCATTTGCTTGTAGTAGCACCGCCCCTACCGCTATATCACTTGCATCGGCTTGGATTATGAAAGGGGTGTCCATGTCCAGGTGTTTTAGCATCAGTTCACTGCAAAGTGTCATTTTAACTTCTCAAAAGCAGCTTGGCACTCCATGGACCACTCCAATGGTCGACTGGGTTTTGGTTTCAACTCTCCTTTAGTTTTTAGGAGGTTTGTAATAGGCAGCACAATCTTCACAAAGGCTGGGATAAACGGTAAAAATTAGCAAATCTCAGGAAATTGCAATTGCTTTCTGGTGTGAGGAGGGGCCCATTTCAAAATGGCCCGGACTTTCCCTGGATCCATTTCTATGCTGTCATGTGATATGCAGTAGCCTAAATAGTCAATTTTCTTTTGGTGGAACTCATACTTGGACAACTTTGCATGTAGTTCAGCTGCTTGAAATTTTGTCAAAACTGACCGTACTAATTTCACGTGCTCCTCAAGAGTCTTGGTATAGATAAGGATATCATCAAGATAAACCAGTACCCCCTTGCATGAATGTTCATGCAGAACCTCGTTTATCAGTTGCATGAATACAGCAGTAGCCCCCCTATAGGTCAAATGGGAGAACGTTGAATTGGAAACATCCCAGAGGGCAATTGAAGGCAGTTTTCCATTCATATCCCTCCTTAATTTGAACTTGGTAGTAGGCTTCTCTCAAATCAAGTTTTGTGAAAATTTTCCCTTTGGCCAGGTGGGCCAACATGTCCTTCATTAAGGGAAGTGGATACACATTTTTCATGGAAATGCAATTTAAATTTCTATAATCAACACACAAGCAAAGAGAGCCATCTTTCTTTTCTTGGAATAATACTGGGGCTGCCATTCAGGGTCTAGCAGGTTGGATGAAACCTCGTTCAAGGTTTTTATCAATAAACAACCACAGTTCTTCTAGCTCCTGTGGTGTCATCGAATAAAATTTAAGCTTAGGGAGTTTCACCCCCAGTAGAATCTCAGTACTGCAGTCTATTGGATGATGAGGGGGAAGCTCATCCGATGCCTTTTCACTAAAAACCTTTTTAAGTCCCAATATTCTTCAGGGATCTTCTCCTGCCCCCCCATGCTCCCACTGCCCATGGACACCAACTCTGTGGAATTCTGAGGGTCCAGTTGAGACCTCCCCTTCCCTTCTGAGGGTTGGTCAGTGTCTATGCGCACTTGGGGGTTCTACTTCTGGAGCCAGGGCAAGCCTAGTAGACACCATCCTCAGGGCAACAATAAAACACAAAGTCTCTCGATGCCTCCCCATCATCAGGCTCTGGGGCTTCTTGAGTGGACAGGATTTGAAATTCCACAGAGAAATATCAGCTGCTCTACAGTTGAATTAAGTGTTTTATCTCTAGATAGTTCCTCCTCAATACGGCTATCTTGAGATAAACACCACTGGCCCTCCAATATGGAAACAAAATTGCCAAATTGCTGAAGATTTTTGCTTAGTTCTACATCCACCCACTCATACCCAATTAGCATAAATTGTTTGAACTCTAGTCAGCTCTGAAAATGTGTGGGAATCATACAAATGCATCTACAGAATGGTGACAGATGGCATTTCCTGGTCACATTTCCTGGTGAAAACAGAGTAATGTTCTTCCACTGCTCTGTGCACCTGCTGCAATCTTTTACTAGCAGCATATGGGAGCACCCTATGGCAGGCAGAGGTTGGAGGGGAAGACGGGAGATAGATAAAAAGGGACCTTGGAGGTTTTCTAGTCCAACATCTTGTTCAGGGCAGGACACCTTACCATCCCAGTCAAATGGTTGTCCAGTCTATTTTTGAAAACCTCTAGTGATGCAACATCCACAACTTTGGGAGGCAAGCTATTCCACTGATTAATTGTTGTCATTGTCAGGATGTTTCTCCTTATTTCTAGGTTGGATCTTTCCTTGATAAATTTCCACCCATTACTTCTTTTCCTGCTCTCTGGTACTTTGGAGAATAGGTTAACTCCCTCTTCTCTGTGATAAATCCTCAAGTGCTGGAAGATTGCTATCGTGTCACCTCTAGTCCCTATCTTTGTTAGACTAGACATACCTAGTTACCTCAACATGCAGCACACTGCTGGATGTGATTGAGGGAGGCAGAATGGGACAATGCACTGCAGCCAAATCACCATGGCCAACATGCTATGGCCAACTCATCACAGCCAATTTGCCATGGCCAAGTCACAGTGAAACAATTTTGATTTAATTATTTAAAATAATTTTTAAAATATTTTAATTTGTGTAATTTATGTCAGAGTATATTCATGACATGAACTGGAATAGAGCTTAGTAACAAGGTCAGCCAATGAGAGCTGAATTGGGGGCTGAAACTTAGAGAATCTGGGTGTGGTTTATCTCTGTTCTGTGTTCAGCTCTAAAGTGAAACTTGCTTGCTTGATGTAACTGATATCTGCTCTGAGCTGCCTGCTTGCTGCTTGTGTTATGTTACATTGAAAGAATCTACTAATAGTTTTGGAAACTTTATTCATGTTATTATGTTTATAAAAAAGTTAATGATCCTGCTGAATGAGTCATCTGTGTGTTTTCTGGACTTGAATTTCTGCTGCAAACTCTAACAATTTACATTTCATTTTGTCACTCCTTTGGCATCCTTTCTTTAATAATTCTATTCCACAATTTCTTCAATGTCTTTTCACAAGTTGGCGAGTTGTCCCATGGTGAGTTGGCCATGGTGATTGGCCCCACAGTGAGTTGGCTGCAGCCGTTGGCTGAGGTGAGTTGGCTATGGTGAGTTGTCCCGCAGTGAGATGGCTGCAGCCGTTGGCTGAGGTGAGTTGGCCATGGTGATTGGCCCCACAGTGAGTTGGCTGCAGCCGTTGGCTGAGGTGAGTTGGCCATGGTGATTGGCCCCACAGTGAGTTGGCTGCAGCCGTTGGCTGAGGTGAGTTGGCCATGGTGATTGGCCCCACAGTGAGTTGGCTGCAGCCATTGGCTGAGGTGAGTTGGCCATAGTGAGTTGGCCATGGTGATTGGCCCCCACAGTGAGTTGGCTGCAGCCGTTGGCTGAGGTGATTTGGCCATGGTGAGTTGTCCTGCAGTGAGTTGGCTGTAGCAAGTTGGCCATGGCAGATTGGGAATGGTGAGTTGTCATAGACCTGATGCAGGTGTGAACTTAGTGAAACCTGGGTGTGGGGGAAGGGTGGTGTTGAATAGATTGGGGTCCAAAACCTGGAGTTTCTGCCAACTCAGGCTGTGTTTTGACCACATATTTAAGCTTGAGGGTTGAATCATACATCAGCAAATAGGCTTGGCTTGCACTTAATTTGTAGGAGGGGAAAGGAGAGAGATATTTAACCTGGGTAATCCTTGTTATTGTTCCCTTATGGGGAAAAAAACTCTCATAGTTTCATAATTAGTTTATTGTGGATTCTTAGCTCATGCTTTTTTTAATGCATATTTTTATTAAAATAACTTTTTGCAAAGATTGAAAAAGCTACAGAAACTGAGAAGAAATAGAAAGAATATGAAATGGTAAATGATAAAAATGAAAAATGACAAAAAGAAAAAAGAATGATATCTAAAGAAGTGAGCAGCAATTGCCATATGTATTTGTATCTAGTATCTTTTCTCTTTTTCACAAATCCACCATGAATGATAAAATATCCCTCATGTTTTCCAAACAGTCATTGGAAGTACCTGTATACATCTTAGACAATATCCCTAGTGTCATATCATTGCAACGCTTATTTTAAAAATCTTTCCTGTTGATAATCGAAAGGGAAGTTGAAGTCTATCATTGGAAATTCCTCCTGTTCTGCTCCCCTTCAAAGACAGTTCTTCAAAATGTCAAAAAGTTAGGCATTAAACGGGGAATAATTCAGCTGGCCCTTTAAGAAGGATTATACTTGACCCTTCCAGTCACACCTTCAGCTCTGAAGATTTAAAAGGCCTCTTGATCTGGTTTAAATTACCCTTCCAAATACAACCCAAATCAGGACTGAATGTGAAAGAAGAGTGAAAAGCTCAGAAGGAGGGGGAAGGCTGAGAAAGTCATGGTTGGATGCACTTGATGAAATCTTTAAAAATAAAAAGTGGCAAGAAGTTTAAGGGAAAAAGGAAATCTATGAAACAGAAGATGGATGTGATGAAAGACTGGAAAATTATGGAGATGCATCATGAAAGATATCACTTGGATTCTTCTTTTATTCTCTTTTTTATTTCCAATTCTTGCTTATACTTTTTTTTTGCCTGCAGGGATGTGCAAGTAGGTACATCTCTGAGGAATAAACACTAACATTTTAATTCTGCTACTTCTAACCCAGCAGGAGTCAAAATTATTGGAGACTCATCCATTAGTTTAATCAGTAATATTTCTATCCCCAAATGCCATAGAACAGATCATTACTGTAAATTTAGAAGTGATCACTCTGATTTGTAGGATTGGTTTCTAAATAAATGTTTTAATCTATTCTGTCCAACATTGTCTACTGTTAATCTTGATACAGTAGTATTGTATCCACAAACCAGGACTTTCTCATGGTATATGAAGGCTTTTTCATTTGATTGGAATTGATGAAATGTTATTTTCCAATATTCATACATTTGTGAAACTTCCAATAAGTCCTGATCTCTCTTGAGACCAAATAAGTCTTGACCTCTCTTGAGAGCAAACGAATTGTTAAAATATGGAAAATGTTTATGTAATTTTGATGAGAAGTGCAAGTCAGGATCTATTCATTTCAGCAAGAAGTGGATCTTGATTAAGAGGTCCACCATCCATTCTAGCTTTGGTAGGATATTTCTAGTGATATAGCCTTCTATTTGAGGAGGGGAGACTTGCAACATCCTTTCCAACTCTGATGAGATGATGATGAACTCAGATCACCGCCAAGATGGTTGTAAGTGCTGGTGTTCCTTGGAGTTGATACTTACAGATTTTAATTTTTCGGAATTCATTTTTTTCCCAAAATTGGCACAATGTAAAGCAAGTCATTGGCCTACAATATACTCTGTTACTGCAGCAGAACTTTTCATATACTTTTAGTAAAAAAAACAAACACATTTTCCAACATGACTATAATTTTAAAAATGCTTCAGTAAAATTATTTGTTGGAAAATAGAGTTGAGAGTGACAAGGATAAGCAGTAATAAAAGGGAAATTCTAATTTATGAATGTTCTATGATTTGCGAGGGACAATCAGCCATTTTGAGGCAGTATACATAAAGGGCTCTCAAAATTCCAACAGGCCTACCAGTTCACAATGTCTGAGGATCTCTGGTTTGGACTTTTACATGATCTATTGTGGATGGACCTCCACCCCATCTCAGACATTAACACATTATCTAGCCTCACCAGAGGCTACAGGCTTAAAAACATCTGCTGTGGATGAAGTGTGACATCCAAACATTTCCAAGTTCTTAGAATCTTCAGGCAACCCTAGAAGAATACAGATAGTCTTCAATTTACAGCAGTTCATTCAGTGACTGTTCAAAGTTACAAGTGACTTATGACTGTTTTTCAGTTACAACCTTTGCAACATCCCCATGATCACATGTTCAAAATTCAGGTGCTTAGCAACTGGTTCATATGGGAGTGAGAGTTGGATACTAAGAATAGTTGATCGAAGAAGAATTGATGCCTTTGAACTATGGTGCTGATATAAATTATTGTGTATACCATGGACAGCCCTAGTAACTAACAGAGAAGTATAAAATCGTAAATAACCAGATATTAAAGCTAAAATCATAAGACTAAATCTAATCTACTTTGGCCATGTCATGTGTGCAAATTCATTGGAGAAGTTAGTGATGTTAGGAATAGTTATTGGATCAAGAAGAAGGATTGGCTTGATAACATGCTGGTTTGATAACATCAAATCTGACACAAAACTGAACATCCAACAATTGAAATAAGTTTGCTGTCAGGATTCCGGCAGTTACCCCCATTTAAATCATGAGTCCTGAGCCAAACTTCCAAAGCTTAAAAGTTATTTATTTTGAGTTAAACTGTCCAGCACTGCTTGGGTGTAGCCGATTCTGAGGCACATAATTCATTGTCATCCTTAACCCTGGTTTCCCCCCACCTCCTGGGTGTATTGTAATTCATATTCTCCAGTGAGACACATCCATAGCCAAGAGTCATCAATCATGCTCTCCAGTTAGAGTTTTGCGCAGCAGAAACATCAGTCACCTAGTTACTATCTTTGAAAACATTTATGTAATGCAGTTTTGTTTTGCAAACTGTTGTACTACTCCCCTTTCTGTTGGCAACTCTAAAAATACCATAGAAATATTTTATGAGTTGACATTTGCTTGACAAGATAGAATGGATAGCATTTGCCTATAAAGTCACCAACAGTTGGACATGACTGAATGGTTAAAACAACAATTCCCAGTGATATAAACCCAATCTTTTTCTTAGGATCCCATAATTCATAAAAATATATTTGTTTGAGCATCACATGAATACAGGAGTTAGGTTTTGTTAACCCAGGTTAGAAGGGATCTAAGACAACTTGCTGCAGCCAACTTACTGTGGCCAACTTACTCATCATGGCCCACTTGCCATGGTCAACTTGCCACAGGACAAGAGTTACAGTAATATCAAAGAAATGTGAAATAGAACCATTAAAGAGAGTATGTTAAAAGGGGGACAAAATGAAATGTGACAAAAATTAAAATAGTTTTAAAATTATTTTAAATAATTACATTGAATTGTTGAATTGTCCTATGGTGAGTTGACCTATAGCAGGTTGGCCACAAGTTTTCTCATGGGAGGTTGGCTACAGCACATTATTCCATTCTGGGTTAGAAATGTATAATCTCAATCCCTCTGTCAAAAATATATAGTGTCTTTATTCCAAATTGAAGAGGAATCAATTTTCATGCATCATGGCTATTAATCTCAAGATACCACTTAAGAGGTGGATCCATAACCATTTGAATCACTATATTCAACACATTTCATTGTAGCTCGTGATTTCCTATGAAATGATTTGGCAAAGATCAGTGGATTCAAGAGAAGTTTTTTTGTCTTCCAGGAGAAAAAAAAATCCTTATATTTTCTAAAGGTTCCAGTGAAAGGTCCGTCTCTTGAGAGTTAAGACTGTCTAGAGCAGTGGACACCAACCAGTGGGCCAGGGACCACTGGTGGTCCACGAGAAAATTTTGGTGGTCCGCAGAGAAATGTCACCCCCAAAGCGCCCCCCAAAGCAATTAATCCAGGCTGCACGGGAACACAAGGCTGTGCTGCCCATATGGCCCATGGGAACACAAGGCTTGAGTCGCTTGCAACACAAAGTAGTGAGGAGAGGGGGGAAGGGCGGAGGGGGGAAACTTGCCCCACTCACCCCATGCACCTCGCCTGGCTACTGGGCTGCTTCTTTCTGCTTCTTTCTTCTTCTGCTTTTGGCTGCATGCAAGGAAAGCAGCAAAAGTCTTTCTCTCCCCCAAACTCCTCCAGAATGAGTCTTTGGGACCCTGCAAGGCCTCCTGCTCCAAGAGGCTGTGCCAGTGCAACAAGTCTCACAAGGACTCATTTCTGTCAGAGTTTGGGGGAGAGAAAGAAAGACTTCTGCTGCTTCTGCTTGCATAAAGCCAAAAGTCAGTCAGTCAGTCTCTCTCTCTCTCTCTCTCTCTCTCTCTCCCTCCCTCCCTCCCCCTGAGAATGGAGCTGGAGACGGTATCCTGTGATCCCGAATAAAGAACGATCAGTCGGTAGGAAAACGGGGTGGGGAATTTTCCTGCAGACTTTTTTTGGGATTTTTCCAGGGTCTCTGGTCCACGGGATTTAAAATTATGAGTTTGGTGGTCCCTGAGGTCCAAAAGGTTGGCAACCCCTGCTCTAGAGCCATGAGCTAGAAACCCGAAGAAGTTTTATCAGGCGTGAAGATGTGTGCAAAGATGCACGGGCAAAACTGTCAAAAGCTGTTAAAACAACATTTATCAAAACACAAATATTATGAATAAACTTTGCTACTTTACCCACTCCAATGACGCACAAGCGATCATTCTGCATTAGAGTACCCTACCTCTAATACCATTAGATGTTTCAATATTAAAAGCAATTGTTGAAAAGAAAGAGGAAGAAGAAGGAGGATGGCAGAATATTGATCAAAAGGTCTGTAATCTGCAGCATCCTGTTTTTAGTGGCTTGATTTCCGAGAGAGACTTGGGTTCACCTCTGTATGCTAAACCGAATGCCTTAAATTAGCTGCCCACAGAGATTATTTGCTGCTCTCTGGACCGAGCCACAAATACAGATGTCGGTGTTCCAAGTAATGCACCCATTGAAAGCAGAACTCTGATTCCTCAAAGAACTTGTTTATTGGCTACATCATATCGGTAACTCTAAAGGTTTTCACCCAATTAAAAAAGTAAAACTCCCCCCAGGTGTCACCAGTCACATTGTCCAATGAATACAGCTGGCAGGCTCCTCTTCTCTTTCACCTGCCACCTGTTGCGATGACCTTGGTTCCCACAGGAAAACTTTTTATTTTGACTGTTAGCTGGGCTATCTACTTCCCCCCATCCTTTCCCTCTCTCAGGCTTTGTGGCAACTATGAGGCAGCACAAGATGGCTTCACCCAGGTTCGCTTCAGAGTTGACAACAGATTTGTGATTTTGCAGGCAATTATAGAACTGTCCAGGTTTCTTTCCTGCTGCATTTGCTTTAGTTTAGCTAAATGGATTATAAGATTATTATGCATTTTTTTAAAAATGAGTTCCTGCCCAGGGATCCTATAGCTTTTTGAATATGAAAGTTTAGATTAACTTTATTCTTGTTATATGGATTATAGGAATAGGAATGCAATAGGAATCCACTTAGCATAATTTTAATTCATTTTTTGGTTTGGTGACTGGTTTGAGTCACTCTATGTTGCTCATTTGTGGAGAAAATCCTGAGTATAAAATAGGGATGGACAACTGTGGCAACTTTATGTCCTGTGGACTTCAATGCTCAGAATTCCTGAGCCAGCATGTTGAAGTTGAAGTCCACAGGCCATAGAGTTGCCAAAGTTGTCCACCACTGCTTTATGCTCAGGATTTTCTCCTCCAGTGAGCAACATGGAGTGACCCAGGCCAGTCACAGAACACAAAAATTCTGGAAGTTAAAGTCAAGAGGTCAGGAATTCAGGAATTCCAGGAGTTGAAGTCCACAGGTCATAAAGTTGCCATAGTTGCCCACCCCTGATACAAAGTGAATGTGTCAAGACTACATCAAACTTTCATCTATATTCTGCTTCACTCACAGCTAGACAAAAGAATGGAGGGAGGATTGGAATGCAGAAGTGTGGGGAATGGCACCCAAGCATTGTCAGTTCCCACGAGACATTGCTCCCCCCTCAAGGGCACCCTGAGCAGTTGTTCCCATAACAAAATGAACAAAAGTGATTGGTAGATGTAATGGACTGTGGGTGGCCCATGGGCAAAAGGGGGAATGCATGCTTTTGTGAGGTAACCCAGAGCTGGTTTTGCTTCTTCTGTGACAATGTGGATTTATTCAGTAAAGTTTGTACTCTTAGTAAAATAATGTCCCCAGGAGTTCCTTTTTCTGGATTCGCCAAATGGACAGCTGACAGAATGTTCATCTCACCACAATATGGCTCTGCTGCTATTTTGGGGCTGCAACCTAAAGAATGAGTTAGCAAGTTTCTCCTTCCTTCAGTGGCTCTCCCTCAAAGTGTTGTCTCAGATGTCTGTCACTTTTTATAACACCTTTCGGCTTGTTGGTTTCTGTCTCCATCATGCTAAGAAAGAATTGTCCTAAATTATCCTTGACTGGAGAAAGACCTAATCCCACTTTTGGAAACTCAACAAAAGAATCTTCTGCCTCATCCACATTGTTACAAGTAGGTTTATTTCCCTGTTCTGAATTAAAACAACTGCAGATGAAATCTAATGCCGTGCTTCTCATAGAGATTCCTGGAATATTTCAAAATGATGACCCTGATTCTCACAAGTCTTTGCCTCTCACTTTTTCAGATTATCACATTTTAATTCATCTTTTTATACATAGTCAGCCCTAATTCTTATTTTTCTTATTCTGAATGCCACAATAAAGAGCCTGAATTATAGTAGTTCACTCCAAATTACACATTAATGAACCACAGAATACCAGGCGAAACCATAGTAGTTGCCAAGAGAGGAGGTTGAACTTGTCTTTCAGTATGTTTTCCTGTTCTAGTTGTTACCACCTCCCAAACAGTCTCCCACAGAATAATAGAATAACACAGCTGGAAGGGACCTTGGAGGTCTTCTAGTCCAAACCCCTACTCAAGCAGTAAACCTGATATCATTTCAGAGAAATGGCCGTCCAATCTTTTCTAAAAAAAAACATCAAGTAATGGAGCATCCACAACTTCTATTTTTTAAAACATAATTTTATTAAGTAAATTATTAAAAATAATGGATGTGGTATAATCGTTTGGAGGTGTGTTTGTCATACATATTATTCCCATATTATCCCCATTCTTTCATATCTTGTCTGTATCTTGATTGGACTTGTAGATAATCCCACTATTCCAATTCTACTCCTTGATCATTTACTTGCTGTCTTGATTTTAATTCTCCTGCTTCATTTATGATGTCTTGTGATAACTTTCCCCCGACTGAAGAAATTCAGGTGGACTAAAGCTTCGAGTGCGGATAGCCAGACTGGGGTTTCTATATATGTTTGTTGTTTGGTTTTATTCCATACCAAAAGTAGTGCCTGTCTAATCTGATGTCATTGAAAATATCGGTGGGCATCATGTCTGCCATACCATAGAAAGGCATGCCAGCTTAGTTGTATATCATGTCCTTCCAATGCTAACAATCTTCTATTTTTTAATGTTATCCAGTCCTTTACCCAGGTAAGAGAGAGCATCCACAACTTCTGAAGGCAAGCTATTCCACTGATTGATTGTTCTCACTCTTAGGAAACTTCTCTTTAGTTCTGGGTTGCCTCTCTCCTTGATAAGTGGCCACCCATTATTTCTTGTCCTGCCCTCAGGTGCTTTGGTGTATAGGTCAACCCCCCTTCCATAGAGGGGAGAGCCCCTTTGTGATGGTTCCTCGTGTAATGGAAGACTACTATTGTATTACCCCTAGTTCTTCTCTACCTAGCTCCCACAACCATTCTGCATATATTTTACTTACAGCCCTCTAATCTTCTTTATTGCTCTTTTCTGCACTCTTTTCAGAGTCTCAACCTCTCTTTTATATCATGGTAACCAAACTGGTGCAAACCTCTTAAAACATTTTAATAAATTCCATGCAAAAGCTATTTTTTCTGTTCTCCAACATGCTAATTTCAATTTCAAATTTTCAATAGCTTTAGGCAAAAACAGTATTTCCTTGGTGGCAATTGTATTACCCAAGCTATAATGGCTTTCAAAATAAAGAGATTCAAGGCTTTCAGACTTTCTTCCCCTGGAACGCAAGTCAGTGGCCTTTAATCCTTGAAGGGCACCATCTGATTTGTATCATGGAGACAATCTGCCTTCTTCTTTTTGAAAGCAGGAAAAAATAGTACTTTTAGATCCTTTGTTTCCACATTTGTATTTCTCTCTCTCTCTCTCTCTCTCTTTTTATTTGTCTTTGACTTTTGCTGGTTTCTCCCCTTTCTTTATGATGTTTACTTCAAAAAAGAACAGGAAGAAACAATAGTTCTGTATTATGACTATTAATTCATTTTGTTGATCCTTCATGACACAGAGCAGAGGGAGGGGATTGAATTGAGGAGGCCTTTCTGAAACTTTGCGATCTAGAACATTTTGTTCCTGTCAGCTCCCAGGGGGAATATTTTAATTTTCAGTCAAATTTATTTCTTCAGCAGATTGGTTAAAACATGCACCCATCATGGTTACAGAACAAAGCATTCCACTTTTAGCAAGCATAACATTTACCAAGCCTTCAAAGTTCATTGCAGTTTCATCATGGTGTTGATAAGTCCCATCTTTAGGACTTGCAGAATCTGGAGATTGAGTGTGGAAGTTGCTTAAAGTACAGAGGCAACACATCTCAGAGGTGAACTAGGGTGAACTTACACCCTGTTTTATGGAAAATAGTTCACAGTTGGAGCACCGGGTCCTTTAATTCCAAGATTTTACTTGAGAAGCCATCCCATCCAGTCCTTGTTTGGTTGAAATATTTTTTTTAAAGTAGAAAATGGAATCAAGAAATTTAGAATTATAGGGCTGGAAGGGACCTTAGAGGTCTTCTAGTCTAACTCTCTGTTAAAGCAGGAGTCTTTATACCATCATGGACAAATGGTTGTCCAATCTTTTATTGAAAATCTCCAGTGATGGAGCACCCACAACTCTGGGAAACAATCTGTTCCAATGATTAATTGTTCTTATTGTCAAGAAATTTCTCCTTTGGGTTGCTTCTTTGGATGTCTCGCAGGAAACTTTTTAAAATTCAGATACAGATTAACCGAGTTGGAAGGAACCTTGTAGGTCATCTAGTCCAGCCCCGCCCCGCCCAAGCAGACCCCACCATTTTGACAGTCTCTTCTTGAAAGCTTCTAGTGATGAAGCTCCCATAACTCCGGAAGACAAGCTGTTCCATTGGTTGATTTGTCTCACTGTCAGAAAATTTCTCCTTATTTCTAGGTTGAATCTCTCTTTGTTCAGTTTCCATCCATTATTCCTTGTCTGGCCTTCAGGTGCCTTGGAAAAACAGCTTGACCCCCTTCTCTCCATGGCAGCCCCTCAAACATGGGAACACTGCTATCATGTCTCCCCTGGTCCTTCTCTTCACTAGACTAGCCAGGCCCCGTTCCTGCAACCGTTAATTGCATGTTTTAGCCTCCAGTCCCCTAATCATCTTGGTTGCTCTACTCTGCATTTTTTCTAGAGTCTCAACATCTTTTTTTTATAGTGTGGTGACCAAAACTGGATGCAGTACTCTTGGTATGGTCTTACTAAGGCTTTACAGAGTGGTATTAGTACCTCACTTGATCTTGATTGTATCCCTCTGTTAATGCAATTTAGGATTGCATTGGCTTTTTTGGCTGCTGTCACAGTGTGTTGGTTCATATTTAACTGATTGTCCAGTTCCCCCTCACTGCTATTAAGCCTAGTTTCATCCAGTCTATATGTTTACTTTTGGTTTTTCTTGCTTGAGTCTATCCTGAGTCTATCATCTAGGGTGTTGGCTATTCCTGTCAGTTTTGCATCATCCACAAATTTGGTAAGTTCCCCTTATCTAAGCCATTTATGAAGAGTACTGGGCCCAGGACAGAACCTTGTGGTACCCCACTGCTTCCTTCCTTCCATATAGATGTAGTCTCAACACCTCTATTATAGTATGGTGAGCAAAACTGGATGCCGTATTCTAGGTGTGGTCTTACTAAGGCTTTATACAGTGGCATTAGTACCTCACTTGATCTTGATTGTATCCCTCTGTTAATGTAGCTTAGGATTGCAAGATATTGAAGAGTCCTGGGACTAAGAAAGAACCTTGTGGTACTCACTGCTTACTTTTCTCCATATAAATATAGACCCATTAAGGACTACCTGTTGTGTATAGTTTTTCAGCCAGTTACAAATCTATCTAGTGGTGATGCTATCTCTCCCACTTTTTTCTAGCTTTCCAAGAAGTAGGTTGTGGTCTACTTTGTTGAATGCTTTGCTGAAGTCTAAGTATATTATGTCCACAGTGTGTTGAAGAATGAAATAAGATTGGTTTGGCATTATCTGTTTTTAAAAAAACCCATGTTGACTTCTAATTGTTATTGTACTTGTTTCTAGAATTTGGCAGATCTGTTTTTATTATCTTTTCCAGTATCTTCCCGGGTATTGATGTTAGGCTGACTGGTCTTGTAGTTTCCTGGGTTTGTTCCTCCCCCTCTTTTTTTGAAGATGGGAACCACATCAGCTTTTTTCCAGTCTTCTGGTAGTTCCCCAGTGCTCCAATATTTTTGGAAGATGTGGTACAGTGGTTCTGAGGTGACCTCTGTCAGCTCCTTTAGAACTCTGGGATTCCACCAGGTCCCAGTGATTTGTATTCATCAAGATCAGACAGGTGTTCTCTTACCATTTTTTTGTTTATTTTAACTTTTATTTCTAGTCTGTCTTTTCCAGTTATGTTTTTGGTAGATTGGACTATTGTTTCTTTTTGTGTGAAGACCGATGGAAAAAATGTGTTAAGCAGTTCTGCTTTCTCTCTGCTGCCTGTTACTTCTTTGCCGTCTTCTCTCTTTAGTGGACTGACTGTTTCCTTGATTTATTTCTTGTTATTTATATGTTGGAAGAAACTTTTTTTATTATCTTTGACTTTTATCTTTGTTCATTCGGAGCCTTTACTTTCCTGACTTCGTATTTGCAGATTCTGGCTATATGTTGATATTCTACCTTAGTTATGTATCTTTTCCATTTTTTGTACTTGTCCTATTTGTCTTTCAATTTGTCTGTCAGCTTTGGAAGCGGTATTAGAACCAGAAGCTTCCACGTTGCCACATTCTTGTGCCTGGGAAAGTGGGAGGGGGATTTTTACAATGTTGGTAGTTAGACATAATAGCATTCTTTTTGGTCAAGGTCATGTTATTCCTGTATCTGGAGGAGGAGGAGTTGAAGGTATGTCTCAAGTTGGGATGGTTGGTGATTGGTCCATGTGATAGACTGATGGGTGCAGGGCAGAGGTGGTATTCAGCAGGTTCTGACCAGTTCTGGAGAACCAGTAGTAGAACTTTTGAATGGTTCAGAGAACCAGCAAACACCACCTCTGATTGGTATTACAGTATCCTTCCCCTGCCATGCCCACTGAGCCATGCCCACAGAACTGGTAGTAAAAAAAAATGAATTCCACCACTGGTGCAGGGGTTGGATTTTGACTTTTGAATTACTAAAGGAAAACCCGGAACCCTCAGATTCGGGTTTTCCCAGATGTGCCAGTGTAATGTTATTATTACTTTTATTTCCTTTTATTAAACTTTGAGAAAATGCCTGTCTCAGAGTTTTTAATTGGAGTTGGGTTTTTCTGGAACCCTGACATTGTCAAGAGAGATCTTTGTGCAGCTAGGCTGATTTCTTCTTGGATTTCTTGTTTTTCTTTTTCAGCAGGATTGTGCTGGGCTGGACTTTTATGATCATATTTTTCAGAGTTTCCCAAGCTTCTTGAGTTGTTTTCCCCTTAAGGATTTTCATCCAAGGAATCTTTCCCAAGTTCTCTCTGACCTTGTTAAAATCAGCTCTTTTAAAATCTAGGATTCTGGTACCATTATCTTCTATTGCTTGTGTTTGCATTATAATAAATTCTGGTATGACATGGTCACTCTCACCCAAGCAAGGTTCCTGCGGTTTCAACTTCCTCTATCAATTCTTCTCTGTATGGATTAAGTCCAGTATGGCTGCCACTCTAGTTCCATCCTCTACCTTTTGGACAACAAAGTTGTCAACAAGATTGGTTAGGAATATATTTGATTTCACTCTTGGTGCAGAATTAATCTTCCAATTGATGTCAGGGTAACTGAAGTCTGCCATTACTATTATAGTATGTTTCCTATATATTTTTGTTGGTTGGTTAACAAAAAGGACATCTATTTTTTCTGCTTGATTGCGTGGCCTATAGCAGGGCTCTCCAACCGTGGCAACTTTAAGACTTGTGGACTTCAACTCCCAGAGTTCCTCAACCAGCAGCTGGCTGGGGGACTCTGGGAGTTGAAGTCCACAAGTCTTAAAGTTGCCAAGGTTGGAGACCCCTGGCCTATAGTATACACCTATGGCCATATCATTCTTTTTTTCTTTTATATTGACCCATATGCATTCTAGGAGGTCTTCTTATTTGGTTTCATGCATTTCTGTAGCAATATAGTGATCCTTTACATACAGTGCAACTCCTCCTCTTTTTTGTTTTTTGTTTTTTGAACAGTTTGTATCCTTTTATTACTATGTTCTAGTCATGGGTTTCATCCCACCAAGTTTATGTTATTCCAACTATATCATGTCTACTTTCATGTATTAATAGTTCAAGTTCACCATGTTTGTTTCCCAAACTTTGTGCATTTGTATACAGGCACTTGATATCTTCATGTCTGACTCTGGATATGCTTCCTATGTCTTCTATTTGGTGTCTTCCTGCCCATCCCTCCTTACTTCATTATTTGAGTTGCTTTCTATGGTTTTTTGCTTGGAATTGCATCCTAGAGATCCTAAAGATTTTTCTCTCTCCCTCCTCAAACAGGAGAGTTTAAAGCTCTGCTGATAAGTTGAGCCAGTCGTTTTCCAAAACATTCTTCCCAGTCTTTGTGAAGTGCAACCCATCCCTTGCCAAAAAACCATCATGGAGATAGTGCAGACCATGGTCCAGGAATCCAAAGGTTTTTTGGTGACACCAACTCTTTAGCCAGTGATTCACTTCTAGAATTCTTTGTTCTTTTACCAGATGTTGTCCTTTTATTGGCAGTACAGATGAAGAAAACTACATGTGCACCTTGACTTTCTTGCCTAGCTGCTCGTAATCACTCAATATTGTTTTCAAGTCCTTTTTTGTGTCATTCATCCATACATGTAGAAAAGTGTAGTAATTTATGGGCCTAATTATTTTGGTTAGGTTCTCAGCCACATTCTTGATTTTTGCTCTAAGGGGACAACATACGTCCCTAGATTATATGTCTGGTCTGCCGATGGCTGGTTTTCTTCCTTTGAGAATAGAGTCTCCTATCACCAACACTCACCTTCCTTTTTTAGGGGGTCCAGTCTGGACTGTTTTCTGTTTATCCCAGGTGAGTTTGTTGATGTGACCTTTTTTAAGGATATTGGAGAATGTCTTTTTTCTAAGTGTTTGCATGTTTTCTTTGAGGGGGAGGTTGTGGGTCTGAGTATTTTCAACTAGGGGAAGAAATCAGTTGCTTGGTTGTAATGGGGCTACTCCTATTTTGGTTAGATTGGGCAACAGGGGTTTGTTAGATGTGTGCTACTTCTTTCTTTGATTATTGTGTTTCCTTCTATGTGTGACATAACTCCATTTGTAAACTCCAAGAGTTTATCAGCAGGGTCAAATCCTTTGGGAGTTATTTGTTCACTATTTGGTTCAATTTTAGAAAGGAAGTGACGAAGCCAGACTGGTGGAATTACTCTGGTGACCCTACCCTAAAGTTGAGGGAAAAGCTAGAATTAGAAGGTTATGTTTACATTAGTTTACATATCAACAGCTGAAATAAAAAATTAAACTAGATAAAAAGAGTCATGGGTTTGATTTTATTAAAAATGAATTGGAAATCTTACTGTGTGGTAGTGACAAACATATTATTGCTAAGGTTTATAAAACATTATTGAAACTGAATTTGGAAAGTGAACATGTAAAACGTATGTTTCAGTGGAGAAAGAACTTTGGATATAATGTGATGCTTGAACAATGGGAAAATATCCAGACAAAGGGTTTAAAATTCACACTAAATCAGGGGTGTCAAACTCACATCACGGCAGCGTCACATGACGTATCAGGACTTTTTCCCCCTTCACTAAAGGGGGCATGGGCATAGTCAGAACATGACACATCTGGCCCACAGGCTGGGAGTTTGATAGCCCTGCAGTAAATCATCATTTAAAAGAAAAGTTTTATAAGATGATGTCTCACTGGTATTTAACACTGGATAAGTTATCTAGAATGTATAAAGGTATTTCAAAAAAATGTTGGAAATATAAAAATAAAGAAGGAAGCTTTTATCATTTATGGTGGTTGTTAGGAATATAAGTCACCTAACAGGTATTTAGGTTTGAAATATATAAACCAGGATAGACATTTTAATACTGTATCTTTAAGAAAATGCAAAAACTGTAATTGGGTGTGGTTTCTCAAACGGCCATAAGATGGAGCCAGAAACCTGGGTTGCCTTAATCTCAGAAAAGAGTGTGTTTCAGTGAGTCTTTTTTCCCTTCTGTTGGAGAATATCACTGTTCCTCCATTTTTCCCTAATTGACTGCTATTCTTGGATTTGATGTAAGTCTGATACTGAAGTGTTTTTTTTTTTTGATACTGGACTTTGTTATTGGATTATCCCTGGACTGAAAACTGACTGATCTTACCTGTGAATGACTTTGGACTGTGTTTGAACTTTGCTTAAACGTTTCTGGAAGTAAAAAACCTACATTTACCATATAGTGTATCTGTGTGCTGTGTGTGTATTATTCAAACACTACTTTCAATACATTCCCTGTATGCGCTCATTCTCCTAACGGGAAATTACCTCAACACTGGTCATGTGATAAGCAAATAAATTTTGCAGTAAGATTCATATTTCAATACATACAATTCTTAAAGCGAGGATAAAGATGAAAACAGAAATTTTTCGTTTGGGTTTAATGGAAAAGAATTGGAATTTTTTTTTTTTTTTGGAACTTTGCTCTTCTATGCGTTGATGGCAGCAAGACTACTTTATGCAAAAAAAATGGAAAGACATTTTAATTCTCATCATGGACAGATGGCTACAGAATGATGGAGTTGGCAGAGATGGCTAAATTGACTACTTTGATCAGAATATATACTTTTGTTGCTACATGGAGAATGCTTCTCAGTTTTATGCTTGAGGTCGAAAAAATGAATCTTTGATTTTGGGTTTTTCTGATTAGGTTGATTGTTGTTATAGAAACGACTACTTTATATTATTATGAAAAAGTAAAAGGTGGAGGTTCTATGTTAATCCTTTATTTTACTGCAACACTTTTTTCTTTTCTCCCTCCTCTCCTCACTTTTCTTTCCCTTTCTCCTCTCCACTGTGTCCTACTATTTGCTTTTGTAGTTTTGTATTTTATTCTATCATCTAATAAAATGTTTTAAAAATGAAAAAAAATTCTCCTTAGTTCCAAGTAGAAACTCCCTTTGATGATCTTCCATCCATTGACTTACTCTCAGATACTAGTCCAGTCATAGACTAAATACTTCACCAGTCTACTGGTGAAATGTTGAGGTCAGTTCTGGTTGTAAGTCGAGGACTACCTGTACATATTAGCATGTAAAAGTAAAAAGTTGAGGCTGCAATCTTTTTTTTTAAACAAAGTTTTTATTTTTTACAACAAACATACAAACAAAACATAAAAACATAAAACCCTCTTTCAATTTTATGTATGTATGTATGTATGTATGGCATTCAGCTTTGTTCGGATATTTTCCCACGTCATTGTAGTTGTGCTTTTAAAGTTGTAGCAACAGAAGCCTGATGATGACAGATGAGATTCTGCCGAAACATTGCTACAACTTTAAAAGCACAACTACAATGACGTGGGAAAATACCCGAACAAAGCTGAATGCCACACACACACACACACACACACACACACACACACACACACAAACACTATAAAGAAGCCTGATGATGGCAGATGAGATTCTGCCGAAAGGTTGCTACAACTTTAAAAGCACAACTATAATGATGTGGGAAAATACCCGAACAAAGCTGAATACCATACAAATATATATTTATAGAGACGGCAGCTCTGATCACACACTGCTTGCACTGGCACAAAGCCGAAAGCACCAGCCTGAGGATGGCGAGTGGGACCACGCCAAAATGTCACCAAGATACTCTTAATCTTACACGGGAAAAGGCCCGAACACACCTAGACCTACATACCTGTACCCGTGAAAATCTACGAAAACAAATATATGTGTGTGTGTGTGTGTGTGTGTGTGTGTGTGTGTGTATGGAGGGTATTCAGCTTTGTTCGGGTATTTTCCCACGTTGGGGGTTGCAGGTTTGGAAGCCTGCACTCACAAACAAAAAAATCTCCACACCACAAGCCAGGCAAACACCTGGGCACAAACAGATCCCCCCTGATACCTCCAGCTCAAACACACCCCAACCAGGCACCCAGATGAAACCTAGCTTCCTAACTAATGATAGCTGTCCATTTACTCAGAGCCAAGCTGCACTAAAGGCCTCCAATAAAGTAACACAATGTTGCCAGCCAATCAAGATACAAAAAGAGCCAAAAAACAGACAGAAGATATTAGAAACACCAATCAAGCAGAACACAGCAAACTCCAAGACCAATAAACACAGACCCAGACTCCCAACCAATCAGGATGAAGAAAAAAACATTCTGGCACAGCAGTAGGCTAGCCCCAAATTTAAAACTGAAACAACTGTAAAAGTCTCACTCACGGACGAACACAATACAGAAGCCTGATGATGGCAGATGAGATTCTGCTGAAACGTTGCTACAACTTTAAAAGCACAACTACAATGACATGGGAAAATACCCGAACAAAGCTGAATGCCATACATGTAAGTACCCGCGGAAACTTAAGAAAACATGTATGGATGTATGTATGTATGGCATTTTTTCTTTTTCTTTCTTTCTCCCTTCCCTCCCTTTCTTTTTCTTTCTTTTTCTTTCTTTCTCCCTTCCCTCCCTTTCTTTTTCTTTCTTTTTTCTTTCTTTCTCCCTTCCCTCCCTTTCTTTTTCTTTCTTTCTCTCTTCCCTCCCTTTCTTTTTCTTTCTTTCGCCGCACACACCCTGTGCCCCATTTTGGGCCTAGTAGGCCTCCCTGAAGCCTCCTGGGTGCAAAAACGGAGCCGGGGGGCGTGCCATACCCCGCCATGTCCTGTTTTTGCTCCTAGGAGGTTGCAGGGAGGCCTCCTAGGCCCACAATGGGGTATGAGGGGGCTGCACCGCACCTCCCTGCACCCCATTTTGGACCTAGGAGGCCCCCCTGCACTTACCTGGGAGTGAGAATCAGACATGTGGGGACTCCTGGGAGGGGCAGGTCAGGTCAGGGTGGGGCGGGCTAGCTGGTCTTTGGAACTAGCAGTTCACCAAACTGGATGTAAAATTAACATCCAGTTCGCCCGAACCGGCTGAATCCCACCCCTGGTTTGGTCCCTATACAGTAAGATTGTCCTGGCAGTGTGCGGAGGGAGAGCAATCCTCATACTCATATTGATGATGTTATCAGTCGGGTAATGAAATGCCTGCAAGAAAGAACCAAGCTCAGAGAGCACCAAGGATTCCATAGTCCAACCCTGAGCTACAGAAATTCTCTTCTATTGGAATATTACAATCTCTAGCACAATCTGCTATGATGATCAGCTTGAACCAAAGGTAGCCCAGAATTACATCTAAGACCAATAGGGCCTTCCAGAACATAAGAAAGGCAAACATGTTCCAAAAGGAAGGCTGTTATAAAGATCTCACAGTTTCTTCACTACACACAGAGGCAAGATTCTCAGTTGCCTTCTCTAGATGTTTGGACTAGATAGACAGAGAGATACTTGGCATATAGCAAGGTAATCCCTGATATTTGTTTGTTTGTTGTCACACCAGATCTAATTCTGTAATTTAAAAAAAAGAGCAAGACAAGTGGATGGAAACTAATCAAGGAGAGAAGCAACCTAGAATTAAAGATAATTTCCGAACAGTGGGAACCATTAATCAGTGAAATGGCTTGTCTTCAGAAGTTGTGAGTGCTCCATCACTGAAGACTTTCAGGAAGAGACTGGACAGCCACTTGTCTGGAATGGTATAGGGTCTCCTGCTTGACTAGAAGACCCCCAAGGTTCCTTCCAACTATATTATTCTGTTAATCCTAGAAGATGACTGTCAAGCATCTTTGAGTCCAAAGTCTACATCGAGTCTTGTTAAACTGCAGGAATTGGGTATATCTAGTTTTGTGAAAGGAAAGACTGGGGTGACATGATAGCTATGTTCCAATATTTTTTTATCAAGTTTTTTATTTTACTCTACATATACACATCAATGCATAAAGAGTGTGGCACCTAAACATCATACATTCTGGTCCAAAGAAAGATAATGACATTAGTCATATCCCTAATGTTAATACACATATTTGTATTAAATTATAATCTTTCATTATTTAATTATTCAATATTCTAATACATTCTTCTAATGCCAATCACCATATTATTTAAGTATACACGATAATTTCATTATTCAATTCCTTCTTTCATTTTTAATTTTAAAAAAACCTCTCTTTTGGCAAGCAGGTTTTTACATTTCAATACAAGCATGACCATAGTTACATATTCATCTTTCTTGTTCAGTTTCGTGTCACATTATTATTTATTAATATTAAATTCATTAAACTTATTTTCTGTGTTTCAATATTTGAGGGGCTGCTGCAAAGAAGAGGGGTTCAACCTATTCTCCAAAGCACCAGAAGACAAGACAGGAAACAATGGGTGGAAACTAATCAAGGAGAGAAGCAACTTAGCACTAAGGAGAAATTTCCTGACAGTTGAGAACAATTAACCAGTGAAATGGCTTGTCTTCAGAGGTTGTGGGTGCTCCATCACTGGAGGCTTTTTAAGAAAACACTGATCAGCCACTTGTCTGGAATGGTATAGGTTGATTCAGCCTTCCATCTTTCTGAGGTCAGTAAAATGAGGACCCAGATTTTTGGGGGGCAATATACTGACTCTGTAAACCACTTAGAGAGGGGTATAAAGCACTATGAAGCAGTATATAAGTCTAAGTGCTATTGCTCTTGCTCTTGTGGGTATTGCTGAATCTTTCCATCTTTGTGCATGTCATAATCTTGCTGTTGTGATCATGTACAAAAATAAAATTCCATGCCTTTTGCCAACTGTTTACCCATCAATCCCAAAAGACAAGCCTCTGTTCTCAGTTGCTTATTAATCTTTAAAATCTTCTGAATCAATGTATGTGTTTGAATCCAACATTTTTTAGTATTTTTACTCATCCCCCAATCATGATATGAAGTCCCTTCTTGTTGATCACATTCCTTCCTTCAGTAGCACAGAGTCCCAGGGTGATCAAAGCATAAAATTAATGAATATGCTCTGAATCTTTCATTGTGAAGAATGAATCTCTGTGATTCTTGATGATCTTGTCATTATTTATCCCCTCATATAATATTCATAAGTAGTTTACTTGAAAAGTAAAATATCATTTGAACTATGGGTACCTAATACACTCTTCCATTTAACTCTTTCACAGACACAGACACAGACACAGACACAGACACACACACACACTATAGTTAAGGTTAAACAAATTCAGTATAGGCAGAGGCTTTCCTTATATTCTTTTATCCTTCTTTATGAGCCAGATAATTCTCTGGATCTTGCCTTATAAGCAGAGGATGAAAGTAAAATGTATCTAAATATTAGCCCAATGGCATTATCCTTATCATTTATTGTAATGCCTTTATTTTAGCTCTTTTATTGGTTCAGTTCATTTGTGGAAATATATGCATGGAATGACAAGGTTAGCTGAATTTGATGGAGCTTAGAAACAAATTCTCAGTTCCAACACTGATTTAAGATGTTCTTTTTAAAACCAAAAAGATAGCAAGAATGAAATCCGAAACCTTTGGCATATAAATAAATATATGCTTTTTAAAAAAAGCTAAGACATTTCTTCTTTGTGTTCCTAAAGATAAATGCAATTGTATGTTTCTTGAAGAGAAATATACTGCAATTTGGAAATCATGGGAAGTAATAATTATTGTTTATTTTGCTGTGGTTGGATGTCACCTTCATACCTGCAACAAGTTCTGGACCTGCTATTTAAGAAGGATTCAGAGAAATAAGACCAGTTTCAGAGAAGAGCAGTAGGGATTATCATGAGAGACTAAATCCTTTGAAAAGAGATTGATTGACCTGGAAATATTAACCTTTGAGAAGATGGGGAGAGAAAAGATACTATTCAGTATTTGAAAAGATATTATATAGAAGGTCAAGACCTCTTCTTTTTTATTCTAGAACTCCAGGCAGGGAATTAATAGATTTCAGATGACAGGAAAACATATTCCAGTTAATGATTAGGAAAAAAAAACTGCTAACTGTAGCAGCATGTTTGATGGAGGTAGCTCTAACCCAGAGCTCTCATGCATAAGATAAATGCTGGCTGGGGAATTCTGGGAGTTGAAGTCCACTTGTAGTTTGAGGAACACTGGCCTAGAACATACAGGTACTATATGACCTTGACTTAAGATCACAATTGATCCCAAATTTTTATTGTTAAGTGAGAGATTTATTAAGTGAGTTTTGCACCATTTTACAACCTTTCTTGCTACAGTTGTTAAGTGAATCACTGCAGTTATTAGTGACATGTTTTTAAAGTAAATCTGCCTTCTCCATTTTTTGTCAGAAGGTCACTATTTTTTCTAGTGTTCCTGATATTACCGCATTGCAGGAAGTTTTTTTTTTTAATGGAAATATTTGTTTCTGCTGGCCCATCCAGTTTTAAAAAGGAGGCGGACAGGCATCGGCACAAAAGCTCTGGGTGATCACATAGATATGCTGCATATTATTGCTAGATCTGGGCTGGAATAGACAGTCCTTATTCAAGTCAGTTTCAGAACGCTTACTTTCAAAAGAAGATGGTAGCAAAATCACTTCCATCTGTACCAGGTTTGAATAATGATGAGGACTGCCAAGAAGAACAATGATCTTGTAGCTGTCCTCTTTGGGAGAAGTTGGATGTCAGCCCAGCAAGATAAACCAAACTAAGAAATCAAAGCTTTATAGCAGCTATAGTAACAAAGTTCAAATGTGTTTCCCTCACCTTCTCTTTATCCTCATGTGAACTAAAGAGTGACCTTTCTGAGATTTTTTTTCAAGTTACTTTCCTGGTCTGGGCTCAACATCTTTTACCTGATCATTATTTCTTGGTGGACAGCTAATTCCCCAGTACTGTTTTATGTCTGTATTTACCCATGTGGTATGGCTACATTATTATCCCTCTCATCTTTTCTACTCTTATGGGTATCATTATTATGATTATTATTACTTTGCTGTTTTGCATTAAACTGAGAGCTTCTGCACCAGAGACAAGTTCCTTGTGTGTCCAATCAAACTTGGTCAAATAAAGTTATTCTGTGCCATGCCACGCCACGCCACGCCACCCCATTCTTCCTGTCTGTCAATGCAATTTCCTATGCTCTCTATGCTGAGCCAAAAATAATCCATTTAGAATTTCAGTTCGAGGAACTGCAAAGATTTCATTGTTTTCCTGCCGTTCTTCTACATGTTGCTCCTGCAAAGGTTAGCTTATTGATTTATTATATTGGTACAGCTGCCCATGTCATATGAAAGTGACTCTGGATGGTATATGGCACTTAAGATTGTTATAGCAAATATGATTCACACGAGTTCAGAAAAATTCCAAACCTCCTTTACCATTTTCAAGTTATAAACAAGTCCATTGCATTTGGGCAACTAATAAATTTAAGTAAAATTATAGTTTCTCCATTAGAAATCTAACTTCTTTAAGTTTTAGGTGGTTGCTGGTGTTATAACTAGAAGAGGAGAAAAATGAGGGAGAGAAATCCCATATATACACATTAGAGCATCTTTTCCATATTGCTGATTAAAATATTTCAGTGTCTATTCATAATTTTTAAAGAAAATATAGCATGCACATATAATATTCATATTTCTTAATTATTAAAAAGCATTTCCTCTGCTTGATATTTCCCTAATATGTTTTACATACATACTCTAGTCAGATAGAAGAAGAAGATGACAGAGAATGAAGTGACTGGAGCTGGATCCGAGGTGATATTCAGCAGGTTCTGACCAGTTCTGGAGAACCTGGTAGTGGAAATTTTGAATAGTTTGGAATACCAGTAAATACCACCTCTGACTGGCTCCATCCCCATCTATATCTGCCTCCCGAGTCCCAGCTGATTGGCTGGGCCTTTTTTTATTGCCCCGCACAGGAGAACAGACCTGGAAAGCAGGTTAGTGGAATGGGGAAGGAATGGGGATTTTACAGTAACCTTCCCCTGCCACACCCACCAAGCCACACCCACCAAGCCACACCACGCCCACCAAGCCACACCCACAGAACTGGTAGTAAAAAAAATTGAATCCCACCACTTAGCTGGATGGAGTGACAGTTGGAGTGAGCTTAAATGGACTCCGGAGGATGGTAGAAGACAGGAAGGCCTGGAGGAACGTTGTCAATGGGATTGTGATGAATCGGACATGACTTTGCAACAAAAGAAGACAGAACGGGATGTTTAGGCACCAATCCTTGGTTGTGCCCACTTTACCCCCAGCCACCCACCTCAGTCAATTCAAAACCAGCTTTCCCATCCACTGGCCATTGTCTACCACCCATGGCTCCCTGCCCTTTGTCCCTGTCCATTGGCCCCAGCACCGTCTCAGCCAGTCTTCGAGTATGGAAGATTTGTCTTTAAATGGAATAGAAGAATAGAATATAACTTTATTACAGTCTTAGACCAGCAATAGACATCACTATTTACAATATATATAAAAATACAGACACATTATAATACATTAATAGTGGATAAAAACATCTGTTAAGAAAATACATGTTCTCAAACAGTTAGGGGCACTCCCTGGTTTATATGAGTGGAGAGCTAATAAGTATGTGTGTAAATATCATTTTCCAAAGTATGTTCTATCTCCAAAAGTTGTCACAAATTGACAGTTATAATTCTGTAACCAATTTTTTTCTAGTAGACATTGCAGCGACACAGAATTTTGCCAAGGCACATGTAATAGCTGGGTTTGAATCCTGGAGGAGAAAGTCCACATAAAAATTGTCTCCCTCCCTGGCAATCTCTCTAGTAAGGGGAGAATATACAATGACCTATAAATTCTGTATAACTCACAGTACAATAAAACAGGTAAGATATCTCCAGCTTCTCCTTTACCACATATACATACCCATTCTGCTATTGGTGTTTTCTTATACCTGCCCTGAAGGAGTGCTGATGGGAGAATATTAAATCTGGCTCTGAAGAATGCTATTCTTTGTTTTGGGAAGATCAGATCAGTTAGATATCTTGTTGATTCCCACACTCCCTTGTTTGATTCTGTCCTTGCTGTGGCGAGCCAACCTATTTAGTTCTTCTCGGAACTCCAGGTCCTTCGGTCTATTGATTACTACTTGCTTTGCTTAGTCAAAGCCTGGGGACATTAAGAATACTGGTGAGGGCCCACAGGAGCCCAGCTGGTGATCTATTACCTGTTTCCAGGGGAGGGGAAGTTATTAGTACTAGAGGGGTCAGTCCCTCTGGGAAGAAATGCATTTTTAGCCAATGAATGATCATCATCTTCCAGGCTCTTACCTGAATTTGAGGCATGCCTGTCTCGATTCTTACTTGGGGGTTCCTTTGGGTGCAGCTAAGGTAGCTCGCAGGAATTTAGTTTGTATAGGTTCTAGCGAGTCTTTTTTTTCAAGGATTCCTGTTTGTGCCCCATATAGAATTTGTGCCAATGTTTTGGCCTCAAAAAGTTTTAAGGCCCCAGGTACTAATTGCCCTCCACTGGTGTAAAAAAAAATGTTTAATTGCATTTGAGGACCTATAGGCTGCTTGCAATGTGTGATCCAGGTGTGCCTCCCAATTCCTTGCGAGTGGAAAACCACCCCAAGATATCTGAATGTCCTAATCTGTTCTAAACTGTGCCCTTCTATTCTCCAGGAGTATTGTATAGGTCTTTTAGCAAAAACTAAGACTTTTGATTTATCAAAGTTAAGGACCAACTTATTCTGTTTGCAAAATTCAAGTGTTGCCATAATTGTTCTCTTCAGTACAATTGCTTAAAATCAAGGAAGGCCATGAAAACAGAGGATTTTTTTTTATTTGTGTATTTTTGAACCAGATGTTGAAGTACCAAGATATGATCTACCGTAGATCTCCCTTCTCTAAAACCAGCTTGCTTATCTTTGATTATCCCCCCAGAAATTAGCCAATCCTGAAGTTTATAGTTTAGGTGTTTGACATACAATTTACTAATAACACTCAGAAGGCTAATAGGTCTATATCTACCTAGGTCCATTTCTATCACCTTTTTTATAAATTGGTATGATAATTGCTGGTCCTCAATATCTTGGCATATGACCGTTTTATCTATAAATGTAAACAGAGTGGAGCCCACCAACTGGCGTTCTTTTTGATTATTTCTGGCAGGACATTATCAGCACCTGGTGCCTTATTAGCCTTGAGGGTTCCGATCAACCGGGATATCTCTCCTGGTGTAACTGGGGGTCAGTAAGGAGTTTGGTCCAAATTAATTTGGCTCTTCTTAGTTACATAATCAGGGTCT
Organism: Pseudonaja textilis; assembly: GCF_049901715.1. Lineage (NCBI taxonomy): Eukaryota > Metazoa > Chordata > Lepidosauria > Squamata > Elapidae > Pseudonaja > Pseudonaja textilis. The sequence goes on along the minus strand of NC_142001.1, from coordinate 1,136,616 downwards.
GTATATAGCTCTCTAAAATATTCTTCCCAGGCATGAAATGGTACCTGATCAGTTGGGGGTAGGGGGGATTTCCCCAATCCTCTAGTGATGTGCCAGAAAAGGGATGTATTTTTTGTCTTGACTGCTGTGATTAATCTATGCCAAGACTCCTTCAGAGCCACACTTTTCTCTTCTTTTAGCAGGGTCTTATATTGTTCCTTCAACTGCTTTAAGCAGTGTGTGTGATCCTCAGAAGGGGTGTTTTTACTTTTCCTATACTTTTTGTTACATGTCCTTTTCAGTTGCACGTAATCTCTATCAAACCAATTTTTATTCTTTAAAATCAGCTTTTTGGATTGAGCTAGTATTCTGTTAGTGAGAACCGATTTCAAATTTGAAATTAAAGTTTCAAACCCTTCTAAGTATGATCCTTCAAACTTATTTCTTTGTAGAGATGTACGAAGTTCTATTGTTTCTGGCACTAACATCCATTTAGTAACTTCCTTTGCATTTTTCTGGGTCCATTTAATTTTGACCTGGGTATTTTGGCTCTCTAGCCTGGGTAGGTAGATTGAACAAGTCCTTAGAGATTTCTGGTGTAATGTGAGAATAAAGATTACTGAATTGTGATTGGTTTCCAGTCATGAATCTACCTCCATCTTTTGCAAGAACTTCTGGAGGTCATATGATGTTATCCAATAATCAACTGTGGATTTTCTTCCTGCTCCCCAATAAGTATATTCTGCTTTTTGTGGAACCATTAAGGATACAAAGGTCCAAATGTAAAGTCATCTGTCTTACACATAAACTTGCCCGATTTGCTTTAGGGTCTTTAAATTGTCTGGAATGCAGGGGTTCTTCTGGTACATTCTCATCATAATGAATCTTAAATTGATTAAATAAAGCTTGATCGTTTGGACCCATCCTAGTAAGTCCCCTCCAGTAATTATTGCTGCTGCGGGGTATTTGTCTGAACAGCTAAGGATAAAATCTTCTATGCCATCCCAAATCTTGTTGATCAAATCCTTCTTATTGAGTGGAGGAACATAGATATTAAAAAGCAAAATCTCCACCTGTTTATATAAAAGTAAGGTAGTCACAACCCATGGCTGAAAAGGTGGCAGTGATACACATATAAATTGCAGAGCTGAATTAACTAGTGTCACAATATCCCCTTTAGCTCTCCCACCCATCTTATTTGGGGCAGCCGGGATAGAGTTGGTCCAATAACCATCTAACTGTATCTCTGTGGGGGTCCAGGTTTCCTGTAAGAAGAGGATGTCAAATTGTGATATGTAGTCAAAAAAGAGTTGGTCTTTTGATGGGACAGTCCAGCCCGCTATATTCCAGGTTATAATGGAGGGGGGATCATCTTTTGCTGCTCATCAGGAAATTTGATTTCTACAAAGGGAAGTTGTAGGGTTGTTGCAGTGGACTGAGGTGTCGTTGCGCACAAAATTGGCTTTCTCTAAAAGGAGGGGAGACACATCTAAATCCTGTTAGACTCCTGAGAAAATTGTTCAGAATAAGGGGTTTTAGCACCGGCTAGCAGAGCTCTTGCTATTCCTGTGCTTCTTCTCTAGGTATAGGGGAAGGGGTGATTAGGTCATGCTTCATTCAACTTTGAGATGATGGTCCTGTCGTGGGACCTCTCCCAATCTCTTGTTGTGGTGCTGAAGGTGTCATAGGATATTCACATAAGGATGATAGTATCTCCATCTCTACTGGAACCTCTAGTGGTCCCTGTATATCTTGGCTTCTGTTTTCCATCTCATATCCCTGCAATCCTTTGCCCTCCGGGGCAGAAGTAAGAGGTTCAATTATTGGGGAGACCAGATCTATAGGCGGTTCAGCAGTGTCCATTGTGACTAACAAGGATTTCTTTAAATTTTCTAACTTGAATAATATGTTATCTTGTTATTTTCTTGGGAGAGCACCAAAACATTAATGAGACCCATTTCTGTGCTGTTAAGTACATCTTCACCAACCAAGGCTTGCTGACTCCCACTTCCTTTCTCTCTTTTTTCCAAGGTTGAGAATGCAGAAGAGACAGCAGCCGTGGGAGCTTGCATGTTAACAATTAAAGGTTTAACCTTTTCCTCACAGAAAACTCTGATGGGAATAATTTGGAAGGAGGCTAAATGTGCCTTCATCTTAAACAGCATCAGCATTGAGGGGGGGGGGGGTGGCTGCTTGAAAGACAGGAGTATCTGCTTCCAATTTGGGACCTCAGGAAGCCTCTCCATAGCATGAAGATCAATCTGCCCCCGATGGCAGTGAAGAAGCTGACTTAGGGAATTTGGTATAGCACTCTTAGTAATCCAGCGTCCGTAATTAAGTCTGTTCATGTGGATTCTCAAAGCAACCTGTTGTGTTTGCAATGAGCAATGTGATTGTAGGGGAGATGCTTTCCTGGCTTCCACCTCGTTCTCTTGTTGCCTTCTCTGGAGAAGGGCTGTTTTTCTGAGAGGGCTGCCACTTTTTAACAGGGTTTTTAACCGTTTCCCTGGGTCTTTGCTCTTTTTCTTCTTCCATATCCTGAGTATGGGATTTACCCAGGTCTGCTGTAAGCACGTTGGTGGTGGGGTCTGTAGCCCGATGCTGTGCTTGCAGAAAGACAGTGATTTCTTTTCTTAATGTCTCTACATTGTGTTGGATGGTTATTAATTGTTCAGATATTGAGACAATTGTTTGCGCTGTGAGAAGGCATTGTTTTGCCCTAAACTCTGCTGTATTCTCCCAGGATAAGCTCTCCTCACTTTGAATTGGATTATTGTTAATCTTTTTAGTCTTTATCACAGTCTCCATATCAGCAGTAACTGGCTTAGTTGTGTGTGAAAAAATCTGGCCGTCATTTCTCTCCTCCCCCACTAGATCGGGAAAGTCTAATATCTGCTGTATTGTCAGATCTCTTTGCAGGTCCCGTTCTAACTGCTCAAGATTGTTGGAAATGGGGGGAGGGGTTAGTTTTACTTACAGATTTCTTGCCAGCAAAGTGCTCCTCAATTCTTGGTTGTTTTGCAGTCTTCACTGGTGGGAGAGATCCTGGGCTAGTGCCATGGAGCTTCTTTCTTTTCCCCATGCCTTATTAGTCCTCAGCAAAACAAAATCTTTTGTCTGTGTTGTGGTCTATGCTGTTATCGTCTCCGGAAAATATTATTTAAATAAAAAGGATCCAGTAGGAGTACTAAAAGTTGATAAAATAAAACAAAACCAAGAGGAGCTGCTGCAGCCCAGCTCTGGCAGCCGGCTTCCCCTGGCTCCTCCCCAGTGTGTTATCTGTCTTTAAATGAATCCAAACTCCAGCTCCTCTTTAGGACAGTGATGGTTTATTCAATATATCAGCAAACAACAAATACTCTAATCAGGCAAGAACGGCTAAAAGCCAGGCAATGTTACCGTTGGGTTTGAGTTTGCTCTCTTTCCTTTTATTACCATTATCATGAGCCACACCCTACCACACCCAGGCCTGTACACAGTTCTAGTTCTGGCCACACCTAACCTATTATCTCTGTTGGGTATATGGATACACCAACCAGGTTTGGGTTGAATAAATATGTAAACCTGGGATTAAGTGTCTTGTAGCTTTAAGCAAGAAACTGCAATGTCATTGTGGGTGCGGTTGCAGGCAGTAATAAAGGTAGGAAGGGAAACGTAATAGACCCGGCTTCTGGATGCACCTGGTTCTGTTCCTGGTCTGCTGCCTGCTGTGTTGGAACGTCTATCTGCTTACTCTGGATGGCTACTGTGCCAGATACCATTTCAACTGAACACAAAGACTGTTTGTTTGGTGAGCTGAGGATTCAGCGTTGTCTTTGAGAGAAAGGTATCGGGAGGAGAAGATTTACAAGCAGATAAGGACATTGTATTTACTGTTAATGGACTTGATAACTGGATGGATATACTGGATAATGATATATGGACTGAATGACACTTCTTAATCTCTGTGTGAATTAAATAACTATTTTAAAACCACAAACAGTGTTTTTGTCTCCAGTGTGTGTATACTCTTGGGCCCACTCTCTCTCTCATTTGCCAGCCTGGCTTGACTGCTGCTGCATACTCTGCTTGGGGGTTTATCCCCAAACACTAACAACTATTAACCCTATAACATGTCATCGTTAACCTATTCTGACCCTCACTAACAGATCCCCACCTGGGGCCACCTTCACCATGTCTGAACTCAATGCTTAATTACCACCTATATGTGCCCCAAGCCCCTCTAACAGTATGTACCACATCAGTACATGAAAAAAGCCATTTCCAGCCCTGCAATTGCTTCAGATCCATCCTGCAGCTCACAGTTCTGCTGAAGGTAAAGCATCGTTCAACACCATCGGCTAGCACAACAAGCAGCAATACAGATCCGGCATCAGCAGAGTTAAGGTGATATTCTCCACTGCCAGCTGACTTGCTGTGAGGTGTGTTTGGAGCTGATGGGCTCCGTAGTGAACTCGGATCTTGACACACTGTTTGACCCAGGCATTTCGCTGCATGAGACAAATAGCCCCTAGCCAATCATCTGACTGCAGAAGCAATGGTACTGTGGGGGCCATGTGTAATTGGTGGTGGGTGGAATGATCTCAGGAGCTGTGGGGAGACAGCATGCAATGCAAGATATTTTTTTTAATCCCCACAGCTGCTCTGCACATTTTTTTTTAATGGGACTGCCTTTTCGGACCAATAGGGTGGCTCCAGATTTATGGTCAATCTATTTTCCAAAGACCAGAAGGCAAGACAAAAAACAATGGATGGAAACTAATCAAGGAGAGAAGCAACCTAGAAATTAGAACAATGGAACGGCTTGCCTTCAGGTTTTCAAGAAGAAATTGGTCAGCCACCAGTCTGGAATGGTATAGGGTCTCCTGTTTGAGCAGAGAGTTAGACTAGAAGACCTCCAAGGTCTCTTCCAACTCTGTTATCCTGTTAAGAAATCCGGGATAATTTCTTTACCTGCTGTTGTTGAAAAGTATAGAGGCAGAATGTCCAAAACTTTTATATCATATTATCCTTTCAAATAATGTTAGGTCTTCAGGCAGAAGTTCAGGGCTCAACACAAGAAAGGATTGGATTATCATGCACATTATGAACATGAGCAGGTCATTAGACCATGAAAGTTCAGAATCTAAAATTACCCGATGTCATCTTTGCTTTTAACATCATTTCTGGTCCAATATTAGGCTTCTTCAAATAACTGATGCTCCAAATTGATTTTCCCCAATGTGGAATATTAGATTACACTGATGAATCTAATGAAACTATTATGAACTTTTTCAAAGACTTTCAACTTGTATTAGTTCAAGATAATCAAATTAAGACCACTTCAGGGATTTGGTTTGAATCAATTCAAAATTAAATTGATTTTTTAAAATAGTTTTGCATGTTGGAACAAGATTGGATTTATCTGATTTACACTTCCTTTCTCTATATTTTATGTCCATGTTTTTATAGAGTACATTAGGCTTGATCACCTTTTCTTCCAAGAGTAGAATTTAACACTGCTAAATGTGGTGAAGTCTGAAGGACCCCAATTAATACTTACAACATTGATGGACCCTTGTGTTTAATTATCCAGATGGAATCATCAACAGTTGCAAATAATGACTAACCTGAAAAATATAGATATGAAAAATAGGCATTTATCTGTATTTGGAATAACAAAAAGTGAACTACCATAAAGATCAGGTCATTAGGAAATTTGTGTAATTAAATACATTGATAGAATGAGAGGTCCTAGACCAAACTTAAAATAATACCTTTGGTATCATGGAGCTACCAATACCTTTGGTAGCTACAGTAAGAGTTTGTCCAAGGTATCTACAGAGAGTCCTCAACATAGGACCACAGTTGAGGCCAAAATTTCCATTGCTAAGCAAGAATTTTAAAGTGAGTTTTGCCCCATTTTGTGACCTTTCTTGCCACAGTAGTTAAATTAATTACTGCAGTTGTTAAGTTAGTGAATCACATGGTTGTTAAGTGAATCTGGCTTCGTTGTTGACTTTGCTTGTCCGAAGGTCACAAATGATGATCACATGATCCTGGGACACTGCAGTTGTGATTATCTAGAAGTCCCCAACTTCTGCTGCACAGACCACTCCCAGTCCATGGCCCATTGGAAATTGATCTGCAGAAGCAGAAGCAGAAGAAATTGATCTGCAGAAGCAGGGCACAAAGCTCTACTTGTACATGCATGAGATTAGGTTGTACATGCAAAACCATCCCCTTCGCAACCCCCCCACTGCCACCACAACCACTACCTGGCGCCGCCACTGCTGGTCTGTGGATCTGAAAAGATTGAGGACTAGTAATCCAGAACATCGAGGAGCCTTGGTGGTGCTGTGGTTAAAATGCAATACTGCAGGCTACTGACTGCCAGCTGCAAGCGGTTTGGCAGTTTGATCCTGACCAGCTCGAGGTTGACTCAGCCTTCCATTCTTCCAAGATGGGTACAATGAGGATCCCGATTGTTGGAGGCAATATGCTGACTCTGTACCACTCAGAGAGTGCAATATGGAGCAATATATAAGTCTAAGTGCTATTGCTATTGCTATCCTTATCAAGTTACATGCATCTGAGGCCCAATTCTTCAAAACCAGAAAGTGGAAGCCTCTAGATCAGAACTGGGCATTTTCTACCTCCCAGGCCATATAAGTTTATTATTTATTTATTTATTTATTTACTTATTCAGTCAGTCAGCCAGTCAAATGCTTACAATAGAAAGTTGGCCTGCTTCTATCCAGCCCACATGAGTTCAATGAGAAATTAGAAATCAAATGTAAATAAGTATACACCATGCATGCAACACAACCGCATCGCTTTTATTTTGAAAGCAATTGCTATTTTTTTCAATGTATGTATGTTCATGCATACATACCTTCAGAGCCTGATTGATTTGACGCTCCACAACACTCCCAGTTTATATTCAGCCCCTTGAGAAAATTAACGACTGTTGCATCATCCCCGTGGTCACATGATCAAAATTCAGACACTTGGCAACTGACTCATATTTATAATGGTTGCAGTGTTGCTAAGTTAACAACTGCAGTGATTCACTTGACCTCTGTGGCAAGAAAGGTCGTAAAATGGGGCCAATTTTACTTAATTGTTTATTTATTTTATTTAGAAAATTTATATTGCCACCTTACTTGTACATGGTGACTCAAGGCAGCTTACAAGGACATAAAAACACAATATAAAAGAAATAAAAATAATAAACAATAAAAACAATAAAATAATAACCCCCACCCCAGGGACAACACATATTCATACTAGCCATTTAATGGGATCCATTTTACTCTGGTTTCCCCAGGCTCACTGGCAGAACTACGTCTTCAGGGCCTTACTAAAAACTGTTAGAGTCAGAGCCAGTCTAATTTCCAGAGGGATGATGTTCCAGAGAGGAAGTCACCATGGAGAAGGCCCTTCTTTTGGGTCCTGCCAGGTATATGGGGACAGGACCCCCAAGATTCCTTGCCTCCCTATTATAGTGGGTCCGGTGGATGTCATCCGCAAGAGGCAGTCTCTCAGTTAACCTGGTTCCAAGCCATGAAGGGCTTAACAACTGTCTTGCTTAGCAACAGAAATTTTGGGCTCAGTTGTAGTCATAAATTGAGGACTATCTATATATCCAGGTCTGTCTTCATTTGGTTCCTTTCCCTTAATCAGATTTCTTTCTTCTTATCTCACCAGCTTACCTTTCTCCTGTCCTGTGAAGACATTGCTTAGCTAACTTGAGCATTAATTTGATTGGTAAAGAAACAAATTGAAAATGAGTGTATTCCAATTATTTCCCCTATTCCAAATGTTGTAGATTAATAATTCTCCCTAATTTTCCAACTTTATCCTGTTGGAAGAAATAGCCTTCTGGGTTCAGTTCCAAGTGAGGAAGAAAGACACTGGAAACATGGTGACTACTTGGAAAGATGGTTTAATGGTGGACAGGATCACATACCTTAGGTGAAGAAAGAAGGAAAAGGGCTGAGATGCTGAGTCCCTTAGTTATATACCCTCTGTTGGGCCCCACCTTAGTGTTTCCTGCTCCTGTGTAAGAATTGTATCCCATTGGCTGTCAGACTCCCGGGGCGGGGTCTTAGCTAACTTTGTAAGCTTGGTTGGGCTTCACCTGAGTGCTGGCTGATGCTTCCCAGGCCAGGTGGTGAGATGGGCAGAGACCTTTATTAAGTAGAATACTCTGACCCAGGCCTTAATGACCCATTAGCAAAGGTGAGGGGGAGCTGAGTTTCTGCCTCACTGAGTTTCTACTTTTCTTCTTAGGGGAAATATTTTGCCTTTTTAGTATATCCCAAAATATTTCATTTTTCTAGGAGGGGGGTGGGTTTTAACTTCCAACAACCTGATAGTTGGAAAATATGGAGACAGTTGCTGTTTTGGTATAGTGAAAAACTACATTATCTTCTCTTGGTTGATTATTGAGCATGTATAATTAATACATTGTAATTTTACCACTGCTTTTAAAAAAAGACCACAGATGCAAATGTAATGGAAGCTATAAAAGAACGTCATTCATTTTAAAGAATGTGGAGAGAATAGAAAATATAGTTGGTTTGGCATTTCTTAGTCCTTGCAAGATCTCCTGTATTTTACAGAGCAGAAATGTTCAGTTATCTGATAGTCATGCACAAAGGTCATAAATGTGATATTTCATCCTATCCCTCATTCCCCAGTCAAATAATTCTCTTAGAAAGAAAAAGAATACAATACCAATCACATTCAGGATTATTCGGTTGTACTTCTGAAAGGGTAATGTAATTTAGTCAGAACTAAGTCAGTACTTAGATTAGTTAGGTTAAACTAGTTGGCCTCATCAATTACGTCATGCAAATTAGCCCATTCTTCCTATTTTTAAATTAGCTTGCTTTTACTGCTTCCAATGAAAGAAAGTGGGAGAGCTTCACCCCAACTCTGGGATGAAGCGTCCCTCTCCAGCCCGCCACTGAGAACAAGCCAGCAGAAATAAACACACCCCTCTTCTGCCACGGGAGCGTGGCTGCTTCCCAGCCAGTGCACCTCTTACCCCGGTGTTCCTCCAGCAAGCATTTGCTGGCTGGGCAGTTAACTGCTCCACACCAGCGAGCCATGCGGGCAGCTCCTCCTCCAGCATCCCGCCTGGAAGAGGCAGTACAACAGCCCAAAGAGGGGCAGAGCTGTGGACCAGGACGGGCAGGCCGGCACTTCCCTCCCTCGCTGCCTGAGTGGTGTTGTTGCACGGCTCCAGCCCATGGCGAATCCATGCTCTAGCGCCTGGCTGGCTTGGGTGACTGAGAAGAGCCGGCCGTCCCCACGCAGCCCCCCTTCCCACTACTTTTGCCAAGGAGGCACGACCATTTCTGTCCCCGGCATTCCTCCTATGTGGCTTAGCTCCTACACTGCCCCAGAAGAGCTAGCCACCCCCCGTGCAGCCCCCCTTCCCACCTGCCTCCTCCCCTCCTCTCAGCAGGGCTCCCGTAGCTCTGGAGATGGAGACCTGATGGGAAGGAAGCAGTGTTGACTTGGCCGCCGGCTGGGAGCAAGCTCCTCAGCACTTGGCCCAGCTTTCCTGGAGGGGCTCCAGGGCAGTCTGACAAGGCAAGGCAAAGGCGGGGAGGAATCCGAGGAGATGAGGGAAAGGATGCCTCCAATTCCATACAAAGGAAGTGTCAAGGGAGCAAAAGATAAAAGAGGGAGGGGACAGGATCTTGGTTTCCCTTGCTCCCTTAAGCAGCTTTCAAGGCTGTCCCATCCTTCCCACAGGGGACACCCTCCCTGCCCATCAGCTGAAGCATTCAGCCCCCCTCCCCCGGCTCCCTCTGCTGACCTCCAAAGGACTCCACAGCCCCGGAAACCAAGCCCCCCGCCCTTTGGACTCAGCTAAGCCCTTTGTGGAGGCAGCTGGGTGGAGCTGGAGGGCCAGAAGGAGCCTGGGGACCGGCCATTGAGCCCCTCCTCCAAGAGCTCTGTCCTCCCGGGAGCCTCTTCCTTCCTCCCATCCAGCCTGTCTGATAAGCTCTCCCGCTGGATCCCTTTTCTCTCCAACAGGGGCAGGGACTCTGTCAGATCCTGCTGGGGCGGCTGGGCAGTGCCTGGGTCTTTTGGAGGGTGGTTGAGGGAGCCTAGCTACAGAAGGGGCTTGTAAGGGAGCATCACAAATGCGCTCTGGATTGTTTGTGGCAATGGATCCGGGAGGCAAACACCTATGAAGGAAGAGACGGGAGGGGGGAGGGTAAGGGGGGTCCACAGATTCCCCGAAGCAAAAGCCGCTGCTGAAGAAGGCAGAATTCTGATGGGTTTGAGCGCTGAATATTTGAGTATATCAGGCTGATTCAGTTATTTGTAGTTACAAAACAATCCAAAGAGAAGGAAGTAAGGAAGGATCTTTTTCCCTCCCTGTTCAAGACAGGGGACCCAGACAGAGTGCAAATTCCTCTTTCCTTGGGATCACCTAGGTTTTGTACCCAGACAGCAAATCACCCAGAAGTGACACCTTCTCTTTATTTATTGCCGAGACTGATGTGGATGCCCACCTCATGTGCAACAGCCGTTGCTGCTGCTGGGGGTGAGGGGGCAGCAGAGGCACGATTGGCAGGCCAGGGCTTCTTGTGCAGCCCCAACCCTCCAGCTCATGGTACTGATGCGCATCTGTGCTCCAGAGCTCCTGGCCGACTCGGGTGCACAGGACAGCGTTTGGTGGTTGGGTGGATGGCACATGAGGTGGGCACTCATTGCAGGTGCCTCCAAAGGCGGGAAGGACGGGCTGGCGGGCGCTAACCACGGTCGTTCTCCCCGCATTGGGCTAAGGGTGGTGGCTGTTTCCGCTGTGAGTGGCTCGGACCCACTGCTGCTGCTCCGCAGCCACCCGCCTGGCCTTTCTTTGAGGTGGAAGAGCTAGCTGGGCTGAAGGGACCGGCGCGTTAGAGGCGCTCAGTGTAGGGAGGTCGGGAAGGAACCGAAGAGGCCCTGGAGATTCACCTCCCCACGTGGGGCTGGGCTGCCCTCTCGGGCAGGGGAGGCTTTGTTGTAGTAGGGTGTCATTTTTAAAATAATTCACGTTACCTTCGAAAGCAAAGGGAAGGCGGCGACGGGAGCGCCTGAAGCCAAGTGTCTCCTCAGGGCTCCGGTTGCAGGGAGGAGCCCTGACTGGCCGCACGTGGCTGCGCCAAATGCCGCGGCGTTGCTCTAACGTTGCGGCAGCAAGGGAGAAGGGAAAGCAATGGTGGAAGGTCTCCAGATATGAAGTGCCCCATCAACGCAGGCAGCACCATATCCGGGCATGCAACAAAAGTACTTCCTAACGGCAAGCCCCCCCCCCATCCCCCCCATTTTGCATGTTTAATATGGGCCTTAATTTGGGGGGAGGGGCTTAATTTGATTTTATGCCAATAAATCATGCTGGGGCTTCCTATTGGTGGAGGCCGTATTGTTGAAGAAACACGGTATTTGAGCTATAGGGTCCTTGGTGCTCTCTTAGCTTGATTGTTTGGTTGAGCACTGGTGATGTCACTTAGTTGGGTAATGAAATGTCTGCAAGAAATCAACCAAACTCTGAGCGCCAGGATCCACAAATAATGCAGTTTCACTATTTGTGAATAGATCATACTTCTACCATAACTAGATGCTGAAGATATCACAAAATTCTAAGCAATCATGCCTGAGTTATATTTTCTTTTTATCCCTAACCCCAGTTCCTTGCAGATTAACTATTCTGGGAAATTGTCTGGCTGCAAGGTAGAAAACATAACTAAATCAGGTAGAAAACGTAACTAAATCTTAGTAAATGAATAGTTTTGCTGGCCTTCTGCTCTTCTGCTGGTTGCCTTTGGCTAAAACAAGACAGGGTTTTAAGAATTGCAAACGAAAACATTTGTCCAAAGCCTGATTCACAATTAGATTCAGGATGGAAGTTAGCAGTTCATCAATTCCCTCCCTCCCTCCAGCTATAAGGCAGCCTTGATTAGAAGATCCGATCCCTATTTCAAATTGAGTTCTTTTTTCCTCCTTCTCTTGAATTGTGCTCCCTTCCCCTTTCCATCTCTTTCTGTTCTTGAAAGAACCTCTTGAAGGAAATGTGAACCCTCTTAATTTTTAATAGCAACGGCAGATTTGCAAAATGAAATCATTTCATTGGGCACAGACCCAGCTGGAATCATAGGAGAAAAATGAACGTGTCTTCTGATAGAAGGGGCAGAAATCTCTGCCTGCTGTCCCGCAGTTCTTATCCATGGGGCTGGACTGAGAGCAGGATAGCCAGTTGCATTAACGAGTAACAAAATAACAGAGTTGGAAGGGACCTTGGAGGTCCTCTAGTTCAACCTCTTGCTCAAGCAGGAAGCCAGAGAAATGGTTGTCCAATCTCTTCTTAAAAATCTCCAGCTACAACTTCTGGAGGCAAGTTGTTCTACTGATTAATTGTTCTGTCAGGAATTTTTTCCTTAGTTCTGGGTTGGTTTTCTCTTTGATTAGTTTCCATTCATTACTTCTTGTCCTGACTTCAGGTGCTTGGAAGATTAGGTTCTTCTTTGTGGCAGCCCCTCAAATATTGAAATACTGCTATCATGTCACTCTTAGTCCATCTTTTCACTAGACTAGACATACCCAATTCCTGCAACCGTTCTTCATACGTTTTAGCCTCTGCCCCTCCATCTCTGTTGCTCTTCTCGGTACTCCTTTTTATTTATTTATTTTGTGGTGCAATATTCCAAGTGTGGTCTTACCAAAGCATTATAAAATGGTATTAACACTTCATGTGAACTTAATTCTATCCCTTTGTTAATGCTTTTCTGGCAGCTGCAGCACAATGCTGTATTATATGTATTTTTTTTTGAAACAAATTTTATTAATTTTAAAGACAAATAAAACATCATTAAACATTAAAAACATAAAACCTCTTTCCATTGTAGATCTTTACAAGGCAGATAAAACATTATTTTATACCCCATAATTCTAATTTATCCCATTTCCATATGGACACATAAATATCTTTTAACAGATTTCTCATTATTTCTCTTTACTCTTATTCAATTACATTTCTTTTCTGTATTTATCTATTTTATAGTCATCATATTTATATTCCCTCTGACTTGTTTACAATTATTTTCATCTGAAATTCCTCCAAGGTTTTATTAATTCTCAATCAAACATAAACACACAAAACACAAAAACATAAAACTTCTTTTTAGAAAGTGGCTTGGCCCCAGATTACCTCTCTTTGTACGGACTTCAATTAAATTCATGCTCATCTTATATACCATTACCTATCTTATTTACCATTCTATATCTTCTATATAACTTCTCCCCGCTTTTCACTCTTCTTAATTCTATGTTATTTATATCATCTTACTTTAAATCATTATACTTGTATCTTTTGTCCATTTTTTTCCAATTAACCATTTATCTCATTCTCTATAATAATAATAAAAAAGATTTCTCCTGGAATCACTAATCAAAGTATGATGCCTTTCTATCGTTCCCCTAGATTGACATTTAAAATAACACCTAGTTCCCAGTCTGATTCTGCTTAGTACATTCTACCTACCAAATTTTAAGAAAAAGAGAGAATAAGTCTATAAAATAATTAAGTACATAATTAAATATTAAAATCTATCATTAAATCTTAAACATTTTAATATTTTAATTTATTAAATCTTGTAACATTCCAATTGTCTATTTCAAAGACAGATGCTGCAATATAATTAAACTAAATATTTTAAACATTCCCTTTGATATTTTATTAAATCTTAAAAACTATCATTATTAAGCATTTTAATCTTTTATTAGATATTATAAAATTCTAATTTTTTAATTGCGAATCCCTGCCGCTGCTGAAGCCTGGCAAACCGGAAGTCAATACTGTATTATATGTATTATAGCTGGAAGAGGGAGAGTTTTTAAATTTAAATTTACTGGTGGAAGTGAGCCCAAGTCAGGTTGCGTTTAGACTGTGACCCTCTTTCTATGACCTTAGGTGTCAAGGCTAATGAACCCAAGCAGATCAAAACTCTGAGACTGGGATCCTTCTCAAAGGTCTTGAGTATATCATATCAGCACAGCTTCAAAGGAAAACCATTTTTAAATCTTTCCTGTAGTTTCAGTATAATTAAACTAGGAAATAACCACATCCCCAAGTGTCACAGATCACATTGCCAGTTGGGTTAATTGGCGGGCTCTCCAGGCACTCTTTCCCCAACCTTATCCTTTGCCAGTAGAGATGAGCTTGGTTCTCACGAGAAAGCTCTCTGTGGGGTCTATTAAGGCATTCCAGCCTCCTTCCCCCCAGCTTCCCCTTCTGTGTGGCAACTGAGGAATAGAAAAATGGCTACTGCTAGGTTTGGTTCAAAGTTGACAGTTGGCTCTCCTCCCTAGTGAGTGAGAAGTATCTGGAAAAATACCAAATGCAGACAGGTTAATTTTTTTCTAGCCACCCTGACATCACTCAGCTGTCCTTTTGGCTTTGGGGGATTTTTCTCATGGAATTTTCTGATCAACCTATCTGCTGTTACGTTTGACTCTTCATCCAAGTGGCTTCCAAAAGGGGGTAACCCTTCCACTGTACTAAGTACTGTACTCTCCCCTTATACAGTCTAGAGTCCAGGATTCTTGTCACTTTATAATGGGCTTCTCCTTGCACTTCAATGGGACCTGGGGCTACCCGAGCTACTGGCCTTAGCCCTGAACCTATTACCGGTGGAAGACCAGATGTACTTTACCCAACAGCCATGGGAGTTTCAGCTCCACCGTGGTTGGGCTAATGATTTTTACAATGGGAAAAGGTCCTATAAATTTAGGACCCAGCTTTTTACATGGCAATTTCAGTTTTAGGTATTTGTTAAAGGGGTAAGCTTTCTCCCCTGTATGAAACGGCCTCTGGGGGGAGATCGTCTTTTGCCTGCCTGTTCTGTTTGCATCTCTGTGGCTTTTGTTAGTGCCTGTTTTACATTCCCTCAAGAATCCTGCATGGAGTTTACCCATTCAGTGAAGCTTACTGAGGAAAGAGGCCCCTGAGGGAACTCAGGCATTGGGACAAACTCCACCTCGTGGAGTAAGATGTAAAGCCCATGCTGCTATGTACAGCACTGCTATATGCCACCTCAGCAAAAGGCAATAGGTCAGACCAATTAGTTTGTTCATAACGTACATAGCTTCTCAGGTATTGTTCTATCATTGCGTTAGCTCGTTCCACCACCCCATTGGCACTCAGATGAACAGGAACAGCTTATGGCAGGGGTGGGAAACTATGGCCCTTTTATGAATTATGGACTTCAACTCCCAGAATTCCTGAGCAAGCCATGCTAGCTCAGGAATTTTGGGAGTTGAAGTCCACAAGTCATAAAGGGGCCATAGTTGCCCACCTCTGGCTTATGGGCTGAAGGAAGGCCAGAACAGGTGATGAAGTGAGCCTGCTTGGAAAAAAGGTCAATAACTATCCAAATCACAGTGTTTTCCCCAGTTTCTGGGAGTTACACGATAAAGTCTGTTACTATTTCCTTCCAGGGTCGTGACGGCTCGGCCACTTGTTGTAACAGTCCTGGGGGCTTTTCAGATTTTTTCATCACTGCACATATCACATAGCTTTTTACATAGCTTTCAATGTCCCTTTTCATTGTTGGCCATCAAAACTGTCTTTGCACCAGATGCCATATCTTTAGAAAGACATACACTAAATCAAGAGTGCGGAACAATAGGCCCTTTACGACCTGTGGACCTGGCTGGCTCAGGAATTCTGAGAGTTGAAATACATAGGTCATAAAGGGGCCATTGTTCCCCATCCTTGTGCTAAATAAATACATGGACTGCAGGCTGGAGGCTGCAAAACAGGTTGGGTGCGCCATATTTCTCCTGGACCACAGATTGACCCCCTTCCTCCTCCCCCGGGATAAATACAGCAAATCTGTTATTTTGTTTTTCCAATTGTCATGGCTCTCACTTGTTGCAATTGTACTCATCTCCACCTCTCCTTTTTTCTCTCTCCCCTTCTTTCCTTCTCTCTCTCTTTCTCTCTCTCTCTCTCTCTCTCTCTCTTTCTCTTACTCCAGTTTGTTGCTCAGCCCAACTGCCAGCAACTACTAGCAACGCTTTGGTATGACGGCTTTCCTGGATGGCGGCGGAAGCATTGGGCAGTCAAGCTTTTGACCTGTGTTACTATTGGACTGCTGTTTCCAGTGCTTTCCGTGGCCTATTTGATGGCACCCAAGAGCAGGCTGGGACTGTTCATTAAAAAGCCATTTATCAAGTTTATCTGCCACACAGGCTCCTACCTTACTTTCCTCTTCATGCTACTGCTCGCATCCCAGCACATTGTCAGGACAGATCTACACATGCAAGGACCTCCTCCTACTGTGGTGGAATGGATGATCCTCCCTTGGGTTTTAGGTAAATCAATGAAGGCATGGAGGGTTAACAAGAAGTGATTGCAGATTAATTTTGATGGGGATTTTGTTTTGTTCCATGCAAATAAATTTGGCCAATAAGACAATGTCAGGATAAACAGCTGCTGTTTCTTCTATAGGAAAAAGGGTGCCTCCTTCTCCACATTTAGCCTTACTCTCTGTTGCAGTTTTGAAACCAGAGGAAAGGACAACCCATCCTATCCCATTGTCTATGGAGAGTGTCAGTCATCCAGGTCATAGTTGTCCCAAAGGTACTTCTTCAAGAGGCAACCGGACCTTCTTTGTTTTTCCTTGAAGACATTTCACATCTCATCCAAGAGGCTTCTTCAGTTTTGATCAACTGGAAGTCCAAAGAAAGTCCAGTTGCTTCTTGAAAAAGCACCCTTGGGAATCCCATCCCATCCCATCCTTAATAGTAGAATGCAAACTCCAGTTGTACAAACAGATGTAGGGGTGGGAAGAACAACTAGAACAACTATATCTTTATCAAGATAGAATGACTATAGTTTTCCTGCCCTGTTATTTAGGCTTTTTGGACAGAATAATGTGTGAAATAGAAACAAGAGAATTGACTTAGATGTCCTTAGATCTGATTTAGAGGACTCTTGATTGAATTAGAAGGATTAAGATGGTGAAAGAAGATATTATGTCTAGTAATATCCATCCAAGGAATCTTTCAGATAAATTTGTATGTCTTACTATATCTTATCTTGCAATTGACACTAAAAGGAGGGACCTGAAATTTTTTCAATGCTGGATTACAAGTGTTATCACTAATGATCATGTTGACTGAAGCTTCACTGAGCTGGAGATCAAATCACATGTAAAGGATGACGGATTCCTCACTTCTGTAAAATATTCTTCATGTTCATATGTGAATGAAATACTGTATATGAACAAATGTTCAGTAAATATATACATTTAATTGGCTAAATGAAGGAGTGAGGCATTTGACCACCCAACTTGTAGAATTTGACTCTGAGTGATAACAATAAAAGCAAAATCACAATTTCCCAACAAATTGACTACAAATACATATGTAGCAAACTTTTTTTCTGATTTGGCTTGTTTCTTGACATTATGTACACTCCCTTGATGTTGCACGGTTAGATAAAAAAACATAGCAAACCATCACAGATTTAAACATGGTTCAATCTGGTTAGTAGAGGAATAGGAGACCATCAAGAAATCCTTGAATTGTAAGTTAGCAAGGAAGTTGAGAGAAAAAAATAGCCTGGGAGACAGCAGCAAATCTCTTTCATATTCTTTCCTAGAGAACTCCAGAGATCTGTTATGAAATCCATAGCAATCTTATCTCAGCTCAAGGATTTGACTTTTCTTCCCTCTGGATGTTAAGTCAAAATGATGCCTTTCTAATGTAATAGAACATTTCAACACTGCAATTCAAAGGATTATACTGGAAATCAACCCACAATCAAAGAATTGCAAGGGAAGGAGGTGAACAGTTGAAGATTTCATCCATGGCTTCCTAATTCATATCTGATGAACCTCTTCAGATCTGTGAACCCACTGTACAAAGGAAGTGGTGGTTTCTGCTATGTCATAAATCCTATGCTACACAAAATTAAGTAATATTACAGAGGTGCTATGCAACCCATAACTGTATTGCATGCTGCATTGCAGTTAACTTAAGCAAACTTATAACTCAGATATGGATCCCAATAATACCAATTTGGCATATTTCAGGGCACATTCTTGGATACAAAGTTCTTAGTAAGAGATGAATGTAATCACAGATAATCTAAAAGCACTGTACAGTGGCTAAATTGATTGATTGATTATGTGCCACCAGGTTAGCAACAACTTCTTAGCAACCAGGTAAATGTCTGTGGAAATTCTCACTCATCCAAGTGATGGTTGTTCCAAAGGTGCTTTTCAAGAAGGTTCCCATCTTCAAAAAGTGGGGAGAAAACAGACCCAGGAAACTACAGACCAATCAGTCTAACATCAATACCTGAGAAGATACTGGAAAAGATAATAAACAGATCTGCCAACATCTAGAAACAAGTAAAGTAATAAATAGCAATCTACATGGGTTTGTTAAAAACAGATCATGCCAAATCAATCTTATTTTATTCTTCATCATAGTGACTAAATCAGTAACCAGCAAAATACTGTGCACAGTATACTTAAACATTCAACAAGGCATTCAAAGTAGACCACAAGCTACTTCTTGGTAAGTAGTAAAAAGTGGGAAAGATAGCATCACCATCAGATGAATTTGTAATTGTTTGACAAACCATACTCAATGAGTTGTCCTTAATGATACTACATCTACATGGAGGGAAGTAAGCAGTGGGGTACCATCAGGTTCTGTCCTAGGCCCAGTATTCTTCAATATCTTCATAAATGACATAAATGAGATGAGGGAATAAAAGGGGAACTTACCAAATTTGCAGGAAACTGGCAGGAATAGCCAAACCCATAGATGATAGGCTCAAGATCCAGATGGAACTTGACAGACTGAATACTGGGCCCTATCTAACAAAATGAAATTCAGTGTAGAGAAAAGTAAAGTCTTACACTTAGGCAAGAAAAACCAAAAATGCACATATAGACTGGGTGAAACCAGGCTTAATAGCAGTAACTGTGAGAAGGATCTTGGAGTCTTAGTGTAAAACCAGCTAAATATGAGCCAGCAATATGCGGTGGCAGCCTAAAAAACCAATGCAATCCTAAATTGCATTAACAGAGGGATACAATCAAGGTCAAGTGAGGTACTAATACCACTCTATAAAGCCTTAGTAAGACCATACCTAGAGTACTGCATCCAGTTTTGGTTACCACACTATAAAAAAAGATGTTGAGACTCTAGAAAAGGTTCAGAGTAGAGCAACCAAGATGATTAGGGGACTGGAGGCTAAAACATACAATTAACGGTTGCAGGAACAGGGCATGGCTAGTCTAGTGAAGAGAAAGACCAGGGGAGACATGATAGCAGTGTTCCCATGTTTGAGGGGCTGCCATGGAGAGAAGGGGGTCAAGCTGTTTTTCTAAGGCACCTGAAGGCCAGACAAGGAATAATGGATGGAAACTGAACAAGGAGGGATTCAATCTGGAAATAAGGAGAAATTTTCTGACAGTGAGAGCAATCAACCCATGGAACAGAATTTACTTTCAGAAGTTTTGAGAGCTTCATGACGGGAAGTTTTCAAAAAGAGACTGGACTGCCATCTGTCAAAAATGGTGTAGAATCTGCTTGGGCAGGGGGTTGGACTAAATGACCTACAAGGTCCCTTCCAACTCTGTTATTCTGTATCTGTTTCTAAATGAAACATCTTTCAAGTTGCCTTTTGAAAAAGCACCTTTGGGATAATCAACCTAATTCTTTAGATCCTCTAATAATTGGCTGCTAAATTTGCTTAAATTGCTGAGTTGATTTCTACTGTCATGTTTTGGTATGAAATGTAGAGATAGAAATTGTTACCATTATGATAATTTTGTCATTTTTTTAACCACGTAGCTCTTATTCATTGCTCTGTCATCTCACACAATATATTTTCATTTATAATTATATTTATATTTCTTGCCTTTGGTTTGTAGCGTCATCAAAGCCAGCTGAGGGTCAAATTGGCACAATGGTGATGACACAGTATTTCCCTCTAATTTTAGTGTATTTCTGAACCATTGATTAAAATAATTGTGAAATAGTGCATATATATATAAAAACATAAATACTTAATAAGATAAAATAAAATACAAGTAGTCCTCGACTTACTACAGTTTTTTTAGTGACCATTCAAAGTTACAACAGTACTGAAAAAAGTGACTTATGATTGTTTTTCACACTTATGATCTTTGCAGAATCCCCATGATCACATGATCAAAATTCACATGCTTGGCAACTTACTCATAGTTGCATAGTCCTGGGTCACGTGATCCCTTTTTGTGATCTTCTGACAAGCAAAGTCATTGGGGAAGACAGATTCACTTAACAACTGGGTTACTAATTTAACAATTGCAGTGATTTCACTTAACAAGCGTGGCAAGAAAAGTTGTAAAAGGGGGCAAAATTCACTTAACATAAATTTTGGGCTCAATTGTGGTTGTAAGTCGAGGTCTACCTGTACTGCAGAAAATATAGTTAAAATATATAGTTACAAATGTAGTTCGAAATAGAAAATATAGTTAAAAAATCCTAGTCCATTTTCGAAACATCCATCCATATCATGTGTCTAGAAGGAGTTGGCCTCAGTAAGGGAGAAATTATTTAATAAATGCCAGAACCAGAATGCAATATGGAACGTGGTATTGTAGCCAATTAACTTGACTTTTTGTCTCTATAAAGACAGCCCTGAATGACGGTGAAGATTCCTTCTGAACTGAAGAACCTTCTTTTTTTTTTATAGCCTCTGATTATGTTTAAACTAATATGATTCCTTTTCCTTTTGATTTACTTTCATAGAATCTATTTTTTAAAAAAAGAATGAGAAATTTAGGGTTATGTGAGGGGATTCTAAACAAAGAAATGCAGTGAAATTATGAACTGTAGTTCCTCACTTTGACAGCTCTTAAAAATGAATCAGAAACTGAATGGATTCTTCAGATTGTAGCTTTGAAGTGGAACTTGGGTAAAAGAAAGTTGATGCCTTCCACGCTTGCCAACAATCTTTATTCAATATGTTTCCAACTCAGTTTTCTCATCTTTTTGCTGCTTTTGAGAAGGAGAAATCTCTCTCTCTATCTAGACTCAGAATAAGGCAGCCATTCACAATGATGTTGATGATAATAATCTCACAGTTCCAATCTCTTTTTCAAAATACTTTTTAGAACTGAGCAGAATAACAGTTGAAAGGGACTTTTGGAGGTCTAGTCCAACCCACTGCTCAAGCAGGATACTTGAAACCATTTTAGAGAAAGGGCGTTGGTACTTACCTGACACACCCATTCTCTTTAAGCTGTGAAGAGCATCCAGTAGTGGGAGGTGCTTCAGTCTCTGCATTTGTAGGCTGGGCTTAATTTGTGGAATGCTCCTCTTCCTCCACGGGACTCCTCCTCAGCATTCCCCAGTTTTGGCGAAGACAAGAGAAATAAACGCCCTCGTTCTCATTGCCCTAACAATTCGTTGGCCGAAACAGGACCCCACCAGATGGAAAAGGGGTGGGGCTGGATGCTCTTCACAGCTCAAAGAGAACAGGCGTGTCAGGTAAGTACCAATGCCCTTTCTCCTATGAGCTGTTCAGAGCATCCAATAGTGACAGCTTGGGCTGTCCTACGGGAGGGACTCCGTCTGGTCTGGAATCTCCTCCTGGTCTCTGTGGACCCTTTGCAGAACTCTTCTGCCAAAGGAAGCCTCAGCAATGCAAATACATCAATTTTATAATGTCTAATGAATGGCGATGGGGAAGCCCAAGTTGCGGCTCGACAAATTTCAGTTATTGGTGCCTGTGTGGCCCACGCTGCCGATGTTGCAGCGCTCCTTGTTGAATGAGCTGTTATGCCCCTGGGCACCTGCAGGGATTGAGTCTGATACGTTTTCACTATTGCAGCCCATAACCAACAGCCTATTGTAGCAGGTGAAACCTTGCATCCCTGAATGTTGGGCTGAAAGGACACAAATAAGGCCTCCATTTTTCTGAAAGCTGCTGTGCGATTGATATAAATTTGCAATGCATGCCTCACATCAAGCCTATGCCATTGCAGTTCCATCCCTTGTGATAGTCTGGGGCAAAAATTAGGAAGTATCAGCTTTTGTGCCCTATGAAAGGCTGAGTTGATTTTGGGTATAAATGTAGGATCAGGGCGAAGGACCACACAGTCAGTATGGAAAACACAAAGATCTTGTCTGATAGACAAGGCTGCAATCTCTGAAATATGACGAGCAGAAGTGATCGCTACCAGGAAAACTACTTTGTACATCAGAAATTGGAGGCTTGATGATTTCAAAGGTTCGAAAGGGCCTTAGTGAGTGTGACAAGGACCTTGTTAAGGTCCCAGGTGGGATAACGGTGCACCGCTGGAGGACATAAATTAGTGGCTTCTCGAAGGAAAGACTGTATGCGTGGATGTACCTGGAAAAAAAACTCGGGAGCTGAGCGTTGAGGGGGGAAGCGAACAGGTCCACCACTGGCTGTCCAAATGTCCTGACCGTTCTTGAAACAAGGAGGGATGGAGCACCACTCCGATTGATTGATGGTGGCCCTGCTCAGCCAGTCTGCCTGTGTATTCGACAAACCTGAAATGTGTTCTGCTCTGATGGAGAGTAGGTTGGTCTCTGCCCAATGGCACAAGCGCTCCGCTTTCCGCATGAGATGTTTCGATTGTGTGCTCCCCTGTTTGTTTATGTGAGCTTTGGCAGTTACGTTGTCGGTCAGTATCAGTATGTGCTGATCGCGTACCTGGGGAAGGAAGCTGTGGAGAGCCAGGTGTACTGCTCGAAGCTCCAGCCAGTTTATGCTGCATGACTGTTCTATGGCGGACCAGCGGCCTTGGGTTGTATGCAACGTGAGCTCCCCATCCAAACAGACTGGCATCGGTGGTGATAGTGAGTCTTTGTGGCTCCTTGAAGAGACAGCCTCTGTTGATGACTGGTCTGGTCCACCAGAGGAGAAATATGAGAACCTTTGGTGGCACCCTGACCTTGTGTTTGGAGTTGCTTCAGCCGGAGCGCTGGTAGGGTAGCAGGAACCACTGGAGGGATCTAGTGTGGAGGCAGGCCCAAGGGATGATAGAAATACATGAAATCATCTTGCCTAAAAATTTTGATAGTTCAGCTAGGGACACCCTCTTAAGACCCCCGATCTCCTTAACTAATTGCTGAATGCTATTTAGTCTATCTAGTGACAGGTAAACCTTGCCTTCCACAGTATCTATGACCGCCCCCAAATGGATTATCCGAGTCGATGGTGTTAATTGACTCTTCTTCCAATTTATTAAGAAGCCATGCTTTTGTAGGGATTGTAATGTGTTCTGAGTGTCTTTGACTGCTTGATGGGCAGAAGGTGATAAAATTAAGATATCGTCAAGATAACACTGGAGTTGTACAGGGATGTCCCTGAGATGAGCAGCTAGTGCTGAGAGGACCTTCGTGAAGGTCCTAGGGCCAGAAACTAGTCTGAAAGGAAGGGCCACATATTCAAAGTGGTGGTTATTATAACAGAATCTTAGAAATTTATAGTGGGAAGGCCGAATAGCAATATGCAGATGTGCCTCCATCAAATCTATGGACATCAAGACGTCCCCTTTCCTGATACCCAGTAAAATTGATTGCAGGGTATGCATTTTAAACTTGCGATATACTAAAGCTGAGACATTTCAGGTCTAATATCGCTCTCCACCCCCCCAAACTTTTGGGCACAACGAAAAGATGTGAATACAAACCCTGCCCTTGTTGAGTGGTAGCTACTGGTTGGATGGCTCGTATATCCAGTAGATGTTGGATAGCCAATTCCATGAGATTATGTTTAATCGGGTCTCTGGAGAGAGGGCATGACATGAAGAAATCTGGGGGAGTGGATTGAAACTCCAGTTCAAGGCCGAATCTAACCATATCTCTGACCCAAGAATCAGAGGTAGTGGAGTCCCATTGGTTGGCGAATAATTTAAAGCGTCCACCAATGGGGATTGGTTCCCGGGAGTTATCTTGGATGCCAAAAGGACCTGTTTCCTGCTCCCTGAAAGGATCTTTTGGATTGACCACCCCTTCTGCTCCTGTCCACTGAGTCGGACCTATCTGACAATTGTCCTGGTCTGAAAGGTGGGGGTCTCTGGTATCCGGGTGAAAAGGATCCCTGGTAAAAGGGTCGAAAGGAACCCCTCCGAAAGGACTGGGGGTTTCTAGGATCTGACTTCCGAAAAAGGGAAGGAAGAGTTTTCTTTTTGTTACGGGTTTTGATTAGTAGCAGATCAAGGGAAGGGCCAAACAGTCTGTCTCCCACAATGGGGGATGAGGCCAGCTTGGATTTGTGTTTGAAGTCGGCTTGCCAATGTTTTAACCATAGCAAGTGGCGTGCTATGACATGTGAAGTAATGGCCCTGGCTGAAAACTTGACTGCATGATAAGTTGCATCAGCTGAGAATTCAGCGGCAGCAATAAGTTTAGCGATATCTTGGTGCGCTCTAAGGTTAGAAATAGGAGCTTGTTGCTGTAAAAGACGGAGACATCTGAGAGACGACTGTGTGAAGAAGGAGGCGGCCGTGGCTGCTCTGATAGCCCACGCATCAGACTAATGAGCTCTGCGTAGGGCTAGCTCAGCCAGTTTTTCCTCTGGCTTTAATGCCTCCAGCGCATCATTGGGAATGGAGGAGGATGCTAATCCCAATATGGGTTCATCTACCTTGGGAGTACTTAATCATTTTGAGAAATCAGGGGCCAGATTGAAATATTTCCTGTCATATCCAGTGGGGGCTGTGTACACCGCTGCAGAGGCCCACTGCTTCTGTACCAGGTCCGAAAACATAGGAGGAACTGGGATCACCTCTGCTTCAACTACTGGTTGGTTGAAGATAGATCCTCTGGTCCCTCTTCCGAAGGAGTTGGTGCGGTGGACGGGGTCGATTTGTTTAGGCGTGCAATGTTCTTTGCCTTAAGCAAGAGAGATCTGAAAAGCTGTGGGCAGAATAAGCCTGTAAAGACAGGTTGGTCAGGAATAAGACCTTCATCCTCAGACATTCCCCTTTCTAAGGGGTTTGTTTCTGACAGGGGCTCGCTATCATGTATTGATCCTAATTCAGACTCTTCCATTTGATTAATTTGATCCACTTCCTCCTCCTCCTCCTCCTCCTCTGGCCCTTGGAGGGAGGTTTCCCCCTGTAAATGTACCTGGGTATGGTGCTGCTCCGACCTGGTCAATGACCTCAGCGATTGGGACTCGTGATCGGTGATCACCAGGTATTGCCTGGTCATGACTGCGTGTTGGAGCCCCACTGTGATTCCCTGGTGAATTGCCAGCTCCATCCAGGCTTTCATCCTTTCTGGAACCTCCTCAATGGGACTATCGCCTTGACGAAGACCAGCAGCCGTCGGAGTGAATATGGCTTCAGGAGCTCTTCACGTGGCCGGTGTCCCGGGCACTTGAGCCTGTTGGCCTTGGGGAACCAAGCTGTGCCTGGATGAGAAGGAGAGATCTAGGGGAGGAGGAGGGTGTGAAGAAACAGATGGTCTGGAAGAGGAGAAGTCTTGTGGTACATTGTGTGCCTCTCTAATGCGCTTGTCAAACTGCTTTTGTAAGGCTTTATGGTGCCTTATAGCATCCCTTTCTGAGGCTTTAGAACAGGCTTGTCCAACCTTTCACCTTCCCTGGGCCACAGTAGAAGATGAAAATTTGGTTTGGGCTGCACATAAAATAAAATAACAGTAACGATACCTGATCATCCAAAAAAACCATAGAAAACATAGTTAACATGTTAAATTTATTTGGAAATGAAGTTAGTGAGATGTTTGACATTGTTTCTCAACCACCAATGCATCCATATTTGCTTCGATGGAACTTGTTGCAATTCTCAGTGAGTGCTCAAGGTGCTCATCAGATATTTTGGCTCTGACGGCGCCTGCCTTTTCTGTTGCTGCTTGGCGTGGTGCTCGCCTCGCCCCGGCCTCTCCTCCTCCTCCTCGCTGGCTCATCCTCTTGCACGAAGGTTGGGGTGGGCACTGGGCCGCATTACAAGCCGACCTGGGCTGCATGTGGCCCGTGGGCTGCAGGTTGGACAAGCCTGCTTTAGAAATCCCTTTAGCCTGCTTAGCTTTGTGTTGAGATATGGCTTTTGCCTTCAAGGATGAGATCTGAGAGGTGCTACCATCTGCCATTTTGATTCAAATTGGAATTACAGTATATTTGATATAAAATACTGAGAAGGTGGTTGGCACACCCAGGGACCTGATCTGAGTCAAGACCGGTTGCCCTGATAATATTCTTATTGCCCTCCCCCCCCCTTTTTAAATATATATATATATATATATATAGTACCTATGTAAAATGAGTCGTATCTCAGTAATAATATTTTATTGAAATTAAAATATTATACTGAAGAAAAGTTTTTTTAATATTATTATTATTATAATTATAATAATAATTATTAATATAATTATTTTTATTATTGCTCTTATGCTCTTGTGGTGTGGAGATTTTTTTGTTTGTGAGTGCAGGCTTCCAAATGATTGACAGTCTGCTGGAATCATCTCTTCTATTCATGCTTTCTGGTCTTTTTTCAATCTCTATGGCTTCTCTGATGATTCTGTGGCTGGGGTTTTCTATAGTGGCTAGGGTTTTGGTGCCACTGAAGTTGATGCTATGACCTGTGGCTTCCATGTGTTGGACTAGTGAGGAAGCGTGTTCCAGCTTTTTGACTGCATTTTTGTGTTCATCCAGACGGGTACTTATTCTTCTATTGGTCTGTCCAATGTATGTGGCCGGGCATGATGCACAGGGGACTTCGTATATGCCTTGGTTTTCCAGGTCGATTTGATCTTTGGGGTTTCTAAGGATGGCTACTATTTTTCTGTCTGCTTTGAAGGCAGTCTTGATGTGATGTCTGTGTAGTATCTTACTGATTTTGTCTGTAGTACCTCTTATGTAGGGCAGGACAGCTGTTCCATAGGTCTGTTCATCTTCTGGGTCTCTATTATGTCTCAGTGTGTTTTTGTGGATCAAGCCGGTGATTTTGCTTTTGTGGAAGCCGTTGGCTGTCAGTACTTTAGTCAGAGTGCATAGTTCAGTCTTAATGTGTGTCTTGTCTGCCAGGCGTTTGGTTCTAGTAATTAATGTTTTAGCCACGGAGTTTATCTGTACTGGGTGGTGGTGGGATTGGGCGTTGAGGTAGCGGTTAGTGTGTGTTTTCTTCTGGTATACGGTGTGTCCTAGTGTGCCATCTGTTTTTTTGTAGATTAGTACATCTAGGAATGGTAGTTGTTTGTTTGTTTCTGTTTCCATGGTGAACTTGATTTTGGGGTGTGTGCTGTTTAGGTGTGTTAGGAAATTGTTTAGGTTTTCTTTTCCATGGGGCCAAATCACAAATGTGTCATCGATGTATCTTAGCCATAGTTTGGGTTTGTGGATGGCATTAGCCAGGGCTCTGGATTCAAATTCTTCCATGAACAGGTTTGCAATGACGGGTGACAGTGGTGATCCCATAGGGGCTCCTTCAATTTGTTTGTATCTTTGTCCTTTGTATATGAAATATGTGTTGGTTAAGCAGTGTTCTGTTAGTTCCATGAGGTGTTTAGCTGGTTGGTATTTATTTTTGATGATTTCAAGGGTCTCTTTTATCGGGACTTGAGTGAATAGTGAAACCACATCAAAACTTACAAGTGGATCTTCTTGCTCCACATGTAGATCTTTGATCATTTCCAAGAAGTGGTATGAGTTTTGTACATGTGAAGCTGCTGTTTCAGCATGGGGCTGTAGCTGTTTTGCTAAGTGTTTAGCTAGGTTTTGTAGTGGTGCTCCTCTGGAGCTGACTATGGGTCTGAGAGGTATGCCTTCTTTGTGTATTTTTGGGAGGCCATATAGTTTGGGGCATCTGGAAGATTTTTCTCTTGGGATGATCGTCTGTTGGATCTCTTTGCTCATGTGACTGGTTATAATTTTCTTCTTGGTTAATTTTTCCAGATATGTGCTTGGGTCTGTGTTTATGGGTTTGTATGTGGGGTCTTGGAGTAGGTCTGTCAATTTTGTTTCATAGTCTTTTCTGTCCATTACTACTGTGGCATTCCCTTTGTCTGCTGGAAGAATGATTATGCTGCTATCTCTTTTCAGGGTTTGTAGCACTTTAATTTCTTCTTTCTGCAAGTTGCTTTTGGGTGGTTTGCTCGTGCATAGGATGGTGGTAACTTGGTGTCTTATTCTATCAGCTTCATCTGTATTTAATTTGGTTAGGCTGGATTCTACTGCACATATGATGGATTCTGTGGGGATTTTTTGGGGTGCTATAGCATAATTGAATCCTTTGGTTAGGACATCTATTTCTGTTTTGGTGAGTTCTCTGTTGGAAACGTTGTATACTAATTGTTTCAGGTGTTGTTGTGAGATGTTGGGGGTTTTCTTGTCATGTTCTAATTTCTTTAATTTTTTCAAGAGTTTATCATTTTTGTAAGTGGTTTCAGATTCAGCTCTCCAAGTTGTAAGTTGTTTTATCTTGTCCCAAAGTAGAGGGTGGATTTTGCTGCTCAATTCCAGGTGTAATGCTAGCAAATCTTTGTTTAACTGATCTAATTGGAATCTCTTGCTGTGGAGCTCGCTCATTAGTAGAGCCATTCCAAAAACAAAATCTCCACACCACAATCCAGGCAAACACCTGGGCACAGACAGATCCCCCCCGGATACCTCCAGCTCAAACACACCCCAACCAGGCACCCAGATGAAACCTAGCTTCCTAACTAATGATAGCCATCCATTTACCCGGAGCCAAGCTGCACTAAAGGCCTCCAATAAAGTAACACAACGTTGCCAGCCAATCAAGATACAAAAAGAGCCAAAAAACAGACAGAAGATATCAGAAACACCAATCAAGCAGAACACAACAAACTCCAAGACCAATAAACACAGACCAAGACTCCCAACCAATCAGGGTGAAGAAAAAAACCATTCTGGCACAGCAATAGGCTGCCCCAAATTTAAATCTGAAACCACTGTAAAAGTCTGACTCACAGATGAACACTATACAGAAGCCTGATGATGGCAGATGAGATTCTGCCGAAACGTTGCTACAACTTTAAAAGCACAACTATGATGATGTGGGAAAATACCCGAACAAAGCTGAATGCCATACATGTAAGTACCTGCGAAAACTTAGAATATAGATATATATTAAGTGCAGGAATGTTAATTGAATAACATAATATAATATAAAACCAAAACAGCCAAATTGCGAACGCCTAAGGCCCGGGTTGATAATTGCAGGGGCCTTCAACAGGTTCCCTGCACAGGCGGACACAGGCCTGGGTGCTTGCTGTTGTGCCACTGAGGTAATTAGGCTGTGAGGGTTAAGCCAACTATTTGAAATGTAATAAATAGCCTCGAATGCCAACAAGCCAAGACAAGGGTATAATAGTTCCCAGAATCTTGAAGGGAACCTGCTGCTCCAAGCAGAACTACCTCACACAGCTCGAGAATGAAAAGCAGGCGCGTAGCCACAAGGTTTTGACAGTTCAAAATGGCCTCCGGCTGTTAAAACTTTTGGCGCGCTCCTCAAAGTGGCAACTTCCCACCCTGAAACTAATGGCCGCCAGAGTTCTTTCTGTTAAGCTAACGGCGGGAAAGAGTGGAAGTTATCACAAATTCAAGTTCTCCACTTTGAAACAGCGTTTGGAGAGGGGGAAGAGCGATACGACTTGGTTTTGGAGCAAAAGGCTCATGCCGCTGACAGAATAAACGAAAAAAAAAAACGCTGCGGCAATCAAACTGGCAGGGGTAGAGAATTCAGCTGTAAAGAGGTGGTGTGGAGCAGCACCGAAGCCTCCCGCGGTTTTTGGGGGGCACGAATCAGCGCTTCCCCTAATCAGACCTGTCAGGCTGCAAAATCAATTTGGGATAGAAAGCTAGAGACAAACTGATTAACTATCAAACCTGCTGGCCACGAAAGAATTTTTCCTGTTTTGGTCAAGGAAGAATCAACAAGCACTGCCTATCTCTCATGAGGCTGAGCAAAAACTGGGGAATGCTGAGGAGGAGTCCCGTGGAAGAGGAGGAGTGTTCCACAAATTAAGCCCAGCCTACAAATGCAGAGACTGAAGCACCTCCCACTACTGGATGCTCTTCACAGTTCATAGGAGAAATGGTTGTCCAGACCCCTCTTAAAAGTTGGTCTCCCATAAGTAGTAATAATACCCTGGGATTATTGATAACACTGAAGAATTAGAGTACAATTCCCTGCAAATAAGTTAATTAGAAGGACGGTTGTTGTTTTTTACAAAATAGTTCCCATTGTTGAAAACCAATTTATATAAGATACTAGTACTTTTTCTGTTGACAGCAGGACAGTAGCTATAGGAACAATTCTGATTTTTACTGTAAACATAACTCATGGGTTTGTACCTCAAAAAATCCACTGCCACCTTAATTGTACAGGCAAAGAACTGCGGCGAGCAAGGAAAAGGTATTGGGCGTCCTTGGGGGTCTCTGCACCTTGTTGTTTCCTAGCAGACCTTTCATTACCCAAATAGGTGATGCTGATGATGTTACCTAGTTGGGAAATAAAAAGTCTTCAAGAAAACAACTAAGCTTAGAGAGCACCAAGAACCCACAGTTCTTCTCCTTCTCCTTCTTCTCCATCTCTCCTCCTCCTCCTCCTCCATCCTACTCCCTTCTAGCACTGATGCTGTTATTTAGTTGGGTAATAAAATGTTTGAAAGAAAGCAACCAAGCCAAGAGAGGACCAAAGCACCCCACAATTCAACCCTGAGCTATAACCTCTATTCATAAGGTTAGAAGAGACTGTTTGTGGCAGCCTGAAGCCAGTTTTTCAACTGCAATTCCAAAGAGACAGAAATAGAAGAAAGGAATTGAGAACACAACCACACATTTCAATGTGGAGGGCTACTGTTTTGTGACTGCTATTATTATGAATGTTTCCTTTTTTTCTGAATCACCCAGACTGCTCTCATTTCTCTGTTGGAAAAGCTGCAGGTCCAGATCTTGACCACCTCATCACTAAACAGGCACAAAGCAGCACCTTCCACCCATGAACATTTTACTGATTTTTTTATCTTTGCTGAAAAAAAGCCAATTTTCTTTCATCAGCTGAAAAGGAAATCAGTTTGGGGGGATAAAGCAGATCCTATCCCCATGTGGCATTAGCCAGGAATCCTCTGATTTTTGACTGAAACTTTCTAGCCCAAAGCTAATAAATATTTATGCAGTCCTAATGGGACTGATGAAATACAAGCCAATGGGTATCGTGTCTCCAATTGGCAGAGTTGATGAGTGATTAGAAATGGGTGGAGACAGTATGGAAAGCGTTTAACCATATCATTCCAATTTCTTCTGTACTTTATTCATTCCTTTGTTCAGCGGTGGGATTCAAATTTTGTAAAAACGGTTCTGTGGGTGTGGCTTAATTTGTGGGTGTGGCTTGGTGGCCTTGTGACTGGGCGGGCATAGCTTATTGGTCACATGGCCACATGGGCGTGGCTTGGTGCCCATGTGACTGGCAAACCAAGTACAAGTGGTCCTTGCTTAATGGCCAGTTGCTTACAAGTTGCTTACTATGGTTGCTTACATTTATCTCCCCAGAGCTACTTGACCTGTTTTTGGAGTTTTGACAGACACACACACACACACACACACTTCTAAACCTGCTATTCTTTGATTTTGTAAGAATGTCCTGCTGGAGCAGGGGGTTGGACTAGATGACTTCCGAGATCCCTTGCAGGCCAGCCCTAGATTGCTGTGCTTCAAAGTGTCTTCTGAAGCCAGCGTTTGTGTTCTTCCTTCCTCTTCTTCTTTTTTCTCTCTCTCTTCCTCCCTCCTTCCATGTATTTATCTATCCATTCATATATCTCATTCACTTTTTCCCCTCTCTCTTTCTTTCTTTCTTTCTTTCTTTCTTTCTTTCTTTCTTTCTTTCTTTCTTTCTTTCTTTCTTTCTTTCTTTTTCTTTCTGTCCTTTCCTTCCATCCCCCCTTTCTTCCTTTCACTTCCTTTCTCTCTCTCTCTTACTTTCTTTCCTTATTCTCTTTCTTTCTTGTCTCTTCCTTCTCTTTCTCTCTCACTTTCTTTTTCTCCCCTTTCTCACTTTCCCTCTTTCTTTCTCTCTGTTTCCCCTCTCTTTCTATCTCTCCCCTCTCTTTCTTTCTTTTACTTTCTGTCCCTTCCTTCCAGCCCCCCTTCCTTCCTTTCACTTCCTTTCTCTCTTTTTCTTTCTTTCTGGCTCTTTCTTTCTTTCTCTCCCTTCCTCTTTCTTTCTTGCACTTTCTTTTTCTCTCTCTCTTTCTCTCCCTTCCTCTTTCTCTCTTGTTCTTTCTTCCATCCATCTCTCTCTCTCTCTCTCTCTCTCTCTCACACACACACACACACACACACACACACGAGCGGGCGGCAGGAGAAGAAGTAAGCAAGCAGCCCCGGGAGTTCCCCCTGCTTTCGGAGCATCCCTGCTGCCACTTGCTTCTCCTGGGTGGCAGAGTCGGTGGTGGTGGCATTCCGAAAGGAAGGGGGAACCCTTGGGACTGCTCCCTTCATGCGGCAGCGGCAGTGGTGGCACTGGGCAGTGGTACTCTGAAAGGGAGGGGGGAACTCCCGGGACTGCTCCCTTCATGCGGCAGTGGCAGTATCACTGGGCAGCAGGGCTCTGAAAGGGAGAGTGGAACCCCTGGGACTGCACCCTTCATCCAGTGGCAGCGGCAGCAGCATTGGGCAGTGGTGCTCCAAAAGGGAGGGGGGAACCCCCAAGACTGCTCCCTTCATGTGGCAGTGGCGCTGGACAATGGCACTCTGGAAGTGAAGGGGAACCCCTGGGATTGCTCCTTTCATGCAGCAGCAGCTCTGGACAGTGGCACTCCAAAAGGGAGGGGGAACCCCCAGGATTGCTCCCTTCATAAGGTGGCACTGGTGGCACTGGGCAGTGATGCTCCAAAAGGGAGGGGGAACCCCCAAGTCTTCTCCCTTCGTGCAGTGGTGGTGCTGGGTGGATTTGGCAGCTACCATAAGCAAGCAGCCCCAGTGAGTTCCTGGCAGCTACGGGGAGCACGTCCACCACCCCTCTCAGCCCCAGCACAGCAGAGACAGTGAACGGCCATGAAATGCTCCAGCTGCCACCATTGCTGCATAACCCTGAGGCCCACAAAGGCCCTGGGTCAGTGAGAGGAAGCCTGGGTCAGTGACGGGGGGCCCGGATTGACGAGGGGAGGCCCCAGGTTGGAAAGGGGAGGCTTGGCAAGCACCAGGTCACTGTGTGGAGGCCCCGGGTTGGCAAGGGGAGGTGTGGTAAGCCCCAGGTCAACAAGGGGAGGCCCCAGGTCAGTGAGGGGAGTCATGGCAAGCTCCCAGTCAGTGACGGGAGGCCCCAGGTCAGTGAGGGGAGGCCATGGGTCAGTGAGGGGAGGCCCCAGGTCAGCAAGGGGAGGTGCAGCAAAGCCCAGGGGTGGCGGCGAGGGGAGGGCTGGGGAGGGCTGGGCCTTTCAAGTGGTGGGAGGGAAGGGGCAAAACAAAAGGCAAGTGGTGGTGGTAGGGGAAAGGCGATCAGGTCTTGCACTCACCCAGGGAGATAATCAGATCAGGCAAGACCGCAGCAAAAGGCAGGCAGCAATGGCTGGCTTGGCAAGCAGGCTGTAGGGATGTGCATGTGCACGATAGTGTCATGCCCCTGGTGGAGACTGACTGAAGAAGAGGAGGAACAGCCAACAGGGAGTGGGAGTGTGGCTCCAGAGGTGGTGGAGGAGGCTGGGGAAGGGCAGAAGCTGGCTGAGCAATCAGAGGAGGATCCAGGCCCATCCCCTATCCATCCTAGGTCACGCAGGGAGGAGAGGATCAGGGAAAAGCGAGGTCTACTTGAGATTACCATGATCCTCCTCGTGGCTTGCAGCTGGGAGGTATATATATAAGTTTGTAACTATGCAGTTAGAATTGCTGGAGTCAAAGTTTAGTGTTTATCTTTGCTGGCATTCTTCCCATAGACTCTCCTCAGTTATTTTCCTGGAGTTTACGATTAGTTATCTTGGCTTGCTTCAGAACTCTTGTCAATGCGGTTTGTTTGGGTTTTTTTTTGCCTCATTATTTACTTTTGTGACTTTAAACTGTGCCTAAAAAAATAATGAAGTAAGTTGAAGGCCTTACCAGTCTTTAATGTATGTTTTGGGTTTTGGGTTATTTTGAGAGACTATGGGTCAGCACATTTTGACTCCAGCCACCCCTTCAACTTATTTTTGCTTTTTGTGGGGTGACCATGGATCAGCTCAGAGCAGAGATTGCCCAGTTAACCCAGCAAGTGGCTCTTTTGACTGCACAGGTGGCACAAATGCAAGCTGCCCGGCCACACCGAAAGTGCCCAGTGGCAGTGCCAGATAAAATTGATGGTTCGTGGACTACCGGTGGCAGGACAGGGGCGTACAGAGGTGGAGAAGCCCAGCTGTGGTCTTCGAGCACCTTTTCCCGCATTTGGAGCGATCCCTTGAGGATACATGAAACCTGAAGAGATTCGTGTCAGTGTAGAGGACCTCTGGGTTGCAGTGTGGGGGAAGGCAACCCCCCGGCAATGAAGGGAAGAGCCTTCTGAGCTCAGCGCGAACGAGCCAGCCGCCAGCATATGACAGCTCCAAAGTCCGGTCTGCCACTGATGTGATTAAGCGAGAAGTGACAGTTTGTAAGATCGGATGCAGAAGGATTACAGAAGTGGAGAGTGAGATTGGCATCAGATTCCCTTTCCCTTAATATTTTGAACACGACTGCATTGAGGAGGAGGCTCTAAGCGAAGAAGAATAAGACAGTGAACTTAAAACCGTTGGCAGAGAGAAAAGGGAAGAGAGAAGAAGAAGGAAGAGACCAACGGAAGTCTGGCAAAGACTGATTGCAATTAGTCAGCACGTCCCTCGACTCTGCCCCCGGTGCATCCAGGAAGAAATACAATAAGTTAAAAAACGCCAGCCTCAATCCCAACAGGAACTCTCCCTTGGCATTAATGCCTCAAGCTTTTGTCTACTGATTTCCTAAAGCTAAAGTAAACTCTTCTTTTTTTGTACCCTTCCTATTTTTTCTCTCTTGGTCTTTCCTTTTTCTCTATAATATCTCTCAATTTAAAAATTTGTCTACTTAAAAGAGGTATATTGTTTGCTATAAATATAAGCAATAACGGATAAGAGTGTTTTGAATACTTAATATCTTTAAGGACTGTAAAACACTGCTGGCTTAGAATAATCAGAATATTTAATATTAATATATAACATAGGATAAAGATTTATATAGAGTTAGAAACTCTAGAATTGTTTTAAAGCTGTAACTGAGTTTGATTTGATACAATATTGATTTATTAGCTGTTAAATATACTCATACTTGGCATATAAATTTATCATAGAGAATACTATATGGTATTGGATAACGTTCTATAACACGGGAACATAGACTGCCTAAACAATGTACTGGACTGAAGAAATAGAATTAAAATAACTTGATTGGGTAACCCTAGTAAATAGACTTGAAACTTCATTCAAGGGGAAATAACACCGAATGGTGATTTGGGACAATATAATTAGTATAGTCCAACTGCAAAAACAAATTTTAAAAGAGATGACCTCCACAACAACCACGGCCCTGAAAACGGGAGGGAAGACCACTCCGACCCCAACGACCACCTTGACATCGGCCTCTCCAACAATTCAGTAAACTATTGAAGAATCCCTGATAGGAGAAAAACAACCGAGTGTTACCAAAGCTAATATAAAAGCTACATTAATATTCCTGCAAGAATCAATGTCCAAGATGCAGGAGATCATGATCAAGAACCACAGCGAGACTAGAGCGGACATCAGTCAACTAAAGGAAGAGATGGGAAAACTGAAAGCGGAGATGAAAGCAGATATACTGAAGGTGGAGGATAAGATTGGGACGATGCAACAGGCTATGGAAAGAAACAAAATAAAGATAAAAGAAATAGAGACAAGGACAGAACGAATGGAGAAGAACCTAGAGCGGGCAGACGAGGAATTTAAAA
Source organism: Pseudonaja textilis (assembly GCF_049901715.1). Lineage (NCBI taxonomy): Eukaryota > Metazoa > Chordata > Lepidosauria > Squamata > Elapidae > Pseudonaja > Pseudonaja textilis. The sequence continues at coordinate 1,100,659 of NC_142001.1, read as the reverse complement.
TTGTAACTAGAGAAACGGAAGAATCCTTGGTTCAATTAGAAATGGACAGAGCAGTGGCATATTTGAGATTCCAGAATGTGGAGGAATTGAAGAATGAAGAACTAGAACAATTAATGGCAGGACTATTGGCCGAACTGTTAGAGAAAGAGAAGGATGACTTACTCAAGGAATTCGATGAAGTTTACAGGGTTAGTACCAGTTATGCAAGATGTCACAACTGCCCAAGGGAGATCCATATCCACTTTACAAGAACATGTGTGAGAGACTGTCTAGAGATGATAGAATAACATACAAGGGCAAAGAGATCACAATTCTTAAGCAAATCCCAAGAAAAGTGAGGGTCATAAGGCAAGATTACAAATTTTTAGCTAATTATCTAAACAAAAAAGAAATCCCATTCAAATGGTTAATCCCGGAAGGGATGCTAATAACATGGAAGGGAAGGAAAATTAAAATAGACTCCATAGAACAAGCACAAGACTTCCACGAACAGCTAATAAGCACGGATGATCAACACTCTAGGGAGGAAACCCAAAGGAATCTACAGGAGGACCGTAACCGTTATAGGAATAAAGAAGAAAGACCCTCTCAAAACCAAGGGAAAGACAATCCACAACAGGAGAAAGAAGAAATTACCTGACATCAACCACAAGAAGAGAGCCGGATAGTTACAAGACAAAAAGTGAAACAGATCTAGTTAAATGGAGGAAGGAAAGAAACCTCTTTCCATCAATATAAACAGTTTAAACTCAATATCTAAAAGGAAAAGGATACTAACCAAACTAATTAAACAAAATGCCGATATAATTTGCTTACAAGAAACACATATTAAGAAAGATGAGGAAAGATATTTAATCTGTACGAAACTTGGGAAATTATTCATGGCACCAGCAGACAAGCACAAAAAGAAAGGTATTGCAATATACGTGAAAGATGATTTAAAAGCAGAGCTAATTTGGTCGGACCCGGAAGGAAGAACTCTGGTTGTACAAATTTCGATCAATCTCATTACATTTTTACTGGTAGCAATTTACACCCCAAATGATGAACAAGGTAAATTCTTTACAGATCTCCACCAAAAAATAATAGGTTTTGAAAAAAGCAACATTTGTATGATAGGTGACTTTAACTCTATTGCTGACTATTGAAAAGATCATAGTAATGAGAGTAAGAATAAAAAAGGAAAAAGAGAACTTTCTAAGTCTTGTAAGGATATGATGAAAGAACTGAACTTAGTAGATACCTGGAGAAAATTAAATCCAGAAGAGAAGCAATTTACTTATTACTCTAACCCACATAAAATATGGACAAGAATAGATATGGCTTGGATGAATGGTGAATTAGTAAATGAAGTAAAAGAAATTGAAATTCTACCAAACGAATGGGCCAACCATAACCCAATTCAAATAATTTGGAGAGGCAGAAGAAAACCAAAGAAAAGATGGGCATTAAACACTCATCTAATAAACGAAGAAGAGTATATTAAAAAGTTGAAAGAGGAACTTATTTTTTTTTAAGGAAAATAATAATGAAACAACCTCGAAACAAAATATTTGGGACACAATGAAGGCAAGTATAAGAGGAATAACAATCTCTTATAATGCCATGAGAAATAAAAGAAAGTATGCCCAACAAAGCAACCTACAACAAGAAATTAAAGATTTAGACGCCCAATTACAAAAAAAAAAAATAAACAAAACCAATGAATACAAAACCAGCTTGTAACAACTAAACATAAATTGAATCTACTGGAAAAGAAAAATTGGAGATAAACGTGAAAATGACCAAACAAATTTATTTTGAGCACGCAAACAAACCAGGAAGATGATTAACCCATAAACTTTAAAAAGGGAAAGAAAAGAGACTGATTCACCAACTAATGGATGAGATGGGCAATTTGCAACATGAGATAGAGAAGAAAAAAGAGATTACTCACAAATACTTTGGGAAATTATATAAAAAGGAAGAAGTTAGCGGGGATAAAATAAGGAATTACCTAGAGGAAATGAACGATAAAGCAATTGGAGAAGAATGGATAGAATTACTAAATAAAAATATTACATGGCCTGAATTGAAGTCAGCAATAGAGAAGCAAAGCAACAATAAATCGCCAGGACCAGATGGGATTCCAGCAGAATTATATAAAATAATTATGGAACAAATTGGACCACTGATGTTGGAAGTGTTTAACAAGGTACTTTTAGCAGCCAAGATGCCGGACTCGTGGAGGGGAGCTTTGATTTCACTGATCCCGAAGGCAGATGCAGACCACAGATATATTAATAATTATAGACCGATCTCACTCCTAAACGCAGATTACAAACTATTCTTCTATTATAACTAATAGATTAAAACAAGTTTTAAATTCACACATCCATGAAGACCAAAATGGATTCCTCCCTTTTCGACAAATAAAGAACAACCTAAGAACAGTAATAGACATCTTAGAATTTTACGAAGCCCATCCGGAGAAACAAGTCGCACTTATGTTTTTGGATGCAGAAAAAGCATTTGATAATCTAAATTGGCATTTTCTAATTCAAAAAATCTATAACATGAATCTCGGCACCAAATTCGAAAATATTATAACCACAATTTATGACACTGAACAGGCTAATATTTTATTAAACGGGGAACGAACTAGTCCAATAAAAATAGAAAAAGGTGTTAGACAAGGCTGCCCCCTCTCTCCTTTGCTCTTTATATTCACCCTAGAATCACTCCTGTCACGTATTAGGCAACACTCTGAAATTAGAGGATTGAGGATTAAATCAGAAGGGTACAAACTACAAGCATTCACTGATGACATGGTCTTCTTCCTGGAGGAACCTATAGAAAAGGGAAATAACTTATTAGAAGAATTAGAACAATTTGGAACGGTCGGAGGACTCAAAATTAATAGGAAAAAAACAAAATTAATGACCAAAAACTTAACAGAAGACCAGAATAAAGAGTTAGAGGTATTGATGGGTATGCAGGTGACAAAAAAAGTCAAATATCTAGGAATATGGCTAACACCACAAGGTAAATCACTTAAAGAAAACAACTATGACAAATTACTTCAACAAGTAAAGAAAGATTTAGAATCCTGGAGCAAGTTGCAGCTTTCTTTACTGGGTAGGATTGCATCAATTAAGATGAATATACTACCAAAATTTTTATACCTATTCCAGACAATTCCAATCAAATTAAATAAACATTTTTTTGCAGAATTAAATAAGATAACTCTAAAATTTATTTGGCAGGGGAAGAAAGCCAGGATCAAAATAAAAGCATTACAAGATCTGAAGAGTAGAGGAGGATTAGCCCTCCCAAATTGGGAAATATATCATACGGCAGCTACATTATTATGGCTAAAGGATTGGGTGAGCCTATCTAATAAAAGAACATTATTACTAGAAGGTCACGATATGCAGAGAGGGTGGCACACTTTTTTGTGGGATGTGGGGAAACCCAAGCAATCATACTTTCATAGACATCTTATCAGGGACTCTCTTTTAACTAATTGGAAAAAAGTGTGCAAAAAACATTATCTAAAAATACCAATTTGGCTATCTCCAATAGAGGCAATGGTACACCCTAATAATTTGGACATCTCAAAAATGATCAAATATAAAGAGTTATTAGATCTACAAGGAAAACTGAAAACACGACAAGAATTGCAAGAACGAGGATTTATAATTGATCAGTGGGTATACCTTCAAACCCACAGTAGATATAAACAAGACATTAAAGAATTCAGAATCTATAACAAATTGCAGCACTTAGATAAAATTTTATTAGGACCAAACCAAAAAAAATATATCTAAATTTTACAAATATTTACTGGAAGTAGAATTAGAACAAGAGATAGTCAAAGGAAATATGATAGCTTGGAGTAGGAACATGGGACGGAGTATTACACTAACAGAATGGGAAAGGATTTGGAACAGAAACAACAAGATTACAAAATCAGCAGCCTACAAAGAAAATTCATACAAAATGTTTTACAGATGGCATCTGCCCCCTTCGAGGTTGGCAAAAATGCACCCCAACACGAGTCCAAAATGCTGGAAATGCAAAAGCATTGACGGTACCTTCTTCCACATATGGTAGTCATGAAAGGAATCTCAGAAATACTGGCAAAAAATTAGGAAATGGCTGGAGGAGATAACTAAGGAACAAATTGAATACAAACCAGAGTCCTTCCTTTTAGGGATTTTTGATAAACAATTATCAAAAAACCCGAAGTATATAATAATCCATATTCTAACTGCGACCAGATTAGCATTTGCTCAGTGCTGGAAATTACCTTCCACACCCACTGAACAGATGATCATCCAGGAAATTTTAGAGTGCGCCGAAATGGACAAATTAACTCTAACACTAAAAAATAAAGAATCCTCAACTTACTACACCAACTGGAATCCTTGGTATAACTGGCTAAACCAAAGATAGACCACTGCAAAGATAATTTTAGATGAGGGCATCCCAAGTATAGATACCGATAAGTTGTGCTTACGATACATTTGAAGAAGAAAAGATCTTACAGACCATCAAAAAAGATACTGTTCTATTTTAAATGTTTACCCTTCTTTATTCCCCCCCCCCCCTTTTCCCATGTTTTCTTCTCTTTCCCTGCATTTCTCCCTGTCCTTTCACTCTTGGCCGCTGTCAAGGCCTTGTTTTTCTTTCTTTTTCCTTGTACATATGCTGTAGATGTGTCATTTTTTTTAATTGTAAAACTAATATTTTTTTTTTTTAAATGATGGTTCGCTCGCCCAGTTTCCAGCATTTTGGGGCAGTGCCAGTTTTACATGAGCCTTGGGCCTGAGGACTTTCCCGCTGACCGGGATAAGGTGGGGGTTTTGATTAGTTTGTTGTCAGGCTCTGCAGCACATTGGGCGACGCCTCTGCTGACACTGCCCAACCAGGTGTTGGAAAATTACGCCGAGTTTTGCCATCAGTTTCAGGCCATGTTTGAGGACCATGTTCGAAGCCAAACAGCAAACAGACATTTGAGAGAGTTGAAGCAGAGGTGTGGCTCATTCATGGATTATATTGCTAGATTTCAGGTGGTTGCTCAGGATGTACAATGGAATGAGGCAGCACTATTAGACCAGTTCCAGGAGGGTTTGTCATAGGAGCTCCTGAATGAGTTGGCGCGCACTGAATGTCCTTGCACCCTTCAGGAGCACATGCATTTGTGTCTTCGTATCAATGCTAGACTTCAGCAGCGGCGGGTGTGACGACGGACAGAGACCGTATCTGTTTCCAGCAAGATGGTGCCCTTGGTGGAAGTGCCTTTAAAGGGAGGAACCCATGCAGTTGGGAGCTGGCCGCCCTCGCCTGACTCAAGTAGAAAAGAAGAGACGTCGTCATGATGGTTTATGCCTCTATTGTGGCAATCGAGACCATTTTGCGGCCAAGTGTCCTGTTAAGACATCCACACCAGCAGCGCCTGCGGTGGCGGGAAACAAGCATCACTCGGCCTACGGGGATCTGTAGGTCAGGGTGTAAAGTCCTTAGGCCCGCCATCTTCACCAACCTTGCCACCTCCTCCACCTTTGACATCTCCACCACAATTGTTATTGGTGAAGCATCTTGTGCTGAAAGCAAGTGTGTTTGTGCCTGGTGTGGGAGCGGTGGAGATCCAAGCCTTAGTCGACTTAGGGACCACACCCAATTTCACGGATGCTCATTTTGTAGAGCAGTGGTTCATTCCTCAGCAACAGGTGTCCCCGCCAGTAATGGCAGAGACTATCGATGGTTGTGCCCTTCGATCGGGACCTGTGGTTGATGCAACCAAAGCCCTTTGCATGTGTATTGGGCAGCATGTGCAAAAAACATGTTCTACGTTACCGCAGTGCCTCATTTTCTGGTGGTGCTGGGTTTTGAGTGGTTACAGGCCCATGATCCCACAGATTGTCTGGTCATCTGGAGCTGTGCAGTTCCTTGAGAGGAAGTGTGCCAACCATTGCTTGCGCTCATGCAGGGAGTGTGGCTACGCCCATGGACCTGCGGAGTTGGTGGACTTTGCTGATGTGTTTGGGGAGAAGGAGGTGGATCAGTTGCCTCCGCATCGGGTGTATGACTGTCCAATCGACTTGTTGCCCAATGCAAAATTGCCGATGGGTCGGATATATTCTCTGTCGGATCCGGAGTTGGCCGCTTTGCGGGATTTTATTGACAAGAACCTCCGGAAAGGGTTTATCCGGCCTTACTTTTGAGACATGGTGGCACCACCTGGAGGGGGTTCGTCACCAAATTGAGGTTCGGAAGAATCATCGCAATTTGGAACACCTATGTGCAGCTCAGACATCGAACCAGCATCAGGTGAGATGGTCCTTATTCTTTGCTCGATTTGATTTCCGGGTGACCTATGTTCCGAGTGGAGGGAATCAACGCGTCGCTGCCCTATCTCGGAAGCCCGAGTATACCCGAAGGGAGGATAAAATCTTGCCCCGGATGGTGATTCTGTTGGAGTGGTTTGCAGCTACCAAGGAGCCTGTGGACCTCCGAGTGAGGATTCAGGAGGCACAGTGGCAGGACCCATTGGTAGCAACTTGACATCAAGAATTGGATGAGAATGGGAGACAAGAGACTCTTTGAGCATATATTGGGGACCTGTTGCGGTTCCATGATCGCATTTATGTACCTGGAGGTCCTCTTCATGGCCTTATCCTACATCAATGTTGTGGTAGTCCGGCGGCAGGACACTTTGGGGTGTTCAAAACACTGCATCTCATCTCTAGGACATTTTGGTGGCCAAGACTTAAACATGATGTGTTGGGATATGTGGCATCCTGTGGGATCTGTCACCAAGCCAAGTATGCTCCTGGTGCGCCCCCTGGTCTCTTGCAACCCTTGACCATGCCAGAACGACCGTAGGGGGCAGTTTCATTGGATTTCATTGTTGAGTTACCACCATCGAATGGTGCCACAACCATTTTGGTAGTGGTGGATATTTTGACTAAAATGGCCCACTTTATTCCGTGTGTGGGTTTTTTATTGGCCAAGATAACATCTCAATTGTTTATCTCCCATGTTTTCCGTTTACATAGGTTACCAGACTACATGGTATCAGATCGGGGGGTACAATTTATGGCATGCTTTTGGCGGATCCTACTTGCGAAACTGCAGGTTTGGGCATTTCTGTCATCTGCTCATCACCCAGAAACTGATGGAGGGACAGAGAGAGTGAATGCTATTTTGGAGCAGTACCTCCATTGTTTCAGCAATACTCAATAAGACAATTGGGTGGAAGTGCTGCTGGTGGCAGAATTCGCTTATAACAATGCTCAACATGCATCCACCCGTGTGTCCCCTTTCTTTGCTAACTATGGGTTTCATCCACGACTTTTCCCTTTAGCCCCATCTGATTCCACAGTACCAGCAGTGGATATGTTCTTGCAGGAGTTAAAAGCTACACCTAATATATTGTCACCATGAATGACGTGGTAGTCGGAATTCCTGGCTGCCTACAACTACAAATTGACCTACCGACCCAGAAAGGACATAAACCATGCTGACGCGCTTAGCCGTTGCCCTCTACCTGACATAGAAGACGACCCAGCACCAACCACATCGACCCTTCAAATAGAGACATTAGAAAACCTACCCATAATGGCAGCAGACATCGCTAAGGAAACAGCTAGAGACAAAAACCTGATGCAGATTTTAAATTGGGTAGGAAAAGGATGGCCAGAAATTGAGATCGACGAGACTGCCAAACCATTCTGGAATAGACAAACAGAACTCTCAATGCTTAAGGGGTGCGTACTATGGGGGGATTGGGTGGTCATACCAGACAATTATAGGAAACACATACTAGAATTGTTACATGAGGGACACCCGGATATTGTAAAAATGAAAGCCCTGGCAAGGAGTTATGCCAGGGATGGATAAGAATATAGGGGATTGGGTGGCAACATGTAAAAGCTGCCAGGAATTGAGGCCAGCACCCTCCACAGCAACATAACATGAATGGGAAACACCAAGGGGACCATGGTCAAGATTACACATTGATTTTGCAGGCCCAACCAAAGGACACACATTTCTAAGAGTCGTAGATGCTTACTCCAAATGGCTAGAGGTAAGCATCATGCACTCCATCACAACAGAAGCTGTCATTAGACAGCTCAGGAAATTTTTGCAACACATGGATTGCCGGATTTAATTGCATCCGACAACAGGCTATAATTCACGGCAACAACATTTGAGGGATTTCTAGCACAACAGGGGATAAGGCATGCAACAGGGGATAAGGCATGCACTGACAGCGCTGGGACACCCAGCCACGAACGGACAGGTGGAATGCATGGTACGTTACATGAAGGAAACATTACAAAAGCTGGGGCCTGGGGACACACAAGAAAAGATAGATAAGCTACTAAGCATTCAGCACATGACACCCAGTGCCACAACAAATAAAAGCCCAGCAGAGTTACTAATGGGGAAGAAACTAAGATCACACCTATATAGCCCAGAAAAACCAGCAGACTCCTCCAGTAATTGCTGCATATTTCAAATGGGACCCAGTATGTGCAAAAAATCTCACAGGAGAACCACTCTGGATACCAAAAAAGCAAAAGAAACTCAGATAACTGGATCCCATTCATACAGGGTAGACACCGTGGACGGAAGAAGCTGGAGGAGGCACATTGACCAGCTCAGATCTAGAGTCATGAAGGGTGACCCAAACAAAACCTCAGAAGAGGGGGGGAGACCCCTCAAACAAACAAAACAAACCCAGGGAAGGAGTGGGAAATCTCTCACAAGCAAAACACAAGTAGGAAGGGAGGGGGAGACCCTCCATGAGCAAGAGAAACACTAAGCCCGGCTGGGAAATGCAAACACGTACCTGAGACCAGGGAAGAAGAAGACAGGTCAGGAAGACAGGAACGGGTCCAGAAGGATAGCGGCAAAGCAGTCCCTAGTGGGAGTGGCCAGGCTGACTCAACCAGCCAGGAAATTCCTGGCAGGAGCAGCATGGCCGACTCAACCTTCCAGGACATTCCAAGAAGATGAACGGGAGGAACAACAGATCCATCCGAGCAGTCCAGGAGCCAAACTGAGACTGAGCTGCGCAGATCCAGTAGAACCCATAAAAGCCCCGCCTACTACATCATTACCTACGGTAGGAGAGCCTCCTCTTAGTTGAACTGGACCAGGTGGGGAGGGGTGTTATATATTAGCATACTTACCTGTAATTGGTCGGTCCGTGGCAGCAGGAAATTTGAAGAGCTGTCACTGTCCACAGTCTCAAGCCCAACGATAAAAAGGGCTGCCGCTGTTTCTTCAGGTGCTCAGTCCTAGGAGGAAGTAAAAACAATTGACAATCATGCTGGTGTCCTGAATCTCATTCCTGCAACTTAACAGTTGTAATTTCAAAAGGTCACTAAACAAACTATTTTAAATTGAGGATTATCTGTAGTAAAAATGAAAAATCAAAGCTTATGCTTGCACAGAGATCGAAAGGGTGAAGGAACCATTGCTAAGATGAATCACTTATTAAGCAAAAACAAGATTTCTCTCTGAAAAGTTGCACAGAACTTCTGCAGACTTATTTTTTAATTTTTTTAAACTTTTATCTTGATACAAATGAATCAAACCATCCATCCAACCATCCAAAGTGACCATCCATCTTTTCTCTGGTTGAAGACATAGCCTGTCCCTTCCATTTCAAGCCATATTATTTACATCCTTGTAATAATCAGTTTTGGAAGAGTCTATGGAGATTCTCAGTCATCCAGGTCATGGCTGTCCCAAAGGTGCTTTTTCAAGAGACGGCTGGGCTTTTTTGGTTTCCTTTGAAATCATTTTGTGTCTCATCCAAGAAGCTTCTTAGATGAGAAGCAAAATGTCTTCAAAGAAAAACAAGAAAGTAGTTGCCTCTTGAAAAAGCACCTTTGAATAGTATGAAAGAGCAGCGAAAAACAGAACATATTTTAAGGATTTTAGAGCAGATTTTAAAATTGACTGAATTAGGAGAGATGACAAAATTAACTGCCTTGATTACAGACAATGGACTAGACAACTTTATAAAGGATTGGAAGCTGTTTGTAGACTTTCTACATGTTAAATACAATAATAGATAGTTTAACAGGGATTTCAAAATTAGTATAATGTTTGGGGTAACCATTAACTGGTTTGTTTTACATATATATTATGATTAAATGTTGGGTCGATTTAATTATTAGACAGACTCATTTGGAATATTTGTTTATTTAATATAATATTTTGGTTAAATGAGGATGGGAAAGCTCATAACTATGTATTGATCCATTATGTAAGTGGGAAAGAACCTATAAGGGTTTATTTATTTACTTTTCAGCATCCAGCCAGGGTGGGTTTTTTAATGTTCAATGTTAGATCAATTTTTGACATTTGTTTTGGGTTTTCTTTTCTGTGCACAATAAAATTTTTTCTCATTGTTAGTATTGGATGTTCATTTTCTGTTTATCTGTTTATTCTCACTTACGAATAAATAAATTAATAAAGAAAAACCCAGGATGGTGTTTCACTGTTGTTTCCAGTATGTTTTAATTAACTTTTCTAATGTGTTCTGCTATGGTGCCCAATAAGAGTGGCTTAAGAGAATTGAAAGTTGTCTTTTCCCCTTCCCCTCCACCCCTTACAGGTTTTATTTGGGGAGAAATCAAAGAAATGTGGGATGGCGGCTTTAACGAATACGTGCACGACTGGTGGAACCTGATGGATTTTGCAATGAACTCTCTCTACTTAGCAACCATTTCTCTGAAAATTGTCGCCTATGTCAAGGTACCATAAATGAGTGCAGTGCATATATTTCTTCTGCATTACTGTTTTTTATAATTCTTCTGTTAAATGACAAGGAAATTGCTTTGGAGTTCTTATTCTTCTCCAAAAAGCTGAAGGAAATTTCTGCAAAACCCTAAGTACATTGTCATTTAGCTTTGCTCTTAGACGTGTGTGCATGTGTGTGTGTGTGCACGCACGCATATGTACGTAAGTGTGTTGTCTTTCATTGTGCAGTCATCTCTCAGGTCATCTCTGCTATTTGCTTAGTTTCCCCAGCTTCCTTTAAAAAACCCAAGTGAAAAATAGCAGGAAACAGGGATGACACAGAGGAATAAAACAAATTCAAATAGATACAAACAAAAGAGAAATCTATTGTAAGGCAAACGGAAAAGTAGAGGATGAAAAATGTAAGCTGTTTGCAGAGAAAATAAATAGGAAAATGTTTTTTGGACAGTTTTACTATGGATAAGAAAATGTGCATCCATGGCTCTGTTGCATCCCTTTGTGAAGAATGGAACGATTCACCATGGCTAACTTGCCATAGCCAACTCATTTTGCTACAGCCAATCCATTGCAGGACAACTCACAATGGACAATTCCATGCGGGATGAATCAACATGATAAGTGTTATCAGCCAGTTCCTTTGACGTTATTTTGATTTTTGTCAATGGAAATGATTTGAAGAAACAGTGGTGGATAACATTGATTGCCTTGAATTATCCTCAGGGGTGGGTTTCTACCGGTTCTGTCCACCTGTGTAGAACTGGTAGCTCTGAAGAGCAGCAGACATAGAACCGGTTCTATGTCTGCTGATGTTTTTGCCCACCCACCCATCTGGGCTCTTACCTGATCTTTATTTCCTGATTTTTCAACTTCAGCTGCTGAATGAGGCACAGCTGCAGTTAAAAAAGCAGGAAAAGAGGACTGTTTCAAAGGCTGCGTCTCTGCACACAGCATGCTGATGACGATTTACAGGCGCGTGGCTCACAGCATGCAGGGAAGCTTGTAAATCCCGAACCGGTAGTTAACCCTGTCGTATCCCAGCCTTGGTTATCCTGTGTGGAATTGTCTGTGGTGAACTGTCTCACAGCAAGATGGCCATGGAGAGATGACTTTGTTTAGTTGGCTATGGCAAGTTGTCTTAGATCTATCTCTATGGCCCTTAAAGGAAATAGTTCTTACAGAGAACCTCTGCAAATGCTTTTGGCTCTTCTCCTTCTGATGCAAATCCATATATTTTCTTAGTTTTAACTTCTTTCAGGGTAGCATTTTGATGCATTGTTACTACCCTAAGTTTACCCTGGTTTGCCCCACCTAAGATCAGGAGAGAAGTAGCAGCAGATGCTAAGAGAACTAAGCAAGAGAAGGGCCCTCAACATCCTCTGAACAGACATAAGTCCAAGCCTGCCGACTCAGACTTAGGAACAGCTTTATGGCAAGAACAAAAGTTCTTGAGGGTACACAAGAATAAAACCGAATTAAAAAAAAGAGGAAGGAGACCATTGAGGAAGGAATAACATTAAAGGAGGATATGGTTGAAGGAACTGACTTCCCTTATACTACCTGGAGGACCCTGAACAGATTGAGAGTCGGAGTGCTTAAATTAAAACCAATATGCTAAAGTGGCAGCTCTTAACAGATCACAATACTCTATGTGAACGTGGAGAAACACAGTCTGGCCCATCTGCTGGCATGTGGGCTACTACCAGAAACATGTATCGATAGTGACTTATTTTTGACCAATGACAAATCTAAGAAAGTGGCTTCATTCTCTCAGTTAAAAGTTTTATGTAGACATTGAAGAAGAAGAATTAGGGGATTTCTGGTTTGCAGCGCTTCGGGGCAGGCAGGAATCCACAACCGTGCGCGGTTTCTGCCTGCACTCGCTGCCCGAGTGCCCCGAGTCACCCGGCTTCGGGGCTAGCCACCTCCGTAGAAGGTGGCGAAGACAGGGGGATCTGGCAGGGTCGAGAGATATTGCACCTCTCTTCCCTAGCCGGCTAAACCCGCTTTTCTGAAGGCAGCTGAGTGGCAGTCAGAAATGGCTGCCACATATAAGAGCTCAGCCAGGAAAAGAAAGTGCAGGAGGAGCTGTGAAGAAGTGAAAGTGTTTTTTGCTGACTGGGATAAAGTAACAGCGAAAGTGCCCTGGAACTTAAAACTTGCCAAAGATACATCGTTTCCAGAGTTTTACAAGCGGCGAATGGAAGTTAAAGGAAAAGTTTTTTTTTCTTTTCACTCTTTTTCCTAACATGACAGCGATAGAACTGCAAGAGAAATCGGGAAACCCTCACTGGAGGTAATTAAATGCTAAAGGGATAAGGATTTCTGAACATTTAAAGAAAAATCTTTTTTTCTGTAAGTAGGAAGGGAGAAGAAAAAAAATTGGAGCAGAATTTGAAAATAAGGAGATTGCCTAGAATTTTAAAGAGCTATTAAATATTAACAAGACTTCTAAAAGATATATTTTAATTGGAACTTTGTGATTAAACAGCAACCCCAGAAAGAGAAACTGAAGAAAGAAAAAAGTACTAAAAGAAATAGCTTATTTGGATTGTTTGGTGACTTTGGAACTTTTGGGAATTATTTTTGATTAAAAGCACTTGGGTGGTTGTTTTGGAAAAACGTTTTCTCTTTACAATGGCATCACTTGTGGATGAACTGAAAATTGAATACCAAAAATACAAAAAAGAAGAACAAGAAGGGAAAGATTCTTTGGGCACTCTTTTTCAATTTCCAGAAATGGTGGTTTGTACCTATGAAAAACTGACTGTGCAGCAGGATGACTGGGATAAAGAAGAAGCCATCTTTGATGAACAAGTGACTATATTTGGGGAAGGAAAGGAGAAAAGAAAAGAAAAAGGGGACTTTAAGATATGAAAAAACAACCCAAAAAGAGAAAAATAAGGTGAAAAGTGGATACAAGGTTAGAAAACAACAGAAAGGGGGAAAGCAGAAGAAGAAAAGGGAGGTGGAGAGACAAAGGGGTAAAAAGGGCAAGGAGAAGAATAAGCAAGGGAGAAAGTAAGGGATGAGAAGCCTCAATGGTGAGAAGCAAGATGTAAAGAAACAAAATTCTTTTAGAGATAATGGGTAAATTTAATTGAAAAAGGGATTCTGTAAAGGTACATAAGATTGTGTTTTTACATTTGTATTTAGAAATAATGTTAGAAAATTGGAAACAACATGTAACCAAAAATGGGATAGAATATTTAGTGTAATTTAGTGAAATTTTTGTGAAGAAAAAGAAGGCAACGAAATAAATGAGACAATTGAAGTAGGAGAAATGGGAATATTTCAATGATATAATGATTTAAAATATGTGATGTGGGGAGGAAATAACTATGGAAAGTATAAGTGTTCCCATAAAAGTATGATATTTAATTGAAAAGTAACGTGTAAAATGTTTAAGATATAAATGAATATTAACATTTATGATTAGTTCTTTATTGGGATTGATAGTTGTTTTAACTACATCATATACCTATAAATTTTTTCCTTTGTTTTTTTTTTTATAAAATACATTGTGTAACTTTAGAATGTACTAAACAGAATCCCAATGCAAGTTATGTATTATATTAAGTATTATAAATTTAGGGGAAAGAGTTAAAGGTGTCATACTCCAATCAGTGTATAAGAGAAGTTTTGTTTAAAGAGAAAAGACAAATGGATAGCTGGAAACAGAACAGACAAAGTATTATGATTTGAACTGAGATGAGATAAATAAAATAAAACTAAGAAAGTTAAAAGAGGGGAGAAGCTATATAGAAAATTGAAAATGGTAATAAGATATGGAATGGTATATAAAATGAATATGAATTTTGAATTTGTGTCTGTACGAAGAGTTGTAACCTGGGATCAAGCAACTTTCAGAAAAGATGTTTTATGTTTTTATGTTTTATGTTTTGTTTGTTTGTGTATTGTCTTTGAAAATCAATAAAATTTTTATAAAAAAAAGAAGAAGAATTACCCTGGTTTAGGAACAGTTCTTCAAACAAACCATGACTATAAATGCTATTTGAGTTGGGCTCTTTGGCTTGCACCAAGTTCAGATGTTGTGTTGCTGTTCCTCTGTTTAGTTATTGAAGAGTTTGGATGCATCTTCGCAAAACAAGTTTTGTGACCCTGCTTATTAATGCATAAAAGAATATAAAACTCATGTTTGAAACCCAGTGAGAAAACAATCAATATACTGTAAACAGCCACTGGACCAGAGAAACTAAATCAGCAAAAATAATATTAAATGAAGACTACATTGCAATGTGAAAGGAAATAAAAAATACAGCATCGAAGCATCTTTGGTGCCAAAAAATTAATAGAATAAACGCCAAACTTGCTTCCCTATAAAATGTATTCCAAAAACTTTGGGAGGGGGTGGTTATTACTAAAGTAAGCAGGGATTACCCAAAGTCATTATTTCCCATCCATGACAGATCGTCCTGGACTTACAACCATTTGTTCAGAGAATGTCTATGGAGATTCTCTATCATCCAGGTCATGGTTGTCCCAAAAATGGTTTTCCCCCACCAAAAGGCAACTGGACTTTCAAAGCGCGACTTTACAAAGCTTCAGTTGTCCACTATCAGCAACTTAACTAAATAAGAGAATCCCCTGTAGATATTAATGGTCCTTTATTTCTGTCATTGATTTCTTTATACAACCTGCACTTTGAGGTCACCATCTTCATTCATAAAAGGTAAAGATTGGAAAATCTCATTGGGGACCAAGCTGCAGTTCCTCTGTACTGAACCCAGTGTGCTTTCCAGTAATCCTTTGAAGGCAAGTGAAGTTTGCACACTTTCTAAAAACAATACAAGGACCTCTTTGTGAAAATAACTATTTTTAAAGTACAGGTAGTCCTCAACTTACAACAGTCCTTTTAGTGGGCATTTGAAATTACAACAGCATTACAAAATGTGACTTATGACCGTTTTTCACAGTTATAACCTTTGCAGCATCCGTGTGGTGATGTGATCAAAATTCAGATATCTGGCAACTGACTCATATTTATGAGGTTTCAAGGGTTGAGGGTTGAGGTCTTGTGATCACCTTTTGCGACCTTCTGACAAGCAAAGTCAATGGGGAAGCCAAATTCACTTGACAACTATGGCAAGAAAAATAATAAATTGGGCCAAAACTCACTTAACAAATGTCTCACTTAGCAATAGGAAGTTTGGATTCAATTGTGGTTGTAAGTCAAAGATCATCTACATAGCAAGAGAATGATCCTTTCTGAGTGGCTGCATTTGATTGCTGTCTGTCTACTTGCTGTCTTCCTGTCAAACAAACTTCATTTCTGGTTAAGCAATTATCCTGAGTTTTTTGTAATATCCAGTTCTGATTGAACCAAGAAATTGAAAAGACTTGGATGAGAAGTGAAATGTTTTCAAAGGAAAAAAAATCAAGAAACTCCAGTTGCTTTTTGGAAAAAGCATTTTTGGGACATTTGTTCAGTGACTGTTTAAAGCTACCATAACAATAAAAACAACAACTCACAACTGGTCGTCACATTTACAACCGCCACAGCATCTCCATAATGACTTGATTAAAATTTGGGCAGCTGGCAATAAGCATGTATTTGTTACAGTTGAACCATCCTGGGATCATGTGATTAGGAAGAATTAAGGAAAAGGTGACTAATACGAGTATCTAGATTTCATTGTAATTCCATGAGCTTAATTTATAATTTGGATCTTGGCATCTCAGGGAATCTTGTTTAGTGAGAATTCAGAATGGCTTGCATGTAGAAGGGGCAGAAGTTGGAAGATCTCTACACCTAATGCAAGGAGACCAGTTTAGTTGGACAATAAGTCAGTGGAATAATCCAATACAGGGTCTGAAAGTGTGTTGGTGCATAGGGTAGCAGCATTGGGAGATTAAACTGAAGCACTGAATTGCTCTCATGGACAATATTGGGTTGGTGAAACCTTTGTTTTTTTGGCCCAACTTTCTCTAGTCTTTTATCTTATGATTCTACCAAGAAAAGCAAGATACCCCAGATTCAGCCATTGTCCTAAACCACAGAATGCTTAGTTAGGTTTTTGGCTTAATGCCAGTGTGAACCCAGCTGCTTGTGGGTTATTTAGCAAAGCATATTTAATCATATTTGACTGAATTTAATTTATCATTTTCCTCCAACCTTCCCTTTTTCCCTATTATTTCAGCAGCAGTTTGAATTTTAAAAGAGAGAGAGCGGAGCACAAAAATCTACAAGCATTTTCCTGTTTATTTCTTTTAATGTAGGTTTTTTGTGTCTTAGAATATATTTTGGGGAGGAGCTATTTGCCCTAATATAACATATTGTATAAGCTCACCTAACACACGTTTCTCATTTTTGTACAAATGGGTTGAGCTTAAACATGTATCACAACATTTAGGGCAATGCAATTAGCTTGCAATTATATTCTAGTAATTAGATAGATTCAAGAAACTATTGTTAAACTGAGAGATAACGGATTTTTCTTTTTTTTTCTTTTTTTTAATACTCTGGGAGAAAAAGTTCCAAAGTCCAAGTACCATGATGGAGGTCCAATTGTTTCATCATCACTGACATCTGATTGAAGTCCCCAAGGATACTCTATTTTCAACTTTAGAAAGTTTGAGTTTGTCTAGACCAGGGATCTCCAAACTTGCCAACTTTAAGACTTGTGGACTTCCAGAATTCCTCAGCCAGGAAGACTTAGTTGGTGGTGGTGGGTATTTCAGGCATTTTCCAAAGAAGAACAGAGAGGGTGGGGGTGGCAGAATGAAATCTCTAAGTCCATTCTTGTTCACAAATTCTTAAAATGTTGGGTCTTTGCCAGTCTTAAAGAGACCCACTTTCACTAATGAATGACAATGGAAAAAAGGAGAATATGATTACATTGTTTTTGATGGCATTGATGGTTACCAATGCTAGCGTCAGGGTCAAGAACCAGGAACGACACAGGGAGTTATTCCTGAGTTGTTTCTTTATGTTGTTTATACAGACAGAATCTTGCCAGACTAAAGCAACTATTTGCACTCTGTGAACTACTAGGAAGTCTTTGCTCTCTTCCTGCTTACCAGAAATTCCAAGCTCCTGCTGTCTCTTTCCCTCTGAGAAAAAGCTCATTCCTCCTGCCGTTCAGGATTACATTCCAGCTGGTGGCCAAACTGAGAAAACCTGAACTTGCAATAATAAATGCTGTTAATTGCATTTGTCTTTCCCTTGGAGACTTTTTCCTGGGCAAGAAGTGAAACCAGGAGAAAATAGCAATTATACCATTTCTAATAGGACTTTCCCCAAAGTTGGCCTCCAGCTTTGGGAATTCTCTGCTCTTGAGAGCCCTCTTGAAGGATGCTCCATACAGAATTAACATTATTATATTTTAGTAGATTTCTACCCCGAAGCCTCTCTGATTTGGTTTGCTTCCCCTACTCCCAGTTTGATTCTAATTATAATAATTAGAATATGTATAACTTCTTAGGATTTTGATGCCTAAAAGGATATTTTCAATGGACTCTTTCTTTTCTCGCTTAGCTCTAGAAATCAGCCTTAGCCACACAATTCTTTACTGATTTTCCTGACTATTCAGTATAGATGACCAAAATATTCTTAGATGCTCTTTCTTAGACATTGAAAATATTTTGTACCTTTTGTGAGGAAAATTCAATGATACTTTAAGGTATGCACCATGTTACAAATTAGAAGTGTTCCAACCTTGACATCGATCATTTGGAAAGTAACAGAGTGATCTGGCCTTAAAATGAACTATTCTGATTTTAGAATGGAGGTTGGAACAGTTCTTTTTAACCACTGGAACTCTTCCAGCATACTCAGAATGAACTGTTTCCAGAATTGTATGGATGTTCTGAAGTTGAAATATTTTGACATCAGAAAAAAAGTTTCATAATTCGCATAATGTCACCTCTGAGAAACCAGAAGTCTTTCCCACATAGCATTACTAACTTCTGCTAAATGTTTTACCATGCAATCATCTGTGGTCAATGAGATCAAAAGTTGAAGTCAGTTTCATTCTACATATTGAAATTTCAATTATCCAAGAACCATTAGCAGAAGTTCAAATAAGATCAGTTGGTCCATGCATTAACTGCGAGTGAGGAATACATATGGCTGAGACAAGGGAGGAGTGTCCATCTCCTTATAAGTGATGTCCAGGTGTAGTGTTATGTAGGAATGACTTGAGAAATGGAGGAAGAGATGCTGCTTAGGAAATAGCAATAGCAGTCTTAGTTAGACTTATATACTGGACACAGTGCTTTACAGCCCTCTCTAAGCAGCTTACAGAGTCAGCCTATTGCCCCCAACAATTAGGGTCCTCATTTTACTGACCTCAGAAAGATGGAAGGCTGAGTCAACCTTGAGCCAGTCAGGATTGAAACTGAACTGCTGGCAGCCAACGGTCAGCAGAAGTAGCCTGCAATACTGCATTCTAACCACTGTGCCACCACATAATAATCAGATAAGAAAGGGAATAGACTACAAAAACAAACAGACACTCAGAAAGGAACCTCCCTAACTTTTCACTCTGTAAAAGAGATGACAGAAGTTTTGTAACTATCAGACTTACAAGATTCTGTTAATGTACCTTTACAGTAAGGTTGAATTAGTTCACCTGGTCATCTTTCACTCAGATCTACCTCGGACTGCTGACATCTTGTCTTGTTGACATTCATTAGGATTTGGAAGGCTGCCTTGAGCATTTTGGCAAGAAAGAGCCAAAACTATCCAGGACAAGTGAAAGATGAGTCACTGAAATGTTTCCTTAATTAAATTGAACTCATTAGAGTTTGTCCTTCAGTTTATTCCTCCTTCTCTCCCTCTAAAACAAAAATCCTGGGTAGGAAAATGATTTAATCATGTTCATCCTTTGTTGTATTCAGCAGACACACTGACCATGAACCAAGCACATTGGGAAGAAATTTGTCAGGGACCATAAGACGTATTTAGTATCCTAAGGCCCTCCTGGCATTCATTTTAGCTCTCAGTCTCTTCTTGTAACTTTTGGATGAAGACCTAGTAAAGTGTTAAAAGTGAGTTTTCTAAGGGCCTTCTACAAATCAAGTTCAACCCATGACGTTCACAGATGTAGAGAACAGTCAGAACTGTCAGAAACAATTAGAAGTCATGTAGAAACAGGTTCGTATGCAATTTCAGATCCTCTGTGCTGGAAAAGAATTACTCTTTTTATAAAGAAGTTTAAGTATTCTCCATTCCTATAACTCAATTGAATTTATGTCTTGGTCAGAGGCAAAACAAAACAAATCCATTTGTATTTTTCCCAAGTGGAAGGGTGGGGTGGGGTGGGGAATACACTATCTGACCTTAAAAAGTAAGCAAAATATTTGCTCCATAGCTCTAGAGTACAATAATTTCTTTCAGAGAGGTGGGGGGAAGGAGGGATGGAGAGAGAGAGATTCTCAATGAAGCAGTCATATTGATGGCAGCCGTTTTACTTTCTCTTGAAATGAACTGCTATCTATTGGCTCAGCTTTCAGTGGAAGATTCCTTTACTTCAAATGTCTGCAGTGTTTTGCTAGGCAAAGACCAAAAATAATTCTTTGGAGAAAAATGGTTGCAAAGTCATTGGGACCATATCATGTAAACCCTGCCATTATAATTGTCAAAAGAAGAGAATATTTGTAGTTCAGGATTGAATTGTGGACTCCTTGGTGCTTTTTGAGCATGGTTGTTTCCTTGCAGATGTTTCATTACCCAACTAGGTAACTTCACCAATGCTCTAGGTAACTTCATCAATACTAGAAGCAGGGGTGGGACTCTATAGGTTCGCACCTATTCGCCTATTGTTAACATTCTAAGCAGTTTGGAGAACCTGTTGTTAGAAGAAATTACTGGTCTAATCCTATAAGGAAGGCAGGAAGGAAACATTCTGGTGTTGCTTACAGAAACTGCCTCTCCGTTAACCCTTATTACATTCTTGGTAGGACTGGACTTCCTGTCTCAGGAACTTCTCTGGAATTTTTTTTCCTCCTTTGCTGGTACTTTGCTTGTGACCATTCAAAGATACAATGGCACTGAAAAAAGTGACTTATGACTGTTTTTCACACTTACGACTGTTGCAGCATCCCCACAGTCATGAGAGGCCAGGTGAGGAGATGCATGCCTCGATGTGAGTGATATTGAGTTGACCACGCCCAGCCATGACCACCAAGCCATGACCACCAACTAAGCCACGCCCACAGAACCAGTTGTTAAAAAATTTGAATCCCACCCCTGGCTAGAAGGGAGTAGAGTTTGCTTTCTCCTTATATACAAATGGCTTGACTTGTTAGTGTTGGTGGAAGGGTTCTTACTGCTCAAACAACAACCTAATCAAGAAAGGTATAAGGCAGGAGACCTTATATCATTTCAGACAAATGATTGTTCAATCTCTTCTTAAAAACCTCCAGTGATGAAGCACCCAAAACTACTGGAATTGTCCAGAGTAATGGACAATGATATGTTCTACTGTTCTCCAGAACTCCTCAGATAGTTTCATTAAGGAAGAAAGAAAAAAACACATTATTTCACCTTAGATGTTTGTTTCCTCCAACAGTTGATTTGGTACAGAAGTAAAATTTTGCAGAAAAGAATTTTTTCCTTCCAGGGAATATATAACTTATTTCTCGATTATTTCCAAAGACTACAATGTTAAATATTTATTGCAACAGTCAATGAGACATACCCTATCCCCCAAAAATCTTGTTGAATTCCCTTTGGAGAATATTTGACAGACTTCTCCCACCTGAGTACTCCACTTGCTTTTCTTGGCAAGCAAAATTCAAACACATTTATTTCAAACTCAAAATGTTTTGAGATCACCCTGCCCCTTTTAAGTACGCTAAGCTCAGAACAAAATTGATGGGTTCTGACACTGATGTTTTGAGGTTCAGGTTGAAATAAAATGCCTCAAGCTGTTTTGAGGTTTGTTCCAGTGGAAGCCAGCCAACTTAATTGTTCCAAAGTGACATTTTGATGGGGCTGTTTTGTTCTCAGCTTGAAATAAGGTGCAGTTCCTGTTTCATGCACACTCCTAATGACTGGAGGAGGCTTCCTTGGGTTTGTTCTTTAATCATAGGATAATTTATCAAGCCTGGTCATCAGAATTATGTTCTAATGGAAGGGAAAGATGGCCTGCTTGTTTTGGTCTGCTATGACATGCATTGGGAACCAAGTACAGGTAGTCCTTGACATGACCACAATTGAGCCCAAAATTTCTGTTGCTAAGTGAGACAATTAAGTGAATTTTGCCCCAATTTATGACCTTTCTTGACACAATTGTTAAGTGAATTACTGCAGTTGTGAAGTTACTAACATGTTTGTCAAGTGAATCTGGCTTTCCCATTGACTTTGCTTGTCAGAAGATGGCAAAGGTTGACCACATGACCTTGGGAAACTACAACCGTCATAATTTAGTTGCCAGATGTCTGAATTCTGATTATGTGACCGTGGGCATGCTGCACTGGTCATAAGTGTGAAAAATGATCAGATCACTTTTTCAGTGTTGTTATAACTTTGAACAGTCATTAAACAATGCTGTAAGTCTAGGGCTATCTGTGTGGGAAGGCCTTGGAGGGAGGGAGTGAACTAGAGGGAAATAACCCTTTCTGTTTGGCAGCAAAGTCTTTCGTTTTCATGTAATTTGTCTAGTCTACCTGTTTACGTGTGTGTGTGTGTGTGTGTGTGTGTGAGAGTGTGAGAGAGAGAGAGAGAGAGAGAGAGAGAGACAATGAGCGGAATGTTTTAACAACATGAAATAATGTGCCTTCAAGAGTTGACTTGCAAGCATTCACCTATGTTCCTTTCCCTCCCCTCCCCCTATTATTTCTTGCAGTACAATGGTTCCCGTCCAAGGGAGGAATGGGAAATGTGGCATCCAACCCTAATAGCAGAAGCCCTCTTTGCCATTTCAAACATTTTAAGCTCCTTGCGTCTCATCTCCCTGTTTACAGCAAACTCTCACCTGGGACCCCTGCAGATCTCTCTGGGACGTATGCTGCTAGACATACTCAAGTTCCTCTTCATTTACTGCCTGGTGCTGCTAGCTTTCGCCAATGGACTCAACCAGCTTTATTTCTATTATGAGACGAGTGCCTCCGAAGAACCCAACAATTGCAAAGGGATCCGTTGTGAGAAGCAAAACAATGCCTTTTCCACGTAAGGCTAACTCACCTGGATTTCCTTGTTGCATCCAACTTGAATGTTGTTTGTCTGTCTCTCTGTCCCTCCTCTCCTGTCTTGTATAGTCCTGATATCTTGTCACAGCATCTGGAATAGCAAAAAAATGCCCTTTTGTGTTCATAGGTGAATGTCAGTCTCAACTGTCAAGGTGTGAGTTATCTCAGATGAACATATTGAACAAGGCAAAGCTGAACTTCAACCTTTGACAACAACCAGACACCCGGGCATTTCTGTTATTAGATTAAAAAACAAACAGCAGAGCTGTTCTCAAAGAACTGACTGTCCTTAGCTGGGTTTCTGGAGTGCAGCTCTTCACTGAGGCTAGATCCTTAAAAAAGAAGCATGCAAAAATAAATTTCCCATCCCTGCAGAATGGATGTGGAAACGCTTGCAAGCTCAGAGGAAGTTGCCACTCAAGAAACACAGCCTGTTTCTTTACTAGGGATCCTGTTGTGCTAGTTTTTTTCTAGCTCAGTGTGTTTGTATATATTGTTTTTTAAAGTTAGATTTTATACTATTCCAATGAAAAGCAAGATAGCTGCTAGATCAGAATGAAGTTCCTTGTGATCCAATAACACCTTTCCAAAATGAAAAACAGGAACTGTGCTCCGTCATCTATAAAACTCAGCTAAATCTTACAAGTCTGAAAGTGCAAATCTCCTACCATCCCGTTTAGGAGTCTGATAAGTTAAAATTTCTTTCTCTGCCCTTTCACAGCTGTGGGCTATTCTGTCTCTTATCTGATTGTTTCCTAGCTGGCATCTCTTTTTATGGCCATTCCCAGATATCATTATAGGTAGAACATAGGTGTGATGGCTCAATGGCTTAGTGACACTGAGATTGTCTCAGCTCAAGTTTGAGCTGGTGAGAATCGAACTGCTGGCAGTTGGCAGAATTAGCCTGCAATACTGCATTCTAACCAGTTGCCACCACAGCTCAGTGGTTAGAATGTTACAATGTTTTTGAAGGTGGAATGTTAGTTCGGCAAGTAAAAGTGTGTGTTGGTATCTTGGGATAAAATCACTAAAAATGGTAAAAAGCCAGGACAGAGATTTTAGGTAAATCCTAATATTAGTTGACAACTTCTTTGACCTGTTGTTATGCTATAATAGATGGTAAAATGCTGTAGCCCTTTAGTTCTGTTTCCAGATAGGTTATCCATGTGGTGTTCTTTCTCACATGGGCACTCACATCTACACACACATCCACAGACACAAGGACAAGTATTAGGAGAGGGAAGGAAGGACGGAAGGGAGGAAAGGAAAGGAAAGGAAAGGAAAGGAAAGGAAAGGAAAGGAAAGGAAAGGAAAGGAAAGGAAAGGAAAGGAAAAAGGAAAGGAAGCCTCTATGCTGAGATGTATTGCACACAAAAATGGAATGTTTAGAGTATTTTTTCAGCTAGTTATCGCTAAAGAAGACATATTGTCCATTGTAGGCGGTAATATTAATCTCAACATTGCTTGCTTAGTTGGCTGTCAGATCAATTCTCTAAAATGTTGATGGGAAAAGCTGGCTTGGAAATTGAGTTCTGCAGTGCTTGCAAAACCTTTGAGAGGAAGCATTCACTGGCTCCAGTTTTTGGCTCCTGGTTTTTAATCAATATTTTCATTTCTGCCATTTTTAGTGATACTGTATCTTCTTCTCTCCCAAAATAAATAAATAGCTATATACATTACAAGTTATTTCCCAAAAAATATTCAGGAGCACATATTGAAAAGACAGCTTTCTAATGCCTAGAAAATGAGTTTATTCTTTGATTTATAGGCAAGAATAAAAATATTTAAAATGTAACCTTTAATATCCAATACTTTCATCCTTGAATTGTTCTTGTTTTTATATAACAATGAAAAGCCAGATGTTGACTTGATGAATTGGACAGATGGCTGGTGTCATTTTAAGAGATTGGGAAGAAAGATTTTAATAGATTGGCCTAAGTTGCATTCTGATGTTATTTTAAAGCAGGAGAACTTAAGTTTTGAAATGTGATTGCCAATGTTTATTTAGAAACACCAACCCTATTCCAAATATTAAAAACTTTTATAAAGTGCATGGTCACTGAACCTGTTTTCTTCCGGTGGAAACCCCCCCCCCCCTGCTTCCAATCCTATGATTGTATTATGATGATCAAGGGTTTGAGGTGGGGAACCCACAACCTATTTGCAGCATTCAATGATTCTACCAGCAATTGAACATGAGCACAGGTAAAACTTTATAAATACAAACCCTGTAATATACTATGCAGTGTGAGGGGGCTTAACACTTGAAAGGGGGGGAGTGAGAATTATTATAGGAAACAAAGGAGCAGCAGGGCCCTTTTGAAGGCAGAGTGAAATTCACAGCAATGGCACTTTCTTTGGTGTCTCATTTCTGAAGTTCTTTCTGCTTGCCTTGAAAGCTGAAACAGTCATGATTAACACCCCTGGTTCCAAGTGACATTTTGCACTTTGAACAGATACGCAGCAGGGATGACATGCTAAGAATGGACTACCTGCAAAACAAGAAATTATGTCTGTGTGCCGCAGAGAAGGACCAGCCTCACAATGTGAAGTCAAATGCCATTTTGAGTGTGTTACTTTGAAGTCCCCGCTTAAGAGAAACCTAAACCTCTCTTTTTCCCTGTCCCGAAGAACATCTCTGAAAAGCAGCTTCAAATAATCAGATTGGGCTGCATTTCTGGACATGTGCTAGCAAGCACTTAAAATCCAGCACTGCACCTTATTCCTTGTTACATCTCAAAGTTAGACTTCATCTTTTTTTTTTTCTTTTTCAGAAAAAGTCCAACTCCTTGAACAGCTATGTACTTTACCAGCAAGGGAAGGGTCAATCTGTTAATAATTCATTTTCAAATGTTTTCTCTCTGTGTTCTTGGCAAATCATCTTTGCCGCTGATATCCCAGTTGGAAACTGTTTTTAAAGCAGAGTCACAGAGGAAAACATTAACACATATGGAGATTTAGCAGAAATATTCATATAGCATCTGGCCTCCCCACCCTGATGTGTGTGGCTTCGACATCCGTTTGCAATCAGTGGTAGCAGCAGGGTGCAGAGGAGATGAAAGAGCTAGCTATTGCTTAATATAGCCATTTGCAATCAGACTTCTCCAGAGGTATTGAGATTACAAGTCTTTTATTATCACAGTCACTGACCAACATTACGGAAAATAATTACAGAGTTGTAGTGACACAGGCTGGACCATAGGAGTCAATTTAGCTTTTTACACTTAAAATATCCCAGTAGTCTCCTGGTACAGCCAAATAAAGTTTTCGGGAAGGGTTCAGTTTAGGTGTCCTTCTGGTGATGGTTAGAAGTTCATGAGATTGCAGTTGGAGAAAAATACGATGTACACAAAATTTGTCTGATTTCCCCAGAGGAAACAGTGTAATTAAGAGCCATTTGAATGAATTTCTAGAGAAACACTGGTGGAATAAATCTCTAACTGCTCCATTATGATCAGAACATACTTTTTAGGGCATCAGAAATCATGCACAATTGAGGTTTGAGAATTCTGTTAAATATTGTTAAATATTGGAGCTTGATGGCAAAACAAACAAACTTTTAAAAAATGTTGATCTAAGGACCCAGCTGGAATGAACTTATCGATCTGGTGCCCTAATTGTATTTAAGTTTTCTGTTCTGTTCTGCTTACAAGTATCTTGGCTTCTAGCCTGATCATTGCTTAGCAACGCCTCAGGAGAACACCTATGAGATTTGCACATCTAAAAAAACAATTACTTATCAACCAAGTGAAAAGTCTAGCCTTTGTGAGTGAAAATCAAAATATAAATCTAAGTCATGTCTTCTCAATCTGAGTCAAACCCCACTTCATTATTATAGACGGCCAAACACTATATTGATTTATTTGATGAAGGAGTGAACTATAACTACTTTTATACTGAAAACATTTATAGATTTTTTTGCTGCAAATGGGTAAAGATGGACGGCTGATTTCAGGATTTAAATTTTCTGTTTATGATTTCCAATCTTCTTTGAAGCAGTTAGAAATGTGGTAATTACCACCTCCCCCCTCCCATTCTACAGTAATTGCCACATTTCTAACTGCTTCAAAGAAGATTGGAAATCATTTCTTTAGAAAGCTGTTTTCTCGAGTTCTTGTTATTCTTCACTTTTTATTTTACTCTTTCATACTCTTCTATTTCTTCTATGTTTTGTATTTTTAAAAACTTTGTAATTGTGAAATCTTTTAATAAAATTGTTAGATAGAGATAAAAAATAGATAGATAGATGATAGACACATTTATATCCTGTATATCCTTTTCCACAAATTTAGATTAAATAGCTTCATAGTAAGATGATTGCATAGACTTAGTTAGATTTTTGATCACTCTTTGATTATAAATAGTTTAACAAAGAGATTACAAATTTAGCTCAACTAGCACTATCTACCCACCCACCTATCCATCAATCCATCCAATCATTCATCCTTTGATCATTCTGAAAATCCTAAAATGTATGAATGTTGCAAATCTGGTGCAAACCTTCTAGTGTTTAAAGCATATCTATGCTCATCAGTCTTTCAACTAACATATTTGATCTTCTTCAAGAAGTCAAGATCTTAATTTGATCAGAACAAAATTGCTGCAAGTGATTTTCCCAACCAAGGAAGAATGCCTTCAATGTTCTCCTCAACCCCTTTGGAAGCTATGCCAGAATGACTGTATCAACAGCTCTGGATTTTTGGTTGAGGGAAGATGCTCTGTTTAAAGATCCCAGCATGAAATTGATCCTGTATATAATAATTAAAATAGCAGTAGAGAGAATAATATACATTTGCTTTATCGTCTTATTTCGTATGGCTTCCAAAAATTGTCCCTCTTAGGTCTCTGTCTGATCTGTAATTTGTGGTTTATTTATGAAAATAAACAGTTGATGGACTATTAAAAAGGGTGGTCTTAAACTTCTGCCAAAGATTCTCCCAAAGACTGAATCAAAGACTTGTTTGAAATCCATAGATGCTGCAAATGGGGCTAATTCTGATTTATGCATATATTTCTTTACCAAAGTTTGAACACTGGCCCAGTGTCAAGCATCCAATACAAAGCCAACCTGTCCATCAGCTATGATGTTATCTACATCCTGGTAAGGTCTAATGCCAAGAATGACACATGGAGATTCTTCCAAGTTGGGCTCTTTATTGTTTCACACCTATAGATAAAATCTTGTCAAACTGAAGACTCTACTGTCTGCATCTACAATATACTCCGGAAACTATTGGAGAGGTGCTGTCTTCATCCTTTTTCTCTCACACATCCGGGCTGAGTTATATTTTACTCCTCTGGAATACACCCCCTCTCTCCTGGAAATCCACCTTATCATTACAGTTCCATCACAATCCAACCACTGATTCAACTTGCAGGAGAAATGTCAGATACAAAGCTAAAAATGTTTAAGAAAGAAATTATTCTTCCTACTATTCTTAGTGAGTTTTATGATGATTGCAGCCAATCTTTAGAGAGTTGACTTATTCATTTAGTACATTTGTTTGACACCCATCTCCCTGAAAGGCAACTTTGTCAGATTGAGATTGGGGTAGTTTGGTCAATATAGGTGTAAAATGAAACCAATGTGAGCACCCAACAATCAAGAGAAAATGGAATCTCTTATTTTCCCCCAACTTCTTATCCCCTTGATCAACTTAATGCCTCAGCAGTAGACCAGATAGGCAGACAGCCTGTGTCTGTCTCCCAAGAGAAAGAATGAATGTTTTAACTCCCAAATAAAGCCAGCAAAAATCTGTGATCTTGCCAACAAGAGGAGACAGCTCAAGTCCTAGTGCAGATTATCTCTAAAGCCCTGCAGACTCATTAATTCTCACTGCTGTTATTAGTTGTCCCTGGAAATTTTAAAGCATTCGTTTTATCATCTACTTTGGACTTGCCCAATCCTTTTCTATTGGACAACACTCTATTAAGGACATCATTAAGGTTCTCTCTGTTGGCTCAGAATGTGACAACCAGCCTGTTCTTTGTCCTTACATATTCATGATAAATGATTTCTTTTTTTTTTAACTAGTCAGTGTTTGTAACTGTTAACAAATCTAGTTAGTCCTTCTTATCATGACTTTGGTTGGCAGGAATACTAAAGGAATGAATCTGGGAGGGTTGTTCAAAGTTCAGTCTTTCAGCAAAGAACATCTTGTCCACAGATGACCATATGCAAAAAGGCCTTGCTACCATGTCCAGATTTGGCCTCATTACAAATATATTTTGTGGTGGGTGTTTGGACTCAAGAACTATGGCAGATTGCAGATAGCAGATAGCTAGACAATTCTCAATTGCAAAAAATCTCCAATTATTCAGTAGATGATGAGAGATTTCTCTATAGAGAGTAACACAACCTGGGGCTTGGCCCGGGATTCTTTGTTTTAACATCCAGAGATCTGGGTTGCAATTTTTATCTTATATTTTATTTTATTTTATTGTTTATTTTATTTGCATCCCTCATTATTTTTACAAATAATTCAAAGTGGCAAACCAATCCAACACACCTTCCTCCTCCTTCCCTCCCCATAACAAGAACTCTGGGTTGGGCTGAGAGGGAGAGAGTGGCCCAAGTCACCCAATCAGCTTTCATGGCTAAGGTGGGATTTGAAGTCATGATGTCCTGCTTTCTAGTCTGGTGCCTTAACCACTAAATCAAACTGGCTCTCTACACATTGCAACAACTGGAGGCTTCTGTACAGGTAGTCCCCAACTTAAACCATGATTGGGACAGGAACTTCCATTGCTAAGTGTTCCCAAAGGTGCTTTTTCAAAAGGCAACTGGACGTTCACAGAATTGAAGAAGCTTTTTATATGAGAAGCAAAATGTCTTCAAGGGAAAATCCAGTTGCATTTTGAAAAACCACCTGTCAGCTGTGCCTCCATTCAAAACCCAAGAAAGAAAACCTTAGGCTCCATTAAAATAGAAATACTTTATTTTGCTGATTTGAAGTTATAGCAACAAAAGGAAAGCAAGTTCTGAGACAAATAGGCATGGAAATTGCATATTGAAAGTTATCCCAAATTCCCTCCCCCAGGAGTTGAAACTGGACATCCAATCTGAGGTCTGTATAATGCCATGTGGGGTACATCTTCAGGTAGTGCCTCACACAGCTGGTATGCCAAGACAGTTGACCTTGGCCTAGAAAAGATAAGAGTATGCAGTTGCACAATAAGCAGAAAAGCGTCCCATCCTTTTCAGTTTACACATCTTCACCCGCCAGCACTTTCCCTCCTCAACACCAAATTACCCTTCCCCCCATTTCCATGGCAGATGGCAAGAGTCAAGCAGCAAAAGATGTCTGGAAAACTTCTTGGAGGCTGACATTCGGCCCTCCTGCAAAAGAGGTGTAGCCCTGGAAAAGAATACATAGGAAAGTAACAGGGAAAGAAATATTCCAAATAAGAGCAAATAAGTTACATACAAAATTATATCAAGGTTTATCACAATATTTAGAGTGAAATGATTATACAAGTTTTACAGTCATTAACCCATTCCAACTGAGAAGGAGGAAAATGTTTCCAAACAACTAAATACTGGAGGCTTCCCCTCCTGTTTCCAGGAGTCCAGAATTTCCTTAATTTCAAAATGTTGTTTCCCTTCAATTAGGAGGGGAACTGGAGGGAGGGCTGTTTAGGTTGCAGAGGGGAGGTAGGTTCAGGTTTCAGTAACCCTAACATGAAATACAGGGTGGATCCTCTAAGGTTTTTTGGCAGTTCTAACTGCACAGCGACAGGATTCACAACCTGTACAATTGGGAAAGGACCAACATACTTAGGTCCCAATTTCTTACACTCCTGGGTGGTCTGTAAGTACTTCGTAGACAAGAAGACCTTATCCCCCAGTTGGTAGTTTTTCTCTTCTTGTCTGCCTGCTTCTTATGGGCTTCTTATGAGCATCATCTATGGGTAACCAGCCAGGTAAGCTGGAGCTGGGTTATCCACTCTGCCAGCGATGGGATTTGGGGTTTCTCCTGAGGTAGCTCTGGAATGGGTACAAAATCCTGACTAGTAGCTACTTTATATTTTTTTAAAATAATTTTTATTGATTTTACAATTAAAACAGACCAACAACACATACATAAATGTAAGAGAGAAAAAGAAAAGAAGAAAGGAAGAAGAAAATAGAAAGAAAGATCGAAAACAATTAAAAACATTTTTATCTTCAACAGTTTGTGAGACCTCCTTTTTATCCTTATTTTATGTCATATACACACTTAATCCTTACATATACCTGTATATCACTACTACAGTTCTATCCTACCCTCTTTTGCCTTTTAGTGTGAAATCTATCTTTGGTCTATCCATTTGTACCAGCAGTTCCAGCTGTTGTAGTATATTGAAGTGTCTTTATCTTTTAATGCCAAGGTTAACTTGTCCATTTCTGCACAACTTGAGATTTTTTGAATAATCATCTCCTCTGATGGAACATGAGGCTGTTTCCAACATTGTGCAAAAGCCAATCTGGCCGCTGTCAAAATATGTATTATTATACATATTTCACTTTTTTGGGTATTTGTTTATAAAAGATCCCTAATAGAAAGGACTCTGGTTTGAATTTGATCTGTTCTCTTGTCATTTCCTCCAGCCAATTTCTAATTTTCTGCCAATATTTTTGAGCTTCTGGACAGGACCACCACATATGGAAGAAAGTTCCCTCTTTTTTTTTTTTTTTTTTTGCATTTCCAGCAATTCGGACTCATATTGGGGTGATCTTCACTAATCTCGAAGGAGGAAGGTGCCATTGATAAAACATTTTATATGTTTTATTTTCTTTGTATCCTACCAATTTTGTAATTTTATTATTTCTACCCCAGACCTTTTCCCATTCTGTTATGGTGATACTATGTCCTATATTCCTACTCCAGGCTATCATGTTCCCTTTTCCAATTTCTTCTTCTAATTCTACTTCTAATAAATAATTATTTTAAAAAAATATATTTTTTTTGCCTGATCCTAATAAAATTTTATCTAATTGCTGGAGTTTATTGTTAATTCCAAATTCTTTCTTGTCCTGTTTATATCTACTTTGAATTTGAAGATATGCCCACTGATCAATTTTTAATCCCCAATCTTGAAGTTCTTGCCACAATTTCAGATTTCCTTGCATATCCAATAGGTCCTTATATTTAATCATTTTAGTAATATCCAGATTATTGTTTGAATCATCGCTTCCATTGTTGAGATCCAAATTGGTATTTTTAAATAGTGTTTTTTCCATATTTTCATCCAATTAGTCAATAATGAATCTCTGATTAGGTGTCTGTGAAAATATTTCTGGCTAGTTTTCCCAACATCCCATAAAAAAGCATGCCACCCCCTCTGCAAGTCATGGCCTTCTAAGAATAATATTCTCTTATTGGTTAAATTCACCCATTCCATACTAAAGAGGCTGCACTATAATACAACTCCCAATTTGGAAGTGCCAGCCCTCCCCTGCTCTTCATATCCTGCATTGCCTTTAAGTTTATTCTAGGTTTTTTCCCTTGCCAGATGAATTTTACAGTTATTTTATTAATTTCTTCAAAAAAAATTGTGTACGTTGATTGGGATCGTCTGAAGTATATAGAGGTATTGTGGAAGAATATTAATTTTAATAGCAGCAATCCTGCCTAATAATGAAAGTTGCAGCTTGTCCCATGTTTCTAAATCCTTCTTTACCTGTTGTATCAATTTATCATAATTATTTTCCTTAAGTGTCTTACAATGTGCTGTCAACCATATTGCTAAGTATTTAACTTTCTTTATCACTTGTATTCCCATAACTTCTTCTAGTTCTAATTTCTGTTTTTCTGTTAAATTTTTGGTCATTAATTTTGTTTTCTTCCTATTAATTTTTAGTCCTGCCACTGCTCCAAATTGTTCTAATTCATTCATCAATTTTTGTCCTCTTTCTATTGGTTCTTCAATGAAAAAAATCATATCATCTGCAAACGCTTGCAACTTATATTCTTCTTTTTCTTAACCTTTAATCCTTTTATGTCTGAGTTCTGTCTAATTCGCATTAATAATGCTTCTAGTGATAACATGACGAGCAGGGGTGAGAGTGGGCAGCCCTGTCTGACTCCTTTTTCTATTTTTATTGGGCGGGTATATTCCCTGTTTATTATAATATTAGCCTGTTGTGTATCATAAATGGTTGTTATAATATTTTCAAATTTGGTTGCCTAAATTCATATTATAAACTTTTTGGATTAAAAATTGCCAATTTAAACTATCGAAGGCCTTCTCTGCATCTAAAAACATAAGTGCAATTTGTTTTCAGGGTGGGCTTTGTAAAATACTAAAACATCTAATAATATTCTTAAGTTATTCCTGATTTGTCTGGTTGGGAGAAATCCATTTTAGTCTTCATGTACATGCTCATTTAACATTCTTTTTAGTCTACTTGCTATAATAGAAGTAAATATTTTGTAATCAGTATTTAACAATGAAATCGGCCTATAATTTTGTATATATCGGGGATCCAAATCCTCCTTCGGGATCAGCGAAATCAATTCCCCCCCTCCATGAGTCCGGCATCCTGGCTGCCAATAAGACGTCATTAAAAACTTCCACCATAAGAGGTCCTATTTGTTCTGCTATTGCCTTGTACAGCTCCCCTGGGATCCCATCTGGTCCCGGGTATTTGTTGTTTTTCTGGTTCTCTATTGCTGATTTCAATTCGAACCAAGTAATGTCTTTGTTTAATAATTCTTCCATTTCTTCCCCAGTTGCTTTATCCTTCATTTCATCTAAATAGTTTCTTATCCTATCTTCATTCACTTCTTCCATTTTATATAACTCTTCAAAATACTTATGGGCAATTTCTTTTTTCTGTTCTATCTCCTGTTGTATATCTCCCTTTCCATCTATTAGCTGGTATATCAATCTCTTTTCTTTCCTTTTTTTAAGTCTGTATGATAGCCATCTCCCTGGCTTATTGGCATGCTCAAAATAAGTTTGTCTAGTTGTATTCAAATTTATAACCATTCTCTCTTGTTCAATTAAATTGAATTTATGTTTAGTTATTGTTATCTGATTTTGCAATTTTGAATCCTTTGGGGTACTCTGTAATTGAGTTTCTAATTCCTTAATTTTTTGTTGCAATTTGTTTTGCTGGGGGTATTTTTCCTTATTCCTCTTGGCATTATAAGAGATTGTTATACCTCTTATTACTGCCTTCATTGTATCCCAAATGTTTTGTTTCGTAGTTGCTTCATTATCATTTTCCTTTAAAAAATAGTTTAATTCCTCCTTGAGTTTGTTGGTATATTCTTTTTCTCTTATTAACTGAGTATTTAACGTCCATCTTTTCTTGGGTTTTTCCCTACCCTTCCATATTATCTGATTTGGATTGTGATCTGCCCATTCATTGAGTAAAATTTCAATCCCTTTTATCTCATTTGCTATTTCCACATTCATCCATGACATATCAATTCATGTCCATATTTGATGAGAATTTGAATAGAATGTAAATTGTTTTTCCTCAGGATATAATCTTCTCCATATGTCAATCAAATTTAACTCCTTCATCATTTCCATACATATCTTGGGAAGCTCTCTTTTCCCCCCTTTGTTCTTCCCCCCATTACTGTGGTCTTTTTGATAATCAGCTATAGAATTAAAGTCTCTTATGATAAAAATATTTCTTTTTTCCAATCCTACTATTTTTCCATAAAGATGCTTAAAAATCTCTTTTTGATTTCCATTCGAGGCGTAGATTACCACTAAGAGAATTGGGATAGCGTTAATCCAGATCTGCAAAACCAGAGTTCTTCCCTCAGAATCCAACCATATTAAATCTGCTTTCAAATCTTCTTTAACATATACTGCAATCCCTTTCTTTTTCCCCGCATCTGCTGGTGTGGTGAATAGCTTCCCTAATTTCAGACGTTCTAAGTATTTTTCACCTGTTTTCTTTATATAAGTTTCTTGTAGACATACTGTATCAGCATTTTGTTTGATTAGTTTGGCTATTATCCTTCTTTTTATCGTCGAGTTTAAACCATTTATATTAATTGATAGTAGTTTCTTTTCTTCTTTCATTTAATTAGTTCTGTTTCTCTCTTTGTCTTGTAATGGCTCCAGTCTCTCCTTGTGTCTGAAGATGTGTCCTTTCTTCTCTCTTGAGTATTACCTTGATTTCCTAAAGTTCCATCTCTGTTCTTATGATAGCCTTGATCTTCCTGGGAGTTCGTTTCCAGCTCATCCTTACTGCTCTGGTCTTCCGGGCCTACCAATCGCTCATAAAATTCTTGGGCCTTTTCCATGGAATCTATTTTGATTTTCCTTTCATCTCAAGAAACTAACATCCCCTCTGGGATTAGCCATTTAAATACAATTCTTTTCTGATTTAGGTAAGCTGCTAAGAATTTATAATCTCATCTTTGTTCTCTTACTCTTCTTGGTATTTGTTTGAGAACCAAGACTTCTTTGCCTTTGTATGTGATTGTTTCATCTCTTGACATCCTATATATGATATCCTGGACACTCCTTTTTGCAAATTGTATATGGACTTATCTTGGGCATTTGTGGTGTCTCACATAATTAGTGCTAGCCCTGTAAACTTCATCAAACTCCCTCAAGATGTCATCTTTTCCAATAGTCCAGCCAATATTCCTGCCATTAGTTGTTCCAAGTCTTCTTCTTTGGATTCCACTACATTTTGGAATCTCAAGTATGTAGCAGCCTTATCCATCTCTAGGTAAACCAGTGAGTCCTCCATCTCTTTACTCGCATTCTTTAATTCTTCATCTACCCTTTCTAATTTTCTTTCAGTTCGTTCAGTCCTTTTCTCTACCTCTTTTATTGTTGCTTCATTTTTCTCCAAGGCCTGCTGTAATAATCCAACTTTGTCCTCTACTTTGGAGATATCCGCTTTCATTTCTGCTTTTAATTTCCCCATCTCCTCTTTTAGTTCATTGATATCTG
Organism: Pseudonaja textilis; assembly: GCF_049901715.1. Classification (NCBI taxonomy): domain Eukaryota; kingdom Metazoa; phylum Chordata; class Lepidosauria; order Squamata; family Elapidae; genus Pseudonaja; species Pseudonaja textilis. The sequence goes on along the minus strand of NC_142001.1, from coordinate 1,064,824 downwards.
CTCTGGTCTCATTATGGTTTTTCATCATTGTTTCTTGCAGCTTCATCATCGATTCCTGTAAAGTCAGCAGAATTGATTAGATGTTGGCATTCAAGATGTTAGCTTGTTTCTCCACTGGTAATGTTTCTTCAATGTTTTTTAGTGCCATGGGCGAAGCTGTTGCCGACATAGTTGTTAATGTCGGGTCTATCTATCTGCTGGATAGCTCTGCTCTTAGCTGGTTACTGGAGTATAAGTTCTTATAGATAAAAATATTATCACTATATTATTTTAAATCCAAATTCTAAATCACATATATAATTTTGTAAGGTCTCAATGCTCAGCCTCTATACATAACTTCACATAATAAAAATATATATATAAATATTATATCCAAATCCAACTATATTTAAATATTATAAATAAATATATGTATTGTCTAACCTTATTTTAAATATTCTTAAACATAAACAGTGTTACATTCATCCCCAAGTGGATTAATTGTGATCGCACAATGAATTATAATATTAATATATAAAATCCTATAGTTATTAATTAAATAATACTTAATGTTCTTACTATTTTCCCTATATATCTAATCAAAGTATAACTATCACTATTATTAATAAATCAATTAAATCAGTTAATTCAATTATTTAACAGTCAATTATAACAATCAATTTTCCTTTCCCCAGTATACATATTTATAATCGTTATAAAGAGAGATTGAAGAAGGAGAGATAGTTCATCATAGCGCTGGATGGTGGGGGAATAAAGAAAAAATAAGCAAATGTATACAGGAAAAAGGGAGTAAAGAAGGGGAAAAAGGAATTTTGAAGTAAGTTTTTAGCTTTCCGTCTCTAAGTTTAAGAGCTTTCACTCCAAACGCACCAGAAGTGGGGAGGTAAAAAATGCTGAGTAGTGACTGTAATTACACGGTATCTCCACACATTCGGAAGCTTCCACTTTTACTTTTCACCTTAACATTCCTAAGTTCAATTTTCCTGATTTTCTTCAGATGGAACCACCTCCTCAGTATGCTCCCTGAAGGGCAGTTAAGTGGTTTATATCAGTTATATTGTTACAATGACTTCAGGGTTTCTAAGTATCGCCTGTGGTGCCACACTGTCTCTGTTCTGTCAGCTCTGATCTTCTTCCCGTCTCCACTTTAATAAAGTCTTTCAGCATAAAAATCAAATGAAATAGTCCAAATCCTCCACACCTTCCAGTCACCTTCCAGCCGCTAGATTCCCTTCTATTATTATCGGTGTGGTATATCTCCCGACCTCATAAACTTCCCTTTTTACTCGTTATTGTCCTCTATCTTTCTTCTGTCTGCCAAGCCCCTTCACTTTCACTTGCCTCGCATCCGCTTTTTGGCCACTTCCTTTTAGGGCTCCGGACAGACACTTGTAACAGCCTTATAAAAGTCTATAGCCTTCCAATCATCCTCTCCGCCGCTAAATTTCTCTGCCACACTCTTCACAAATGATCCCACAAACTGTCACTCACTCGCTTCTTTACATAGGTGGCAGTCCAGACTTCTGAACCGCCATTGATAGGCGGCTGTTACTTGCTTGTTGGGCTCTGGAGGGCTCCTCTTCACTGCAATGGGGTTGCCTTCCCCATACTGCAACCTGAGTTCAAACTGGACATCCAATCTGAGGTCTGTATAATGTCATGTGGGGTACATCTTCAGGTAGTGTCTCACACAGCTGATATGCTAAGACGGTTGACCTTGGCCTAGAAAAGATAAGTGTATGCAGTTGCGGAAAGCAGGAAAGTGTCCATCCTTTTCAGTTCACACATCTTTGCCCTCCAGCACCCTTCCCGCTCTCAACACCAAATTACGCCTCTCCACATTTCCATGGCAGCTGGCAAGAATCAAGAAGCAAAAGATGTTAGGAAAACTTCTTGGAAGCTGACACCACCTTTGGGACAACTATGACCTGAATGACAGAATCTCCAAAGACATCACTTAGTGGTGGTTTTATTTTTGGACTTTTTTTTTCCCCAAAGTTTTTATTTTTTAAAACAAACATACGAACAAAACATAAAAACATAAAGCCCTCTTTCAATTATATACATACAGTGTGTCAGCTGGTTACGATCTTTTGTGCTATCCTTTTTTTACCATTACTCACAAGCTATATATAATTCTCACCTTATCAGTCTAGCTTGTGCTTATATAATATCAATTATTAAACATTCATTTGACTATTTTTCGCACATTTTATACGAGATATTCTAATTTTCATTATGATTTAATCTTATACATTCATCCAATGGTTATATATTTTATATTGTATTCTTTATCAGTCTATTAACTTTTATTGTAAGGCTTACTAATCTATTTCTTTACTATGTCTTTTTATCTAACCATTGATAAAATAAATCCCATATCATATAAAATTGTTTATCCTCTTGTTCTCTAATTTCAAATGTCAATTTACTCATTTCGGCACAGTCCATGATTTTCTTAATAATTTCCTTCTGCATAGGTATTTTTTCATTTTTCCAATTCTTAGCAAATACAATTCTAGCCACTGTTAAAACATTTACAATCAAATATTTCAATTCTTTACAATATATTTCCGGTATAATTCCCAATAAAAATATCTCAGGTTTAAAGTCTATGTGTTGTTTTATCATTTTTTCTAACCATGTGTGGATTATAGTCCAATATCTTTTTGCATCCAAGCATGCCCTCACATGTGGTAAGATGAACCAGGTATCTGATGACATTTCCAACATTTATCTGATTTATTCTTGAACATCCTCGCAATTCTCGTTGGGGTAAGTGCCACCTGTAAAACATCTTATACAAATTTTCTTTATATGCAGTTGACATTGTCAGTTTATAATTTTGAGACCACAATTTTTGCCATTTATCTAAATCAATCCCATATCCAAAAATTTTCCCCCATGCAATCATTGTTTCTTTTACTTATTCTTCCTCTAATTTAAACTCTAGCAAGTGTCCATAAGTTTTTGTTATTACTTTTTCATCAGTACCTGTCAAAATTTTATCTAAATCAATCAACTTATCATAGATACCTTCTGTTTTAACATCTTTATCAAATCTAGATTGTATTTGCAAATATAAAAACCAATTCATTTTTACACCTTGTTCATCCAACGCTTGCATAGATTTAAGTTCAGCCTTTTTGTTCAATATTTCACCATATCTAACTGTTTGTTCCTTTTTATATATTATTGGACAGGAAAAAGCTTCAATAATAGATAACCATAGTGGAATTTTTAAATAATATTGCTTTTTTATCTTCTCCCAGTTTGGAAACAATGCTTCTCGAATATAATGTCTTCTAAAATACCCCTGCGTTTTAGTTCCCTTATACCAGAGGAAGGCATGCCACCCTAACAGCAAGTCATGTCCTTCTAAATTCAAAAGTCTAGTATTCCTTAATGTTATCCGCTCCTTTACCCACATCAGACTTGTCGCTTGGTAGTATCATTTCCAATTGGGCAAAGCAAATCCTCCTCTTATTCTTGCATCTTGTAACAATTTAAGTTTTATTCTCGCTTTCTTCCCCTGCCAAATGTATTTTAGCACAATTTTGTTTAAATCTTCAAAAAATTCTTTCCCTAATCTGATTGGAATTGTCTGGAATAAGTATAAGATTCTGGGCAATACATTCATCTTAATTGTAGTTATTCTCCCAATCAATGATAATTGTAAATTTTCCCATTTTATCAAATCTGTCTCAATCTGTTGTTTAAGTTTGAGGTAATTGTCCTCCTTAAGTATGCTACATCTTGGTGTTATATGTATCCCTAAATACTTAACCTTGTTTGTGACCTGGATCCCCAAAACTTCCTCCAATTCTTTCCTTCATCTTACGAACATGTTCTTTGCTAAAATCTTTGTTTTATCTTTATTTATTTTCAAACCTGCTACTTTCCCATACTCTTCTATCTTTTCTATCAGTTTAGGTACAGACTCCAATGGATCCTCTAATATAAATACCAGGTCATCTGCAAAAACTTGTAATTTATACTCTTCTTTTTTAATTTTCATTCCTTTTATTTCTTTTTCTTCTCTGATGTTCCTATTCAGCACTTCCAGTGTTAACACAAACAACAGAGGCAATAGTGGACAGCCTTGTCTGCTCCCTTTTCTTATATCTATAAAGTCTGTTAACTCTCCATTTATCATAACCTTTGCAGTTTGTTTATGATATATCATTTTGACAGCTTGAGTAAATTTTTTACCAAAGCCCATTTGATCCAATTGTAACAGCATAAAACGCCAATTCACATTATCAAAGGCTTTTGGTGCATCTATAAACAGAGCCATTTGTTTTTCAGAATGTGCCTCATAGTATTCCAGTGTATCTAAAATTATTCTCATATTATCTTTAATTTGTCTCTTCGGCAGAAATCCATTTTGATCAGGATGAATAAGATGGTTTTCACTCTTTCTGCCAGAATTGAAGCAAAAAATTTATAATCTGAATTTAATAGTGATATAGGTCTGTAATTTTTAACTTGCCGTAGGTCTGTGTCCTTCTTCGGTACAAGTGTGCTATATGCTTCTGACCATGTTTTGGGTATTCTCTCCTTTGTCATAACTTCATTCATAATTTCTAATGAATGAGGATTCAATGTTTCCTGGAATGTCTTATAAAATTCCACTGGCAAACCATCCGGACCTGGTGCTTTCCCAATGTTTTGCTTTTTTAAAGCTTCTGTTAATTCCATCATTGTTATATTAATTTCTAACATTGTTTCAATATCTTTGGGTATCTGGGGCAAATTTGCTTCCTGTAAGTATTGTTGAATTCTTTCTTCCTGAACATTCTCTTGATGGTGCAGTTTTCCATAGTGATCTTGAATAATTTTTTTCTTCTCCGCATTTCCATAGCATACATGTCCTTGTTCGTTTATCAATTGATTTATTCTTCTCGAGTCTCTTTCCTTTCTCAGTTTATATGCTAGCCATCTGCCTGGTTTATTTGCATCTTCAAAATAGTTCTGCTTAGCATTTCTAATTTTTTGTGCTATTTCTTCTTTTTCCATTAGCCCCATTTTATGCTTAGTTATGTCCATTTTAATTTTAATGTCCTATTAAATTAAATGTTTAATTTCTGTAGTTCTTCTTCCAACTTCTTGTAGTCATCTTCCAATATTTTAAAGATTTTTTTCTGTTTTATATTTCTTTTCCTTGTATAGTCCATTATCAAACCTCTTGTATAAGCCTTCATCATGTCCCAGAGGTTCTGTAATGATGTATCCTCTTTTGTATTTTCTTTAAAAAAAAAAGTCAATTCTCTCTCAATTTTCTGTTTAAAGTCTTTTTCCTTTAACATCGTATTATTTAAAGTCCATCTAGATCTTTTTTTGCCATGGTAAATAGATGAATCACAGGATCATTAAGTGTATGTGACTCTCCCATTGACTTGGCTCGTTGGAAGTTCCTTGGGCAGTCCCATGACTCTGGGGCACTACAAATGCGGATTGCCAAGTACCCAAATTTTGATTACATTACCTTGGAGATGCTATGACAGCCGTAAGTGCAAGGATCAAGTTCAAGTCATCATCTTCAGTGTGATTATAATTTCAAACAACCATTAAATGAATGGCCATAAGTTGAGGACCACTTGTACTTGACTTTCATAAATTTGGACTGGCAGACTATCCAGAGGAATATCTTCATTATTACATTAAGGATGCTGCCAAATCATTCTGAGACAACTTGGGGATTGTAATCTCAGCACACTAGAGGGCACCAACTGGTGGACATTGGTTAATTAGTATTTGTAAATGGGCAGAAATGATGCAGTAGATGACGCAAAAGGGAAGAAGCATGGACAGGCATCTCCTTTATAAAATATATATATTTCCCATTTCTAGAAGAGTTTGCATATGGATAGCAGAACACACTTCTCAAATGCACACTTTTCTTTCCTCTCTCCCTCTTCCTCGATTTTTGCAGTGCTGGTAATAGGAAGAGAGATTCTCTCATCATGTAATGTTCTTTGATTGATATCTGGAATGGATTTTGCTGCAGACACTAGAAGGTAGAAAATAGCTCTGCTGCCAAAAGACATCTTTAGAAAGCAGCTGCATTTTGATATTAGTTTTCCTTCCTTCTCTTACGAGTTTCGCTTCTTTGCCAGAGTAACAGATGTAGACTCTCTACTACAGACTTCCAGAAGTGTTTTCACATGAGGAAATTGTTCAGAGGCTTCTCTGAATTTGTGTCCTGGTTTTCCAAATGTCAAGCTAAGGGAGAAATCTTACACTGTTCATTCAAGATTCAGAAAGAGTTGAGCATTACCCCCTAGCCAGGAAGATAGCACTTAGCAATAGCAATTAGACTTCTATACTGCTTTACAGTGCTTTTCAACCCTTTCTAAGCAATTTACAGAGTCAGCATTTTGCACCCAACAATCTGGGTCCTCACTTCACCGACCTCAGAAGGATGGAAGGTTGATAGAGCCAGTCAGCATTGCACTGCTGGCAGAGTTAGCATGCAATACTGCATAATATAATACTCTTAAGCTGCAGTTCATGGTGAGAAAAGTAAGGTCCTAGACTTAGGCAGGAAAAACAAATGCATAGGTACAGAATGGGTGGTTCAATAGTAAAGACTGTGAGAGAGATCCTGGTGGACTTCTGCTTCAGAATGAGCCAGCAGTGTGCTGCAGCTGCTAAAAAAGCCAATGCAGTGATGGATTATGTCAAGAGAGGGATCCAGGTAGTCCTAGAGTTACGACCACACTCGAGCCCCAAACTTCTGTTGCCAGGTGAAACATTTGTTAAGTGATTTTTGCCCCATTTGATTACTTTTCTTCCCATAGTCGTTAAGGGAATCACTGCAGTTATTAAGTTAGTTACATGGCTGTGAAGTGAATCTGGCTTCCCCATTGACTTTGCTTGTCAGAAGGTTGCAAAAAGGCATGACATGACCCCAGGGCACCGCAAAGGTCATAAATATGAGTCAGTTGCCAAATATCCGAATTTTTATCATGTGACCATGGGGATGCTGTAATGGTTGTAAGTGTGAAAAACTGTCATAAGTCTCTTTTTTTCTATGCTGTTGTGACTTTGAACAGTCACTAAATGATCTATTGTAAGTCAAGGACTACCTGTAGTATCAAAATCAGATGAAGTGATACTACTACTGCATACTGCGCTAGTGAGGCCACACTTGGAATACTGCATCCAATTATAGTCACCATAATAGAAAAGAGATGCTGATGCCCTAGAAAAAGCGCAAAGAAGAACAACAAAGATGATAAGGGATCTGGAGGATGGACAGCTAAGGGAGCTGATCAACCTAACAAAGATTAGGGATGACATAATAGCTATCTTCTGATACTTGAGGGGATGTCATGTGGAGGAGGGGTTGACAGGTTCTCCAAAGCAGGGTTTGCCAACCTTTTGGACCTCAGGGACCACCAAACTCATAATTTTAAATCCCAGGGACCACTAACCGGTTCTCTGGGCGTAGCCTAATTTGTGGGTGTGGCTTGGTGGTCATGTGACTGGCTGGGCATGGCTTGTATGTAAATATTATAAATATTTATATAAATATTGATTTTTTTAAATAAAAAAAGAGCAACTTTTACCCAAAATCAGGCAAAGCAGGCAGGCGGATTGAGTTGCTCACAGAATCACAGATTCATTCAGAGATCTATCTATGTGCCATTGGCTAGCTCAATCTGTCACATAGAATTTGTTTGCAAGCAAACTCATAAAATTTGTTAGCAAGCAAACTCATAAAATTAACTCACAACACACTGTTGTGACTCGGAGGTTTGAGCCTGCTCTGTTAGAAGACACAGACTTGAGCAATGAGGAAGAGGAGGATTTGGCCTTGAGGTTTCAGCCTGCTTTGCTGGAGGATTTGGAATTGCCTTCCTCCGCAGGACCTTCCTCCCTGGTTGTGCCTCAGGTGTCAGCAGATAATCAGGAAAGCGTAGCAGAGCCTCTGGCTGAGGATCAAACTGAGAAATGTTGGTTTCATGCGAAGCAAAGACGCAGGCATAGGCGTGAGATGCAACGTAGAAGGAAAGGACAAATCAGGGACTGAGATGAGAGACTGACACGCCCCTCAGGGAATAAAAGTGGGTGTGTTAGCTCTGGATTCTCATTCGGGACGACTTGTTAATTTGGGATAGAAGCTTCTGCATTTTTCCTGTGTGTGGCGTCGGCTTGTGATTTATGCTTCCTTATCAGTCTTGGCAGACAGCTGGCGTGAGACTGCCAAGAATGTTTTTGGATTAAGGAAGCTAACCCTGTAGTTACCGGACTTGCCTGCTCATTTGTGTTTCAGTTGGAAGTTTGGACTTATTATTTTGTTTGTCCAGGTGAGACATAGCAACACACCATGTATCTTGAATATTGAATTTTTTATTAAAAAAGAGCAACTTTTACCCAAAATCAGGCAAAGCAGGCAGGCAGATTGAGTTGCTCACAGAATCATTCAGTGATCTATCTATCTGCCATTGGCTACCTGAGTCTGTCACATAAAATTTGCTTGCCGTGAGTCTTCACTAAATAATAGAACCTTCAGTCCAAAGGGAGGTTTGGCTGTGCTTAAAAGCAAAGCCGAAGATCTAAAGACTAGCTAGAAAGCAAGAAATCCAACCATATCCTGCTTTCTAGCTAATCTAAATCTCCTGGCACAGCAGAACAGTTGATGGTCAGAAAAAGGAAAAATAGCAATTTAGCAGGCAAGTTTGCTGGGTAAGGAGTGAGTAGGTGGGGAGGGTTCCCACGGGCTATGTGGGCTGCACAGCCTTGTGTTTCCGTGCAGCCTGGATGAATTGCTTTGTGGGGTGCTCTGGGGGTGAGATTTCTCTGTGGCCCACCAAAATTTTCTCATGGCCCACCAGTGGACTGTGGCCCACCGATTGGTGACTGCTGCTCCAAAGTACCAGAAGTTAGGACAAGAAGTAATGAGTGGAAGCTAGTTAAAGAGAGATCCAACTTGGAAACAAGGAGGAATTTCTTGACAGTGAGAATGATTAATTAACAATGATTAATTAATTAATTAATGGAACAACTTGCCTCTCAGAGTTGTGGGTATTCTGTCACCAGAAGTTTTCGAGAAAAGATTGAACAAACATTTGTGCAGGATGGAATAAGGTCTGCTGTCTTGGACAGAGGGTTGGACGAGAAGACCTCCAAGGTCTTTGCCAGACCTATGATTCTACATCAGGGATAAGCTGAGAGCATACAGGAAACTATATTGGCTGGGAAATAGAAAGATGTAGGTCCAAAAACTTTTGGGTATACCAGCGCATGAGAAAGATAAATGATGTATCTGTTCTCTTAGACTCAATCAAATCTATTAAAACAATTATTTATCTTTTGTTTTTTTTCAGACTCTTTGAAACTCTTCAGTCTCTCTTCTGGTCGGTGTTTGGTCTGTTGAACCTCTACGTCACGAATGTCAAAGCCAGGCATGAATTCACAGAGTTTGTCGGGGCCACCATGTTTGGCACATACAACGTCATCTCCTTGGTGGTATTGCTAAACATGCTTATTGCCATGATGAACAACTCCTATCAGCTCATAGCAGTGAGTTAAATGCATTGGTGTCCCTTCCATTTGCCTGTGAATTAGGCATTCAGTTGGATAAGTGTGTCTGGAGCTAGCAGAGGTGTCAATTTATGCAGCAAACATGCAACTCATTTGCTGTGTGCTCAGGTGGTAGTGGTTGTTAATTCTGCTTAATGATGGTAATACAGCAATCAATTTGTAGCAATTGGCAGAGGATAGGGGAGCAGGACAGGAAATATCCAGACACTCACATAAACACACCTGCACATACACACACACACACACACACACACACACAGAGTATGTGTGTTCTTTTTTATTTAGAGAAATATTTAATTGCCTTAGCATAACAAACCATATACAATCTAAGAAAGAATAATACTTTTAATTCAGGGTTGAAAGGAAAGGTCCTTAGTGCTCTTTGAGTTTGGTGGTTTTCTTGTAGATGTTTCTTTATCCAACTACTAGGTAACATGATCCGTGCTAGAAGGGAGAGAGTTGTGGGGAGGAGGAGGAGAAGGACTGTGAGGTCCTTGATGCTTTCTGAGCTTGGTTGTTTCTTGCAGATGTTTCATTACCTAAACTAGCTAGCATCATCAGTGCTAGAAGGGAGAGGGGTTTCTGGAGAGAAGGAGAAGGAGAAAAACTGTGGGGTCTTGGTGCCCTCTGAGCTTGGTTGTTTTCTTGCAGATATTTCATTACCCAAACTCGGCAACATCATCAATGCAAGTTGCAAAAAAGCAAACAAGCTCCGAGAACACTAAGGACCCCTCATATACAATTCTCTTTAGGTACTCTTCAACTTATGACCACAACTGCAACCAGAATTTCCATTGCTAAGCTAGGAGGTTATTAAGTGAGTCTCATCCAATTTTATGAAATTTTACCATTGTAGTCCTTAAGTGAATCATGAGCTTGTTAAGTAAATCTGTCTTCAGCTGGGAAGGTCACAAATGGTAGTCAAATGGCCCTGGGATGTTGCAATCATCATAAAAACATTCAGATTAACTGAGTTGAAAGGGACTGTGGACTGTAGGTCATCTAGTCCAACCCCTACCCAAGCAGGAAACCCTACTTGACAAATGGCAGTCCAATCTCTTCTTAAATTCAGAAAATGTTTGCATTTTGGGAGCTTGGCATACCAGCCCGAATTTATGGTTTATTTGCAGTGTCCCAAGTTGCCTGTATTATGTTTTTGGGCACAAACCATCATTTTCTTCTGATTTCTGGCAGGAAACGCCAATTGCATTAACAATTCACTTAGCAATTGCAAATTCTCTTAATGGCCATAATGACTCATTTGATGACTGGCAAAAGATGTTGTAAAATCAGGTTGGTCACATGATAATCCATTTAATAACCAGCACAATTTACAACTGTAATTCCAGTCTCAATTATGGTCATAAATCATAAACTACCTGTATTGCATTGTAAGGATGGCTGAGATTGATAGAAGCATTTACTGTGTAGGAAAATGTTCTCTAAAAATCTGTTTTAGCTATATTTCATTTCTAGTCTATGGTAACAAATAGGACTTTGATTCCATCAGGTTGTGGAATGGAGAGAAGAGGGGAAACAGCATTATTCCATCATCCCTGTCTTTCTTAGCCACAGAAATTTTGGGCTCAGTTGTGGTCCTAAGTTGAGGACTGCCTGTACATTATAGACTGCATTAACTTGCATTTTGAAATCTTCTAAATCAGTGCATCTGACTAAGAGAGGCAGAAACTCACCAATTCAGTTCAAAATGTCAACAGACTTTTGCTTAAAACATCAGTGGAGATTAATCTCAGGAAATATTGTTTTCCCCGAACACTTGTTCAGGAGGGCTTTCTGCTTGGATAGATATCTAGCTATCATTCAAAAAGCCAGAAAAATATCTGGGGCTTGTGAATGCAGATGGAATATGCCATCAAGAGTAAAATGATCTGATCTATCTCCATGAGGCCAAAGATCAGCAGTGCTTATCAATGGCTTGAAGCTACCAAGTTGGTTATGATACTGACCTTACCTTGCCAATTTTCCCTTTGTCATTACTTGAGCAATTTTACAATGACAGTGGCCTTCTGGAGGTGTCTGTTGGCCATTTGGGGGAAGAAGAGATGAGCCTGCCATGGTGTCTGAAAATCAGTGAGCTAGGTTTTTAAATGCCCGATTCTTATAGTAAAAGGATGCTTAGTCTTGTGCACACAGGGTATGCCTTCCTAAAATTTGCTCAGTTTAATTTAAATTACTTGACGTATACTGCAATAAGTGAATTGTAGAGAAAGTGGTAACCACCAATTTTTAATTTTTAACAAGGGAGTTTGATAGATTCATGGAGGGCCACGCTAAGCATAGCTTACTAGTCTTGATGGATTTATGCTTCTTCCAGATCAGAAGTAGCATCATCTGAATACCAATTGTTTGTAGGGTGGCAACAGAAGAGGGATCCCATTCTTTTGTCATGGTTTCTGAGCTTTCTGAAGGCATATGATAGGGGACCTAGATGAGCAATTTATATACTAAAAGAACCACTAAATGGATCAATTGCTTGGAATCCCTCTTCTGAAAAGGAAAGGACTTGGGATTGCCCATAAGCATTCCAAATAGCAGTTTCCCATGAGGAGACCACAGCGTAGTGGACTTCAGTGAATTTAGAGTTTTGGGATCCAAAAAAGTGCCATCTGTGGGTAAGATGGGCAGCCAATGAAATTTGATAAATAAATAAAACTTTGCCCAGTGCCACAGTATGGCACTTTTCAGAAGGACATTATTGGTTCACATAGTTCTTTTTTAAATCACTTCTGGAAATTGCTTGTTAATTGATTTTTGAACATTCAAAAGTTTTATTACACTAGGTGATTCCCCTTTAATCGTCATCAAAAGACATTTCATATAGGTTTAAGGACTTTAAAAAAAAATCTTAGAATAAACAGTGAAAGGGTGATTAGAATGTTGATTTTAGAAGGCTATAAAGGATTAAAGGACCAGACAGATTTGGTATAAGAATTTGAAATTAATTATAAGAATCTTTTCTGTGGGGAAATGTTGTTTGGAATATATTAAGAGTCTGAAATTAAGTACAAGAAACCTTCCCATGGGAAAACGCTGTTGACTGGGGGTGGGCATGATAAAAGGGGACTTTGAAGTAAAGGAAACCAGTAAGAAGTAAACAATTATAATTAAGGGAGAAGACCCATTAATATACAGTAGAATATACTTTAATTCAAGGATATTTGAAAAAAAATGTACTCAGAAGATACTATTAAGATTGTCTGCTATTATAAAACTGGTTTTAAAAGAGGTTATATAAGAGAAGTAAGCTTTACTAAAAAAAAGAATGAGATTGAGGCTGATTTGAACATGAAGCTAAAATGACAGCATTCAAGAATGATTTGGAAAAAAATGTTACATTGGATGAAATCAGCTGATGTTTTAATAATGGAAAAGGATATTCAAATAACAAACCAGAACAATCACTTGACAGATTGCTTATTTTGGATTTATAACAGACTTCTTAAAGTCTTGAAGAATCTTCTGAGGAGAGACAAAGAGAAAATGAAAAGAAATCCAATTCTGGGACATTATTTAAAAAGATTAAAGAGCAAGATTGTTAAAGGCAAAGGGAAGAAATCTAACACTGGTTCATTTGATCAGGAAAAATGTATGTGTTGTTTATCAATAAGAGAATAGGAAGGAGAGATCTTTTGTTGTTGCTGTTGCTCTTTTTAGAAAAGTGAAAAGCTATTGTGTGAAAAGTAAAGGAATATAAAGTTGATTAATGTATGAATGCTGCTACTTCTAGTAAATTTGAATGGTTTTTTGCTGATTAGATTTTAATTATATTTTAAGTATTTATTTATAGAAAAAGTGATGAGATATGGGAAGAAGAGATATTTTGATGTATCGGTAGGGCAGGCAGTACATGGTTGAAATTATTTGATTTGTGAAAAAGGGGAAAGTCATTTGTTTGTATTTTCTTTGTTCCTTAATATATTTTTCCCTTTTTCTATTCATAATTTTGGGGGCTCTTTTTATTTTTGCTTTGCCTTCCTTTCTATTTTTCTTAGTTTGTATTAGTCTTTTATCTTTATCACTTGAAACTGACTTTCAGGTTTAATCTTTGTAACTGTAACTTTACATTATTATAAAGAGTGGGGGGGAGAATTTCACAGAAGTGCTGCTCTTTGAAAAAAACATCAAAGGCAACACAAATGACTGGAAATAAATAAATGTTCTTCCGTCAAGTGAAAGAAGGTTGAAAGGAGAAAACTACCACGAGCATTTTTCTGCATGGGGCACATGACATCCCTTCACCAATTCAACCCCCAAAACTTCAAGTTTAACTAAAACACAAAATCAGTAACCCAAACCACTGCATCAGGGTTTTGCACAGACCTCACTGGAACAGCAGTTAGACTTGTAGACTGCTTCACAGTGCTTTCCAGCCCTCTCTAAGTGATTTACAGAGACAGCATATTGCTCCCAACAATTTTACCAACCTCGGAAGGATGTAAGGCTGAGTCAACCTTCATCTGGTGAAAATTAACTGCTGGCAGTAGGCAGAATTAGCCTGTGATACTGCATTCTAACCACTGTGCCACCATGGCTCTTAATTGTTTTATTGTTTCTGAGGACAAGGAAATAAGAAAGGGTCAGGGGTAGCAAACTCCATTTTCCTTTTTTCTAGCCTTGGCCTAATTATAACTTACTTGTGGACTTGAACTGCAACTTTAGTATTCATGAGCTGGGCTTTCAAATAGACCCAGCTGATATATCCTGGCTGTGTTTTGCTTGAGTCACAGGAATAATTAAGCAAGCCTTCTTCTTTCTTTTCCCTTTGCAAAGCTAACAAATGATTAATGGTAATTTATTAGCATTTGGCACCACTTCTAGGTAGAATTGGACAAAACCTCAGCTTTGTTTCACTCCATCCCTACCAGATTTTGAAACAGTCTCTCATTAGTTTACAATGATTCTTTTAAAAAAACCAAATCGATGCAAAATGGATATGCATTTCTTGGGTACATCATCCTTATTGTTACTAGTCCTGTTCCTCAGACATTATTTTAGAGAGGCATTTTTCCTTGCATCATTGAGTTTATCCTTTTCTAAATAATAAAATAACAGAGTTGGAAGGGACCCTGGAAATCTTCTAGCCCAAAACCCTGCTCAAACAGTAATATTTCAGACAATTGGCTGTCCAATTTGTTCTTTAAAATCTCCAGTATTGGAGCACGACTCTGAAGGCAAGCTATTTCACTTATTAATTGTTTCAACTGTCAGGAAATTTCTCTTTAGTTCTAGTTCTTGCTTCTCCCCTTGGTTAGGTTCCATCCATTGCTTCTTATCCTGCCCACAGATGCTGCAGAGAATAGCTTGTTCTCCTCTTTGTGGCAGCCCCACAAATATTGGAATACTGCTATCATGTCACCCCTAGTACTTCTTTTGATTAGACTAGACATATCCAATCCTGCAACAGTTCTTGATATGTTTTAGTCTCCAGATGGTGTACTTGTCCTGAGCAAATTTTAATCCAGAAAATTTACATTTAGATCAACAGAATTGGAAGGAATCTTGTAAGTCATCTAGTCCAACCTCCTGCCAAAGCAGGAGACCAGACACCATTTCTGACAAATGACAGGCAAATCTCTTCTTGAAAGCCTCCAGTGATGAAGGTCCCACAACTTCTGAAAGCAAGCTGTTCTATTGGTTGATTGTTCTCACTGTCAGAATATCTCTCCTTATTTCTAGGTTGAATCTCTCCTTGATCAGTTTCCATCCATTATTCCTTGTTTGGCCTTCAGGTGCCTTGGAAAATAGGTTGACTCCAGAGATCCGGTTTGAACTTCTTCGGCGACAGACCAAAATCTGCGACTGTGCGCAGTTTCGATCTGTGCTCGCCGCTGGAGCACCCCGAGCTGGCTGGTTTTGGGGCTAAGCCATCCCATAGAGGTGGTGAAGAGGGGGGAGACTGCCAGCTGGGTCAAGGAGAGCCTCATCTCTCCTCCCCAGCTGGCCATTACTCCCTTTCCCGAAGGCGGTTGCAGTGGTGGTCAGAAATGGCCACCTCAAAGAAGAACTTGACTGGAAAATAATGTGCAGGAGGAAGATAAGAAGAGAAAGTTTTGGCTGACCGGGTTGAACTGAAAAAGCAACAATACAAGGTACCCTGGAATTTGAATTATAAAGAACAACATTGTTCCCAAAGAAGACTTTGAAGCTGAGAATGAGAGAAGGAAGGGAAAGGATTTGGGGTTTTTTTCTTTCCTTCCCTATATTGACAACTAAGAGATTTAAGCAAGAAATCGGCAAAAATCCACTTTGACATTAACAGGTATTTAAGCTGAAAATAAAATCTCAAAGGGATAATAAAGATTTCTGGATTCTCAAAAACTTTTAAAAGAAGGGAAAAAAAGGGTGGGATCTGGAAAAAGGGAGGAGACCACCTGGAAGTGAAAGGAATTAACAGTGAAACTTTAACAAGATTCCTAAAAGATACTTTTTAAGTAAAACTTTGTAACAAAATAAGAGAACCCCAGGAAGAGAAAGTGGAAAAAAGAAGCAAGAAGAAACAGTTTTGGATTATTTGGATTACTTGGTGATTTCTGGATTTTTGGCTATTGGATTTAAAGGACTAAAATCAATTGGGTGGTTGTTTAAAACTTTTTAAAATGGTATCGCTCTTGGAAGAATTGAGAATGGAACTTTAAAAACAGAAAGAAGATGCACAAGAAGGAAGAGGTTCTTTTGGCTTCATATTTTAATTTTTAGAAATGGAGATCCTGAACTATGAGAAACAACAAGAAATGCCTGTAGAATAAGAAGGGTGGGACAAAGAAGAAGCCATTTTCTTTTTTCTTTTTTTAAATAAATTTTATTGAATTTACAATTTAAAAACGTATCAACAATACATACACAAAATAGAAAAAATAAAGAGAAGAGAAGAAAGAAAACACCCGGCCTAACAAACTGGATAGGGACCAGTTGGGAGGGAAGAGAAAGAATATGAAGGGAAAAAGGGAAAGCATGGGAGGGTGGGAATAGAATAAAAAAGTACATTTAAAAGCAAACAATATCTTTTTGTGACAGTCTGTAAGGTTCGTTTCTCTACGTTAGATCAAATCTACTCTTCTTTTCCACTATATTTAAGTTACCCTATATCTTTTACACAATTTGTCCCTGAGTAAGCCTATTGTACCAAGAATCCCAATTGTTATAAAATGTTGAAGACTCTTTGTTTTTTAAGGCTATAGTTAGTTTATCCATTTCAGCACACTCACATATTTTCTGAATAACCATTTGCTCTGTAGGTGGATGAGGTGATTTCCAACATTGAGCAAATGCTAGTCTAGCCACAATTAAGATGTGAATTATTACATATTTTATCTTTTTGGATAGATATCTGTTAGAGATCCCTAACAGGAAGAACTCTGGTTTATAGTCTATTTGTTCTTTAGTTATCTCCTCCAACCATTTTCTAATTTTTTGCCAAAATTTTTGAGTAGCTTTACAGGACCACCACGTGTGGAAGAAAGTTCCTTCTGTGCTTTTACATTTCCAACACTTTGGACTCATATTGGGGTTCATCTTCACCAGCCTCGAAGGGGGCAATCTATGGCGGCTCCAAGTCCGGTCTGCCACTTAGGTGATTAAGCAAAGCAGTGGCAGCCTGTGGGGTCAAGAGTAAGAGGTGCTGAAAGATTGTTATATAATTTGGAACTTTTGAAGACTGAAGATAGAAGAATGATAGAAGAATGATAGCGACGTGAAAGTCTTCTTTCCCAGTTGTGATCAGCACTTTTAGAAGCCGGAGAGAAAAGCGGCCAGAAAAACGGCTAGAAAAAATGAAAGTGCTATAAGTGAGAGTGGAAAAGCTTAAGCACGAGAGTGAAAGTGTGGATTACAGCCTGTGAAAGAGAAACTCCGGGGGAAGAGGAAGATTGTTAAAACCAGGAGATCGGGGGTCCTGAATTTGTGAGGGGTTTCATCTCATTTTTGGGTCTTTTTTTGACATCATTTGAGAAAAAGGAGGCGACGGAGGAGAAAGGACTGTGGCATTGATCGAGACTTATGAATCCTCTGTACTGAATCCTACATGATTATTGGATTTATTTAATACCGTGGGGAAGACAGATTGATTATTGATTGAGAATAGATGAACATTGGATTTTGGAAGATTTGTACATTGAACTAAAAGTGGGAAGGGAAAGAAGGAAGAAGAATTAAGAGGAAGTAGGAAGAGACTAACGGAAGGCTGGGAAAGATGGATTTTGGACTGAGATTAGTCAGCACACCATACCATTTTCTGATTGGAGTGCTGGAAAGAATCTTCTAGCTGGAAGACTGATTACCAATTTACTCAATTCACTTCTTTTATTAAGTGGTTGTTGTGGCTCTGGGCTTGGATTCAGCTCCTGTGATTGATATGAGTTCAAGTGAAGAGGTCATCGCAGAAAAATATGAGCCGGCCTGGCTTACTGATTGGACTGATAACCAGGATGAGGAGATGGACGTGACAAAGGACGACAGACCTGATGGCGGGACTGAGAAGGTGATTGGCATTCATACCCAATATTTGAGGTGTTTTGTTAATCAGCGACAAAGCGATTGGGCGAAATACCTCCCATTGGCAGAATTCGCTTTTAATAACTCGCAGCACACCTCCACTCGGGTAACGCCATTTTTCGCGAATGTAAGTTATCATCCACGCTTCTTCCCATTAACTTGGATGGATTCACCGGTTCCTGAGACACAAGATTTTCTGGAGGAACTACAAGCGGTCCACCGTTTGGTAAGGCAACAACTTGAACGAGCGAAAGAGGATTATAAACGGTTTGCGGACCGGTCACGTTGAGCACCGCCTCCGTTAGCTGTGGGTGACAAGGTGTGGTTGTCCACGAAACACCTTCGGATCGATCGCCCAATTAGGAAATTGGACCATCGTTTCATCGGTCCATTCCCGATTGAGGCGGTTATCAACCCTGTGGCATACCGGCTCACCTTACCGCGCTCCATGCGTATTCACCCTGTATTCCATCACTCTCTTTTGGTTCCTGACTCCCCGGACTGTCCTCTGCGTGCTCCAGCTGGTACGACTTCCCCATCAACGTCCCGTGAGGAGGCGGAGGTTGATGACACGGTGGTCAGCGTTACTGATTCGCGTTGGCTCAAGGGTCGTTTCCAGTATTTAGTCAGGAGGAGAGTGGATGACTCGGAAATTTGCTCATGGACGGATGCGTCTGCAGTTCATGCTCCAGACATCATTTGGGACTTTCATGAACGTTTCCCTTCGAAACCGCATCCGGATCGTCAGACCCGGGGGAAGGGCCCTGCGGTGAGGGATAGTGTTGTGGCTCCAGGCTTGGATTCAGCTCCTGTGATTGATATGAGTTCAAGTGAAGAGGTCATCGCAGAAAAATATGAGCCGGCATGGCTTACTGATTGGACTGATAACCAGGATGAGGAGATGGACGTGACAAAGGACGACAGACCTGATGTATTAGAATTGTCAGGACCTTTGACCTCCTCTGGTTCCTTATCTGATCAACAGCCAGGAATGGCTGACAGGGAAGTTTTGAGAGTCTTCTAGTGGAGATGAGAACTTGGAAAATTTGTGGTTAAATGTAAAAAATAGAAGACGGTTGAAAAGGCAAAATCAGCTGGAGCGAATGAGAAGAGCAAGTCAGTAAATTAGCACGTTGCCTCAATGAGTATAAAAGGACACAGCTGAGCTGGTACATTTTGCCAGGAACAAAATAACTATTTGAGTGAGGACGTTACAGCAAGGAGCTCTGAGACTGGAGATTTATTGCCAGGACTGGTTTGCCGGACAGAGTAAAGATTTATGCTGTGGTTTCTGCCAGCCGTTATCTTGTAAGACTTCTTTCCATTTGATTTAATTGTGAAATGGCTGCTTTCTGTTTTGTTCGTTTGAATTTCGAAGGGGAGTCATAACAAGTGGTACTATTTAATATTACTATTTTGGCACTATTTTCTTTTTAAGATGAATTCCTTGCTTTTTGATTGTTGATTTTCTGGCCCTGAGGCAATCTTTCTCTTACCTTTCCTTTCATTATTTTGTTCCCTTCCTTTCTATTGTATTCTCTTAATAGCTTATATAAACTAATTTACTTAAAAAAAAGAGGGGGGTATATTGTCCTTATAGAGTTAAGTGATAACTGATTTGACTGATTTAAGTATTAATAGTAAGGAGTGAAAAATATTGTTGATTTAGACTATTTAGACTACTTAAGATATTTAATATTAATTCTTTAAAGTGTTAATTGACGTACTATTGTTGACTAATTTTGATGTCTAAGATATAAACTTATTAAATAGATTATTATACTGTAGTAGATACCCACTTATAATATAGGAGAAAAGATTGTTGAGCGAGATATCTAATTGAAATACAAGAATAGACTCTTAAATACAGGACCCAAACACTGACTGGTGATCTGGGACAATATATCTAATATTGTGCAACAACAGAAACAAATACTTAGAGAGATGACATCCATGACAACTACGGCCCTAAAAACAGGAAGGAAGGCTACTCCGACCCTATCGACTACGTTGACATCTACCCCACCAACAACTCAAAAAACCATCGAAGAATCCCTAATAGGGGAAAAGCAGTCTAATGTCTCCAACATCAATATACAAACCACCCTATTATCCTTGCAGGAAGCTATGTCTAAAATGCAAGAAATGATGATCAAAAATCATAATGAAACTAGAGCAGATATTAGCAAATTGAAAGATGAGATGGGGAAGCTGAAAGCTGAAATGAAAGCAGATATATCGAAGGTGGAGGGAAAGATAGGGTCCCTACAGCAGGACATGGAGAAAAACGAAGTGAAAATAAAAGATATAGAGAGTAGAACAACATGTATGGAGACCAATTTTGAAAGGATGGATGAGGAATTTAAAAACGTACTTAGAGAAATGGAAGACTCCCTGGTTCATCTCGAAATGGACAAAGCAATGGCATATTTAAGGTTCCAAAATGTGGCTGAAGCCAAAAATGAAGAATTAGAACATTTAATGGCAGAAATATTGGCTGACTGGTTAGGAAAAGAAAAAGATGACTTAATTAAAGAGTTTGATGAGGTGTACAGGGTTAGCACTAGCTATGCCAGATGCCATAACTGCCCGAGAGAAATTCACATTCGTTTCTCTAGGAGATATGTGTGAGAGACCTAATTTTGAAAATGTCCAGGGAGGAAACAATATCTTACAAAGGTAGAGAAATTACGATTTTAAAACAAATTCCAAAAAAGTGAGGATTATAAGACAAGATTATAAATTCTTAGCCAATGATCTAAACAAAAAAGGAATCCAATTTAAATGGTTAATCCCAGAAGGGATGTTAATAACGTGGAAAGAGAGGAAAATTAAAATAGAATCGATAGAACAGTCCCAAGACTTTCACCAACAGCTCATGGATACGGATGGCCAATACACCAAAGAAGAACTTAAAAGGAAACCACAGGATGACCGTTATCGCTACAGAAACCAAAAGGAACGACTTTCTCAAAATTCAGGAAGTGATAAACCACAACCAGGGAGAGAAGAGCAAATCCCACAACAACAAGAAAAGAACCAAATCATTACTAGGCAAAAATCTAAACAGACGTAGATAAATGGAAGAGGGGAAGAAGTTTCTCTCCATCAATATAAACGGTTTAAATTCAACATCCAAAAGAAAAAGGATATTTACAAAACTTATTCGACAAAACGCCGACATAATATGTCTTCAAGAAACACACATTAAGAAAAATGATGAAAGACATTTAATTTGCCCGAAACTAGGGAAACTTTTTACGGCACCAGCTGATAAACACAAGAAGAAAGGAATTGCAATATATGTGAAACAAGATGTAAAAGCAGAATTAACCTGGTCGGATCCCAAAGGAAGAACTCTGGTTATACAAATTTGGATAAACCACATTACATTTTTACTGGTAGCAATCTATGCCCCAAATGAAGACCAAGGGAAATTTTTCAAACACCTCCATCAAAAAATAATAGGTTTCGAAAAAAGGAATATCTGCTTGATTGGTGATTTTAACTCCATTGCGGACCATCAAAAGGACCATAGTAATATGAATAAGAATAAGAAAGGGAAAAGAGAATTTTCTATGTCATGTAGGAAATGATAAAAGAATTAAATTTAAAAGATTTATGGAGGGAACGGAACCTGGAAGAGAAACAGTTTACATACTATTCTAATCCACATAAAATTGGGACTAGAATAGACATGGCTTGGATGGATTCGGAATTGGCTAATGAAATAAAAGAAATTAAAATTCTACCAAATGAATGGGCCGACCACAACCCAATACAGCTAATTTGGAGAGACAGGAGAAGAGCAAAAAAAAGATGGACGTTAAATGCTCAATTAGTAAATGAAGAAGAGTACATCAATAAGCTTAAAGAGGAGCTAAATTATTTCCTAAAAGAAAATAATAATGAAACAACTTCAAAACAGAATATTTGGGATAAAATGAAAGCAATTATAAGAGGTACAACAATCTCCTATAATGCTATGAGAAATAAGAGAACTCATGCCCAACAAAACGAACTACAACAACAAATTAAAGAGTTAGAAATACAATTACAAAAAACTCCTAAGAACCAAGGAACACAAAACCAGTTAATAATAACCAAACATAAACTGAACTTAATCGAACAAGATAAAATAGAAGTTAGTTTGAGAAGGTCCAAACAAACCTACTTTGAGCACGCTAACAAACCAGGAAGATGGCTATTTCATAAACTTAAAAAAGAAAAAGAAAAGAGACTGATACACCAACTAATGGATGAGAAAGACATACCACAACATGAGATAGAGAAGAAAAAAGACATTATTTTAAACTTTCAAAGATTATATTAAAAGGAAGAAATTAATGAAGACAAAATAAGAACTTATCTGGAGGATACGAATGACAAGAAGCCATTTTCAATGACCAAGTATTTCTATGTGGGGAAAAGAAAGGGAAGAGGGGAAAAATTTAAGATCTGAAAAAACAACTCAAAAAAAGAATAGTTTGAAAAGTAATTATAACATTAGGAAGAAACAGAAGAGAGGATTACAGAAGAGAGAATCAGAATTAGAGCGAGAAAGGGTCAAAAAGGGAGGGGAAAAGAAGAGGGAGAAGAGGGAAAGGAAAAGAAATTATAAAGGACAGAATCAGGACATAGAGAAACAGGGAAAAGTTACAAGACACAGAGATAATGGGTGAAAACTTAATTGAAAGGGGGATTCTGCAAGGGTACATAAGACAGTATTGTTATATTAGAAATAGAAATGAACTTTGAAAATATGAAACAAGTGTGATTAAAATGATAGATAAAATACTCATTGTAATGTAATGGGATGTTTAATAAATAAATGAAATAAAGAGAATGAGAGAATGAAATTAGGAAAGGAGGGGAACATTTTAATTATTATAAATGTGTTATAAAAATTTAAGTGAAGAGGAATATGAAAGAAACATGAAAAAAATATGGAAATATTATAGGTGTTCCTAGAAGTATGATATCCTATTGAAAAGGAATGTTAAAGATGTCAAAGATTATAACTAACATTAGTGATAGAGCTGAATTGGAATAGAATAGGTATTTTATTTATCATTGTTATATATATTTCCTCTTTAAGAACTTAGTGCATATTTTAAGAATGTACCAAGCAGATTTCGACTGGAAGTTATATTGAATGTTATAATTGTAAAGGCATAAATTGAAGTTTAAATAAGAGTTGAATGGATAAAAATTAAAAGATACAAAGGTATCCCACTCCAATTAGTAACTACAGGGGAAATTTTTGTTTAATGAGAAAAGAAAATATGAAATTGAAACAGGACAGACAAAAGTATACTTATGATGACTAGAAAGGTATTGAAACTTAGAAATATATATATATATATATATAATTGAATTTAGAAAGGAATGAGATAACTAAAAGTAAGATTGAGAAAAATTAAGGGAAGGGAAAATTATTGAGAAAATGTTAAAATAGTAATAAGATATGGAATAGAACACAAAGATGAATATGAAATTGAATTTGTGTCTGTATGGAGAAGTGATAACCCAGGACCATACTATTCTAAAAAAAAGAAAGAAATGTTGTGAAAACTCAAATAAAGAAAAGAAAGAAAGAAAACTCAAATAAAGAAAAAGAAATTTTGTGAAAACTCAAATAAAATTTTAATATATATATTAAATAGAATAATAATAATTAATAATAATAATAATTAAATAAAATAATATATTAAAAAGAAAATAGGTTGACCCCCTTCCTCTCTTGGGCAGCCCGTCAAATATTGGAGCACTGCTATTATGTCTCCTCTGTTCCTTCTCTTCACTAGACTAGCCATGCCCAGTTCCTGCAACTGTTCTTCATATGTTTTAGTCTTCAGTCCCTTTAATCATCCTGGTTGCTCTTCTCTGCACTTTTTCTAGCCTCTCAACATCTTTTTTATAGTGGGGTGACTGAAACTGGATGTATTATTCTAGGTGTGGTCTTACTAAGCCTTTATAGAGTGGTATTAGTATCTCATATGATCTTGATTGCATCCCTCTGTAAATGCAATTTAGGATTGCATTGGCTTTTTTGGCTGCCTCCATACACTACTGACTCATATTTAATTGGTTGTCCACTGAGACTCCAAGATCCCTTTCACAGTTACTGTTATTAAGCCTGGTTTCACCTAGTCTATATGTGTACTTTTGGTTTTTCTTGCTAAGTGTAAGACTTTACTTTTCTCTACATTGAATTTCAATTCTGTCAAGATCCAGATGGATCTTGAGCATATCGGCTAGCGTGTTAGCTATTTCTGCCAGCTTAATGTCATCTGCAAAATTGGTAGAAGTTCCCCTTCTATTCTGACATCTAAATTGTTTATGAAGATATTGAAGAGTACTGGCCTAAGATGGAACTTCAGGGGTGGGATGCTACCGGTTCTGCCCAGCTTTATAGAACCACTAGCTCTGAAGAGCAGCAGACACAGAAGTGGTAGTAACACCGGTTGAATCCCACCCATGCGGAACCTAGTGGTATCCCACTGCTTACTTCCCTCCATGTAGATGTAGTATCATTAAGGACTACTCATTGAGTTTGGCTTGTCAGACAATTACAAATCCATCTGATGGTGATGCTATCTTTCCCACTTTTTTCTAGCTTACCAAGAAGTAGGTTGTGGTCTACTTTGAATGCCTTGTTGAATGTCTAAGTATATTATATGCACAGTATTTTGCTGGTTACTGATTTAGTCACTATGTTGAAGAATGAAATAAGGTTGATTTGGAATTATCTGTTTTTAACAAACCCATGCTGATTGCTACTTATTACTTTACTCATTTCTAGATGTTGGCAGATCTGTTTTTTTATTATCTTTTCTGATATCTTCCCAGGTATTGATGTGATTGGTCTGTAGTTTCCTAAGTCTGCTTTTTTCCTCTTTTTTGAAGATGGGAACCACATCAGCTCTTTTCCAGTCCTCTGGTAGTTCCCTGGTGCTCCAGGATTTTTGAAAGATGTGGTTCTGGGATGACATCTGCCAGCTCCTTTAGAACTCTGGGATTCTGACAGGTCCCCATGATTTGTATTCGTCAAGATCAGACAAGTGTTCTCTTACTTTTTTTTTTTTTTTGCTTATTTTAGCTTTTATTTTTAGTCTAGGTTTTTTTTTTTGTAAGTTGGCCTATAGTGTCTTTTTGCATGAAGACCGATGCAAAGAATGAGTTAAGCAGCTCTGCTTTCTCTCTGTTGCCTGTTACTTCCTTGCTGTCTTTAGTGGACCAACTGTTTCCTTGACTTTTTTCTTGTTATTTATATGTTGGAATAAACTTTTTTAAAATTATCTTTGACTTTTGTTGCAAGTCTTTGTATTTCTTTGCTTTCCTTTTTTTTTGTAAATTTTATTGGTTTTTAAAAACAAACATAAACAAACAAAACATAAAAACATAAAACATCTTTTTTGAAAGCAGCATAATCCCGGGTTACATCTCTTCGTACAGACACAAATTCAAATTCATGCTCATTTTTATATTCCATTCCATATCTTATTACTATTCTACATTTTCTATATAGCTTCTCCCCTCTTTTAACTTTCTTAATTTTATTTTATTTATTTCATCTCAATTCAAATCATTGTACTTATATTCTTTGTCTGTCCTGTTTCAACTGTCTACTATCTTTTCTCATTAAACAAAATTTCTCCTGTAATCACTGATTGGAGTATGACGCCTTTATATCTTTCCCCTAAAATTATAACACTTAATATAATACATAACTTCCATTCAGATTCTGCTTGGTACATTCTAAAACTACACACCGTATTCTTGAAAAAAGATAAGATTATAAATGTATAATATAATTAAAACAACAATCCATTCCAATTCAATTCTATCATCAATATTAATATTCATTTAAATCTTAACATTTTGCACATTACTTTTCAAATAGATATCATACTTCTATGGGAGCAATTATAAACTTTCTGTAGTTAATTCCCCCCCTCTTCACTTATATTTTATAAAACATTGACTAATTAAAAAGTTCCCATTCCTTCCTAATTCAGTTTTCTTATTTATTTTATTTCATTTATTTTATTCACAAACATTTCACTAAATTACACTATTTTATCCCTCTTTTTAATCATATGTTGTTTCCAATTTTCTAACATTATTTCTATTACAAATATAACAATACAATCTCATGTACCTTCACAGAATCCCTTTTTCAGTTAGATTTTCACCCATTATCTCTAAATAGGTCCTGTTTCTTTACATCTTGCTCCAAACCTTTGTAACTTCTCTTCCTTTCCATCTTCCCTCTCTTCTTCTCTCTCCCCTTTTTACCCCCCCTGTCTCTCCACTTCCATTTCCCTCTTCTATATTCCCCTTTTCTGTTGCTTTCCAACATTATATCCACTTTTCAAATTATTTTTCCCTTTTTTGGCTGGTTTTTTAAGTCTTAAATTCTCCATTTTCTTTCCCCCCTTTCCCCTTTCTTCCCCACATAGAGTTACTTGTTCATTAAAGATGGCTTCTTCTTTGTACCAATCTTCTTGTTGCGCAGTCTTTTCTTGTTGTTCCTCGTAGTTACAGATCTCAATTTCTAAAAATTGAAAAACGAAGCCAAAAGAGCCCTTCCCTTCTTGTCCATCTTCTTTATATTTTTTAAGTTCCATTTTCAATTCATCCAGAAGTGATGCCATTGTAAAAAAAATTAAACAACCACCCAATTGTTTTTAGTCATTCAAATGTCTCCTCCCTCTAGATCCTGCCCTTATTCTTTTCCTCTCCCTTCCTGTTTATAGAAAAAAAAATTTTTAGTGTCCAGAAATCTTTATTGTCCCTTTGGCATTTAATTATATTTCCAGCTTAATTGCCTATTGATGCCAAAGTGGATTTTTCTGATTTCTTATTCAGATCTCTTAGTTGTCAATGTAAGGAAGGAGAGAGAAGAAAAAAAAACTTTCCCTTTTCACTTTCTTTCGCTGCTTCCGACTCTTCCTTGGGAACGATGTTATCTTTTATAAAATTTAAATTCTAGGGTACCTTAGTTGTTGCTTTTTAACCCGGTCAGCCAAAACTTTCACTTCTTATCTTCCTCCTGCACTTTCTTTTCCAGTTGAGTGCTTCTTTGAGGTGGCCATTTCTGATCACCGCTCCTACCGCCTTCGGGAAAGGGAGTTTGGCCAGCTGAGGAGGAGAGATGCGGCTCTCCTCGACCCTGCTAGCAATCTCCCCCCTCTTCACCACCTCTACGGGGTGGCTTAGCCCTGAAGCCAGCCGGCTCAGGGCACTCCAGTGGCGAGCCCAGGCAGAAACTGTGCATGATCGCGGATTCCTGCCTGCGGCCGAAGCCCTTTAAACCGGAAGTGCCGTATTTCTTTGTTTTCTTGACATTGTCTTTGCAGATTCTGGCTATCTGCTGATATTCTGCTTTAGTTATGTGTCCCTCTTTCCATTTTTTGTACTTGTCCTTTTTGTCTTTCAATTTGTCAGAGAGATCTTTGTGCAGCCATGCTAGTTTCTACTTGGATTTCTTGTTTTTCTTTTTCAGCTGTATTGTTCTGGACTGGGCTTTTATGACCATATTTTTCAGAGTTTCCCAAGATTCTTGAGTTGTTTTCCCCTTTAGGATTTTTATTCAAGGAATCTTTTCAAAGTTCTTTCTGAGTTTATTAAAATCAGCTCTTGTGTTTGCATTATGTTGAATTCTAATATGACATAGTCACTCTCGCCTAATGTTCCTGCAGTTTCAACTCCCTTCATCACTTCTTCTCTGTTTGTAAGAATTAAGTCCAGTATGTCTGTCCCTCTAGTTTCCTCCTCTACCTTTTGGACAACAACATTGTCAGCTAGGTTGGTTAGGAACTTATTTGATTTCTCACTTGGTGAAGAATTAGTCTTCCAATTGATGTCAGGGTAATTGAAGTCCCCCATTACTATTGTAGTGTGTTTCCTATATATATTTGTTAGTTGGTTAGCAAAAAGGACATCAATTTTTTCTGCTTGATTGGGTGGCCTATAGTATACACCTATGGCCATGTCATTCTTTTAAAAAAAAACATTATTAAACATTAAAAAGTATTTACACATTACAAAACATTTAATTAAAAACAAAACCAAGATGAAAGAACATAACCAATAAACATAAAACATGTACATATACATTTCTAATTGCTTAAATGGTGTATTCCTATCAGACTATTTTCTAATACTTATCTCCTCTATCTGGTTAATACTCCTATTATAACCTCTATATATTTTCCCTTCCCTATCTATTCACTCACTGGTTATCTAATTAGCCAATTATACCAGTTTTCCAAATCTGTAAAATATTTTGAGTCTTCCTTATCTTTAACTTTTGAGTGGATTTATCCATTTCCGCACAGTTGTAGTAGATCTTCTGAATTATCAGAGTATCCATTGGCATTTGATCACTCTTCCAACATTATGCTAATGCTATCCTTGCTGCAGTAATTATATGTAAAATTAAGTATTTTGTTTCTTTTGTGAATTCACCTTTTATTATTCCCAACAAAAAGATCTCAGCCTTAAATTCTAATTGAATATTTATTATTTCTCGTATCCATGTTCGCATTTTTTCCCAATATTTTTTACTCTTTGGACACAGCCACCAAGCGTGAAAGAAGGTACTCCTTGTTTTTTTACATTTCCAACAAAGTGGGCTTAAATTTGGATACATATTGGCCAGTCTAGAAGGTGCCAGATACTACTGATAGCGCATTTTACATTGGTTCTCTTTATAGACCACTGATTTTGTTAATTTATAATTTTGCTTCCAAATTCATTCCCATCTTCCAAATTAATGTTGTGTCCTACGTTCCTTGCCCATGCTATCATTGGGCCCTTAACTATTTCCTCTGCCAATTCAAATTCTAGTAAACAATTATACATTTTTGAAATTGCTTTTTCATCTGTTCCCTGTAAGAGTTTATCCAATTGATTCAGTTTTATATCTATTCCATATTCATGGATATCTTTTTTATACCTTGATTTAAGTTGTAAGTATGGCCACCAATCTGTCTTCACCCCTTGGTCCTTAAATTCTTGGTTTGTTTTCAATATTCCTTTAGCGTCCAAAACATCCTAATATTTAATCCTATTTCCAATTTCTAATGCATTGGGGTGTATCATTGCCTCCATGATGGAAACCCACCCTGGAATTTTCATGTAATGTTTGTGTTTAATTTCATGCCATATTCTCATCAGTGAATTATGAATCACATGTCTATTAAAGAGAGTGTAAGTCTTATTTCCTGAGTTCCACATGAAGACATGCCACCCCGCCTGCAGTTCATGTCCTTCTAAAATTAATATTCTTTTATTCCACAAATTAACCCAATCTTTAACCCACATTAAAGCTGCTGCTTTGTAATATATTTCCCAGGCAGGGAGTCCAAATCCACCTCTACATCTATTATCTTGTAATGCACTTACCTTAATCCTCGCTCTTTTTCCTGCCCACACAAATTTTGTAGTCATTTTATTCAATTCACTAAAAAAAATTATCTAATTTTACAGGAATCATTTGAAAGAGAAATAAGAATCTTGGTAGAATATTAATTTTAATAATCACAATTTTCCCTAACATCAATAACTGTATCTTCCCCCATTTTCTAGATCTCGTTTTATTTCTTGTATTAACCTTATATAATTATCCTCTTTGATTGTTGAACATCTTGCTGTGAGCCAAATTTCTAACTACTTAATTTTTTTAACAATTTGTAATCCCATTGTTTCCACTAATTTCTTTTTTTTACTATCAGTTAAATTTTTTGTTATTTTAGTTTTGTCTTTATTAATTGTTAGACCAGCACTTTCCCATATTTCTCTATCTCTCTAATTAAGTTTGGTCCCAATTCTATTGGTTCTTTTACAAAGAATACAAGGTCGTCTGCAAAGGTTTGAACCTTGTATTCTTCTTGTTTAATTTTTAATCTTTTTATTTCCTGATTTGATCTAATTCTTCTTAGCAAAATTTCTAATGTCATGATAAAGAGCAGAGGTGAAAATGGACGTCCCTGTCAGACTCCTTTTTCTATCTTAAATGAATTTGTAGCTTCTCCATTGATTATTATACAGGCATTTTGTTTTGAATATGTTGACTCTATCATTTTTTTCGAATCTATCCCCAAATTTCATCTTCTTTGCCTGATGAATAATGAATTGCCAATTTACTTTATCAAACGCTTTTTGGGCATCTAAAAAATTAATGCAATTTGTTTTTCAGGGTGAGCCTCATAATACTGCAATACATCTATTACAGTCCTTGTGTTGTTTTTTATTTGTCTTGATGGTAGGAAACCATTTTGGTCAGGGTGTATCTTATTACTCTTTTTTTTTTCATTCTTTCAGCCATTATACTCATAAATATTTTATAATCAGTATTCAGTA
Organism: Pseudonaja textilis; assembly: GCF_049901715.1. Taxonomy (NCBI): domain Eukaryota; kingdom Metazoa; phylum Chordata; class Lepidosauria; order Squamata; family Elapidae; genus Pseudonaja; species Pseudonaja textilis. The sequence continues at coordinate 1,034,389 of NC_142001.1, read as the reverse complement.
AAGAGATTGGTCTGTAATTCTTAATCTGTGTGGCATCTTCACCCTCCTTTGGTATTAGTGTAATGTACACTTCTCTCCACGACATTGGTAGCCTTGCCGCTGCTAATACATTGTTATAAATTTCTAAGAGTATTGGGTCAAATAATTCTCCTACATTTTTGTATACTTCTCCTGGTAAGCCATCCGCTCTGGGGTTTTTATTACTTTTTTGTTTTTGAATTGCCTCTCTTAATTCCTCTTTGGTAATCTCTCCATTCAACCTTTTACTTTCTTCTTCTGTTAAGGCTGGGATATTTTCTTCCTCTAAATAATGTTTTATTTTCTCATTCCTAATTTCTTCTTGCCTATAAAGTTCCCTAAAAAAATTCCAATGCTATTTCTTTTTTTTTCCTGTATTGTTTTGTACTTTTCCCTCCTTATCTTGTAACTGCTGAATCCATCTTTTTTTCCTTTTTCCTTCCTTAATCTACAGATAAGCCACCTTCCCAGCTTGTTAATATTTTCAAAATAATTCTGTTTTGCCATTTTCAAAGCCCTTAAATTTTTTTCCTGTTCTAGTACATTCAATCTGTGCTTAGCTAATCTATATTTGCCTATGAGTTGATCATTTCCTGATGTTACTTGTACATGTATTTCCAAGATTCTACTCTCCTTCTGTAGTTCATTGTTTTCTTTCTCTTTCTCTTTTTTCCTTTTAGCATTATATGCTATTGTTAATCCTCTTATATAGGTGTTGTGGCCCCGATTCCCGAGCTATGCTGTCAGAGGAAGAGGACCTGGAAGATGAGGGGGAGGAACTGGGAATGCCTTCCTCCCCAGGATGTTCCTCTCTGGTAATGCCTTCCTCCCCAGGACCTTCCTCCCTGGTAATGCCTCAGGTTCCATCAGACAACCGAGAGGAACAGCCTGAGATGAATCAGGAGGAAGGCATATCAGAGCAGCCCCTGACAGGGAGTGAAGAGGAATATTGGCTCAACCCTAAGCAGCGTCATAGGGAGAAATGTGAGCAGCAACGTAGGAGGCATGGGAGGGTCAGAGAGTGAGATGAGTCACTGAGCCACACCCCACAGGGGATAAAAGTAGGTGTGCTTTCTCCTTAAACTTTGTACGGGACAAAGTTTACCTTACTTCAGATTTTCTTCATGAACAATTGTTTTGTGGACTACCTTGTGATTTTTATGAAGTAAAAGAACCATTTATCTCTGTGAGTAAGACTTTAATTTATAATTGCTGCCAGCTCAGACTTGGCAGGCAGGACGTAGTGGAATGCCAAGAATATTATCAGTTCCAAAGAATTAGCTCTGCGAAGTTCGAGCCAGCTTGCCTGTCTGTGTTTGTGTGTGTGTATAATCCCTTATTTTTGGGGGGAAAGGGAAGGGGAGACAGAACAGATAGGCTTTCGTTGTGTCCCACAAATTCTGTAAGGATGTATCTTCTTTTGTATTTATTTCAAAGAATATTTCCATTTCCTTTTTAACTTTTTCTAAGTATCCCTTTTCTCTCAGAATTTGTGGGTCCAATGTCCATCTCCCTCTTTGTTTCTGTTGACCTTTCCATGTTATTATTATTGGGTTGTGATTTGCTCACACATTTGGTGCTATTTCTACTGATTCTATCTCAAGTTTTGCTTGTCCAGGCCATGTCGATTCTCAACCACAATTTGTGGGGAATAGAATAAAAGGTGAACCACTTTTCTTTTGGGTTATGTGCTCTCCAAATGTCTGTTAAATTTTGCTCTTCTGCCATATTAAAGAATGTTTTGGGAAGGGTGTTTTTTTTCTTTTTCTTTTTATGAGTACTGTGATAATCCCTTTTCGTATACATGACTGCATTAGTCTAGCATACAAATATTTTCTTTACCTAATTGTAAATTTTTTTCATGAATGTGTTTATAGTAATTTTCTTATTGATTGTTGGGTGCATATAGTACGATTAATAATAATTTCCTCTGTTCCCAAGACACTTCTAACATTAATGTTCTACCTACTAAGTCTGCATATAATACCTCTGCTTGTATTCCTTCTCTTTCATAAACTGCAATTCCTCTTTTTTTTTCTTCTGCGAGGGCCACATAGAGTTTTCCTAATTTTTTATATTGTAAGTATTTTTCATATTGTGTTCTAATGTGTACCTCTTGTAGGCACACTATGTCCATTTTTTGTTTTGCCAGTTTCTTAAAAGTTTGGTTTCATTTAATTGAAAAATTAAGTCGATTTATGTTTACAAATAGTATTTTCAAATTACTTTCCATTCCTCTTCTTTGCTGCCACTCGCTAGTTCCTATTGTTCCTTGCCTCTGTTTGTGCTCTTGTTCTTGCTCTTCTTTCTTCCTGGGGTTCTTTTTCTTCTCTCTCCTTCCTGTTCTTTTTCTTTCCTTTCCAATTGTTGATCTTTTTGGCTAGCTGATTCTTGTTCTTCTCTACTACTGCCTGTTTCTTCTGTGCCTATCAGTTGGTTGTAGAAGTCTTGCGCTTTCTCTAAAGTATCTATCTTGATTTTTTCCCCTTGCCACATTACCAACTTTCCCTCTGGTGTTATCCATCTAAATAGTATGTTATTCTTGTTCAGTTGGGCTGCTAAGAAATCTCTGCTGTTCATGTACTCTTTTCGGGATTTGCTTTAATGTAGTAATCTCTTTTCCTCTGTAAGACATTTTTCTTTTATATTGACCCACATGCATTCTAGGAGGTATAGCTTAGCAAACTTCAGAAAAAGGGTAGATGTAGTTCAGTTCCTCTACTTGCAAACACAATTGACACCAGAATTTCTGCTGCTAAGCAAGGTAAGTGAGCATTCACTAAATCATATCCAGTTTCGCTATGGTTGTTAGGTGAATTGCTGCAGTTGTTAAGTGAATCATGCAGTTGTTAAAGGAATCCAGCTTCTCCATTGACCTTGCTTGTCATAAATTGGCTGGGAAGGTCACAATGATGATCACGTGTCTTCAGGATGCTGCAACTATTACAAATACATGCTTATTGCCAAGCACCAGAATTTGAAGTATGTGACTTTGGGGATGCTCTGGCAGTTGTAAGTGTGAGGTCCAGTTGTAAGTGCCATTGTAACCTCAATGAGTCACTAAATGAATGGTTGTAAGCTGGGGACTATTTGAATATCCTCAGAAAGTGTGGATAAAGTAATTCACAAGAAAATGTAAAGAAAACCTTCAAACCTTCATGGATGGAGTGTTCAGGAGCGTTTCTTCCAGTGGTCCTCTTTGCCCAGCATCCTTCCTTATCCTTCCTAATTGATCCTTCTGCTGCTGTCTGCTTCTTCACCCAAAGGTTGAAAAATGAGAGCAAGGGATGCCAGAAGGAAGGACTAAATGCTACTTTTTTGCCAAGGGCTAGTGAATAGTGGGTGGACTTGTCCCACTGGTTCCTTGGGAGAGAGAGAAGAGACATTGCCTCACTCCGCACATCTTGTTTCCTTCTACTGAGTTGTGGGTATTGACTGAGTCTAGATGGCTAGCAAATGAATAGCATAAGGAGTAGAGAAGATGGCCTCAATGGAAGTATGCAAGACTTTCAGGGGCTGAAATGTTTCTTAATGAACTGAGAACAACATCATATTCAGAAGTGACTTGGTCAAACATTGTCCTGATTCATTCAGCTAGGGAGAGAAGGTTCACCTCAGTCAGACTTGCAAGATTTTGTAATTAAAGCTACTCTCAATAAAAGTAACTTTGGCCATCTTGTGAAGTTGATTTGCTCTCTGGTTTACTTAGTGATTCTGACTATAGGGACAAGCAGCAAATCCTTGCTGTTTTTTCTCAAATATCTAAGTCAGGGATGTCCAACCTTGGCAACTTTAAGACTTGTGGACTTCATCTCCAGGAATTCATCAGCCAGCCATTCTAGGAGCTGAATTCACAAGTCTTAAAGTTGTCAAGGTTAGACACCCCTGATCATGACTTTGGGCTCCATTCATCTGGTGGAGCCCTAAGCAACTTTCCAGATGTGCTTAATGGATTTGGGAACTTCAGCTCTCCTGTGGCTTTGATTTTGCCCCCCCATGATTAAACACTGCTTTAAAAAACTGGCATTTTTATAAACATGCTCCTGAGCCTCTACAGATTAGTAGAATTAATCAAGTCAAAGGCATCTGTTATAATCATAGACCAACATAGGAGAATGGGCCACGTTCATGAAGAAGAATGTAAAAATGTGATGGGTTTACCACAACCTTATATAATATACCGCTGTAAATGCTCTGTGAGTGTGTAACATATAGAAGATACAAAAGATATTTTTTTAAAAAAGAATGTCAAAGGAGAGATGGTAGCATTAGCATATAGCATTAACATATCGGGGAATTAAGCAGTAATATATCAAAACCAGTCAGGAAGCGATAATTTATTCATTTGTTTAATTTATATGTCACTATTATTATTTTTCTTTGTAAATAGATTAAGGCGGTGAGCATTTCTAAAGCTCCTTCTTCCTCCTATTTTCCCCACAAAACCCTGCATGATGGCATGGGTTAAGATAGAATGACTGACCCAAAGTCACTCAGATGGTTTTCTTGGCAAAGATGGGACTTAAACTTGTGGTTTCCTGGTTTCTAGCCTGGTGCCTTCACCACTACATTGAACTGGCTTTCTTATGGAACCAGCATTATCCAGTATTTATGTATTAAATAAAGGAACATTCTGGAATATTCCATGCCGGACCTGAATGAGAATTAATCCAGACGTCATTCAAGTTAAAATGGAATGAGACCAGATGATGCTCTCCAACAATTAAGGAAAGAATAGCAATGTCTCCCGTTTTCAGTTGCAACCACCAAGTCTTTTCAGATACACAGGCTTGCAAAGGAGCCAAAGCAATGGCTGGCCTTCATCCTTAATTCAGACCCAACAAGCAAGATTTATCTTAGCCTGTCTACTGAATTAACTACACAGAGTAAGATGCACATTTTCTGTAACCCTTTTTTCTTTTTACTCCTCCCCCACCTATTTCTACACCAAATTGGACATGCATCATTAAAAATACTGCCTGGGAAGGTAGCCAACTGCTAAAAGAAAAGCTAAAAATAATTTATAACTGACATAATCTACATCTACTATTACTAATGAAGCTTATCAGCAATGTAATAATTTAGGGCCGGAAGAATTAATGGGACTTGCCAAATTTGGCCAGCAACTTCATTTCTGAAGACAAGAACATTCCATAAAACAAATTAGCTGCCATCTTTTCATATGGAATGATTAAATGGTATAAGGAGGAACAAAAATGTACTATCGAAATTGGACTATTTACTGTATATCTCTGTATACTCTTTTTGCCTTCTCCCCCAAAATAGAAGAGCCATGTTACTTCTTCCAGTGCTGTTGTAACTATGAATGGTCATTAAATGAACTTTTGTAAGTCAAGGACTACCTGTACTTGACTCAGCAGCCAGGGCTAACGTAATTTTTGCTTGTCGGGTCTGAATTAAGGATGAAGGCCAGCTCAGGGTTTGGTAACAGTTTCATTGCTTCTTACCATCTTCCTTACCATCTTACAATCTTCCTTTGGAAGATTGTGGTGACATAGAGGTTAGAATGCAGTATTGCAGGCTTATTCAGCTCACTGCCAGCAATATGATCCTGATCGGCTCAAGGTTGAATCAGCCTTCTATCCTTCTGAAGTCAGTAAAATTAGGACCTAGAATGTTGCGGGAAAGAGGCTGACTCTGTAAATCACTTAAAGAGGACTGTAAAGTACTGTGAAATGTACATAAGTCTAAGTGCTGGTGCTAGTGCTAGCCTGTGCATCTGAAAAGACTCTTGATGGTTGCAACTGGAAAAGGAAGAAATTTCTATTCTTTCCTTAGTTGTTTGGAGAACATCTCCTGGATCTCATATGTTCATTCCACTTTAACTTGAAGAATGTCTGGATTAATTCACATTCAGTTTCTACATGGAATATTCCATAATTTTCCCCTATTTAACAATTGTTAATTGTTTCCCCTATTTAACAGTTGTTTCTGGAAAATGACACTCTACAAAGTATGGATCACCCAGAGTTCTCAGCTTTCTTTTTCTACTTTTTCAGCAAGGCTGCAACTGAACTGGATTTCCACAAATGAAAGTGAAGAGTGTCTTTGCATAAACGGGCATTTTTAAAAAAAGAAGATTAAAACCAAATAGAAACCTTGCTTTCTTCACTTCAGAAAATTTTGAAATACCCCATATTTTACTTGTCATTCTGTCTTTCATGGGGTTTAAGAGATGAAAGCTGTTTCATGCATAACCTCAGAATTTGCTGAGCACAAAGGAATATAGGCTTTAATTAGCTAATGCATAATATCCAGACTGTCAAAATAGCAAAGCCTCAGCAGCCATTTTTATTTTTACGATTCCAAGTATTTTCAACTTTCTTTTTTCCTCTAAGGAGTGCATTCTTGGACTACGCATTAGATGAACAAGCTATCAGGATTCTTATATTAAAACAACAGATTTCATGTGCAGTCACAACTCAAAAATCCCTTGTAACATGGTCTTTTATCTACATATGTGGATTTGATCAGGGTATGTCATAAGGGTGATACAGAAATATTATACAGGTAGTTCTCGAGTTACAACCATAATTGAGCCCAAAATTTATGCTGCTAAGTGAAACATTGGTTAAGAGAGTTTTGCCCCATTTTACGACTTTTGTTGCCATAATTGTTAAGTAAATCATTGTATTTGTTAAGTTAGTCACATAGTTGCTAAGTGAAACTGGATTCCCCATTGACTTTGCTTGTTAAAAGGTCACAAAAGGTGATCACATGACCCCAGGACACTGCAACCATTATAAATATTTTGAACCAGTTGCCGAGCATCTGAATTTTGATCATGTCACCATGGGGACACTACAACAGTTGTAAGTGTGAAAAACTATCACAAATCAGTTTTTTCAGTGCTGCTGTAATTTTGAACAGTCACTAAATTAACTGTTGTAATTCGAGGACTAATTGTATATATAATGTATAATTATAAATATTTCTCTGTCTCCTATTTCCCCCAAAATAACAGCCCTTTGAGGTAGGTTGGGCTGAGAAAGAGTCTTCAGAATTCTTCAGAATAGCTGCAGCATCTGCCAGACAATTGGAAAATTGTGAACATAAAAAATCCTTAGTATCCTTTTCTTTAGAGTTGGCTTTCTTTATCCAGATAGAAATAGATAGATAGAAACTCAGATAAATACAGATAGAAATTCTGTTCTATCAGGCAGAGAATCCCATGGCCTTGAGGATCAAACAGCACCTGAGGAATGGCTCTAGCTGTGAATGGAATGGGGCTCCAGCTGTTCTGCCTGCTGGGACAGGAGAGAATGGATAGCTTCAAAAACCCTGTGAAGATCTTCCTTATACTGTTCAGGGTAGTGGGATTCTTAAGACGGTGTGAACTGAAACAGAGGCTCTGAGAAATGAGGGGAAATTAAAGGGTCAGGGCAACACAGCAATTAAAATCCCTGACTAGAAATGGAGAGATCTAAATTCAAGCCCATCTTTAGTTGAGGATCATCCCTTAGTGTGAAGTAATGTCATACTATACTTTGTAATCCACCTGAATGGTACTAAAAAAAAAATCTTGGTATTAGGGATATGTATGCTTACCTCTGTTCCAGAAACAGTAAACAGTTTTCATGCTATCTGTTAGGAATATAAGTCACCTAAAAGGTATTTGGGTTAGAAATATATAAAGCAGGATAAACATTTTAAAACTGTATCTTTAAGAAAATGCAAAATTGTAATTAGGTGTGGTTTCTCAAACGGCTATAAGATGGAGCCAGAAACCTGGTTTGTTTTAGTCTGAGTCTCAGAAGAGAGTGTATCTCTGTTTCCTTCTGTTGGAATGTATTGCTGTTCCCTCATTTTTCCTAATTGACTGATATTACTGGATTTAATGTAAGTCTGTTACTGAACTGTTTTTTGACACTGGACTTTGATATTTGGATTATCCCTGGATTGAAAAAACTGATTGATTTAACTGTGAATGACTTTGGACTGCCTATTCTGAACTTTGCTTAAACCTTTCTGGAAGTAAAAACCTACATTTACTGTACAGTGTATCTATGTTCTGTATGTGTATTATTCAAACACTACTCTCAAATACGTCTCCCTGTATGCGCTCATTTTCCTAACAGGGAATTACCTCAACACTATCCAACCATTATACCTACTTAAGAGCTGTGGTGGCGCAGTGGTCAGAATGCAATATTGCAGGCTAATTCTTCTCACTGCCAGGAGTTCGATTCCAACTGGCTCAAGATTGACTCAGCCTTCCATCCTTCTGACATCAGTAAAACGAAGAGTCAGATTGTTGGGGGCAATATGCTGACTCTGTAAACCACTTAGAGAGGGCTTGTAAAGCACTATGAATCAGTACATTTCACTTAGTAACCATTCAAAGTTACAACAGCATTGAAAAAAATGACTTATGACCATTTTTCACACTTATGACCACTGTAGTATCTCCAAAGTCAATTTATTTATTTATTTTTTATTTATTTATTTTGATTTGTCAATCGCTTACAAGATAATAGGTATAAGTATATACATAGTTATGAATACATGAAATGGGTACATATAAGAAAAATAAAAGAAACAATAGGACAGGGACAGTAGGCATGTTGGTGCGCTTATGCAGGCCCCCTCCAGACCTCTTAGGAAAGGGTTGAGGACAATAGTAGACAGTCTAAGGTTAAAGTTTTTGGGGTTTGAGGAAGAAACCAGAGAGTCAGGTAGAGTATTCCAGACATTGACCACTCTGTTGCTGAAGTCGTATTTCCTGCAATCAAGTTTGGTGCGGTTAACCTTGAGTTTGTATCTATTGTGTGCTCTTGTGTTATTATGGTTGAAGCTGAAGTATTCATTGACAGGTAAGTCATTGCAATGTATGATTTTATATACCATACTTAGATCAAACTGAAGACAGCATAATTCAAGGTTTTCTAGGTCTAGAATTTCAAGTCTGGTGGCATAAAGTATTCTACAATGAGTAGAGGAGTGGAGAACTCTTCATGTGAAATATTTCTGGACTTCGTCAACTGTGCTAATATCAGATACGTAATGTGGGTTCCAGACTGATGAGCTGTATTCGAGTATTGGTTCACTTAACAACCATATTACTAATTTAACAACTGCAATGGTTCACTAAACAAATGTGGCAAGAAAAGTCATAAAATAGGGCAAGACTCACTTAAAAAATGTTTCACTAAGCAACATAAATTTTGGGCTCAATTATGGTTGTAATTTGAGGACTACCTATATATAAGTCTAAGCACTATTACTACTGCTACTTTCCCCTTAATATGGCCTCTGATCTAAAATTGTTTGTAGGATACAGATGTTCTTCATGGCAAATTGTGGTAGCCAAAAATGACTTATCTCTTGTTCTTCTCTTTCCCATCTCTTCCTATCCAGGACCATGCAGATATAGAATGGAAGTTTGCACGCACAAAGCTCTGGATGAGTTACTTTGATGAAGGAGGCACACTACCACCTCCTTTTAATATTATCCCTAGCCCCAAGTCATGCTGGTACCTTTGCAAGTGGGTCCACAAGCAACTTTGCCCACCTGGGGATCCAGAGAATGAACATAAACATGAGAACCTGAAGACTTTCACGGTGAGGAACAGTGGAACATTTTCATTAATTAAGGGAAGGTTCGTAGTTTAGCCCTCCCTTTCCTGATTTTGGCAGTCAGGGTGAATCTTTAGTCTGCCATCTTAGTTGGATCAAGGCATTAGCTGGTTCTGAGAGTCATTTTGGAGAAGAATGGCCATGACAGTCACATCACTAGCATCAGCTTGGACTATGAAAGGTCTGGTCAGGTCTGGGTGATGGAGAATGGGCTCAGATGCAAAGAGGTGTTTTAAGGTTTCAAAAGCTTTCTGAAAGTCCATTGTCCAAGCAAGGGGTTGACTGGGCTTCGGTTTTGTGGGAGAAGGCCCTGGTTTTAATAACTCTGTCAAAGGGAAGGTGACCTCGGCAAAAGAAGGAATGAATTGCTTATAGAAATTGTCAAAACCCAAAAAGCTTTGAAGTTGCTTTCATGTTTTCAGGGGTTGCCAGTCCAGCACAGCTTTCACTTTTCCAGAGTCCATCTCAATTCCCTGGTTGGATATTCGGTATCCTATGTAATCCAACAACTCCTTGTGGAATACGTATTTTGACAGTTTTACATATAACTTGGCAGCTAAAAGTTTTTTCAGCACTTGTCTGACCAATTTGACATGTTCCTCGATGGTTTTGCTGAATATAAGGATGTCACTCAGGTAGACGAGGACCCCCTGGTACAGGTGCGGATGTAACACTTCATTGATGAGTTGCACAAATATTGTGGGGGGCCCTTGGAGTCCAAAAGGCATGACTCGGAATTGGAAACTACCCAAAAGGCAGTTGAAGGCAGTTTTCCATTCGTCTCCCTCTTTTATGCAGACTCGGTAGTAAGATTCTCTCAGATCTAGCTTGGTGAAGACCCTGCCTTTTGACAGGTGGTTTAATAAGTCCTTCGTGAGGGGGAGAGGGTTCATGTTTTTGACACACATGGCGTTCACGCCCCTAAAATCAACACATAATATCAAGCCGCCATCTTTCTTTTCTTTGAACAGCACTGGGGCGGCCGACCTAGATTTGGCAGGTTCAATAAAACCTCTGTCCAAATTGTTATCGATGTATTTCCTCAATTCAGTCATTTCAGCTGGTGTCATGGAATACATCTTTGGGTTTGGCAGTTTTGTCCCAGGTTCTAGCTCTATGGCACAGTCAGTGGCTCTATGGGGAGGTAAAACATTGCATTCCTCTTCACTGAATGTCTCAGCCAAGTCTCTGTATTGTTTGGGGACTTGGGGAGTAGCTGGAAGAAGGTCCAAGGCGGTGGCTGCTGCTTCAGTTTTTGTACCCATGTTGGGTGGTAGTTTCTTAGTGGGGGGAAGAGGGGGCAATTGGCCCACCCCAATTATAATTTTTTGGTATCCATCCTCCCACTTGATGGTAGGGGCCCATTTATCTAGCCAAGCAAGTCCCACCCAATATGAGAGATTCTGACATCCTTGGAGCCACTATAAAACGTATGAATTTGCAGTGATTACCCATCTCCAGTTTGATTAACTCTGTCATTTGGGTGGTCGGGATCCCTCCAATTAAGGTCCCATCCACTTGCTCAAATCTGATTGGGTGTTTTAGGGTTTTTGGTTTTATACCCAATTGTTTAATGATGGGGAGGCCAATAAGGCATCTAGAGTACCCAGTTCTGTTACAGCTTCTAATTCCCCTGCCTCCCCTGTGTCAGGCACCACTAACTTCATTTTGACAGTAAAAGGTGGAGTGGGTGCACTAACCATAGAGTTGTCTTCTTCATTGGCTTCTCTGGGGAGGGTGTCTTGGATTGGAAGTACGTTACTTCCTTCTATGTGGAGAGGACCTTCTACAGCATGTCTAGCAAAGCGGCTAGTGTCTGGAGGCTTCCGTAGAATTTTTCAACCCCTGGCGGTTGTATTAGACCTTGGCTGTGGATCTTGTGGAACAGGTGCAGGGGCCAAACAGTAGGCTGCTCTATGGCCATCCTGGCCACAACGATAACACTTTATTATTCTGGTGAGTCAGGTGGGAGCAGTTTCAACAGATCTGGTCAGTGGTCATCTGGCCACAGCTCTCCTAGGAGGGCCTTCAGGTTGGGGTCTTTTTTGTTGATTGATGTCGCGGTCTAATTTGAGAGTGGTCGCATATCACACTTGTAGCATTTTGCGTATGCCTCTAATGTTGCAGGCCTTTTTTACATCTTGGTCAATGGTGTTTTTAAAATAGCGCAAGATGATTCTTTCAGGCGAGTCCATGAGGTGGCTTGCGACCCTTCTAAAGTCCCATACAAAGTCTGATAAGGGTCGCTTGCCCTGTTTCATTTCCATTAATTTGTCCTCATTTCCCCCCACTCTGTCTGGATTCTCAAATCTGAATCTCAACAAATGAATAAACATCCTGTAGCTCTGGGGCCTGTTCATAGTGCAATTGAGCCACCTAGTCAGAAGCATCCCCCTCATTCATCCCATCTGTTATTGCAGTGACCAGATCGCACTCTCTTGCATATTGGCCTCCAAATTGGTATCTGTGAGACCAGATTCGAGTGAGGAAATAAGCGAAATGTTCATGCCGTCATCAAAAGTCACCTTGAACAGCATCTGGTCTGGTCTGGGAGGGGGGGGAGGTGGTATCGCCCTGGCAACCGCAGGCTGAGCTGGAATGAAAGGAGCCTGACAAGGCATGTACCTACTTTGAAAGGGTCTTCTGAGGCCTGGCTGGGTTGGGGCTCTCTGGAAGAAGGGCCTCTGCAGGGTTGCTCCGAGTGGGGGTTGATTAGGGGCCTGCCATGAAGAGGCCGGTTGTTGCCTTATTCCCTGCCTGAGGAAAGCGGGGGAGCGTCTGCCGCCTGCTGCCTGTGCAGATCCCTTTGTTGGGAAGGGGTCGCTGATTCTCTCTGTGGCCAGGGCACTGCTGGCACTGGCATCCACTGGCACTGGACCCACCCTTGGCCAGGATAAAATCCCCACCCTGGAGGGATACTTTCTGCAGGGGCAATTTCCTTTCTAGTTGTGTGGAGGGGAGGACTTGGAGTTCGTACCATAGCCATTTTAGTCTGCGTCTCCTGTCTCTCCTTTGAAATTCGATCCTACCTGGCTTGGCCATCTCCAACTGATACCAGACTGAATTCTCCTTCCCTTCTTAAATTGGGGAAGGTAAAAGTGGGCTGTGTTATGATCCAGCTTGCCTGGAGAGTTTGTGGCTTTGAGACGTAACTTTCCACTTTTAGTTGGTGAAGCTGTTCTGAGATTCCTGCCAACGACTGGCTTCGGGATGTAATCCCCTGGTTGCCGTCTTGGGAGGCATATGATGCAATTGGGGCTCCACACCTCCAATCTACCTCCCTTGCAGTATGTAGAGGGCTTGAGGAAGAGATTTGTTCAGTCAGCTTTTCTTCCGGTCCTGTCTGACAACTCCCCCTCGAGTCTGATCCTTTGGGCCAGGCTCCTAAATCTTGTCTCTCTTCTGCATGCCTCAATGCCTGCAGAAATCACCCCCCCCTCCCACTTTCTCAAGCTATGTGGTAGCAATGAATAAGGATTCCAAAGCTGACAGTCTCATTGTGGACAAATGACTATCCAATTTCTTCTTTAAAAGTTCCAGTGATGGAGCATTCACAATTTCTGGAGGCAAATTGTTCCACTTGTTTATTTTTCTCATTGTCAGGATTTTTCTTATTAATTCCAGGTTGGATCTCTCCTTGATAAGTTTCCATCCATTGATTCTTGTCCTACTTTCAGGTGCTTTGCAGAATAGGTTGTCCCTGTCTTTTTTATGATAGACCCTCAAATATTGGAAGACTGCTATCATGTCACCCCTAGTCCTCTCCAACCCCTTCTAACTGATGAGTCTAATGAATTGACATGAGAAGCTTAGCATCCTTCTCTGATCCTAGATGTCCATCTTTCTTCTTCTTCTCCATGCCAAATAATATCAAATAAATAATTTATCCTTGCTAAAGAATCTGCCAATAGGTCAGATGAATTGGCATAAATAGTTGCCAGTTTTTACCGTTAAAACCCTCTCTCAAACTGTTTGGGACTCTCCATGACAAAGCCACTGTTGTGAAGGACCTGTAAGACTTGGTATTCTAATATCCCCAATTCCCACTTAAGTAACCTGATGCTTGGCACTATGCCCAGTAGTCTAGCAAAGCATCAGAGAAGCTTAATCAACTGGCACTGATTGAAGCAATCCCATCAAAGGAGTCCAGTACCTTAATTTTATGGGACAGCAAAGTGATGCTGAGTCTGCCTAAATGGGTGGCTTTTCATTATCAAGATACGCCTCATACACAGACAATCAAAGGCATTTGAAATGTACTACACCCAAGCAGTTCATTTAATTCATTACTTTGCTCCCTTACTACCTCCTGCCAGTTGATCTAAGGGTCTGATTTAGAAGATTTTGTAATTGATCACTTATTTTCATAAGCTTGTAAAGCCACTGAAAAAGCAGGCACAACTACTTTGGTCCTGCCAGCTCAGCAGCTGGACTCCTTTCCTGTGCTTCATCGTGTGTGTGGCATGCAGACTCAGGAGATTTAGGGCCGTCCTGGACAATTTTGTGTTTTCTTCCAACCTCTTCAGTTTGATGAAATTTACTTTTGTAATATCTTTCTGGAGAAAAAAAAAGAATGTTACTGGATGAGTGTGATATTCCTGCAATTATTTAATGCATGGTGGTCAAGGAGTAGGTGTGAAGGACATCAGTCCTGTCTTTCTTTTGATAGTCTCCTCGCTAGTAATGCACATAATATGTAGCCCAGTGGTTCACAGTCTGTGGTCCCATACCTCCTGGGGGTGCGGGGGGCACCATGTCTTCACAGGGCATCCATGAACACTTGAAAAAAATGTTATGATTTAAATCTTGAATTAAGTCTTGGGGACCATAGCAATAGTCAGTGGTCACAAATAGTATTTAAAAGGGGGCTGTGGTGAAGAAAAGATTGAGAACCACTGACATAGCCTATGGAATTCACCACCATAAGATGCATTTGGTGACTTTGAAAGGGGAGAGAGAGAGAGAGAGAGAGAGAGAGAGAGAGAGAGAGAGAGAATATGCACATGTGTTCACGAGTAGTTTATGTCCACTAGATGATAAGTTCTAAGAAAATCAGTAAAATTTTTATTATAATATTTATTATTATTAGTAAGCAACTGAAAGTCTTATGGCTGTGTGCTTCATCTCTATACATTATTTCCATTTTTCATTTCAGGAACGTCATGCAGACAACTTGATTCAGAATCAACATTACCAGGTAAATGACTCCATTCTTTAAACTGCTTTGTTAAGTGTCCTTAGATCTTCTATGGTACCTCCTCTAATTTGATGTCCCTGATAAAGTGAAATTACAATCCCCATCACTGCTACTGGTTTTTGGGATTGATGGGAGTTGTGATCCTTCACATTGAAGGCACTGGGTTGAAGAAGGATATGCTATGGACTCAACTTGAAAAAAGATTTATTAAGTATTTATATGGTATATTTATAATATCCCTTTTTGGTGAAATTGATTTGTCATCCTAATTCCAGCTCACTTATTTCATTTAAAAATAATACTTCTGAATGATTAGATTCATTTGCACTCATATCAGAAGCATCAAGGCATTTCCGGGTTGAAAAGATTTTCTGGTGATGTCACCTTTTCCCTGGAGATGCCCAGTTAGCGGCTTCTTAGATGTCCCCAGCAGGAGCTGGAGCTCAACCCCACCCCACGGCAGATCTCAGGTCTTGAACATGGGCTTGCTAACCTCCTGCCCAGTGTTCCAACCATTCAAGCCACTGTACTCCTACTTGTCACTATAACACATAGAGATGTCTACAAGAGGGTTAAGATAGCATCTGCAACTATATGTCAGGTCCCCAGGTCCATTTTATGTGGGTCAACCCTGCAGATGCCCCTGATTCCATATTATACCTTCAATTGGTTTTGACAATTTAGCATGCAGCATGGTCCTGCAACAGGGATAAAGAATTCTGAATAGGCACACTGGTTTTAAAAAGGACAATGGGAGCCATTCAGAAAGTAGTTCTTGTCTCAGTTCTCTTATTTAGTAGTGGCTAATATCTCAGCAAGTCATAAAAAGCATCATTCCCCCTCATTCGCTTGGCAGAGAAAAAAAAATTCACCCACTGTCTTAGTGCTCAAAAAGATTTATGCTATGAGTTGTTTTTAATTTAATCTTAAATTACTGGGCATAATTTGCACATAATTGGTTGGATTGGATTGAAACAGGACTGTTAAGAGACAACTTGTGTTTCCCAAGTGGTTGAAACACTGGTTTACAGAAATGACATTCCAAATCAGATTGTGTCATACTACACTGCTCAAAGAAATAAAGGGAACACTTAAACAACACAATGTAACTCCAAGTCAATCACACTTCTGTGAAATCAAACTGTCCACTTAGGTAGCAACACTGATTGACAATCAATTTCACATGCTGTTGTGCAAATGGATAGACAACAGGTGGAAAGCAGAGGCAGGTAGCAAGACATCCCCAATAAAGGAGTGGTTCTGCAGGTGGTGACCACAGACCACTTCTCAGTTCCTATGCTTTCTGGCTGATGGTTTGGTCACTTTTGAATGCTGGCGGTGCTTTCACTCTAGTGGTAGCATGAGACGGAGTCTACAACCCACACAAGTGGCTCAGGTAGTGCAGCTCATCCAGGATGGCACATCAATGCGAGCTGTGGCAAGAAGGGTTGCTGTGTCTGTCAGCGTAGTGTCCAGAGCATGGAGGCGCTACCAGGAGACAGGCTAGTACATCAGAAGACGTAGAGGAGGCCATAGGAGGGCAGCAACCTAGCATCAGGACTGCTACCTCCGCCTTTGTGCAAGGAGGGACAGGAGCCAGAGCCTGCAAAATGACCTCCAGCAGGCCACAAATGTGCATGTGGCTGCTCAAACAGTAAGAAACAGACTCCATGAGGTGGTATGAGGGCCCGACGTCCACAGGTGGGGGTTGTGCTTACAGCCCAACACCATGCAGGACGTTTGGCATTTGCCAGAGAACACCAAGATTGGCAAATTCACCACTGGCGCCCTGTGCTCTTCACAGATGAAAGCAAGTTCACACTGAGCACATGTGACAGATGTGACAGGGTCTGGAGACACTGTGGAGAATGTTCTGCTGCCTGTAACATCCTCCAGCATGACCAGTTTGGCAGTGGGTCAGTAATGGTGCAGGGTGGCATTTCTTTAGGGGACCGCACAGCCCTCCATGTGCTCGCCAGAGGTAGCCTGACTGCCATTAGGTACCGAGATGAGATCCTCAGACCCCTTGTGAGACCATATGCTGGTGCAGTTGCCCCTGGGTTCCTCCTAATGCAAGACAATGCTAGACCTCATGTGGCTGGAGTGTGTCAGCAGTTCCTGCAAGACGAAGGCATTGGTGCTGTGGACTGGCCTGCTGTTCCCCAGACCTGAATCCAATTGAGCACATCTGGGACATCATGTCTCTCTCCATCCACCAATGCCACGTTGCACCACAGACTGTCCAGGAGTTGGGGGATGCTTTAGTCCAGGTGTGGGAGGAGATCCCTCAGGAGACCATCCCCCACCACATCAGGAGCATGCCCAGGCGTTGTAGGGGGGTCATACAGGCACGTAGAGGCCACACACACTACCGAGCCTCATTTTGACTTGTTTTACATCGAAGTTGGATCAGCCTGTAGTGTTTTTTCCACTTTAATTTTGAGTGTAACTCCAAATCCAGACCTCCATGGGTTGCTAAATTTGATTTGCACTGATAATTTTTGTGTGATTTTGTTGTCCGCACATTCAACTATGTAATGAACAAAGTATTTCATAAGAATATTTCATTCATTCAGATCTAGGATGTCTTATTTTTGTGTTCCCTTTATTTTTCTGAGCAGTGTATAAGGCGTAAAGAATCTGGACCATCCATTCAGTTGCATAATAGAAAGTAGAAATACCTACACACAAGACTCTAGTCAAGTAAAGTTTAACACTAAATTGATTCCAGAGAAGGGTCAACACAATTCAAGATGGGTTGGATTTGAGCAGCTTATGAGAATGTAATGACTCTAAATTGATTATGCCAGTGTTGATTTGGAATGGAGTCAAGCCTGTGCTGCTATGCCTGTTCCTCTCCTAGTTTTACAAGTGCTTTTTCTAGAGAATCAATTTTGCTCCAAACTAAAAAAAAAATCAGACAATCTGAGCAATTCCTTCTGTAGTTTCATGCAACTCATGATTGCTGTTCCCAACTTCTTTAACTTTTGGTTGAGAAGTTGACCAAAATTAGAGAATTTACTGTGCCAACAGTTCTACATCTTAGTACCCTCAAAATTGCAAGGAAAATATGAAATGCTCCAAGAGGGGTGGATTTTTGCATCAGGACAAAGTAGAAGGATAAATTATCTTGCGTGATCTCTTCTTGTGTTGTTTGATGCCATTTCAAAGGTTCATTGATCAGACAGCAAAAGAAGAATAATTGGCGAGGAAGCACCTCCAACTGTTTGCCAGATAGCAAATATTGAGGAATAGAGATATAGAGAAAGATGAATGAAACTTTAATTTCCTTAGAAGCAAAAACAAGAATTCTATTCCCCTAACATTTCAATCTCTTTCCCTAAATAAAAACCTGAGAAAAGAGGAAAAAATGATTTTCTTTGAACGTATATTGTGAAAAGTTGCACACAAACGAAGATTAATATTTTTTTAAAAATTACACTGGGCAACTGTGTTTCTCTGCATCTCTTCTGCCTTCTAGTGGGCATCAGGATTTTGACAGCCCGTCTAGAAGCCCTAAGACGTTAATTAGTGAATCAGATTTAGAAGGGATCTGTAACATGCATAGGTCTGCAGTTTAACAGAGCTAAGTGCTTCATTATGCTGGGTTTTAATTCCAATAATTGAATGCAATGTTTATCTATTGTGCAGGAAATCAGTTCTTAGATCAATGGAATCAAGTAAATCAATTGACAGAGATATAAGGCCAATGTTTGTTATCTTATTGGAACAATCCCGTAGATTTGCAATGGGAAAAGTTGTCCTAGTTGCCTATGAAGATTCTCATTCAGGTCATGGTTGTCTCAAAGGTGCTTTTTCAAGAGGCAACTGGACTTTCTGGTTTTTCTTTGAAGACATTTTGCTTCTCATCCAAGAAGCTTGGATGACATTTGGCATTCGCAAACTGTTCCCTCCTCTTGATTTATGGGATACATTTTCTTTTCTATTTTATTGTTTTATTCCTCCTATTTTTAATTTCTGAATGAAAACAGGTGCAGGAAGTAACCTGATGTCCCTTACCTATAGTAACTTGAGATCCTTTACCAATGAATATAATGCTCCTCTTGTCTGTTGCTTATACATTAGTCTCTCCTACTTTTCAGAGTTGTATAAACAAAAGTGCAGCTCTGTGTGTGTGAGAGAATATTCTTTGGAGACAATAGGAGTTTCTCTCTTTTTTTTGAACAACAAACATTATGGAGATACCCACAACAGAGGCTTATGAGTTTGGGATCCTGTTGTTGGGGAAAACCCCAGATAATATTTTAAGAAAAAGCCTTATTATTAAAAATCAGTTGATAATATCTGATTCTGCACAGACAAGAGAGAGTGATTGTGGTGGCTTATGGTAGACTAGAAGTTGTTATGGACTTTCTACAAGTGAAATACAATAATTGACTATTAACAGAAGTCTCTGAAGCTGCTGTTGCTTTCACCTGTTAACTGTGGATGGATGGATGGATAGATAGATAGATAGATAGATAGATAGATAGATAGATAGATAGATAGATAGATAGATAGATAGATATAGACAGACAGACAGACAGACAGACAGATAGGTGATGGATGGATAGATGCCAGATCAAATGGGTTGGGTAAAGTGTTGTAGAACTTTATAAAAATTGTGTGCCTGTTTTCCAGGGATGGGTGGGAATTACTATTTTTAAAATATATTTATCAGTATTCAACTGGTGGGGGGCGGGGTATATGTTTTTTTTTAATGCACATTTGTTTTTTTCTTGGTCTTGTCCAGCTTTGCTTTGTCTGTCTTTTCTTCCTTTCTTTTTGGGAATTTGTATTTTAACATTCTGAATAAAATTATTTTTTAAAAAAAATTCTTTGGAAGGAGTCTCACCAGCATGTGTTGTTTAATAAATTACTGCAGCAAGCTTTGATTATTTGGTTCGGGCCTTATGTTTGATTTCACATTTTTAGGTGCCTGAATTCTGAAATGGAAGTGTAGAATCTTCCAAGGTTTATTTTGTTCTTCAAAATATTTTGAGATGTCCCCAGTTTAAACCCTAAGTCCCAGTGCCACAATGTTGAAGACTAGATCTTAAAATGACCATTTGTCCCAAAAAAGAAAGAACAACTTCATGCTGTGATTAATATATGAAATGTACTATCATAAGGAGAGTGCAATGGCTCAGTGGTTAAAGATGCTGATTTTGTCAGCCTGGGTTCAAGACCTGAGCTCTGCAAAATGGAGTGAGGACCCATTCCTTGTCCCAGCTCCTGCCCACCTAGCAATCTGAAAGCATG
The DNA here is from genome assembly GCF_049901715.1 of Pseudonaja textilis. Lineage (NCBI taxonomy): Eukaryota > Metazoa > Chordata > Lepidosauria > Squamata > Elapidae > Pseudonaja > Pseudonaja textilis. The sequence goes on along the minus strand of NC_142001.1, from coordinate 1,014,315 downwards.
CAAATGCGAGTTAGATAAATAGGTACCACTTCGGTGGGAAGGGAACAGTGTTCTGTGCACCTCAGCTTATAATCATGTCGGCCATGGAAGCATCTTCAGACAATGCTGGCTCCCTTGGCCAAGAAACAGAGATGAGCATTGTGTCCTAGAGTCTAACACAGAGAAAACTTTACCTTTTTTTTTTACTGTCATAAGATGTGAAGGCTCAGTGGCATTTTAAACCCTATTTCATGGTTAAGAGCCATGCAACTTTCCACCAATGACCTCCATTATCTCAAGTTGTGATGGATTCCCACTAGAATCCATAAATATCTAAACAGCTTTAGGTTGTCTTTGTCAAAATAAGCAAGCATAGTACATCAATTAATGCAGAATTTTATCTGCTCTTGAGTTTAATCATGTGATGCCATTCTTATAGTCTGTGTTTTCATTCTGTTGCATGCATTCCCATGGTTCATTAAACCAACTTGGGGAAGACTTAATTTGCTTAATACCCTCTTGGCTTTAGTACACTGTAAATAATGTTATCAAGTAAATTGCATAATTTAGTTCAGGTTGTAGAGTCATTTGACAAAGTAAACCTGTTTCAAGGAAGGGACGCAACTTCATTTGTCATTTATGCCTAATTAACTAATTACTTAATTCACTCTAATGTCAGAATTGTTTTCTGCTTATGGAATTAATTTTCCCCATTGCATCCATGGTATTTTTAGCAGGCTTACAAATCAGTCAGGGTTTTTAATTTGCAGCCATTTTATTAATTCTGTATATATAATTAGCTCTTTGCTCCTGAATAACTTTTCAATTAATTTATTGATAATATCTCGAGTTAACAGGATAATCAATGGCATCTATATTGTAGTTTTTTTAAAAAAAGTGACAGCATAACTGTTGTGCTATTCTCGATAGCACGGTTGTGTTATTCTCTGTATATCTTTATTATTTCATTGCTAAATACTTCCATCTTCCTCATTTAGTTGAATAAAACAATTTGATTTCAAAATAATTTCAAAGGGGAAGGAAATGTCCATGAGTGGAGTGTGATTCTTGCCCTTACTGAATATTGTGGTGACTTGGAAGAATGTTAAATTTCTGGTGCTTTTTATTTCAGGAAGTGATCAGGAATCTGGTGAAGAGATATGTTGCTGCCATGATAAGGAATTCAAAAACCAATGAAGGCTTAACTGAAGAAAACTTTAAGGTAAAATCTCAGTGGGATGTTGGTATGAAAGAAAGAGAGAGAAAGATGGAGGGAGGGAGAGATGGAGAGAGATGAAGAGAGAGAGATGGAAAGAGGGAGGGAGGGAGAATGGACTACAATAAGCTTTACATGCCATGTTCAACCATGCTTATTGATAGCTATAACTGAACTCAGCTAACTCATGGTTTATCAATTATATTGAAGTAGTTAATATATTATGCTAAGCCATGAATTTAACTATATTTTTGCTAAATAAATCACCTTTAGCTGGCTTCATACATCATGATAAATTATAATGGACATGATTTTGGCTGGGGTTGGTGAACCCATTTTATGTCCAAGAAGCATCTCACTTTTTCTGTTAAATATTATTTATCAAGATTGGTACAACATGAGCCCATTCACATTTTGCTTTTCTAAATGCAAAGACAATGAAATGAGGACGGACAAAAACTTTGGAATATTTATTTTCTATTTCCAAGTAAACATTTAGTTACTATTATGTGCCTGGTCTGTAGGAGAGAGAAAGCTTAAGGCACTTTCTGTTCCCTAATCTCCACATTTTAGTGTCAAACTCTTGTTGAAAGGTTTTGTTCCATATCATTATATGCCATTTCACTGAGCTCTGTTCAATAGAACTATCCCACTGTGCTAAAAATGAAAGATTTGCAATTCTTGTAATGCATTAGTCATCTCTTGAGGAAAGTGTTCAAAGCCATGCAACTGGTGTGCATTAAAGTGTCAATCATCTCTTGTGACTTCTCTCCTCTTAGGAGTTAAAACAAGACATTTCCAGTTTCCGCTATGAAGTCCTTGATCTGCTGGGTAACCGGAAGCCTCAAAGAAGAAGTTATTCCACCAGTAGCACGGAGGTCTCCCAAAAAGAAGATGCTTCTGAGGAATGCATGGGGGAAACCTCCAATGCCAAGGGCATCTCCTTTGGGGTGGCCAACAAAAAGAAAGACTTCAATGTGTCAACTCTAATTAAGACCATGTCTGGCATTGAGACCGGGAACAAAAAACCAAAAAGCAATGGGATCAGCAAGCGCTCCTTCGTTCGCAATGGCAACAGAGTCCAAAGGCTCTCCAGTTCAAAAAAGGAGTCCTTCAAGAGGCTGGGTCTCCTCTTTTCCAAGATGAACGGACATCTTGCAGAACCCAACCAAGAGCCCATGTATACCATTTCGGATGGGGTCATCCAGCCCCATTACATGTGGCAAGACATTAAATATTCTCAGATGACAAAAGAGCGAGATAATTGCTCCAAAAGTGAAATTAACCTCAATGAGGTGGGCTACAGTTCAAATATCAGGCATATGGGACAGAGCCAGTGCCCTGTGGTTTGTGCCAGCTCCCTTCACTGTGCTTCCAGCATCTGCTCCTCAAATTCCAAACTCATAGGCTCTTCGGATGATGTTTTTGAATCATGGGGAGATGCTTGTGACATGTTTAGGAACCAATGGAATGATGGGCAGGAGGAGCAGGTCACCACACGCCTATAGGTAGAGCTACTTAGTCCCTTGGCCTAGAACATCAGCACCCTGGAAACTGTTTGCTATCATAGACTCTTCATAGTTAGGGATACCTCTTTTCCAGTTTGTCCTTGACAAATATAGGCCCCAGGTTCTTTTAGCTTATTTGATAGCCACAGCACACCATTTTTCTTTAATTTGCTTTCTTAGACTTACTGATGCCAAACCTTTCATTCGAAAGGTCCAGGCCTTTAAAAAATGTCAGAATCTACAGAATACTTATTCCCTCAAATGGGCTTCAGGATGTCCTCTGTGTAGTTCTGGTTATTCCTGCCATCACTTTTGGATTGGTGCATTTTTATTAATTCAACATTAGTGTCCCTAAAACAACTTCTCTCTGACCTTCAACTTGTTTAGCGACTCTGCTTCCCAATGTCTTACGTTTTATCTTCTGGCCATTGATCACTGTCCAGGACCAGCAGATGTGAAGCGATTTAGAAGGAGGCCAAGACCCAACTGAGGCTACTGGTAGGGGGACTGTTCCAAATATAAATGGGCTTTTCGCTTTCAAGCAATACAACTTTCATGATTTCAACTGTATGTCCTTTATTAAAGTTGCATATTGTTTTCTTAATGTAAACGATTACCATGAGTTAAAAGTTGAACTCTAGAATTTACTGTGTTCAGGTATCCAAAGCATACATGCAAACACATGGTTCACCTACGATTATGTATAGGGTGTGATGCACATAAGTGTATGCACACACACACACATGCCCCCGTGTTCAGATCACCCTCTTTTCACCCTGTACTAGTAATGTTCTCCAATTCACCTATAAAACTGTCCCAGGGATTTTTCTGCAAACTAAATAGTCTCGACTCTTGAGCAAGTATGCAATAAAAGCACATCACATGAGCCGAGGTGGTGCAGTGGTTAGAATGCAGTATTTGCAGGCTAGTTCTGCCGCCTGTCAGGAGTTCAATCCTGACTGGCTCAAGGTTGACTCAGCCTTCCATCCTTCCGAGGTCGGTAAAATGAGGACCCAGATTGTTGGGGGCAAGTTGCCGACTTTGTCAATTGCTTACAGGTGGCTGTAAAGCACCGTGAAGTGATATGTAAGTCTAAGTGCTATTTCTATTTCTATTTGAATTTTACACATACCTGCATTCCAGACAGGAAATAATGGATGGATTTGCACCTCAAATTCTTTCTAAGAGTATTGACAACAGAGTTTGAAAATTCTTATGCTTTTTCTGGTGTTGGATTATGGATAATTCCTTTGGTAATCATTTCATGCTGTAAGACAAGCCTGGTAGTTGTAATATTAAGATCCAATGTCTCAGCAGCATTAACTGGCTTTATTTGAAATAACATCAGCAAAAGTAGCAACTCAGCAGTTTCAGAGATGTGTATTTTCCAGGACTTAGGAAAATTAAATGCTCAGCAGCAATGGTGCCAACCCAGAGAACTCCTGGTACATTCAGTGTTTCACTATATACATTTTGGGGATGAGTTGAATCTTTGCAGAGATTGACACTCCTGAAATTCTCATTTCATATACTTTGAATCATGGCAGCTTGTCCAAAAATTTGAAAGTCTCTTTTTTGACTCTTTTTTTCCAAGGGATTGGGCAGCTATTTGTCCAGAATGGTGTAAGGCCTCCTGCTCGTGCAAGGTGTTGGACTAGAAGATTTCCAAGGTCCCTTCTAACTCTGCTATTCTGTTAAAACTAACAGTTATTTAAATCATACTCTAACATATCTACAAAGGTGGATCAAAGGAATGCTGTGTGGCGTTTAACTTCTGGGAAGGGAGACGTTCTGGAGATCAGTTGATTTTGGAATGTGATCAAACCCAGGAACTCTGCAGGTTACTTTATTTATAAGCAGCTGAAAAGCACAGCATAACAAAATAGTCCACTTTATCCAACGGCTCAACTGAACCAAGAGCCCCATAGAGGAGGGATATCAAACTTGCATCATCACAGCATCATCATGTGACATATTGTGACTTTTTTCCCCTTCACTAAACTGGGTGTGGGTGTGGCCAGTACGTGACGCATCTGGCCTGCAGGCCACAAGTTTGACAGCCCTGTTAAAGAGGAAATAGTCCAATTCTATAAAATCGATCCCACTTGTTGCTATAACAGCTAGAATGTTTCTGCTCAGCACTTTCTCATTCAGATCATCTTTCCATTTATCTTGCACCTACCTTAAAAAACAAATATGATTCCACATCTCAGTACAGGTACTCCTCGACTTATGACACAATTGAGCCAATTTTTGTTGTTAAGCAAGGCATTTGTTAAGTGAGCTTTGCCTCATTTTACAACCTTTCTTGTCACAGTTAAGTGACTCACTGCAGTTGTTAAATTAGTATTTGCTTTCTGGCCTCCATAACAGGACATGGATGTGTTATTCTTAAGGGCAATCTGTGTGTGAGAATCTGTGAGATAGGAATGCCGTAACTTTCCATTCCAGTCTAGATTCAGCTGCTTCTTACTACAAATTCTGCGACATAAAATGTTCCTATTAAACAAATGGGTGCTTCTCCAGGCAAATTACTGGTGCAAAAGCTCTCATCTTTCCAATTTGGAAGGCTTCCATGCCTCACTTCAGTTTCAGTCCTGATTGTCCCATCTCAGAGGACTTTGGGAAAGGAAAATCCAATCATTGCAAACAACTGATATAATTAATTTCAGCTCCCAGATTCTCTATCCAGAGAAATGCATCTTTTAGCAGGAACTGCACATCTCGTGCAACGTGCAATTTTAGTACGAGCTTGCATAAATTGGTATAGCTGGGCATTCACTTATCCAAATACTCTAGTGCAACATATGTCCAAAAACCCAAGATTTTTCATCCAGATTTATGAGTCATCTCCCTTGCCTAACAGAAAAGCTCTTTGCAGAAAACTAAATATTTGCTGGAATAAACCCAATTTATAAAGCAATAAATTGCAGCCAAACAACTAACAGAATAACAGAACTGGAAGGAACCTTGGAGATCTTCTAGGCCAGGGTTGCCAACCTTTTGGACCTCAGGGACCACCAAACTCATAATTTTAAATCCCGCAGACCAGAGACCCTGGCAAAAAACCCCAAAAAGTCTGCAGGAAAATTCCCCACCCTGTTTTCCCACCGATCATTTTTATTTGGGATCGCACGATACAGCTCCATTCGAGAGGGAGACTTTTGGCTTCATGCAAGGAAAGCAGCAGAAACAGCAGAAGTCGTTCTTTCTCTCCCGCAAACTCCGCCAAAGATGAGTCTTTGTGAGACGTTGCACCGGTGTAGCCTCTTGGAGCAGGATGCCTTGCAGGGTCCCAAAGACTCATTTCTGGCAGAGTTTGAGGGAGAGAAAGACTTTTGCTGCTTTCCTTGCATGCAGCCAAAAGCAGAAGAAAGAAGCAGAAAGAAGCAGCCCGATGGCCAGGCCAGGCCAGGCGCGTGGGGTGAGTGGGGCAAATCCCCCTCCTTTGCCCTTTCCCCCTCCCCTCACTACCTCATGTTTTAAGCAATGCAAGCCTTGTGTTCCCACGGGCCATGTGGGCGGAGCAGCCTTGTGTTCCCGCACAGCCTGGATTAATTGCTTTGGGGGTGACATTTCTCTGCGGACCACCATCATTTTCTCACGGACCACCAGTGGTCCCCAGCCCACTGGTTGGTGACCACTGTTCTAGGCCAACCCCCTTCTTAAGCAAGAATCTTTATACAATTTTAGACATACGGCTGTCCAATCTCTTAAAAACCTCAACTTCTGGAAGCAAGTTGTTCCACTGATTGTTCTTTCAGGAAATACAGAACTAGTCTTATTAGACAAAGCAATGCAGCAGTATTTCTCAACCTCAGCCCCTTTAAGATCTGTGGACGTCAACTCCCAAAGTTCCCCAGCCAACCTTAAAAAAGTAGTTCTTAGTCTTTGGACCTTCAACACACTTTTATTTAATTCACAACTGAAACCTTTTAAACTGGATCCAAGTGCTGTAAAAGAACATTTAGCCACCAGCATTTAGATAAAATGTCTGTTAACCTCTGCACTCTATGTGCATTTGGGGTGATAGAGGAGGTCTCCCTGGCTGGAGGCTCCATCTGATGAAAAAAGGTTATTACCTCTCCATGTTCAGTTTAGATGCTGTATACTGAAGCTAGAATTTATTCCATGTCAATTTTAAATGTTAACTATCTAGCAAAGTATTATCTTCTCGTGAGGAACTTAGAATGAATGAAAATTTGAGGTGTTCAGAACTTTGTTGCTTCTGCCAATAAGGGAGGCTTGTAACACACCACAGATGGGCACATACAGCTAGATCAGCATTGCACAGAAGTGTAATATAAAGAGCCATGGTGGCACATTGGTTAGAATGCAGTATTGCAGGCTAGCTTACTGCCAGCAGTTTGATCCTGACTGACTCAAGGTTGACTCAGCCTTCCATCCTTCTGAGGTCAGTAAATGAGGACCCAGATTGTTGGAGGCAAGATGCTGACTCTGTAACCTGTAAACTGCTTAGAGAGGGGTGTAAAGCACTACAAAGCAGTGTATAAGTCTAAGTGCTATTGCTGTCTGTCTGTCTGTCTGTCTGTCTATACAACTCTTGTTAGAACAAGAAACACCTGTCTCTTGAGAACATAGTTTTTCTCAAAAGGCAGGTGTTTCAAATTCTAAGACTTGTACAGAGGGAGGGAGGGAGGGAAGGGAGAGGGAGGGAGGGAGTGACTGTTCAATATTACAATGGCACTTTAAAAAGTGACTTATAACCATTTTTCACAATCCCATGTTGTTAAGTGAATCTGGCTTCTGCATTGATATTGCTTGTCAGAAATTTGCAAAAGACGATTACACCACCCAGGACACAGAGAGGAAAAGATTACATGCTGTAAGGCAACCAGCAACTCCATAGCCGAACAAATGTCAAGGGAGTCTTTTGATGCGGTATTTTAAATTTTCCAAAAAACAGAATTCAGTGTCTCCAACCTGCCTTTTGTCTTTTCCCCTGATGTAGAGAATCACAGAGGTGATTTTGGAAAAGACAACAGAGACTGTTAGCAAAATATGAGTTAATGCCAGGGAAGAAAGAAACTTAGTGACTCTATTTGACATTCTTGATGTAAGAGGGAGAGAACAGGAAACACTACCAGACTTTCAAGATTCTGTTACTCAAATCTATTTACCAGAATAACAGTTGAAAGGGACCTTGGAGGTTTTCTAGTCCAATCTCTGCTCAAGCAGGAGATGTTCTATCATTCTGGATAAATAGCTGTCCAGTGTCTTCTTAAAAACCTCCAGCTTAAAAACCTACAACTTCTGGTGGCAAGCCATTCCACTGATTGTTCTGTCAGGAACTTTCTGAGTTCTAGGTTGGATCTCTCTTTGGCCTTCCACCTGTTACTGTTATGTCCTGCTTTCAGTTTCTTTGTAGAATATGTTGTCCCACTCTTCTCTGTGACAGCCCCTCAAATATTGGAACACTTCACTCCTAGTTCTCCTTTTCATTAGACTAGACATACCCAGTTCCTGCAACTATTCACCAGGTTTTAGTTTCCAGTGGCCCTTGTTGCTCTTCTCTGCACTCTTTCTAAAGTCTCAACATCTTTGTTGTGACCAAAACTGGACATAGTATTCCATTTTTAAATAATTTAATGTATGGCACATGTTAGCCAGGGATCACTGAGGTGGCTGGCTGCCTCTGTGAAAGGAATTTTTTCAGGTGGTGTTATCTTTACCCACGGGATGCCTGAATACCGGTTGGCATTCAGGGGAGACCTCTTTCTTGTCCTTCCACTGTTTATTTGCTCAAGGAAATCAAGCCACTGAGCTGCCGACCTCAGCACTGCACAGGCCCAGAATCTTACCACGTGAGCCATCGCAGCCCCATAGTATTCCAAGTGTGGTCTTATCAAAGCAATCTGAAACTGTTCCACATTATTTCTGGTGATGTCTCTATCCTGACCTGATGTAATTTGAAGTGTCGAAATCCAGCCTGGTACTTTTAATATACTTGACCCCATTTCATTCACTCAAACAAAGAAAGACTAGACAAGCCTTTGTGCTTTTAAAATTTATTTAGTATTCTTAGTGCCAAATTTCTAGCCCTCTCCCACAATTTTACCACCATTAGTGCAAATTATTTTAATAGAATTCAGACTACAACAATAGTAGGCCTTAGTAGGTTTAAGTCTTCACTTTCAGAAGCCCAGACTAAAGAAAGAGAACAGTCAATATGACTTTGTCTTTTAAACCAAACACACTGTGAAAAGGTGTTATAATCAAGGTAGAGTGGCATCAGCAAAATTAAATGGTCCAAAATTTCTAATGTCAGACATTCTTTTCCACTGTTGTTGCCTTTATATTAAAGAGGAAATGATGCCCTAGAGTCAACAGCCATGAAATCTGATAAAGAATAGCATTACAGAGTTAAGCCATTTAGCTAATGACTTAATGAACATTATTGTGATGCAGAAAATGCCAATAATTTAAACAAAAATCCTCTGAACACATTAGATGCTCTTTTGATGCAGCAATAACCAATGAAAATTTAACTTTACAGCATTGTCCATGGCACTAAGGTGCTAAAGACTGCACCCTTTCCCCACCACAAATACAAATCAACATTGAAACAAAACATGAAAAAAAATAAACAAAATCTCCTTGCTGACCACAACACGGTTAGCAAATGGAACAGTATGGTAGAAGGACAAGAAATGAACCATCTAACATAAAATGCTGGAAGAGTTGTGGATAACCTTTAGATCAGGGGTCTCCAATCTTGGCCACTTTAAGATTTATGGATTTCAATTCCCAGAATTCATGTTCTGGCTAGGAAATTCTGGGACTTGTAAGTCCACAAGTCTTAAAAGTTGCCAAGGTTGAAGACTGCTGGTTTAGTTTAAATTCTAGGCAGTTGGATGTGCCATGGCATTCTGGGAATTATAATTCCAAATAGGGGAAGGCCCCCAGATTTGATCCTTCTGAATCTACATGCTTTGAGCTATACAATGTGGTTGCGGTGAGGTGGATGAGGTGACGTAGTTAACCTGGTGGAAATGGCTGGGATTGATATTGTTATGGATTCGAGCTGAGTTCCCATAGGATGCATTGACTGGATACCAAGAACTGATGCAGTGGTATGCAGGCACAAATGAGACACAAGACTCATATCCTGGCACAGGAGACGGGGTGTATGTGTCTGTTACCACAGGGTAATAGACAGTTCCAGAAGGTGAAGAGGATTCTGGGATGGCTAAGGCACCTGAAAAAGAGGAAAACATTGCACATAAAAGATCAGCAGAGGATGCATTTCTTGGACCTTTAAATAATTAAATGGTTAAGGTCCTAAACATTGTTCTAATTATCAGACTGGAAATTGATTGTAAAGAAATGTTTGGAGTTGCTTAATTGATCTCATTGAACCTAATTCTATATATCCTTTACTGACCTCAATAAAGGTATTGTTTTAAAGGACTAAATCTTAGGCCACTGAACTAAATCATGGCTTGCACTGCTTTCTTACAGAACAGAATCAATTAAATCAGTGGTTCTGAACCTTTTCTTCACCAGGGACCCCCCTTTAAATACCTTTTGTGGCCATGAACCCCCAGAAATATTTTAATCATGTTTCTTCAAGCCTTCATGGACCCCATGTGATAACATCATGGACCCCCAAGGATGCACAGACTGAGAACCACTGAATTAAATCACATGTACACATGTGTCAAGACCTCTGTTTTCTTCATCTTCTTCATCCCCTAATGATTAATTCATTTTTTTTCATTGCTTGTTATAGAATACCTTTATTGTCATTGCATTCCATGAATAGAATGAAATTTGAAAGCTACTCCAGCACAGTGCCCCAAACACCACATCATAATCACACTAGAGTATTTAAAAATTAAAATAATAATAATAATAATAATAGGACTAAATCACAAATGCATTGTTTGATTCAAGACAATTACTGCCTTGGAAAAGAAACTGTTTCTCAGTCTATTAGTCCTCATTTTAAGACACCTCATGCCACTAAGTCTTCTCAATCATGGAACCCTTTTCCAGAATCTGTCCCCAGCTTGGTTTTTCAGACCTTACAACAGTGATTTGAATTATATAACTATATTAGGTGGATTTATCTGTCAATTAAACCCATCAGTCTCTCCCAATTTATCAACCACCACTGTACTGGAAAACTTCCATCATCCTCCCCTACCTGATACAACAACCATGCTGAGTGGATGAGAGCCAGTTTGGTCTGGTGGTTAAGGCACCAGGCTAGAAACTGAGAGACAAGTTCAAATCCCTCCTTGGCCATGAAAGATGGCTGGGTGACTTTGGGCTAGTCACTCTCTTTCAACCCACCTTGCAGGGTTGTTGTGGAGAAAATAGGAAGAGAAAGCTATGTTCTGTACATTCGCTTCCTTGAGTTATTTGAAAAAATAATAAAAGTTGGATACAAATAAATAAATAACCAAGTGTCCGGACAATATCAAACTGGGTTAAAGTTGTACTACAGTAATCCTCAACTTAGAACCATTGATTTAGTGACTGTATGAAGACTGTATAATGGTGTTGAAAAATGTGACTTACGACTTTTTCACACAACTATTGCTGCATTCCTGCAGCCATGTGATCAAAATTGGCCACTGGCATGTATTTATGACCTACTGACAAGCAAAATCAAGGGGGAAGCCAGATTCACTTAACAACCATGTTAGTTTCTTAACAACTGCAGTGATTCACTTAACAATTGTGGCAAGACAGGTTATAAAATGGAGTAAATCTTGCTTAGCAATAGAAATTATGGACTCAATTGTGGACAAAGCCAAGGACTACATGTACATATTGCAATTTGCAAGATTGTCAATTTTAGCTAACTGCATAAAATCCTCATCTCTTCCACAGCACGCACTGTATGTTGAAGCACACATAAAAAAACAGAAAGCAAATTATTATTGCTGCTGTTACTCATGTTGAAGCATGAAATTCCATTCCTGCAGTACCATAATTGCAAAGCAAATACTTAATTCAGCGATCCCAGTGACTGAATAAATCTATGTTCCAACAGTGTTTAGTATGAACTGAATATGTGCTAAATGAGGAACCTTTCCACGATGAACTGTGTGTCACGTGTTCTGCCACAGAATTGCTTTCCCTCAGGTGCTTTTTTTAAAAACAAAATAAAACCTCAGAGCAGCTCCAAGGAATATCTCCTGGCAGGAAAGAGAATGGTTCATTTTTCTTATCAAAAAGAAAAATGCTATTTCTCACCACAGCTGTCTTTTTTCCCCTCCATGCTCCTCAGGGAGAAAATATATTAGTATTACTGCAAAGTCTGGAATTATTATTAAAATTGGAAAGTGGCAGACTTGTAACTGGATTATTGAAGGAAACTATAATCCAAAGCTCAGGATAACTGAGGAGCTTAGTTCTTTGCCTAGCCTAGAGCAGGTAGAAGCTCAATCTTCTTTTGAATATTTTGACTGATATTCAAAAAGTATACAGAGAAATACAGGTAGTCCTCAACTTATGACCACAATTGAGCCCAAAGTTTCTGTTGCTAAAGGAGACAGTTGTTAAGTGAGTTTTGCCCCAGTCTGCCATGCCACAGTTAAATGTATCACTGTACTCATTAAATGAATCTGGCTTCCCCACCGATTTTGCTTGTCAATAGGTCATAAAAGATAACCACATAACCCCATCATATATACGAACCAGTTGCCAAGCCTCCATTTTTTATCATATGACCATGGGGATGCTGCAACAGTTTTAAGTGTGAAAAACGGTCATAAATCCGTTTTTTTTCAGTGCTGTTGTATCCTTGAACAGTCACTAAACAAATGGCTGGAAGTCAAGGACTACCTATACTTACAGCAGATGAATCCCACAATTAGATACTACACACACAAAAAAGAAAACAGCAAATTACTTCCATCTTGTTACATAACTATGTCCTGACGAGTCATCAGGAATTCAGCTGAGTATCTTTATCATTTTAAATTATTCAGGGCAGTGCAATGACTCAGTAGTTAGGTTAAGAAGTTGAGCTTGTTGACTAGAAAACCATAGCCCAGGTTCGAGACCCGAGTGCCGCAAGATTGGGGCAAGCTCCCATCCTTGCCCAACTCCTTGCCCAGCTCCCACTTTGGTGAAAAGCTATCAGTGCTCCATGACTGGCCATGTGACCACAGAAATGTCTTCAGACACCGCTGTCTCAATGGCTTTGAAATAAAGTTGAGCACTGCCCTGTCAGCAACAACTAGCAGAGTAATATCCACAGGGACTCTCTTACCTTTACCTTTTTAAACTATTCAAAGGCTATATTAGATCTACAAAATCCTTTTGTTTTGATCTTGTTTACCAGAGTCTCACTGTACTGGTAAAGAATGAGTTAATTATGCTTCTTTTCATTATTATTATTTTAGACCAAAATGGTCTAAAATGAAATAAAATAGTAACTTTATCATTAATGAAGTTACTAGAAGGAATTATGCTATAAAGAGGTAAAAAAAAGTTCAAAAAAATCAGACAGACAAACAGGTTAACAAAATTGTTGGCAGCAATAGGCTGACTCTCTAAACCGCTTAGAGAGGGCTGTAAAGCACTATGAAGCAGTATATAAGTCTAAGTGCTATTGCTATGACTTGGCCTCAAACGGGCCATTCATCACTCTGGTTGAACGCTGGGTGGAAGCTATGAATGTATCAGTAATCCTTGACATATGATCACAATTACGACCAGAATTTGTTAAACTCTCTTAACAAATGTCTCAATTATCAACAGAAATTTTGAGCTCAATTAAGGTAATACTACCTGTATTGAATTTGCCATGCCGAATTTAAGTTGGTGACACTCAACTCAACCTTCTTAAACTTAAAATAGACAGAGACCAACCGGTTGATGAGGCGTCTGCAGGCATCTGGCTCAGATCGTTCCTCTCTACTTCATTGTAAGGCAGAGGTGCTGATGAATCAACCACAGAGACTTGCTCTGAATAGGTCTGGTAGGTTTCCACATGAGGTGGTGGTGACGGTGATTGCTGTACATACATCACGGGGTTCCAGTAGGTCTGGTGGTAATACTAACACAATTCAAGGCAAGAAAAACAAATTTTAAATAGGTAAGTTACTTCTGCCCAGGCTGGCAAAGTAGCTTTTAAAATCTGACCGTTTAGATCTACTTAAGAAGTACCCTGCATAAATCAACTGTTTTACACAAGACACTGGATCCAGGACAAAACACAACTTAATCCTAGTCAGCAGACCATTTACAGGAATGCTTTGTTCTAAAATGTGGACAAACTGTTTAGTGGCAGCCTAAAATTCTTTCCAAACTGAATTTTTTTCTCTTTAGCAAGATTTATTTGAGATGGAAGAGGTAAGGTTACAGGAATCAATAGAGCTATTTGCTGTTTATAAACTATTTAGTTACAGTATTACTTATAATAACCATCAGAGTGGCATGGTGGTTAGAATCCAGTGTTGCAGGCTAACTCTGCCAGGAGTTCGATCCTGACCAGCTCAAGATTAATTCAGCCTTCCATCCCTCCGAGGTCGGTAAAGAGAGGACCCAGATTGTTGTGGGGCAATATGCTGACTCTGTAAACTGCTTAGAAAGAGCTGTAAAAGCACTGTGGAGCGGTATAGAAATCTAAGTGCTATTTAAGTGCTATTACAAATCTGATACAAAGATGACTATCCAACAACTGAAAGAAGCTGTGCTTGACAGGGTATCATAAAGAGCACCTGCCTATAAAGTCACCAAGAGTTGGACACAACTAAATGGTTAAAACAACAACCTTTACAAAGGAGCAGAAATTATTTTTCTGTGCTTTATGTGTGAGACAAATAATACAGAAGAAGAATGGGAATCTATTTCTTTTGTAAACATTAACAAAAAAAGAAAATGGGCATGCTCTAAGGAAGTAATGTAACTCTTGTCATACCCATCAGCACTGCTTCTCTTACAATCTGCTTGTCAGCACTGGGAAATATTTACCTAACTAGAGAGCAGCAGCTTAGGAAGTCAGCATGGATAAAAGCAATATATTTATAATCTTTTAAGAACAGCTGCAGGTCTTGTGTAGACTTCAAACAAAGATTCCCTGTCAGACTTCAGAAAATTCTGAAAAACATCTGCATCTACCAAAGACTGACATCCCACTCTCACAAAAGGTGGTTGTACCACTAGACTTTTATAGAGCACCTACCTGCAAGCCCAAATTAAAATAATACTGCAAAACCTTTGGATCTAAAAAAGAAAAAAACTTGGTCACTGCATTTCATATACATCCTAGAAGGTGTGAATATTTGCATTTTTCTCATGTTTGTCCATCAAAATTACTTTACATATATTTTCTCCCACATAGTTAGCATTTAAATATTAGTTTACTAAACAACTGTGGTTACAAAATCAATTTTAGAAAAATCCATTAGTTTGATTAATTCTGCACTGGGAGAGAGCATTGTGGTGTTTTTGTAGTTATACTTGCTTGACTTATGACCCCAACTGGGATCAAAATTTCCCTTGCTAGGCAAGGCAGTTGTTAAGTGAGATGTGCCCGATTTTACAACTGTTTTTGCTATGGTTGTTAAGTGAATCACTGCAATTATTAAGTGAATCCATCTTCCCCTTTCAAAAAAGGGCAGATGTAGTTCAGTTCATATTCAGGTGGTCCTTGATCTACAACCACAATTGTGACCAGAATTTCTGCCGATAAGCAAGGCAACTTTTAAGTCACGCCCAATTTTGCCATGATTATTAGGTGAATTGTTTCAGTTAAGTGAATCATGTAGCCATTAAGTGAATCAAGCTTCCTACACTGACTTTGCCTGTCAGAAGTTTTCTGGGAAGGTCGCAAATGGGGATCTCGTGACCCTGGGATGCTGCAACCATCATAAATATATGCCAGTTGCCAAGCAACCAAATTTTGATCACATGATCATGGGGATGCTGCAATGGTTTAAGTGTGGGGACCTGTCATAAATCACTTTTTTCAGTGCTTGGAAACGGTTGTTAAATGAACAGTTGTAGGCAAGGACTACCAGTAGAGGAGGTATCTATGACATCAGGTGAACCAAAATCTGCAATGTGTAGACTATAAAGGAATAGAAACAAAAAAGAAAAGAAATGTGCATAACACCTAGAAAAACAACTAAGTCTGACAGCTAAATTTTCCAGCTCGGTTTCTCACAAGAATTATTATATGCCAACTGTTAGGACAGATCACAGCATGGGAAAAATACATTATTGAATCATCCTTCTGCAATCTATTTCACCTTTTCATGTGTATACTTTACTTTTAAACCATTGAATGTTAGAACCCCCTGTCCTAAATATTTATGTAACACCACAGATTAGCAGAAGCACAAGAGGGAAGCTAGAAACTGAATAGCCCATTTTCCTTTCTAAGTTGTTGTTGCCTGATTTGCTTTCTGTGTACCTGCTGTTTTTTTTGCAACATGCACAAGCAACAATAAGGAACAATTTAGTGGGAACCTTAGTGTTAAATATTCAGCTAAAAAAAACAGAAAACTTCGTTGCATAATGCATATATTGATGTAATTTGCAGCTGCTAGTTTTGAAGATAAAATCTAACTAATGTTATACTTATTAACACCAGCATTTCAAAGCATATTATACTTTTTAAAAATTTTATACAACACACCACATAAATTCTATTTGCAAATTATACTTAGGAGAGATTGGACAACCATTTGTCTGAAATGGTATAGGGTTACCTGCTTAATCAGGGGGTTGGACTTGAAGACTTCCAAGGTGCCTTCCAACTCTGTTATTCTATTTATATTTATTAACTTCAATATTTGAAAGCTTGGTCAATACTGCTATAGCCTTTTAAAAATCTAATACAACATACATTCTATTTGCAAATATAGAGTTGAAGCAAGCATATTGCCTTGTAACTGGCTTTCAATTTATTTGATTACAGTCAATTCCTGACCCACCATGTGCAGGTACTCCTCAGTGTACAATGGCAATTGGGATTGAAACCGCCATTGCTAAGAAACATGGTCATAAAAGTGTGATATCACATGAGCAGGCTGTTTTAAGCAAGGAGTACGTGGATTTTTAAGTGAGGACCTCATGTGACTGCAACTTTTGACTTTCTGTCAGCTTCCCCATTGACTTTGTTTGTGGAATGCTCTCAGGGAACAGCAGAAATCACAATTACATAACTGTGGGGATGCCACAACAGTCAAAACTCTGAATGGTCATAAATACCAGTAGTTCAGCACTATTGTAACTTTCAACAGTCACTGAATAAATGGTCATAACTCAAGGACTCCCTATTTGCAAACTTCAAATGAAATACAACTCTGAAGTCATGGAGTTCCTATTAAAAAGCTTGTTTTCTTTGCAAAACAGCCTCAGCATTTTTTTTCTACCATAGTGGATTTGGAAAAGGGAGAACTATATAATTAAGCCATTTTCCTAATCCATTCCCTCTTATAATGTGTTTGATGGATAGCTTTTTACACCAATGAAACTCAGATAGCACCAATGCCAAAGCTTAGAGAGACAAAACCAGTTGGTCTATTTCAAACTGTATTCCAAACACTTGGATACATCCATGATTATATTTCCCTTGTCACAGCAGTTAAGCAAAAGCACATTTAATACAACTCCATATTTTAAATTCATACTCTTACAAAAATATGCCTTTAAACATATCTGAAGGATTTCTCCAAGCCAAAATAACTGAATCAGAATTTTCTGGCATTCAAAACCTGCTAGATAATGAAGTCCCACATTGTACTTTAATCTGGATAGTCCAAACTAGTTAATGCATATATAAAATGTAATTCCATAAGCATCTCTAAAATTGACTCATTTTATGCAGCTAAAATTACTCCCAAGTGTCAGAGAAAATGATATCTTACCTCTAGGCAGGTCACTTCCACTCGGATCACAAGAATAAGGGGGTGTAACATTGCCATTTCCCCCCACATCACTGGCAGGAGGAAGGGGAGGTGACTGATACACTGACACAACTATTTGAAAAGTGGGGAGACAAATGTTAAATTCATTTTGAAAGCAGTGGAATCCACAAAACAGACCCTAAAATTTATGCAATGAATCCATTGGGGAAATTTAAGTAATCCCACTCAGAGTTCTCAAAATAAATTTAAACTGGATCAACAATCCAAGTCAAATTGAGAACCTAAATAGATCTGATCTTGCTGTCTCTGCCAAGTATCTTCTAAAATATGGAATGAAGTCAAAATTTTGCACATACAAATGAAAAAACACAGTATAACCAACCCCTTAAAAGGCTCTATTCTGAAGGATTTGACTTAGAAACATACGATTGAAAGTGACTGTGAAGATCTTCTGGTCCCATCCAACTCAAGGCAAGAGACAATAAAACCATCTCAGTGAAATGGTTATCTAGTCTACTCTTGAAAATCTCTAGCAATGGAGCACCCACAAGCTGTTCCTTTGACTAATTGTTCTTCTTCCCTATAACTTTATTGCCTAAGTACATTTGGCTCCTCCAGAAGATCAAGTGAACTTACTTCAATGTCTCTGGACTAAACAATCATTCTTATTCAAAAACCATCTGGTAGTCAGGAACCATAAACTCTAAGCATTTTTCAGAAATACTTCAAGTGAAATCAATACTCTACCTGGCCTTCCTAGAGAAGAGGTTACTAAGATCGGTGGCACAGCATTCTGGGGAGCAGATGCAGTGATAGTGACTTGAGTTGAAGCACTGCAGCTGGAGGAAAAAATGGTGGCTGGAGCTGTATTCACACAGGAAGAGCTGGATATAATGGCAGAATTTACCATGAGCTATGAAAGAAGAGGCAGAAGGGTCAGCATCTTTTCACCAAATGGCAAAATTCAAACATAAAACACAAGGCATCTTGGGAACAAATGATTTTGCAGTATGAAGTATTTTCTGATGGAATTAATAGATTTCAATTTAATTAACCCAATTTGAGTGTAACAGTATAGTTTAGCATTACTAGCATGCATGCTGATAAGAGTTGCATCAGTGAGTGAAATGAGCTGTGTATAAATTTAATAAATAATACTTATAATAAACTAATAAGTAATAAGTAAAAATTCACTTCTAAACTTCTTATCTGAATGCCATATGGGCCAAGTAACTCTAATTTTAAAACATCCTAAATTTTGTCAACCTAGTGGAGTATGAATTTTCTGAGGTGAATTACAGAGATATCTGCTATAACATCATTTGCAATGAAATCTGATACAAAACATTAGCAATTTTCTGATTTTTCTTCAAACTACTCTGGCCTTTAAGAAGCCACCATGGTTGTATAAATGACACAGCTTTGAAGCAGCTGGGTTGGGGGGTACCACTGGGGAGGAAGGAACATACTTTGATATGGAAGAGAAAGTAACTAAATTGGTATTTGAATGATGATATGGCAGACAGAGTAACTAAATACTATGATCAATACAATTAGCGTGATTAATCCCCTTGAATAATTTTCTCCTGAAGCCACATTAAACACTGGAGAAGTGTTTCTCAACCTCAGCAACTTTAGGAGGTGTGGACTTCAACTCCCAGAATTCCCTTGCTAGCCAATTTTAGAAGTTGGAGTAACAGAATAACAGAATTGGAAGGAACCTTGGAGGTGTTTTAGTTCAATCCACTGCAGGAGGCCCTATACCATTCCAGACAAGTGACTGTCCAATCTCTTCTTCTCAAAAACTTCCAGTGATGCAACTTCTGGAGGCAAGCTATTCCACTGGTTAATTGTTCTGTCAGGAAATTTCTTCTTAGTTCTAGGTTGCTTCTCTCCTTGATTAATTTTCATCTGTTGTTTCTTGTCCTGCCTTCAGGTGCTTTGGAGAGGGTTGACCTCCCCCTTTCTTTGGGGCAGCACCTCAAATATTGGAAGACTGCTGTCACCCCAGTCCTAGTTGCTCTTCTCTCTATTCTTTCTAGAGTCTCAACATCTTTTACATGACACGGTCCACACATCTTAAAGATGTCGAGGTTGTGAAACACAGCACTGGAGTTTGAAGACAACTTTGGAGAAATTCAATAGTGAATTTCCATTTTAGTTACCTAAATGTCTCATTTCTTTTCTCAAAGTCAAGTTAAAATGTTTGTTTCACAAACACTTTTGAGATCTTCAGAACAGTGAAACTCTTCTTGACACCAAGTTATGTCCCCAGAAAAATTTACCTTCTGAGAGTAACTGTAGGAGGTAGCTGCTTCCTGAGAAGAGACACAATTTGCTCCTGCATCCTGCAAAGACTAGAAAATTCATTTTAGAAAGAATGAGCAAAAGAAATGAGATGTCAACCTTATGCTATGTTATTAAAGGGTCACTTGGGCTAATGAAAAACAAGAGCTATTAAAGAGTTTTCAGAGAGATGAAAACGGCTAAGTCTTTGAATATACATATTCTGTGCCAAACTCTGAATTTTGTTTTCTGTTGAATCCCATTATCCAAATCCACCGCAAGACAGGGATTTATGTTCTGATATGCAACTACTTCCAAACCAAACTTTTTGTATTCTTGTTTTGGTCAAACTGATGCTGTTCAAATGTTCTGGACTTCAGGTCTATGATTTCCATGCATATCTAGAAGGCAGCAGGTTAATAAAGGAGGTCTTTGAACTATGGGGGTTCCTTGATGCTCTCTGAGCTTGCTTGTTTTCTTTTCTTTTTTGCAAAAGTTTTTTTTATTTTTACAACAAAAACAACAAATAAAACCATCTTTCAATTTTACAGTGTGTCGGTTGGGTACATATATCTTGTGCGCATAGTAATATTATTATACATTTCTTATATATTCTCTCTCTCTCTCTCTCTCTCTCTCTCTCTCTCTCTCTCTCTCTCTCTCTCTATATATATATATATATATATATATATATATATATATATATATATATATATATGGATCTTTGGTTGTTCGGGTTTTCCCGCGTAAGATTCGAAGTATCTAGGCAACGTTTCGATGAAGTCTCATTCATCTCTTCAGGCTTCTGTCTCCGGCTCTGTGCTTCTCAGAGTAATGTGAGATTGCAGCTGCTTCCTCCTTTAACTGCCAGTGGGGTGGGACTTGATTGGGTGGGGGCTTGGCTGTGTTCTGATTGGGTGGGGGTGTGTTCTCATTGGTAGGGGTTTGGCTGTGTTCTGATTGGTTGGGGGTTAGCCGTGTTCTGATTGGTTGGAGGCGTGTTCTGTTCAGGTGGGGGCTTGGTTGTGCTCAGGTTAGTCTTAGTTGCTGCTTAGTTGCTTAGTTACTGCCTACCAATGAGAACACACCCCCACCCAATCAGAACACAGCCAAGCCCCCACCCAATCAAGTCCCACCCCCACTGGCAGTTAAAAGGAGGAAGCAGCTGCAATCTCACATTACTCTGAGAAGCACAGAGCCGGAGACAGAAGCCTGAAGATGATGAATGAGACTTCATCGAAACGTTGCCTAGATACTTCGAATCTTACGCGGGAGAAAACCCGAACAACCAAAGATCCACATACAAATACCCGCGAGAACCTCAGAAAACATATATATATATATATACACACACACACACACACACACACACACACACACACACACACACATAATAGACCATTCTAATTAACATTCTATACCATCTTGTTCCATTATTATATTATCATTAACATTATAATTTCAGTTCTATATTATCTTTCAAAAACAAACCCCATCCTTGCAAAGCTATATTCATATTCTTATTCATTTAGAAATAATCAATTATAGTATATTATTACTGTTACCACATATTTCAGTTTCTTACTCTTCTAACCATTCATAAAATAAATCCCAAATCTTATAATACCCCTTTTCTTCCTATTCCCTAATTGCCATTGTTAGTCTACTCATTTCCACACATTCCATTGTTTTCTTAATAGTTTCCTCCTCTATCAGAATTTTCTCATTTTTCCAATTTTGTGCAAATACAATTCCAGCCTTAATAAATCTATCTCCAAGCCTATCTCCTCCAGTTGCAACAACATAAATTGCCAGTTGACATTGTCAAAAGCTTTTTCTGCATCTAGAAAAACCAAAGCCATTTGTTTCTCTGAATGTGCTTCGTAGTATTCCAGTGTATTCAATATTATCCTCATACTGTTTTTTATTTGTCTCTTAGGCAGAAATCCATTTTTAATCTGAGTGTATAAAGTGATTCAAATAACTTTTAAGTTTTTCTGTCATTATTGAGGCAAATATGTTATAGTCTGCATTTAGCAGGGATATTGGTCTATAATTTTTTATTTGTTGTAAATCGGTATCTTCCTTTGGTATAAGTGTAATGTATGCCTCTGTCCATGTATCAGGAACTTTATTTTTTATCAAAACCTCATTCATTACTTCAAGCATTGATTCCTGTAATGTCTTATAAAATTCTGCTGGTAACCCATCTAGGCCAGGAGCTTTCCCAGTGTATTGTCTATTTATTGCTTCAGTCAACTCCATCACTGTTATTTTCTCTTCTAATATTGTCTTAGTTTCATCAGGTATTTTTGGTAATTCTGCTTCTCACAAATACTGTTTAACTTTCCATTCTGCGATAGTCTCTTGCTCATATAATTTCTCATAATACTTCTGCACTATTTTTTTTCTTCATTTCGATAGTATACTGTTCCATTTTCATCTATTAATTATGCTATTCTTTTCACTTCCCTCTCTTTTTTCAGTTTGTATACCATCCATGTTTGTATACCTGGTTTATTTGCATTTTTGAAAAAGTTCTGTTTAGCTCTCCTAATTTTTTGTGCCAATTCTTCTTTTTCCATTAGTCCCATTTTATGTTTAACTATATCCATTTGCTTTTTAAGATTCTTATGCTGTGGATTTCATTGTAATTCTTTTTCCTATTTCTTATAATCCTCTTCTAAGATCTGTTGTGTTATTTTTATATTCCTTCTTCTTATATAAGTTATAATCACACCTCTAGTATATAGCTTGCTTGTTTTCTTGCAGATATTTCATTATCCAAACTTGATAACAGTGCTGCACTAATGATGTTACTCAGGGATGGGATTCAAATTTCTTAACAATCAGTTCTGTGAGTGTGGCCTAATTTGTGGGTGTGGCTGGGTAGGCATGTGACTGGGTGGACGTGGCTTGCTGACTGGGAATGGCTTGATGGTCATGTGACTGCGTGGGCAGGGCTTTTATGTAAATATTATAAATATTTATGTAAATATTGATGTTTTATATAAAAAATAACAACTTTTACCCAAAAGCAGGCAAAGCAGGCAGGCAGATTGAATTGCTCACAGAATCACAGATTAACTTAGAGATCTATCTGCAATTGGCTACCTGAGTCTGTCACATAAAATTTGCTTGCAAGCAAACTCACAAAATCAACTCACAACACACCATGTATGTATGTATAAACACACACACACACACACATCATATATATATATATATGGATCTTTAGTTATTCAGGTTTTCTCCCGCGTAAAATTGGAAGTATTTTGGCGACGTTTCGACGAAATCTCATTCGTCATCTTCAGGCTTGTGTCTTCGGCTTTGTGCTTCTTGGAGTAATGTGAGCTTGCAGCTGTTTTTTCTTTTAACTGCCAGTGGGAGTGTGACTTGACTGGGTGGGGGCTTGGCTGTGTTCTGATTGGGTGGGGGTGTGTTCTCATTGGTTGGGGGCCTGGCTGTGATCTGATTGGTTGGGGGGTTGGCTGTGTTCTGATTGGCTGGGGGTTTGTTCTGTTCAGGTGGGGGCTTGGCTCTGTTCAGGTTAGTCTTAGTTGTTGGGGGATTTGAGCTGGTGAGCTGTGATCCTGTTGTTTGGCTTCACCTTCATGGTCATGCCACATCTTCATGTTGGGCGTCAGTTTGTTCATGCATGGGTCAGAGGGGTTTGAAGCGGGTAGTGATGCAGCTGCGGTATGGCTTCTGGTCTGTGGTTGTGTCTCATCATCTGTGTGGGTGTGAATCTGCTTTCTTCGTGGAAGTGTGGTGGTAGCATTCTTGTGTGGCCTTCGTGGGTGTGGGTCTGGTGTCATTCTTCATGTTAGGTACTCGTTTGTTAATGGGGGCAGGTTTCCAAATGGCTGGTAGGTGGGAGGTATCATCTCGTTTATTCATGCTGTGTGGGCATTTTTCTATCTCTATGGCTTCTCTGATTATTCTGTTGTTGAAGTGTTGAGTTTTGGCGATAGTTCTGGTATTTTTAAAGTCAATTTAATGTCCTGTGGCTTTGAGATGCTGGACCAGGGCAGAGGTCAGTTCTTCTTTTTTGATTGAGTTCTTGTGTTCTTCAATGCGTGCACTAATTCTTCTGTTGGTTTATCCGATGTATGTGTTGGGGCAGGCGGTGCATGGGATTTCATATACTCCTTGGTTTTCTAACTCAATTCTGTCTTTAAGGTTTCTTAGGATGGTGGATATAAAACCCAAATAACCAAAGATCCACAAACAAATACCCGCGAAAACCTCAGAAAACGTGTGTGTGTGTATATAACATATATATTTATTTAAAAAAGAGCAACTTTTACCCAAAAGCAGGCAAAGCAGGCAGGCAGATTGAATTGCTCACAGAATCACAGATTAGAGATCTATCTGTCTGCAATCAGCTACCTGAGTCTGCACTGAAAGGCTTCAGTCCTAAGGAAGGTTCGGCTTTGCTTTTACATTAGCTAAAAAGCAAGAAATCCAAAGATTTCCTGCTTTCTAGCTAATCTAAATCTCCCGGCACAGCAGAACAGCTGATGGTTGGGAAAAAAAAGAAGAAAAAATAGCAACTTACCAAACCAAGCAAGCTGGATGACTTGCATGCCAGGTAAGGAGTAAGTGGGTGGAGAAGGGCGGGGTCTGTCAGTAGAGCAATTTCCCGGTTCTCTGAACTGGGGACAATCATATGTGCGGTGTTTGCAAGAAATCATCAGCTGTGCCGCCTGGACAGCCGACAAGCGCTTTGCTCAGGTGTGCAGGGTTTGAAAATCCTCGTTTTCTGCTTTTTAAACCTCAGCTGTGCCACGCAAAAAAGCTGACGAGGGAAAAGCAGGGGAAAAGGACAGCCTAGTGCCCGGGCAGGCAGGTTGGCCAAACACCAAACCGGTTCGGTGTCAGCTGCTCTTCACAGCTACAGGTTTTATAGAACTGGGCCAAACTGGTAGCATCCCACCCCTGATGTTACTGAGTTTGGGTAATGAAATGTCTGCAAGAAAACAAGCTCAAAGAGCACCCCTCATTTCAACCAAGCTACTAATATTCTCCTTTATTTGCATCTTTGAACTATGGAGCAGCATTTCATCTCCAATGGTTATCTTTTTGTGCTAAACATTTATCATGTGATTTAGCTTTGGAAGCTACATGAAGCAAGAGATACCAGTTTTTGACACATTCTATTGGGCTTCGCCACAGCTGGATCTCTTATTTGCAAAGAGAAAAAAACAGAGACAACTTTTGAAAACATTCAGAAAAATGGACGTAACCCCTCCCATAGTAAGTTAGCCAGCAACAAAATTATTATATAAGTAATGTAGTATCAACTTATAAAAGTAATTGATTCTGGAATTACAGCCACAATTCTTCACTGTTAAATGGGGTACCATGTGACAATGCCTCATTTATAACTTATTTTGCAGCGGTCATTAAGTGCACATGGCAGTCATTAAGTTAATCTGTTTTATCCAATGGGCATTTTTTTTCCTATAAGGTCTACTGTTCTTTCCAGCACTTACATTGTTTAACACTCTTTAATACATGAGGTAACAAAATTTTGCTTTATAATTACACATAAAAACCATCTGGCTAAGAAACAAATTAGCGTTTAAAGTTGTACGATTAAGATCTTACAATTGCTAACAAATCCAATAACCACACAGGGTGTCCCATTTTGTAAAATGTTAAAATCAAATGATCGTCTGCTCCATAAGCCAGACACAAAAGTGAGACCAATAATAAAAATCCCCAACAAAGCAGGTTCTGCTTACTGGAAAGGTAGCTAAGGATACCATGCTGCTATCTTTAGAGCAGGCAGTGAGAAAACAGGATTGTTTATGGTCTGTATGTTGGTCCCTTGGCCAAGATGTCTTCTAACATGGAATGGGACAGCTTGATATGGCCATCCTGCCTCTTCCAACTCATCATTATCAAGTTGTTTCAGGGCAACTCGCCAGGAGTGGCTGGAGAGCCAGGCTGGTGGGCAGGTGGGCAGAGTGCAGAGTAGCAGTGGTGGCTGGGGGCATCCCACCAGAGGGAGAGCCAGGTGGGTGAGGGAATGAATGTATGGGCCCAGTGCAAAGTAGCAGTGGTGTTCAGGCCATGCAGCAGCGAGTTGTTCCCACAGCAAAGTGGCTGTGTTGACTTGTCCAATGACTTGCAATGATGAGCTGGAGGAAGCAACTTAGTGGTGGTGAGCTGGCTACATTGAGCTGACCCTGCCAAATTGTCCTAGACCCCTTCCAACATTAGCAACTAGCCACTACAAAGTAGGAAAGTTGACAACTATTTTTCTCCACCTGAGCACGCACCATTTTCATTACTTTGTGCAAGCTTGTAGAAATATATATAATTTCAAGACTAATATCACAACAGGTATTATATGACAGTGCCAAGGTTGGAAATTGCTTTCACATCTCCTTTGAGATTCTAACAGGCTCTGACCATGCTAATTTCAATGTTCTTAATTTAAGCTTACCAAATTTGCAGTAGATTCAGCTGCATTAAATACTGTGGTTGTTTTGCACTCTGGATCTGGAAAGCAGGGAGAAATAGGAAGTTGAAAGCAGCAGCTATTGGGTATAACTATTTACTACAAAAACAATAAAGTTACGAAATAGACATTTAGGGAAATACTCTAGTCTCACCTGGAGGAGTATACAGATAATCTTCATGGTATTCTCCTTGAAAAGCAGAGGGTAAGTGCACTATTAGAGACACATATCAGAAGTAAATTTCATGTAAAATAAACAATTCCAAGAGAAAGGATGTAAATCTAGCCTCATATTTTAAATTATCCAAACTCTTCAATGAATTTCTCCCAATGCCTTATGCTTCAAATTTCACAGTCCCCAAAGTGTACAACTGCTAAGCCATTTCTGATTGGACATCAAGAATTCTTAAGATCTGGCTGTGTAAAACTGGACGATGGAATATGGTAACATCATTTGTCATATTATTGTATTGTTTTGTTAATCTATGTAAAACATTAGCCAGATACAAAGTCAGCAAAGTTCAAGTTGCTAGATACCTGGTTAGTCTATATAAAACCCCACAACAATAACTAGATGTAGCTAAAAGTTTCAGGACAATATACTTTGCTGGAAGGAAGAAACCTGTTCTCCAATACAGGTCGCCCTCTCGACTTAACAATCATAATTGAGTTCAAATTTCCATTGCTAAGCAAGATAGTTGCTAAATGAGTTTTACCCCATTTTATAATTTTTCTTGCCTTCTTAAGTGAAGGGCTATGTTTGTAAGTCAAGGACTGTCTGTATAGTCAATGAAACCAGATAAATTGCATTACTTATTGCACTTAATTGATCTGTTTTAAAAAAATACTCAATTACTCAAATTGTCAATCAATAAATAAAATCAATTCAAAATAAATTTCTAAATGCTTAGAAAAACATTCAAGTGCTTCAAACATTTGGCATAGTAACTATATTGGAAAAGTAACATGTTTTTTCATGATTTATTTTATTTGTGTAACATATAAAAATTCCATTTCAATCAAACTGTGTATTGTCTGGGTACAACTGTTTTTAGGCAATCATAATCAAAGTGTTTACCATAGTATTCATCACAATAACATTAATACATGTACTATAACAGTAATATTTAGCTTATCTACTTCAACAAATCCTCATTTTGACATTTATCCTTTTTATGTCCCCATATTTCTAACTTCTGTTTTTATTATCTAACCATTGGTAAAATAGGTCACATATCAAAAATAATTAGTTTCTTCTTTGTCCTTAATAGTGTTATTCTATCCATTTCTATACATTCTAATATTTTCTTAATTACACACTCATCTGTCGGGATCTCATCATACTTCCATTGTTCTGCAAATATAATTCTGGCTGCAGTTAGTACATGTAAAATCAAATATATATTCCTTTTGTTGTATTTTTCCAGCAGATGCCAAATAAAAATATTTCTGGTTTCAAGTCTATATGTTGTTTTATCATTTTTTTTCCAACCAAGTATGTATTTTCATCTAATATTTTTTAGTTTGGGGCATGTCCACCACATATGGCAATATGAACCAGGTATTTGATTGCATTTCCAACTTTTAGCAGATTTATACATTTTTGCCAGTCTTATTGGTGTAAAACGCTATCTATAGAACATATTATACAAATTTTCTTTATATGCAGTTGATATAGACAATTTAACATTTCTATTCCACAATTTCCGCCATTTATCCAGTTCTATTGTATACCCAAAATTTTTAGCCGAAACTATCATCTCTACCTGCTCACTTTCAAGTTCAATACTTAATATGTAACAATATATTTTCTTTATCTGTTTTTTCATCCATTCCAGTTAATATCTGGCCCAATTCTGTTAATTCTTTATTAAAACGATATATTTTAGCATCTTTCTCATATCGAGATTATATCTGCATTTGTGGCCACCATGCAATGTCCATCCCTTGACTACTAAGTTCCTGCTTAGTTTTTAGTTCCCCCTTTTCATTCAGAATATCTTTATATCTTACAATTTTTTCCATATTTTCCAATTTTTTCCAACATTAGGATGTATCAATGCTTCCATTGTGGAAAGCCAGACTGGTATTTTCAAATAACGTTATTCTTTAATTTTAACCCAAACTGATAACAATGCATTTCTAACATTAATGTCTTTGAAAGTAACTATATATCTTATTTTATTTATTTGATTTGTCAATCGCTTACAAGATAATAGGTATAAGGATAAACATAGTTATGAATACAAGAAATGAGTACATATTAGAAAAATAAAAGAAACAATAGGACAGGGACGGTAGGCACTTTGGTGCACTTATGCACACCCCAAAAAGCATGCCAACCTAATTGAAGGTTGTGTCCTTCTAAAGTTAGTAGTCTTTGGTGCCTCAAATTAATCCATTCTTTCTCCGATGAAAGTACCAAGGCTTAATAATACAATTCCCAATCTGGCAACCTAAAGCCCCCTCTTTTTTTGGAGTCTTGCAACATTTTCAAACCTATTGTTTTTTTCCTAACCAAATATATCTTAATATTATTTTATTTAGTTCTTCAAAATATTTTTCCCCAATTTTATTGGAATTGTTTGGAATAAATATAGTCTTGGTAAAACATTCATTTTTACAGTAAGTATTCTTCCTGTTAATGACAATTGCAGATTTTCCATTTCTCTAAATCTAGTTTAATTTGTTGCATCAGTTTCATATAATTATCCTCTAATCATTGCACATTTTGCTATTAGTCGTATCCCTAGGTACTTCACTTTTTTGATTATCTGTATAGCAATTATTTCCATCAACACTCTTTTTTTGTGTATCTGTGAGGTTTCCAACTACAATTTTTGTCTTGTCTTTGCAACTTCCCCATATTCTTCTTTCTTTAAAAAAAAAGGTTTTTCTTTATTAAACAAACAAAAAATACATTAAAAATGTTGAAAATGGTACAGTCTTCCTAACATCGATCTTTGTCATTACTTTGCTAAGTCCAATAATAATACAAAATTTCATTCCATATACATTAAATATACACATAATCTCTTGACTCTTCTCTTCTCTAGCCAAACATAAAATTTGTCCCATATTTTATAAAAATCCGAATCCTTAGTTTTTAATTCTTTTGATAGTTTATCCATTTCTGCGCACGTCATAATTTTGCTAAATATTTCAAATTCATTTGGAGTATCCTTATTTTTCCATTTCTGTGCGTATGCCAATCTTGCTGCAGTAATTAAATGAATTATTAAGTAAATGATTTCCTTATCGTATTTCCTCATATTAATCCCCAACAGAAAGAACTCCGGTCTATGTTCTATTTTTGTCCCACATATTTCTTCCAGCCATTTATGTAGTTTATGCCAATAATTTTGGGCCTCTCTGCAACTCCACCACAAATGATAATAAGTTCCTTTTTCTTTATTGCATTTCCAGCATGTCGGGGAAAGTTTTGAATACATTGTTGCCAATCTCAATTTAGGTATGTGCCATCTATAAAATAATTTGTACAGATTTTCCTTAAATGGTATAGCTAAAGTCATTTTTTAATTCCTTTTTCATAGTAATTGCCAATCATCTAAATTAATGCTATACCCAAAATTTTTCATCCATACCACCACTGTTTCCTTTACTTTTTCTTCTTCCAATTTAAATTCCAATAAAACTTGATAGGTTTTTTTTTTATCATCTTGGTTCCTAATAAAATTTCATCTAATTTTGTCTTAGCTTTACTAATTCCCCACTCTTTCTTATACTAAATGACAAAGAGGAACTGACAAGATTTGTAGAACCAAGGAATCTATGTGGAATGGTGGGCCTATTTGCAACTCCAATCGAAATATCTAAAGGATAAGAAATCATAGGTGATGATTTTTCCTTGTCTCAATAAATGTGGGTGCATCAATGCTTCCAAAGTTGATATCCAAATAGGTGCTTCTATATACGTTTGTCTTTTTATTTCATTCCATGTATTCAAGAGAGTCTAATTTTATGTCTTTGCACATAGTTTATAGGCCTTTAGATTATCCTGCCAGAGGAAGGTATGCCATCCTGACTGCACCTTCTAATGTTAATATTCTTTTATTTCTATGGTTTATCCAATCTTTCACCCAAGTTAAAATTGCAGCTCTATAATACAGTTCCCAGTTGGGTAGGCCAATTTCTCCTCTTTCTGTAGCATCTTGCAGCAACTTCAATTTAACTCTTGGTTTTTTCTTTTGCCATATAAAATTTGCCATTATTTTGTTCAAATTATCAATAAACTTTTTTTTCCAATTTTGGTCCTAGGTCCATATATTTAATTTGCTGCAAGATGAACTCCCATTTCACATTGTCAAAGGCCTTTTTGGCATCTAAGAACACTAATGCGACCTGTTCACCACTATGATCCTCATAGTATTCTATGACATCTAAGGTTGTCCTAATATTATTTTTAAGTTGTCTATGAGGGAGGAATCCATTTTGATCTGTAGAGATAAATTCATTTTTTAAAAAATTAAATCTTTCTGCTATGATTGTCACAAAAAATTTATAATTGACGTTTAATAAGGATATCGGTCTAAAGTTTCCAGGGTCTGTTTGATCACTTCCTTCTTTAGGGATGATTGTAATCATAGCTTCTTTCCATGACTGTGGAATTTTTGCATCTTTTAGAACTTCATTAAATATTCTAAGCATTTTACTACTTAAAATATCCTGTTGCGATTTATAGATTTCCACTAGAATCCCATCTGGGCCCGGAGTTTTTATCATTTTTCTGTTTTTCCAGTGAAGTTCTTCTACTGTTATTTTCCGATTCAGGATATTTTTTTCTTCATCTGAAATTTTTGTAAGATCTGCTTTCTTTAAACACTCTTATTTTTCCCTCTGTTGGATATTCCTCCTCCATATATAATTTCTCATAGTATTTTTGAATTATCTCTCTTTTTTCTTCTTCTTGATAGCAGATCTCTCCTTGGTCATTTCTTAATTTGGTAATCCATCTCTTTTCTTTTTGTTTTTTCAAATTATAAGCCAACCAGCGACCTGGTTTGTTTGCAGTTTCGAATAAATATTGTTTTGTCATTTTTAGTTGGCGGGCTAGTTCTTCTTTATTAATTTTATGTTTTAATAGATCCATTCATAATTTGATTTGTTTCTTTTGTGGTCCTTCCTGTAGCTTCTTCTCCAAATCTTTATATTCCTGTTCGAATGTTTTTCTTTGTTGATTTTTCTCTGGGTTTTTTTTTGCCATATATTTTATGGCTACTCCTCTTATCGATGCTTTAACTGTATCCCAATTATTTTGTGGAGAGGTATCTTCCTCTTTATTTTTTTCAAAGAAAAATTCCAATTCTTTTTTTAATGTAGTGTTAAATTCTCTTTTAGAATCGACCTTTGGAGTGTCCATCTTATACTTTTTTTGAACCCCTCCAGCTAAATCTAATCATGCTATGATCTGCCCAAAAGTTTGTCTCAATACTAATCTGAGATAGTTCGGAAATCAATTTTTTAGTCATCCACGCCATGTCTAGTCTCAACCATGACTGATGTTAGAATAATATGTATATTGTTTTTTCCCCAAATTTCTTTCTCTCCATGCATCATAAATATTAAGATCCTTCCTCAAATCAAAAAAAGGTTTTGGCAATTTCTTCTTCTTCTCTAATTTCATATGATTTCCTTTATAATCCAATAATTTATCAACAACCGTGTTAAAATCTCCCATAATACAAATTTCTTCATATTGCAACTCTTTAAATCTATTATACAATTTTTGAAAGAATGTTTCTTGTGGACCATTCGGCACATATATTACTACCAGTAAGATCTTTCTATTTCCCATTTCAATTTCAACCATCAAAATCCTACCCTATCTTTGAAAATTTCTTTAGCTGGAATCCACCATTTTATATAAAGTGCTACCCTGCTTTTCTTTTGTACATCAAGAGCAAAAAAAGATTTTCCCTATTTTTTTTATTTTCTAAAAAATATTTTTGTTTTTCTATTATATGTAGTTCCAGTAATGCTATTATATCAACATTTAACGCTTGTAAATTTTTAGACAATTTTTTTTACTGGGGAATTTATGCCATTAGTGTTCAATGATATCAATTCACAGCTATTCTGGTTTTTATTGGTTCCTCTGTCTAGTACTTCTTGTGATTCTAATTTCCTTAGGTTCCTTATTTTCCTCCCTAATTTCTCTTCTTCCATTTCACCTCACTTTATTATCCACTGTATTTCCTTCTATATTTGTTACTTCCCTTTTCGTTCCTTCTGTCACATTTTTCTCCTGGGTTGTTTCTTCTGTTTCCTCTTCACTAGTAAATTGTTGGTCAAAGAAATCTTCTGCTTTGTCAAGAGTATCCAGCCTAAATCTCTTTTCCTGCCATTCATGGAGGATACCATGATATCCTCAGGCACCAACCACCTAAAATTCACATTATACTTTATCAGCTTTGATGTTAAAAATGATAGTCTCCTTAATTCTCTTATGCTCTTCGATATTTGTTTTAATATGGTTAGTGTTTTCCAGCATATTCAATTGGCTCATCTCTTGTCTTATTGAGAATTTCATCTTGAATCGATTTTTTAATTAGTCGGACCTCTCTTGGAAGGTTAAATCTCCTTGCATAACTTGTTTGAACTCTAAAGAGTTCGTCCATCTCTGTAAACATCTCTTCCTTGTCCATTCCTACCATCTTTGCCAATATGTCAGCCATAAACTCCAATAAGTTTTTTCCCTTTTCTTCCTTCAAATTTTGAAATCTTAAGTACTGAGCTGCCTTTTCTACTTCCCAAAAAATTACTGTCATCTCTAATTCCTTATTAGCTTTTTCCAGTTTATCCGTTATCTTCCCTTTTTTCTTCTTTATCCATCTTAGTCTCAATTTCTACAATTTTTTCTTGATTTTTCCTAATTTCTTTTTGAAACCCTTCAAATTTCTCATCTATCTTTTTTATCTTTTCCTTTAATTCCGATCTCACCGCTCCCATCTCAATCTTCATATCCTCATGATTTTTAACCATCATCTCTTACATACTCAACATTATATCTTGTAAATCCTTTATAGAATTTGATCTTTCTTTTGGCAGCATTTCATCAATAGTTCTTCATGTAGAAGGACTTGCTATGGTTGCTGTCATCATTTGTGTGGGTATTTTCCTAATTGTACCAATCCTGGATACATTTGAAGTACTTGTCATATTAAGCAGTCTTTTCACTATATTATTTTTAATCCACCACTCCCAATTTTTCCCCTTCTTCTCCCATCCCTCCACTTCTCTCACCCTTCACCTCCCCTCCCTTTATAACACAATATTACAATATATCTCCTCTTATTATTCCCCACCGTTCACAATTCTATAATAACCTAAATTATCAAATATCTCCATTCGCTTTTTCCTTTAAATCTATAATATAATATATTGATAATAATAGTAATATGATATTTTGATTAATCAGGGTTATATATTAATTTCAATAATTCTATATAATATATATGTTATAGTAATATCAATCCATTAATAGAAGATCTAATAAATATTCAAATACATAAATCTATTAAATCTATTAGCAAATAATATATATACCTCTATATTGCTATCAAATTCAAATATTCAAGGGATGCAAAAACAGAAGAAGATAGCAAAGGGAAAAACAAGGGAAGAAAAAAGAGAAGAAAAGCTCAGTTCCAATTTTCTATTTGTTAAAAGTACAAAAAAAGAAAAAAAAATGCTTTGAGTCCATTCTCTAGGATGTCTTCTAACTATAAAAACAAAGAATCTGGTACTCTAGGAGCCACAGTTCTCTCCTTAACTTTGTTGCAAAGAATTACTGTGTATCTTCTGTCCCATCTTTTTTTTTTTTGGTCTCTCTCTGCTACCAGCAGGTATCTCTTTCACGTTGCAACAATGTCTGTCTTCTTTGAATTCGCTGTGTCACTCTCTAGTTTTTGTCCATTTTCTTACAGGAATATTTATTTATTTATTTATTTATTATTTTTAATCCTTCCAATGTCTCAGTCTAAAGTCCAAATAGGTAGAAAAATAATAGCTATTAAACAAAAACAAGAAAAATAAGGAAAATGAATAATGGAAAATAAAAGGAGCACTCAAAAAGAGAGAAAGAAAATAAACAACCAATCAGCTTTTTACTGTCTTCGCTTCCACCATCCTCCTTTCTGTTCCGATGTCTGAATCAGACCTTTACATTTACAATGTCCATCTAAAAAGACTCCGCTGTTAATATTAAATCCAAAAAATTATTTTCCCCAAAACTCATATTCTGATCTCCAATCCAGGCTTAGTTTGCCGATTGAATACCCGATTGTTTCGTCACTCCTGTCTCTCACTTGGCTTTACTGTAATCTTCTGATCTTTCCACTTACCATTTGTTTCACCACTCTCTTACCTCCTCATTTAGAACTGACTCCGACTGCTGAGCTATCTTTCAACAATGATATATTGCACTTTCTTTTAAAGTACTTTCTCACTCGCTTTCAGGTTGTTACTTTCATCAGTTTGACTGTACCTTCATTCCGCTAGATCATCACTTGTATGAGCAGCTGTCAGCACTCATGGACAGCCATTGCTGACAGCCATCCGCTCCACGGTTCACTCATCCCTGTTTAACTTTGATTCCCACCATGAACCGCTTTCCGTAACTGATCTTCAAAGACCCCTCTCCTTTAGGAAGCCCTCTGAGCTTCCCTTTGACTCAGTAGAGTCCTGCAGAACAGGGATAAGGGCTCATGTTTCGCAAAGATTTCTGCTCGCACGTCCCTTCTCCCTGACAACTGGCTCTGCCCCCACCTTCTATCTTTCTAATTAACTTTAGTCCAGCTTCTAATGGGTCTTCAATTTTAAAGACCAAATCATCTGTAAATGCATGTAGCTGGTATTTCTCTTTTTTATTTCTATTCCTTTTATTTTTTTATTCATCTTGTCTAATATTTCTGGCTAACATTTCCAAAGTTAGTATAAATAGCAAAGGGCACCATGGAGATCATGCTATGCTAGGTCTAGATTCTAACTGAGAAACACATTTTTAAATAATGAAAAAAAAAAAACCCACTGGTGCCTGCAATTGTACATACTGAAATTTTCAGATCACATCTATTCTGAAAAATAACAGCATATTCAATTTTAAGCCAGGAGACTTCTGCAAAGAATTTTTAATGACTTTTTAAAAACTCTTAATCAATATCCCAAACTTTGTAAAAGAAATGAAGCAGTAACCCTGGTAGAAGGCATATTTTTGCTTTAACAATTGTGTTGGTATAATTCAAAAAAGTTCTCTTGAAATCTGTAAGTTTGAACAAAGGATTCCTAACTTACAATTGGTTGCTTAGCAACTATTCAAAGTTACACCCTATCTACACTGCTCAAAAAAATAAAGGGAACACAAAAATAAGACATCCTAGATCTGAATGAAATATTCTTATGAAATACTTTGTTCATTACATAGTTGAATGTGCTGAAAACAAAATCACACAAAAATTATCAATGGAAATCAATTTTAGCAACCCATGGAGGTTTGGATTTGGAGTTACACTCAAAATTAAAGTGGAAAAAACACTATAGGCTGATCCAACTTCAATGTAAAACAAGTCAAAATGAGGCTCAGTAGTGTGTGTGGCCTCCATGTGCCTGTATGACCTCCCTACAATGCCTGGGCATGCTCCTGATGAGGTGGCGGATGGTCTCCTGAGGGATCTCCTCCCACACCTGGACTAAAGCATCAGCCAACTCCTGGACAGTCTGTGGTGCAATGTGGCGTTGGTGGATGGAGCGAGCCATGATGTCCCAGATGTGCTCAATTGGATTCAGGTCTGGGGAACGGTGGGCCAGTCCATAGCATCAATGCCTTCATTTTGCAGGAACTGCTGACACACTCCAGCCACAGGAGGTCTAGCATTGCCTTGCATTAGGAGGAACTCGGGGGCAACCCCACCAGCATATGGTCTCACAAGGGGTCTGAGGATCTCATCTCGGTAGCTAATGGCAGTCAGGCTACCTCTGGCAAGCACATGGAGGGCTGTGCGGCCCCCTAAAGAAATACCACCGCATCCCATTACTGACCTACTGCCAAACCAGACATGCTGGAGGATGTTGCAGGCAGGCAGAACGATCTCCAGACCCTCTCAGGTCTGTCACGTGCTCAGTGTGAACCTGCTTTCATCTGTGAAGAGCACAGGGTGCCAGTGGCGAATTTACCAACATTGGTGTTCTCTGGCAAATGCCAAACATCCTGCACGATGTTGGGCTGTAAGCGCAACCCCCACCTGTGGATGTCGGGCCCTCATACCACCCTCATGGAGTCTGTTTCTGACCGTTTGAGCAGCCACATGCACATTTGTGGCCCACTGGAGGTCATTTTGCAGGGCTCTGGCAGTGCTCCTCCTGTCCCTCCTTGCACAAAGGTGGAGGTAGCAGACCTGATGCTGAGTTGTTGCCCTCCTATGGCCTCCTCCACGTCTCCTGATGTACTAGCCTGTCTCCTGGTAGTGCCTCCATGCTCTGGACACTACACTGACAGACACAGCAAACCTTCTTGCCACAGCTCGCATTGATGTGCCATCCTGGATGAGCTGCACTACCTGACCCACTTGTGTGGTTGTAGACTCTGTCTCATGCTACCACTAGAGTGAAAGCAC
Source organism: Pseudonaja textilis (assembly GCF_049901715.1). NCBI lineage: Eukaryota > Metazoa > Chordata > Lepidosauria > Squamata > Elapidae > Pseudonaja > Pseudonaja textilis. The sequence goes on along the minus strand of NC_142001.1, from coordinate 977,365 downwards.
CGCCAGCATTCAAAAGTGACCAAACCATCAGCCAGAAAGCATAGGAACTGAGAAGTGGTCTGTGGTCACCACCTGCAGAACCACTCTTTTATTGGGGATGTCTTGCAAACTGCCTATGCTTTCCACCTGTTGTCTATCCATTTGCACAACAGCATGTGAAATTGACTGTCAATCAGTGTTGCTACCTAAGTGGACAGTTTGATTTTAGAAGTGTGATTGACTTGGAGTTACATTGTGTTAAGTGTTCCCTTTATTTTTTTGAGCAGTGTATAAAAGAGAACTTACAATCTGGATCTGAAGATCCAACGGTTGCCTCCCATGTGATCATAAGATTGCACTTTGGGGGCTTGGCAACATGGACATTTGGAGTACCCCACAATCGTGTGAGCATGTTTTACAACAGTTTTGCTGAAAACTGGTAGTTACTTCATTTTCTGCAAACTATGCCTATAGTGAACCATTAGTTTGCTTAACGATCATGGTGTTTGCTTAACAACCATGAGATTTGCTTAAAAACTGCCACCAAAAATATGTCATAAAATTGGAAGCATCTGTCATTTATGACCATCACAACTTATGGCCATAATGGGATGTCTCCATTATTGTCATAATTTAAAGACTATCTTTTGTAAACATCTTATGAAGCAGAACAAGTTGGAAACTGATGGCGCAGTGGTTAGAATGCAGCACTGCAAGCTACTTTTGCTGACTGCCAGTTGCCAGGAATTCAATCCTAACCAGCTCAAGGTTGACTCAGCCTTCCACCCTTCCAAGATCGGTAAAGTGAGGACCCAGATTGCTGGGGGCAAGATGCTGACTCTGTAAACCACTTAGAAAGGGCTGTAAAGCACTGTGAAGTGGTATACAAATCTTAACACTAATTCTATTGCTATTCTGTGTTTATCCTTACCAGTATCAGTTGGTTCCTCTACTTCTTCTTCAGAATTATTCAGCCCTGGCTTGTTTGGGGGGATGGAGTTTGAAGTCCTTTTTGTCACCCAGAATCCTGCAGGAGCAGGAACTATCGGAGCTGAGTTACCCCGATTCTGAGAAACAAGTCAGATTATTTATTAACATAGCCTTCACTTTATTGCAAATATGCAGCACAGTTTCAACATTTCCTTCTAACCCTGACAGAATGGAATATGCGTGCTGGACTTCAATAGATAGTAGATGCTCTGAAATATACTGCATGATTCTAAAACGAACTTTATGAAGCAGCTTGCTAGACTTTCCAAATTTGGATGAGAAAATAATGTTTACTAATAATTAGAGCTTTTAAGAATTTATTTTTAAAAATCAGTGTAGAGAAGGGCAGAAAGGGAAAAAGCAAGCATTAAAAATATTCATATACAAAAACCTCATTTTCGGTTTCTGACTTAAAGCAGAAAACCTCTTGTTTTGGCATTTTTAAAATCCCTAAATTCAATTTTATGACAGCAGAAGTTGCCCTGAGGATTTTATTTATTTTTTTCTCAGAGTAAGATTTGCCGACACACATTTATACCTTTGAAAGATACTGTTAGCAATTCTGTACCCTTTTTATAATTAATCCTTTTAAACAATTTTGTTGTGCACCGCTCTATTAATAAATTTTAGTCCCATGAACAAAATTGAGAGCCTGAGGCTTTGCAATTATATTTCATCTGTGTAGATTGATCTTTTCCCATAATGGGAATTTAATCAAACTTGATTATTCTTCCTAACAGCCTGCTAGATTAATTCCAGGCCATTTAATCCAGCACTCTCTAATCCCAGGAGTTTCCAAACTTGGCAACTTTAAAACTCGTGAACTTTCCCTTTGCAGTCTTGTCCACCCTATCCTGCTGCCTTACTTTGGCATTTTTCAACTTAATTCAGCTCAAGAACTTACAGGTAAAGCTGGAAAATTGGCATCATCCCCTTCTTCAATCTCATAGAAAGCCATGGTTTCTTCTACACCTTGAGGTTCCGCCCCATTCTCAGGTGAAAATCCATACTGGGACTCTTTATTTACACATTGCATCTGGCTGTGACTACGGCTGTATGAACTTCCAGAATGATCAATAGGTTAAAATGTCATCACCATCACCACCACCATTGTATATTCCAAGTCTAAAACATTTGGAAGAAAATGCCTACAGCTGCAACTACAGGACCAATGGACATTTGTGCTCAATTGTTACCAGACTGGCACTTTTGGCAGTTAAGATTCATGTATTGTGGCATTGGCCTGCTGCATCAACAAAGCAATAGTTTGGAATCTGAAACAGCAGAGATCCTGGGCTTCTTTGAAAAATGTCTTGGTTGGAAACGTTTTAACATTGCTTCAAGGATACAGAAAGTTGCATCCCTGGAACTGAAAAGCTTAGAGGAACTAGGACAACAGTAGAAAAGTATCTCACAGGTAGGAACTTCACAGGTTCCCATCCCATGCGTATAAAAAAATAATTTTGTTTCACAGTGGTTGGAGAAAGTTAATGGATAATCCATCTCAGTACAGCTGACCCCAAACGATAGCTGAGGAATAACACTGGCCGCCTAGTGCATTTGAGTAAAACAATAGCGTTACAGTTACTTACCGTGATCTATATGAGAAGTTATCATAGCTCTGATAACATCTCTTTCCTGGACTAGGATAAAATGCTATTTCTGGCCCAGTGATGTTGTTCCTGTTTATAAATCGGGCAGATCCCCTACATTTCAAAGGATAAAAAAACAAAGTAACTACGAATTTAGAAGGCTCAGGGTGGACTCTTAACTAACCCCATTCAAGTATCTCTGTAAACATGTCTGTGAATGAAGAAACTGCAAAGCAGTTCATTCTCAGCTATCGTTTGGCATTGTGCAAGTGTGTGGAAATTGTGCAGGGTCCTGCCTTTCTCTTCCATGTAGCATATTACTTTTTAATTGCATGTCCCAAATGTGCTTTTTCACAATGCAACTGGACTTTGTTTTTCCTTGAAGACCTTTTGCTTCTCATCCAAGAAGCTTCTTCAGTTCTGGAGAAGTGAACTGAAGAGCTGAAGAAACTTCTTGGATGAGAAATGGAAGTTCTTCAAGGAAAAACAAAGTCCAGTGGCCTTTTGATAAAGCATCTTTAGGACAACCAGGAGATTGAGAATCTCCATAGACATTTTTAATTGCATGTCAACTATACCAAGTCTCACTTCAGTAAAAGTCAAGAACACCTTCAAGTCCACCTTAACTGATGATGACTTGGTAAGACAATCATCCACAGACATGGGCAGTGTAGAAATTTAATAAATAAATATGGCTTTCCTGGCAGCAATACAGAATGTATTTGCTAGTATTGCTGCCTTTGATATCTTTTCATCTCTCCAATTTGGATTGTAGCTCTGAGTTTTCCTAGATCAGGGGTAGGGAAACTTGGTTCTTTTATCACTTATGGACTTCAACTCCCAAAATTCCTGAGTCAGCCATAAAAGATTCCCCATCCCTGGCCTACTGGTTTTTCAGTTGTAGGGGAAATCTATTTTTGACTTGAATGGGACTGTTTAATATACAAATGTAATTCATATATATCCTACATTTGTATATTAAACAGTCCCATTCAAGTCAAAAATAGATTTCCCTCACAACTGAAAAACCAGTAGGCCAGCGATGGGGAACCTTTTATGGCTGACTCAGGAATTCTGGGATTTGAAGTCCATAAGTGATAAAAGAGCCAAGTTCCCTAACCCTGTCCTAGATTAACTCAGTTATGTAAGTTTCTGGGTTTATGAGTCCATTAAAGAACAGTGGGTACTATCCCTGTGTAGATCACATTACTGGGCAGGGGGTGAACATGAGAGCATTTTATTGTCATTGTTACTTTAAAAGTTCTCCCAGTTTGGATATAGCATTAATTTACAGAATGCAGGTTTGGAAGAAGGGAGTAGAGGAACCCAAATCACAAGTGAATCGGGTGTTGAAATTATGGTGAAGTGGGCTAGCAAATTTTCTCTCAAATTTTATCACAACTACAGGTCATTCTCACTTAATGATAGTAATTAGGACCAGGATTGGTTGCAAAGTGGGACATCACTTGACTATGGGGAGGCTATGATGGACAGAACTTCAAGGACAGGCTATACGCCTTTTCATTCAGCACCATCATAACTTGTTTGATGAACTAACATCCATTAACCAAATACAGTTAGTCCTCGGCTTACGACCACAATGGAGCTCCAAATTTCAGTTGTTAGGTGAGACATTTGTTAAATGAGTTTTGCCCTATTTTACTACTTTATTTGCCACATTGAATCACTACAATTGTTAAGATAGTAACCTGTTGTTAAGTGAATCTGGCTTCCCCATTGACTTTGCTTGTCAGGAGGTTGCAAAAGGAGATCACATGACCTTGGGGCAAAATGGTCATAAATATGAACCAGTTGCCAAGCACCTGAATTTTGATCACATGATTAGGAGGATGTTGCAAAGTGTGAAATAAGGTCATTTTTTTCAGTGCCGTTATAGCTTTGAATGATCACTAAATGAACTGTGGTAAGTTGAGGACTACCTGTACTACCTCTAGGTACACTTCAGTTAAAATATTCCTTTCTAACATGTAAATGAAGTGTGTGAGAATAAAGGCTGAAGAAACAGGGAACAGCAAACAGTAGCTCTGTGGATATTTTATGACACTATTATGCTCAAATCAGCATGATGCTTATGGCCGAAATCAGCAGTGCAACCATCTCTCAACTGCCTATCAGTGAAATGGGTGGGAGAGATTACAAGTCTCTTTACCTCGACACTCCGTATCCCCGGCCGGTTCTCGGTGAATTCTGAAAATGGTAATGATCATATGGATTTATATGTCCATTTGGGGAGCAGTGGACCAAAGATGAGCGATCTGATGTGATGCTCTGCTGCAGCCGAGGTGGCAGGATAGGGTGGCCTTTGCTGTAAGCTACAGTCATGTAGATTTCCTTTCCATGCACTTTCTTGAACAGTTTCTTCCGTGCTTTCATATCCATGTCTGGAAGGGGAAATAAGAATAGGAAGACTAACTGAAACTTTGGCTAGGATTAATCTACAACTGGGTCAGTTTTCTTATTTTTTCAACTGGGGACTCTTTTGTTTATTTGTTTGTTTATATTAAAGCAAGAGGGGAGAAATTTAGAACAATCTTAGGAAAAGTTGTCATGGAACAGTAAATGCTCCATTTTATCTAAAACTAAATGTGGGGAACAGAGAGGAAAGGAAGTTGCAGCAGAAGGGGCCTCATGTAAGAATCCAGGCAAGGTCCAATTGTATAATAAAAAGTGTTAAACATAGGTTTACGGACATTGAAAAAAACCCATCTTTTGGAAACAAACAACAAGAAAGGATTATTTTTGTGTGTCATGTTCCAAAACTCAAACCCTCACCTCTTTTAGCCCGTTCAAGATAATTCTTCAGATATGAGAGTAATTTAATAGATCTGCAGGATGGTAATTAGAGAGCAGGTTTCACATCTTTAGGGACTAGACAGTGGGAATGCTCTTCGAAGATACAAAAAAAGCTGATATTTTAAGTGAAGTGTCTACTTATAAAAAATCAACCGTGGCCATCTCCTTCATTATCTCTCCAGATATCTACTTTATGAGTACATTTAAAGTTATTAACAATGATAAATTCTTGAAGCAAGATTTGTTGCAGCAGGTACTTAAAAGATTGTGAACTTTAAATTTGTTTGCTTTTTGGGCAGAGAAAACTTTTCAATTATATACCAGTAAAATATTTTGATCTTGCCACACGTTGTGCCAGATCTAAAAACATACTCCTTACAGTTTCTTTACAGTAACACAGGAAAATGTCAGGGATTAAATGTGTGTTCACCTAATGAATGCTATGAGAAGGTTGATTTTAATATTCTTTATTTTCTGAATGTTCACCTAGTTTTATGATTTTGTGTCATTGTAACTTTATTGCAGTATCTATTCATGTTTACATCAGTTCTACTTTACCTGGTTAAATCTGCATTAAGCCTGCATTTCAATTAATAGGGCAGTGTTTCTCACAACCTTAGCAACTTTAAGATGGACAGATTTAATTTAACTGAAATCCACTCATCTTAAAAAGTGGCACGGTTGAGAAACATTGTCAAAGAGAAATGAGCTGGATGATGAAGAATGAGAAATGGATGACAAATTCACTCCCAGACAGAAGTTTATACTATTATTGGAGAAATTGCAGGTTGCAAGCTTCATTACTACTCTACCCAGCCATCCCATTACTATCTTCACTTATGGGTGTACCCACCTGGTATCTTCTGATAACTTCCTCCTTTTCTGCTGGACATCACATTCCAGGTAGGAAGTGGAGTGACTTGAGTCACAGGCTTCAAATTTACCAATGGAACAACATGCCTACAAATCATCCCAACCAGAATTAATACGATCATAAAACAAAACTTAGAATCATAATGATACAATATCTAAGGTTAAAACTTTCCATGACTAGTTATCTTTAAGAGTCCCACACAAAGATGATCGAGTTTGCACAATGATGCCAACTGCTAATGTAAATTGACTTATATCACAATTAGAATTTAAATTAGTTGTAACCTTATATAAGTTACTTGGACAAAGTATAGAATCATAGGACTTGAAGGTTTTCTAGTCCAATCCCCTGCCCAAGGCGGGAGATCTTTTACCATTCCAGTCTCTTCTTAAAAGCCTGCAGTGATGGAGCCCCCACAACTTCTGGAGGGAAGCCATTCCACTGGTTAATTGCTCTGTCAGGAAATTCCTCTTTAGTTCCAGGTTGCATCTTCTTCTGACCTATTGCTTCTTCTCCTGCACTCAGGTACTATGGAGAATAAATCTCCCGTTTCAGCCTTTCAAAACTTGGAGGACAGCTATCATGTCACCTCCAAGCCTTCTCTTCATTAGGCTATATACTAACTTAAGTAAAATAGCTTGAAGAAATACCAAAACTGCAAGCCGGTAGTAAAAATAAGCCCATTTTCATCAAATTGTCAGAGAACTTTCCATTTCCCCTTTTATAGTTACTTACAGGTATTATTCTCTTAGTAGGTTTCATATTGTGTTCTTTTGTAATACTATAATTTGTTGAGTTTTCAGAGAACTCAAACAAAAAAGGAAGAATCAGGAAATATATTAAAGATTAATATATTTATTATCACAAAAGCTTCATGGATCGCAAGACATTTGATCATGCCAAAAAACAACCCCCAAATACAATTGTTTTATATATATAAATTTTATTGAATTTACAATTAAAAAAATAACATAACAACATTACATAAGAAACAGAGAGAGAAAAAGAAGAAAGAAAGAAGAGAAAGAGAGAGGAAAAGAAAAAGAAAAAACGCTCAGTCTTGCGACCGAAAAAGGAGAAAAAGAAGTATAAAAGAGAGAAAAAAAACAAAGAGACAGAAGAAAAAAGAAAATACGTTAAAACCAGACAGATATTCTTTTTGACAGTCTACAAGATCCAATTCTCCTACCTTACTTTAAATATACACATCTTATCACTATTTATGGTTATTTATGCTTATTTATGCTCATTGAACAGTTTATCTCTGATATAACCAATTATACCACGCATTCCAATTATTATCAAATGCTGAAGACTCTTTATTTTTAAGAGCTATGGTTAAATTGTCCATTTCTGCGCAGTCACATATTTTCTGAATGACCAATTGATCTGTAGGTAAATGGGATGATTTCCAGCACTGGGCAAATGCTAATCTGGCCGCAGTTAGAATATGAATTATTATATATTTCGTCTTTTTAGGAAAATGTTTATCAGAGATCCCTAGTAGGAAGAACTCTGGTTTGTATTCAATAAATACAATTGTTTTAAAGGTTCTATAAGACTATGTCTTAAATGCTTAAGTAACAAGGTTACACCAGGACAAAAATTAAAGCTTTCATTTTCAACACACTTTTGCCTGGGAAATAAAATTAAAACCTTTTCATGTTAGAAATTGTTGAACTGAATCCCCCATATTGTAAAAAAAATTAAACCCAGCCTATCTGAGGAAATAATATGGAAAGTGAGATATCAATTTTGTATAGTATTAGTTATAACACTGTCAACATGATTTCGCAGCTAAAACTGTGATATCGATAGCTCTCCCAATGAATACAATTACATGATTAAAAGGAAAGAGATACATACTTCTCTGCCAGCTCTTCAATGAAGACGGTCACCATATTATCCTGTCCCACATCCTGTATATGGGCATTGTAATATTTCCCCCCAGTTTCTAGCCGTACCTGGGAAAAAGAAGACGCTAACTGAACCCAAAGAGATACTCAGAATACTTGAGTTTTTCCACAGCCGCACTGCCAAAAAGTAAAAATAGCCAGACTCAACTTCTGAACTGATGTGTTTCATTTTTGAAAGCTATTTCAGCCTTGCCTTGCCTTAGATCCAACACACTTTGTAATCACTGCTTATAATCTGAAGTTAATTTATATTTTCTGCCCTGGACATTTGCTACAGCAGGTATCAGGTTGTAAGAATCCATATGTTATGAAATGGCTGAACTGCAACCTCTTAGATATGATTAATATTTAAAAATATGTTTTTAAATATGTTATGTATATGTATATCTACGTATGTATAGTATATGTAAATCAATATAGACAGTATGTGTAAATATGAGACGGTAGATGTAAATCAAAATAGTAGGCAGAGGATTTTTTATTTGTGTCCTTTTCTAGTAACGTACACACACACACACACCAGAGGTGGTATTCAATCGTTTCGCACCGGTTCAGGCGAACTGGTAGCAGTAATTTGGCATGGGTCGCTGAACCGGTGACAACCCCTGCTGGCCACGCCTCCAGCCTGGTCGCCCCTATAGAATAAACAGGCAGAGAAGGAGGCGAGCAGCAGTCCAGTTGCACTGAAAAAGGGGTGGCTGGGGACTGAAAAAAGTCGCCTCCAGCCACCTCTTTTGCAGCGCCAGAAGCTTCCCCCAACCAGCCAACTACTCTCCTCCTCCTCGGCCATGTAGAACAAACAGGCAGAGAAGGAGGGGAGTAGCGGTCCATTTGTGCTGAAAAAGGAGGGGCTGGGGACCGAAAAAAGTCACCTCCAGCCACCTCTTTCAGAGTGCAGCACCAGTGGGCTCAATGGGGTGGACCTGCATGGTCGGTGGCTAGGATACAGCAGTGGCACATTGGAGAAGTGCAACAAAACTGCTTGAAGAAGCCAATAGCCGCCACGTGTTTTTTTTTCGGTGTGGAAAGAAGGAAGGTAAGGTTTCAGGCAGTCGGGAAAGCTGCCTAGCCCAGAGCTGCTGGCGGGGGGGGGGTGGCGAGGCTGCAGCACATACCTCGCTTGAATTTCCCAGCCCCAAAAGTGGGAGGGGAGGAAGTCCTGCCTTGCCTGCTGGCTTTTTCGGGCAACATGGGATCAGAGACTGGCTGGGAAGAGCCCTTGTAACAAGCAATTCTGCCGGGCACTTGGAAGCCTGTGTGTGCTTCAGGTGAGTCTCCTCTCCTAGCTTTAGAAGGAGAGAGAAAGAGAGGAAGAGAAAGGGAAAGAGAGAGACAGAGAGAAAGAGAGGGAGAGAAGAAAGAAAAGAGAAAAGGGAGAGAAAGAATTGAAATATTTAAAGGATAAGAAAGAGTGGGGAATTAGTAAAACTAAGACAAAATTAGATGAATTTTTTATAGGAACCGAGGAGATGATGATAAAAAAAATATATCTTATTGGAATTTAAATTGGAAGAAGAAAAAGTAAAGGAAATGGTGATATGGATGAAAAATTTTGGGTATAGCATTAATTTAGATGATTGGCAATTATTATGAAAAAGAAATTAAAAAATGACTTTAACTATACCATTTAAGGAAAATCTGTACAAATTATTTTATAGATGGAACATACCTCCATCGAGTTTGGCAACAACGTATTCAAAACTTTCCCCCACATGCTGGAAATATAATAAAGAAAAAGGAACTTATCATAATTTGTGGTGGAATTGCAGAGAGGCCCAAAAATATTGGCATAAACTACATAAAGGGCTGGAAGAAATATGTGGGACGAAAATAGAACATAAGACTGGAGTTCCTTCTGTTAGGAATTAATATCAGGAAATACGATAAGGAAATTATTATTGGATTTAGCAAAGTAATGACAAAGATTGATGTTAGGAAGTCTTTACCATGTTCAATATTTTTAATGTGTTTTTTGTTTATGTTTGTGTTTGTTTAATAAAGAAAAACCTTTTGAAAGAAAGAAAGAAAAAGAAAAGAAAAGAAAGAAGAAAGAAAAGGAAAGGAAAGGAAAGGAAAGGAAAGGAAAGGAAAGGAAAGGAAAGGAAAGGAAGAATGAAAGAAAGAAAGAAAGAAAGAAAGAAAGAAAGAAAGAAAGAAAGAAAGAAAGAAAGAAAGAAAGAAAGAAAGAAAGAAAGAAAAGGAGAGAGAAAGGAAGGGATAGACAAAGAAAAACAGGATGGGAGGAAGACAGAGAAAGAAAGAAAGAAAGAAAGAAAGAGGGAGGGAGGAGAAAGTGAATGAGATATATGGATAGATACATGGAAGGAGCGGGGGGGAGGGGGGGAGAGAAAAAAAGGAGAGGAAGGAAGGACACAAACCCTGGTTTCAGAAGACTCTTTGAAACAGCACAGCAATCTAGGGCTGGAAGGGATCAGAGATCATCTTCTAGTCAAACTTGGTAAGTTTAAGACTTGTGGACTTCAACTCCCAGAATTCCTGAGCTAACGAGACTGGAGGAGGAATTCTGGGAGTTGAAGTCCACAAGTCTTAAAGCTGTCAAGTTTGAAGACCCCTGTTCTAGTCCAACCCCCTGCTCCAGCAGCAGATCCTTACAGAATCATAGGGCAGCAGAGTTAGAAGGAACCTTGGAGGCCATCTAGTTCAACCCCCTGCTCCAGCAGGATGTGCTTTGAACTTCTTTCCCAGATCTTTAATTTTAATCAAAAAATAAAAGCCTGCTTTCTTTGATTGGCAAGCCTCCGTTTAAGTCTTTGTTTTGGTTCATTTTTGGCTTAAGCGTGCTGCCAGACCTTATAGTGCCTCTGACAGAGAGGAAAATTGGCAGAGGAGTTTATTAGGACAAAGCTGCCATGCAGAGAAAGGCAGAGATAGTCCTTCACTTATGACCACAATTGAGCCCAAAATTTTGGTTGCTAAGCAAGAGTGTTGTTAAGTGAGTTTCACCACATTTTACTCAATCCATGACATCTCCTGGGTCTAACGGTCATGTGCAGGCTATGAAAGTAAGTCTGAAGACATGTGCAATGTTCTAATGTGCAGAACTTATAATTAAATGTGTGGCAGAAAGTGGATTATGGGTGTGTTTTTTCAAACACAATGAGGTTGAATGTGTATAGTTTTAGAAGAGCTCTGTGTGTGTACATACACACAGTATATATAGTATATCTTTTTGTGGGTCTATACACACACTATACTATGTAATCTATTTGTACACATGTGGCATATATACATAGGATTAAATAGTGTATTTTTGGATGTTCAGTAGTAGTAAATAAATAGAGAGGGAAATTGTATCTCTTTGAGACAAGGAGAGGCCAGGCAAGGCACCACTTGACATGAGTGATGTCAAGTTGGCCACTCCCACCCAGTCACATGACCACCAAGCCACACCCACCAAATAAGCCATGCCCACAGAACTGGTAAAAATTTTTGAATCCCACCACTCTCACACACACACACACGCTTTTGATAGAAGCCAGAACCATTTTAGAAATAACCCTGTTAAGCACTAAAATTATATGAGGAGAAAACAGAAAATATTGTCACCTCTTTCTCCTGCAGTCACAGAAACAAAGTAGTATAATGTCCGGGGATAATGCAAAACCCATTTATAAAGTAGGATAAAGATTTATCGGAAGTTAAATTTATGTTTCTTTTGAAAACTCACTGGAACTGGTATCAGGTCCGTAACTTAGCACCAGTGAGATCTGAGAAGATCTCAGCTAATGGAGCTCACCTAATTTGGGATAAAGATTGCAAGAACATGCAAGCCAAACAGAAATTTATGTATCAAGAAATAGTCCATACATGGAATTTTTCTCAAAAACAAGAGACATAATTAGAAACTTTTGTTATTCTAGGGTCAGAGATATCAAACTCATATTTCAGAATTAAGATTGTGGTATGGAACCTTCGACATAGAAAGCATAGCCTTATTCTCTGAGCCACAGAAACCTGGTTCTCTCACATCAAAATCAACAGAAACAAGATGGAGCAAATCTATAAATTTTCAAGATTTATACTTGTTTACTCTAGTAAGTCATGATAGTAAGTCCATTTTTCCAATAGGCCCTAAAGGGTTCATCAAGTTAAATGTAATAAAGACGCTGCACAACACATATCTCTAAGGTTTGTTGGTCAATAAAGTGGAAAATTGGGGATAAAACAGTGGAGTCAGTGGAATTATGAAGAGGAGACCTCAACAAAGCCTCAATTTAACTGAGGTCTTCTTATACAATAAGGAAGCTCAGAAAACTAACTGAAGACTATTCCTACTTCTGTCAAAGTACTTTTAAATGAGAAATTTAGGTCAGGATCAGAAACCAGGAACTTGTCCAAAGTTACTTCAAACAATTATCTTTACTAAAAAAACACAAAGCACTAACCTGACATTTGTCTCCTAAATAGTACTGTCTTCCAGCAAACACCAAGTAATCTGTTTTTTGAAGTTCTACAAAGGAAGATCAAAAGAAAACTTAAAGCTATTTATCAAGCATCCATGGATGCTATCTGATTACAGAATGCTTTGCATGGAAAATAATATTATGTAACTGGCTTATTTTCCTGATATTAGCAGCAGTTGGCAAGGACATTATGCATACCCAATGAATATTACATCTCTACAGCCTTCCCCAATGCAGAAGTCTTCACATACTGCCTAGGGATTCATTATTCAACAATTGGGGATGGGGAGAGAAATGAGAAGGCTGCACAGATAGCCCTTGTTTAGTGACAATTGGGACCAGCAACTAGGACTGGTTGCAGTTATATATTTTTATCACTGTTTTAACTGCAAACTGTCATTCAACAAAGAAGTCACTAAACAAGGACTCCTTGTACAACAAATAGATGAGCTAATACAGACAGGATGAAATTATTTATAGGTTACTGTGAACTTCATAATTAAAACTTCTAAGCTTCATTCTCACTTAGTTGTTTCCAGTTAGATAAAGGAAAATATAAGTCAAATAGTTCCAAAATAAGAATTATTTTTTTGCTGTCATCTCCCACCCTGTTTTTGATATATTATTGGGTATATGCAAATTCCCTCATCTGGTGCTTTATAGATGTTTTAAGAGTGCATTTCCAAGAACTACCTTCTAGGGTAGTACTCCCAATACAGGTAGACCTCAACTTACAACAGTTCACTTGATCGTTCGAAGTTACAACAGTATTGAAAAAAGTGACTTATGACCATTTTTAATAGTTATAGCCTTTCCAGCATCCCCACGGGCACATGATTTACATTAGGAACAAGGGTGACTGTTCAAGGATGACTAATGTATAAACTAGAGTACTCCTTTGCATATGAAACATGGCCCACATGTGTAGGTTTTGCGGTGGGTCTTGTCAACTAACCAACCAGAACCCAGGAAGAAAATCTAAGGTCCACTGGAACTATGCATTTATTAAGCCCAACATAGCTTAGGGGACATGTTTTCATGACAAACAACTCTTTAGCTGTACTTTGTGATTGTTACAGGAAACAGCAAATTATTAACATGAGAATTTTATATGCGTACATTGGGAATTCAGCTGCTAGGCCAGCTGTGTTCGTCCTTTTGGACACAACATCTACCAGTTATTGCTTGACTTCAGCCATCCAGTTCAAAGGTATGGAACAGATTTTTCAAGTGCAAAGTGAATCATAAGACAAGACTACCTTTTCTGCTCTCCAGCCAAACATCAAACTCTATATTCCGATAGATCTCAGGGTCCAGAGCTTTCAATACTTTGTAGGGAAAGGGCATCCTTGGGTTTTCAGGAGGCTGTGAAGTTGAAGAGGAGCAAATTAGAAGAACTGCTGGCTACAACTGCTTTTAACCTGCCAACTGTAAAGGAAATGCTCAAACCTATCTACTGGTTTAAACTTTGCACCTACTATTTGATATTTATCTTCTAATTGCCACATGCACGTTAAACTTCCCATGTTCTAGGGTGAGCAACCACCCAAGAATATGTGAAGTTCAACTTGCACATGGCAATTAGAAGATAAATATCAAATAGTGCAACAAAAGTGGAATAAAAAACTTGAACAACTGATTAGGCATTTTTATACTTCAGTAATCTCCTAGGAGACAAATTAATTTAATTGCTTTTATTCGAAATAATTTAGAGCTTGTTCCAATCCTGGAGACAAAAGTGCAAAGCAGTCCTCTCCTCTTGGGAATTCTGTTCATAACTAGATAGCCAATGACCACAAAATTAAAAAAGGACATAGTTTGGGTTAAACAGTCCTAGGTTAAACTATGTTCAGTATTAACCACAGGTACAAGACATGCATACAAGTTTCACACATACAAGCAGTAAACTACATAAACTCATAGTTGGCTAGTCTCACTTTCAATGTGTATGTGTGAACTTACATTCTATTGAGAAGAAAAATATGTGCATAGTGACCTGATTAGAGCCCTTTTCCAAAAATAATCCTCTATACCAGGCTGACAGGACACAGTAAAATAAGAGTAGAGCAACTTTGATTTCTCATTCCTAGTCTTGGATCCTGCCTCAATTTCCTGAAGGGTTGCTTAATCTTAAAACAGCCACTATTTTGGGTTAAGGCAAATAGCAGAGAAGCCCAAGTTATCCAGGTTTAGATAAACTACATTATGAGTTTGCATCACTCCTATTTTGAATGGTGCAAAGTCATGTTATAGTTCTGGGGTCTTCAACTTTGGCAACTTTAAGACTTGTAGACTTTAACTCCCAGATGTCATGCTGGCTGAGGAATTCTGGGAGTTGAAATCCACAAGTCTTAAAGTTGCCAAGGTTGGAGAGCCCTCTTATACAGGTAGTCCTCAAGTTACAACAGTTCATTTAGTGACCATTTGAAGTTACAGCACTGAAAAAAGTGATTTATGACCATTTTTCACACATGATCTTTGCAGCATCCCCATGCTTATGTGATCAAAATTCAGATGCTTGGCAAATGATTCACATTAATGATGGTTGTCATGTGATCTCTTTTGCAACCTTCTGACAAGCAAAGTCAATGGGGAGTTCAGATTCACTTAACAAGTCATTACTAAGAACAGCAATCAACAAATATGGCAAGAAATGTCATCAAATGGGGCAAAACTCACTTAAAAATGTTTTACTTAGCAACATAAATTTTGGTCTCAATTGTGGTTGTAATTTGGGGACTACCTGTCATTAATTCAAATCCAAACAACAACTTAATGCAGAGTGATAAAAAGTTAAGAGAATGACTCTATGATTATATGTTATATCAAAAGAAGCAAAGGTATTGAAAAAACTACATACAGAGAAAGGGGGGACATGGCAAAGGAGACTTTGCATTTTAAAAAACTCTCTGTAGAACAGGAAAGGCTTAAGAACAGAATATTTAAATTCCCCATTTAGGTAGCCCAGCTCAAGAAAGCCAGAAGTATGTTTATGACACCTTAAGTATAGTTTTCCAAGATGTTATTTTCCCAGCCCTTAAATCTGCCTCCCCCGTAGCCAAATTTAAACATTTTAGACATGTAAGTATTCAACCAGAGCAGCGTAGTATCAGAAGAAGAGGCAAAGTTAAAAGGAAGAAGCCATGAAACTGTGCTTCCTGCTACATATATGACTGCATAGATGCTACATAGATGCACATATGGAATCTCCTTGTCTGAAAATTGTCAAACCTTTCCTTCCTCTGTGACTTGCTTGCATTTTTCCTCCGCTGGGTGGGCCGAATCAAAGCTGACCCAGTCTTCCAATCTAAACAATTAAAGACACATCAGATCAAAAAAAAAAAAAGCAAACCGTCTATCCATCACTGTCCAGTACTGAAACCCAGAAGCAGGAAAAGCAAAATGCAGCAGCATTGTGGTGCCACCCAGTGTTGAATGATCTGGGAAACATCTCCCTGGTGTCACTATCTGGATTTAGAATTTGACCTACAAAAACAACTTGATGACAGCAGCTTTGAAAGAGGAGTTTCCATCCATGGAAGAGTTTCCATCCATGAGACTGCAAGAAGGGAAAGGAAGGGAAAGTAGCCATCAACAAATGAGAGGAGCAAAGTCAGTTGATGGCTTGTTTTATAAACAGCAACTCAGCTGAGATGGTGAGCAAGCTAGGAAGATGGCCTGAATGAAGTCACTATAAATGAGTTTGGGACATTTCTCTTGGAAGTTGTAAGATTCTATATCTACCCTAAAATTAGCATTCAAGATACTATCCTGAAGCAGGGGTGGGATTCAACCGATGTAACTATCGGTTCAGTGATTATGTTTTGCGTGCACATGGACATGTGTATACACAAAGCAGCTAAGGTTGAAAAAGCAGGAAATAAAGGACAGGTAAGTGCCTGGGTGGGCCAGTGGGCCAAAACAGCAGCAGACACAGAACTGGTTCAGTGTCTGTTGCAACCGGTTCTATACAGCTGGGCAGAACCGGTAGCATCCCACCCATCCTGAAGGCTGTGTAAATTCTGGCTTTCTTAATCTTGGCTGGTGGGGTTGGGTTGATACCACCCTTTACTTCTAGATACATTCCAGATAGCAACTTTCTTTCACCCAGTGTGTCCTCTCCCTAAATTTGTTAAGGAGCAGCTTCCAGAATTCATTGGAAAAAATAATTTTGGCTGACTACTGAAGAAGACTGATGAATTGGGACAGTTAGTTGTGCTAAAGGTAGCAAAGGTGTTGACCATCAATCCTCTGAGTTTTCCCAGCTTAGGCATGACATGTTAGGATGCTCTGGAACACCATCTCAAGAAGTCTACTGAGACTATAACTGTAACTTTTTAATTTTCAAAGCATACCTCTTTTCTGGAGCATTTCTGGATGCCCTGTCAGGAAGGCAATCAAAATTTGCATCTTCACTGCCAACAGATGCACTGTTTCTGTTTTTCTTAGCCCCATTTCGAAACATCTCAAGGGCAGTTTTCAATTCTTCTTCATCCACTTTGAAGACATCCTTATATAGAATTTCATAAAGGACAGCTAGGCAAATAAAGGGTTTGACCTTTATAAAAAGTTTATAAGCTGGAACACACTTTTTAACACAATAATTTTTCTCCAATTGCTATTTATAGCTGTGAAATGTGGACTTTAAACAGGCAGATAGGAGAAAAGGGTGGACACCTTTGAACTGTGGTGCTGGAGGGCAACTGTTATGCATCTCATGAGCTGAAAAAAATAACAACAAAGAAGGTCCTAGACTGAACCTTACCAAATTATCACTTAAAGCCAAGATTGCCAAACAGAGGCTGTCATACTTTGGTCATGTCTTGAGAGCTGACTCACTTGAAAAGCCAATCATGCTGCGAGTGATCAGTAGAAAAGGGAGAAGGGGCCAACCTAACACTCACTGGCTGGACATTATAAAGGATGACACTGAGATGACCATGGCAGATCTGAAGGAAGAAATATGCAAGATAGAGGGATGGAGAGTGCTGCTCCATAGAGTGACCAAGGGACGGACGCAACTAGATGACTGATAATGACAATATGCTTTTAAAAATAGGGGCTTTCTGGGATATTCTTAGCAAACATCTCACACAGGACAGATTTATTATTATGCTACTTAAAACAGAGTGGTAGGATAGAAAAGACAATGTTTTATTTACCCTGGCAGATTGCAGCATTGGCTTGAAATTGTTTGGTGTACACAGAATCATAATGACCATTGCTAGAACAGCACAGTAGAATCTGAAAGGCAAAAATCTTACCTTAAAAATAATTCTGGGAATATGAAAACATGTGTTGTTTTGATCACCATACAGAACAGTATGGTGATAGAAGTTAAATGTCATTTGTAGATTAAATGCAAAAATGATTTACGTTCAAATAAAAAGGTGCTTTTAAAATTATGTCTATGCATAAAAGAAAAACAATGTATGATAGCTCTTATATTATTTATGAAGCACATTTTGCAAACACTTATTTTGTGTCATAAATTGATTTGTATGATTGTGAACATATTCAGTTATATATCACAAGAGCTGTCCAATTAAATCAGGACACCATTAATCTGTTAAATAAGTGCCCTACTTTAGTTATTTGGATATGATGAAGGTGTGGTATTAAGGGGGTAGCATATTTTTTAAATATTCATACACCTTAGAAGACTAAAATAGCCTATAGAATTCTATTTTTACTATACTATTCTTGTATCACAGATGCAAATAAAAATTAAAGGGATGGTATATACTTTACATTTTCACTATAATTGTGAAAATATGAATCATATAAACCTTTTATACAGAAGGCAGAAGGCAGGGCACAAAGTCACATGGTTTGTGGAAAAATTAATACTTTCTTCTGGTGGTTCTAGATCAGAAAACTTAAAAAAAACACTGGCTGCAAATTTTTTCTAGCTACTATTATATTAGTAATAGTTAACCAATTCATTTTATCAAGTTCTTATGCATCATTATATGGGTAAAATAAAAATAACTACAGTAAAAGTGTTGGACTAAAATTCAAAAAAACCTCATTCCAAATGTTGCTTGGCCAATTTCTGTTCTCATCAATCTTCCCATGATACATAAACTGTGGCCACTCTTTCCTCTCAAAATTATACCTGCAAGCACACACAATGCACACTAAGGCTACCAAAGGGAATCTGTGGGGTTTTTTTTCTGGATTGTTTATCGCAAAAAAGTTCCTGAAATGTCTCACTTCAAGTATGTTTCAAGCATTTTAGGAGTTGAAAATTAATAAAAAGTTTTATATTCGCTGAAGTGATTTTGTACTTGAGGAAGCTAGAAACAACAGGTTTGCATATCATCTAATGCATAGAGTGGTACCTTAATTTTTTCCCTTATAGGTCAAGTTTGCTTACCTTATCCTCAAAGCCGTTGTCAGTAGCGTAAGAAGCAGGTTTTCCAGGGTGCCGATAAAGAATGAAGTCTCGGCTAGATAATTGCAAAGATAAGAGACAGGAAAAAAATAAGTTGTCCCAATTATGTTTTTTTCAAGAGGCAACTGGACTTTGTTTTTCTTTGAAGACATTTCGCTTCTCATCCAATGGATGAGAAGTTCATAACTATAGCAGCTTCTTGAATGAGAAGCAAAACGTCTTCAAAGAAAAACTAGAAAGTTCAGTTGCCTCTTGAAAAAACACCTTTGGGACAACTATGACATGGATGATTCCGAAGCTCCGTAGACAAAAAAAAAAAATCATCTTTCTTCAAAGCGTATGATACACTGGTACACTACAGGGTTGCATGTTGAGTTACTCTTACTTTTTATCTGCATGACTGCATTCCCACTCACGCTAGTAATACTATTACTAAATTTTCAGATGATACAACAGTGGTGGGATTCATCTCCAGGGGGGATGAGTCTGCCTACTGAGATGAGGTAGATGGCTGCTTTCGTAGTATGGAGAGAGTAACTTGGTCCTCAACACCAATAAGACCAAGGAGTTTATAGTGGACTATAGAGGGAACAGATCAGACATCCAGCCCTTGCTTATCAATGGAGACTGAATGGAGCAAGTGGGAGAGGGCCCAAAGAGCCACATGCGGCTCTGGAGCCACACGTTGCCAACCCCCATCATACATGAAGCTGTTCTACTACACTTTCTATCAACTCAGTATTTTTTTCCTTTGGTCTTCATTCTTACTGTGATAAAGTGTCTCAGCAGTTTTAATATGATAGCTAAATGCTTACAAAAGCCTTGGAAACTGCTTCTATTAGTTAGCCTTTAATTTATAATTTTAGATAACAGGTTTTATGGTATTTTTATGGTACTTGACTGTACTCTGTCTTGAAAAAGCTTATTTAAAAGGCAGCATGTAAATCACAAACAATCAAGGAAAATGGAGTTATGCTGCTTTTTAGACAGACCCAATAAATTCCTGCTAAAGCCAACTGTTTAGTAACTGCCAAATAGATTTATGTCCTATTCCAACAAAGATTCAGATCATTTTTATAACTGCTAAGAGCTGTAAATGGTGGAAACTCTTTAATGTCTATGACGGAATAAATGATGAATACTTTCTTTGGTTACTTGTGCTTCTATTAAGTTACAGGATGTATAATTTAAATAATATGAAGAGATCATGTTCTGACATTATAATATAGTACTTACTTATAGATCAATGAGAAGGCACTGATCTCAAGTTGTCCAGCACTTTCCTGTTTAACAGCAGAAAAATGAAGTGACTACTTCGCAAAATAACAATTTTGGGGTGACTCCAACATAAGTCCTCATTTACTCCTCAATCTAGTTAATAACACAAGCATTAATGTTCATATTAGATTGCCATAACACATTCCACACAGAGGGCTCCTTAAAAATGCAAACACAACAGTGATTCCCAAACCAAGCAGCTACATGATTAAATCAAATTAGACCAGGAGGTTTTCAAACCTAGCAACTTTAAGACTTATGGACTTCAATTCCTAGAATTTCCCAGCCAGCCATGCTAGCTAAGGAATTCTGGGAGTTGAAGTCCATAAGTATTAAAGTTGCCAAGCTTGGACACCCCTGAATTAGACTATCCAACATCGGTTACATTGGAGATAGTCCTCAACTTATGACCATTTGTTTAGTGAATATTCAAAGTTATTACCAGTACTGGAAAAAGGTTACCTACAACCAATCTTCACACAACTGTTGCAGTGTACCTACAGTCACCTGATCAAAATTACAGTATTTTTCAATCACATATCCCAAAACTCCCTGGAGCAAATAGGGCAGGATATCAGCATTTTCATAAAGTAAATTGAAATATATATTTTCTTAAAGGAGCAAAAGTCACACAGAAATGCAAAAGAAATAGGTGCATTATAGCATCAATGTATTAATTTTATAACTCAAGTGAAATACAGTAGCAAAATTGATGTCAACTTCCATATTTTTACAAAAAAAGATAACTTCAACATGTTTGGTGGAAAAAGAGAGATCTACATTTCACTTTTGAAGTTACTATTACTATTTTCCAAGACTAAAATCTGCAAAAAAATTTCTCCAGATAAGACCCTTGCTTGTATCTGACAATACATATGTATGTACATATATCATTAACTAATAAAGAAAATATAACCCATCTGGATTGGGAAAAAATGATCTCTAGCCTAAACAAAGCCAATTTGAATTTAAATGCTAGTAAAGGAAAACCCTAACATACAGACAGTTCTCAATTTCTGTTGCTAAGCAAGACAGTTATTAAGTGAGTCTTGCCCCATTTTGAAACCTTTCTTGTCACAGTTGTTAAGCAAATCACTGCAGTTGATAAGCAAATTGTGGGATTGTTAAGCAAATTTGGCCCCACCATTTACTTTGTTTGTCGGAAGCCAGCTGGAAAGTTACAAAAGGTGATCACATGATCCTGGGACCATCATAAATAGATGCCAGTTAGCAAGCACCTGAATTTTGATCCCTGACCATGGGGATGCTGTACAATAATTTCATGTGAAAAACCAGTCATGAGCCACTCTTTTCAGAGCCATTGTAACTTTGAATGGCCACTAAACAAATGGTTGTAAGTTGAGGACTATTTGTACAACTTTGTATTTTACACTGCTTTAAACTTTCAGGGGCTTCTGTTTAGCTGTTCTGATGAGCTACAGCATATTTGCCAAATCTTTCTTACCTTGGGATTTCCAAGTCGTTGCAAGTATTTTTCAAAGGAGCCTTCCACATACTTGATTTGAAAAGGGAGAAAGGGAATGCAATTAATGATTTTGCTTTTATCCAATATCCTAAATTCGGAGTAAAACATTCAACTCATGTTTAGACCACCAATTGGTGAAAGCCACAACTCTGCACCCATGTTAGAAGCTCTAAGAACTTCCAGGTTGAAATAATTAATTGGTGATATCACTGCCACCTTGGGGACACCCAGTCGGTGGTTTCTTTCATATCCTTAGCAGGAGCTGGAGTGAAAGACGAGAGCTCAACCCCGCCCCAGAATAGCTCTCTGGTTTCAAAGATGGGCTTCCTAACCTCCTACCCAGCATCCCAACCAGTCGAGCCACTGCGCTCCAAAGCCACCACTGATTCATACTTATACAGGGTGATAGCAACCATGAACTGAACAAAACTTGTGCCTGTGTCCTATGTATGATTGCATGTTGAAACATCCCAGTAAATACATTATCAGATGTTGCAACATAGAAGAAAGTACTAAATAAAGTGGGAGAAGAACTTAGCTGATCTATAATGGAAAAATATCAGGAGCCTTTAACACCCTTTCCAGGTAACATAAGTTTTTGCAAGGTACAACTCCCTTCATCAAATAGACAGTGGCTAACTATTTTCTGCAGCTGATAAAGGGAGCTACAGCTCACAAAAACTTGTGCCTTTTAATAACATTTGGAAAGATGCTACAGACTTCTGATTTTTGCCACCAAAGACTGACACAACTCACTAAATCAAAGTGGCTTGATTTGGAGATCTGACACAATAAAGTATGTATGTGCCTATACATATATCTGCAAATGGGTTTAAAAGTGTTTTTAGTCATACTAAAATGCAAATCCCCTCCCCTCCAGCACTCATGTTATTATCTAGTTTGGTAGTGAAAAGTCTGCAAGAAAACCACCAAGCTCAGAAAGCAGCCAGAGATCTTACATTCTGAAATGATTTGGCATAATTTTTAATGAAACTTCAATACTACCTGACACTTAACTCTGAGCAGCTAAGAAAATTACTATATAACAAAAATTAGAATTCAATTCCCCACTTAAATATATTTCAAAATCAAACATGTATAAATTAAATGTATATATGATTGGAGAGGTTTATATACATACTTTAAAACATACTTCAAAAACAAATATACTCACAGACTCAAAATTTATCTGATTTTTCCTCATGAAGGAAACGCAAGCATTTCTGACTGCAATGTGATGAATCTGACAAGCATAAACCTAAAACCATTGATATATCAATTAAAATTTAGGGCAGAATGAAACAACTACAGTTTCATGAAGTGGAATAGAGCTATGTGCAAATTACATCTCTGTTCTGAAGCATCAGTTATTAATGCTTGCTAAAATATTCAAAGATTAAAACAATGTTAAGGAAATCCTTCAACTTAACTTTGGAATGTGATTAATGTGCTTCCTTGTCTTAAGAGCTTGCAAACAGAAGCACAAATAAAGCATGATCCTTTGATTTGATACTAAATTCAAGGATCAAAAAACATACACACTTACCAAGTTTAGCCTTAATCTTTGGTGATATCCTGAAACAGTTTAGATCTTGTACAGAATACATTTGTTCAATAAATGGTATTTGGGTCACTTCTAGCCAAAATAGGCAGATGCATTGTTATTTCAAATTAGCTAGATAAGGGGTCAAGCATTATGCATACTCCATAAATGGTTACATTAGAGCAGTGTTTCCCAATCTTAGCCATTTTAAGAGGTGTGGTCTTCTACTCTCAGTATACCCAAGCCAGCAGTAGGTATTTCTGGGAGTTTCCCCTATCTCTTAAAATGGCTAAGGTTGCAAAACACTGCATTAGAGCATTCATAATTATTCCCAGAGACCCATTACATCTCAGAGTAGTCCATGGAACTCAGATGGAAAAGAGGCTACAAGCCCTTAGCTACTCAAACGGGTTGCTCCAGTTTTTTAAGTGTTGAATGTTTGTTTATAAATGTTACATTCCCTTGCAGTCCAGGCAAAACCCAGCAAGCGCACCATACTTTTCCATAGCTCAGATCCGAAATACAAACAATAACCCATAATAAGATTACAAACTCTGCCAGCCTTTGCACAAGGACCTGATTAACTTATCATTTGCTCAACTGCAGCAAAATAACAAGTGTGAAATGTGCTACATTTGGCACTAGTCTTTCCTAATTTGAGAGTTTTAGGCCCAACAAATCAATTTGGGTGCTAGGTCAAGAAAAATGCACCAACTTCACCATTTCTTAATGCTTTGTGTGTGTTCACACTGCTAAACCCCATTTTAATCATGGCAGATTGGTAAGCCACTATGTATCATTTAACTAGGACTACAAACAAAGGTAGTTGGCTTCACAAAAGACAGGAAGTCAAACCCAACCCAAGTCTGAATATAACCCATTGTAGGAACCAAACTTTTGAAAAAGTTGCTTATAAGTTAGACATGTTTTAATAAAGCAGCAGGACCGTTTCACCAGGCTGTGTTAAATTCATACTTTACAGAATACTTCTATCTGGGCCAACCAATTCATTTACTATAATTTGTCCTGGGATATTTTTTTTCTCTTTAAAGGGCAACCGGTAAATCCTTTCAAGGAGGAAAAGGTGCATTCAACCATTTTTACAAACCAGAAACAAAACTCGAGGCTTTAACTTAAAGCCAAAGAGGTCGGCGGTGAAAGGAGGTCTGGCTCCTTAGGTTTCATCTGCTTGGCCGCTGCTCCGCTTGGATAGAGACTCCCCAAACCCAACATTAACGAGGAGGGGCCGGTCTCTGCTCGCGGGTGTTTCGCGTACCCACGGTTTACCGAGTCGCGCTTCGCCCCCCCTTCACCCCAAAAGCCGGAGCGCAGCCCCGCTCGGGGCCAAGAGCCGAGGGGCGTCGTCCCCAGGGCCAGCCCGGGCTTTACCTGCTCGGAAATGGCCCGGAAGAGGCAAGTGGCGTCTTTGGCCGTGAGCTTGCGGTAGAGCCCCTGACTACCCAGGTACTCATCCATGGTCACCTCGCTGAGGGACTTCTGGCCAAAGTACTTCTTCCAGCCCTTCTGCATGGCCAAGGTAGGGGAAAAGCAGGCAGGCAGGCAGGCGAGGCTGCGGTGAGCACAACCTCAGGAAAAGGCGCTGGGGCGGGGACCAGGCGAGGATCCCCAAGCGGGCAAAGGGTGCGGGGAAGCAACGCGCAAGAGTAGGGTCGAGCGCGGCCGGGGAGGAGGGTGTGGCTCTGGCCGGCCCTTTCAAGGCGAGCGCGGGGTGGGAGGCGGCGGCCAGAAGGGCTCTCAGCTGTCGGCAATCTGACCCGGGCCAAGCGCGCGCCTGCCCGCCCGGCGCACGTGGGAAGCCCGCAGCTCGCGCTTAGCTTGTCCACGAGGCGCTTCGGAGTGGCTGAGATCCTGTTTCGTGGGGCTGAGGTTCTGGATGGGGAAGGAAACCCCGCGTGGCCTTGACCTGTAGGGAGGAGAGTGGGGTTATTGTTTGGGAGCACTCTACGGACCAGTCTGCTTGACAGGCCAATTGGAGGCCTTGGCAGGGATGGAAATGTCTCCTGCTTCGAGCAGAGGGTTGGACTAGAAGACCTCTGAAGTCCCTTCCAGTCCTAAGATTCTATATTCTATGATTAGTGAATTAGCTTGTCTATTGTATGGGGTCAGTTGGGTTAATGGAGGCTCCAGGTGTTGCACATTGACACAACCACTGATCTAGCAGCTGTGTTCCCACGATGAATTTATCTGTGATTTACTGGGAACTGCTTAGACAGTTACCAGATGTCTCCTTGGATTGGAGATTACATGCAAACCGGGGTCCTGTAAAGTAACCCATGGGCTTGTTTTAAACAGTGCATGCTAAATTAAAGTAAAAGTGGTTGTAATCTTTTCAGAGACAGTAATGGTTCAAACAGTTCAGCTTAGTAACTGTGATTTATTATAATCCAGACAGCTGTTTGACAACATACTGGGTAAACCTATCTGCTCCATGTGGTAATACTCCATGTGAGCTTCAAAGTTGCTTTCTCTACATGGTCCCACAGCAACTTGGACCTAGGTTCCAGTAATTGGTGAGTGACTCATGCTTGATCTTAGCCCAAAGGATGAGAAACTGGCTATTCCTTAGAGTTAAAAATCAGAGTCTATGGAAATTTTCAGTCGTCCAGGTCATGGTGTCCAAAGGTGCTTTTTCAAGAAGCAACTGGACTTTCTTGCTTTTTCTTTGAAGACATTTTGCTTCTCATCCAAGAAGCTTCTTCAGCTCTGACTGGATAGTGGGGAATGGAAGGATTTATATTCCTTGCTGGTCTGCCATGCTGAGGTTACCGTGAAAACATTTTCTTTGAACAAAATCCAGCAGCTTGCAGTCGGTTTGAACTTAGGGCAGATTGAGGCAAGAGATTTACCCTAGCCATAATTACCTGTGAGAGTCCCAGAAATGTAAGGAAGAAGGAATGGCTGAATAAAACTGGAGAAAAAGACACAAAATAAGGAATTGGGGAATGGAGTGATTCTACTGCTGGTTGTTCCACCATGGGGCCCCAATGATCTTTAAGTGCAGGCAATTAAAAGAGGTTCTCCATCTCTGGAGCAAACATGATTTCAAATCTGACCAATAGTCCAACCAACTGACCAAGCAAAATGACTGGCTCTGAAACTCATATATTTAGATCCAACCACAGTGTGGTGCTAATGGTTTCCATGAAAAAAAGATCCAAATCAAATTGTGAAAATGTGAACAAACTGAAGAATCACACACACATTTAACAAGAGAAGGCTTTATAGATTGCACAGAAATTATTTATTTTTATGCATAATGATGTCAGGATCTGGACATTTAAACAGTATGGGAAAGTCTTGGCTATTCATATTAAATTGATACATTTATAAAAGAAACATTAAATTGATCGTTATGGTTTACTGAACAAGCCATAATTGCCTAATTCAAAAATTGTATGTTTTGTTCATATACTGTAGGAAATCATCCTGCTTAATCATGGTTTCTTGAATGGGACTGGGTTTGCATAACATAAATATCATAACAGATTGGTTTTGGCACTTTGTCTACTTTGTCAACCAAGACAAGGGCTTCTTTGCCTTATATGACAGGCAATGCACTGTATTTTTCAGACTATAAGATGCACCTTGGTTTAGAAAAAGAAAACAAGAAAAAAATCGTGTTTTGCTTCCGTGGGTCCCGTTTTTGCCCTCCCCAGCATCAAGGAGGCCGAAGACGGGACCCACTGAGGCCACTGGAGCATGTTTTTGGCCTGC
This sequence comes from Pseudonaja textilis, assembly GCF_049901715.1. Classification (NCBI taxonomy): domain Eukaryota; kingdom Metazoa; phylum Chordata; class Lepidosauria; order Squamata; family Elapidae; genus Pseudonaja; species Pseudonaja textilis. Next base: position 950,337 of record NC_142001.1, on the reverse strand, counting down.
AGAGTGCTTCTGGCCACTGGGAAGTCCAAAAATGGGATGTGTTGAGGCTTTGGAAGGCCAAAAATGGGTCCATATTCACTCTACAAGACGCACTGACATTTCCACCCACTTTTGCGGGGGAAAGTGTGTCTTATAGTCCAAAAATACGGTATATTCTCATCTCCATTTGAGGTTTACAAGATGCGGTAGGAAAACATCAGCTGGTTTACATAAAAACTGACCCTTGTTGAATGAAAGCTTATATTCTTAATTTCATTGGAGGTGACAAATACTATTGTAAACTTGCATCGATCTTATGCCAGTTTCAGTTAAGGCAGCTCTCTTATTATAACCCACATAGTTAACTGCTGATCACGCTGTCCAAGAATGCAGCAAATTTTTCTGGTTGTCCAGGAAGAAATGGTTTCAGAGTAGACAAGTCCATTGATTTAAGCATCTCCACAAGAGTCCTATGAAAAAGAAAAAAATCATCATAACCCATCAAAATTACCATGAAATACTTGTTTTTCTCACATCTGTTCCTTGGTTTTCGTATAGTCTTGAACTATGTGGTCAACTTGAAACTGTAAAAGGTCACACTAACTATAGAAAGAAATTTCAGGTGTCCAGGAACTCAGCCCCACAGAACCAAAATTTCACAAGCTCACTGTGAAAAGATTTATTGTAGAAAAGAAAAGTCATATATGTTTTCTTAAGTTTTCGCGGGTACTTACATGTATGACATTCAGCTTTGTTCGGGTATTTTCCCACGTCATTGTAGTTGTGCTTTTAAAGTTGTAGCAACATTTCTGCAGAATCTCATCTGCCATCATCAGGCTTCTGTATAGTGTTCATCTGTGAGTCAGACTTTAACAGTGGTTTCAGATTTAAATTTGGGACAGCCTATTGCTGTGCCAGAATGTTTTTTTCTTCATCCTGATTGGTTGGGAGTCTTGGTCTGTGTTTATTGGCCTTGGAGTTTGCTGTGTTCTGCTTGATTGGTGTTTCTAGTATCTTCTGTCTGTTTTTTGGCTCTTTTTGTGTCTTGATTGGCTGGCAACATTGTGTTACTTTATTGGAGGCCTTTAGTGCAGCTTGGCTCCGGGTAAATGGACAGCTATCATTAGTTAGGAAGCTAGGTTTCATCTGGGTGCCTGGTTGGGGTATGAGCAGCATGAATAAAAGAGATGATTCCACCAGACTGTCAATTATTTGGAAGCCTGCACTCACAAACAAAAAAATCTCCACACCACAAGCCAGGCAAAAACCTGGGCACAAACAGATCCCCTCTGATACCTCCAGCTCAAACACACCCCAACCAGGCACCCAGATGAAACCTAGCTTCCTAACTAATGATAGCTGTCCATTTACCCGGAGCCAAGCTGCACTAAAGGCCTCCAATAAAGTAACACAATGTTGCCAGCCAATCAAGACACAAAAAGAGCCAAAAAACAGACAGAAGATACTAGAAACACCAATCAAGCAGAACACAGCAAACTCCAAGGCCAATAAACACAGACCAAGACTCCCAACCAATCAGGATGAAGAAAAAAACATTCTGGCACAGCAATAGGCTGTCCCAAATTTAAATCTGAAACCACTGTAAAAGCCTGACTCACAGATGAACACTATACAGAAGCCTGATGATGGCAGATGAGATTCTGCCGAAACGTTGCTACAACTTTAAAAGCACAACTATAATGACGTGGGAAAATACCTGAACAAAGCTGAATGTCATACATGAAAAGTCATACAGTATATACAAGAAATCCAGGACTCGATCTCTTTATGAATTACCTTCTACAATTCAATTTCCAGGCCTTCTCTCCTTGTTTTTCAAGCCATTGCACTTTTGGCTTACTTATTGCAGTCCTGAAAGCCAAAATGCTCTTGCTCCCTGTTTATACTGTATATAAGCTCTGCTTCAGAATCCTTGGTTCCTGCCTCATCAGCTTTAACAGAAATAATACTTTATACCATGTCTCCACATGCAGACATCTGATTCATCAAAATTTTCCATTCGTAAACAGAGTCTAGCATAGAAGACTGTTCCTTATGTATTTCAGAATTATTTTAAAGCAATGAATGTGATCCCCTTTTGCAATCTTCTGACAAGCAAAGTCAATGTGGAATCCAGATTCATGTAACATCCAGGTACTAACTTATCAACTGCAGTGATTCACTTAACTGTGGCAAGAAAAGTCATAAAATGGGGCAAAATTCACCGAACAACTATCTCACTCAACAGCAGAAACATTGGCTCCATTGTAGTCGTAAGCCAAGGACTACCTATATTGCAGGCAAACTCTGCCCACATCCTGAGTTTGTTCCTGATAGAGCTCAAGATTGACTCAGCTTTCCATCCTTCCAAGGTTGGTAAAATGAGGACCCAGATTGTTGGGGGCAACATGCTGGCTCTATAAACCGCTTAGAGGGGTCTGTAAAGTGCTGTGGGGTGGTATATAAACGTAAGTTCTACTGCTCTTCTTTCAACTATCTCTGTTTGTTTCAACTAGCTTGATTTCTATTTATATGGCTGTTGATATATTACCCGCCCCCTGCTATTACACTGCTCATTTCCCATTAGAGGTATCTGTTCATTCTGAGATCAGCACCATTCCTGCATTTTTGTTAACAATGTCAGCATTAACCTGTGCCACAGCTTCAACCAGAGCATGGCATACATCTATCTCTAAAATCAAGGTGTGGGCAAGCCTATATATTTTATAAATAAATAACTAATTCAGGCTAGATAGAAGACACATTATAAGGATAACTTGTTTTATTATAGATAAAAGACCTCAACCTGCAACCACTCCTTTAGTGACTGTTCAAAGTTACACTGAAAACAGTGATTTACTTATGAGCATTTCAGCATCCCCATGGTCACATGATCGAAATTCAGGTGCTTGGCAATCAGCATCTGTTTACTACGCTTGCAATGTCCTGCATTCATGTGACTAAAATTTGAAGTTTTCCCAGTAAGCTTCCAACAAGCAAAGCCAATGGGAAAGCTGGATTCGCTTAACAACTGCATGATTCACTTAACAACAGTGGCAAAACAAGTCATAGAACTGGGCACAACTTACTTAACAACTGCCTCGGCTAGTAATGGAAATTCTGATCCATAAGTCAAGGACTACTTATACAATGAAGCTCTGATAAATTTCTCAGTTACTGTAGAAATTACAAATCAAACCATCTATATGTAACAGCCCCAAGGTTTAACCCAAATCTCTATTTCTTCCACCCTTTATGTCAGGGCTGTCAAACCCCTGGCCTGTGGCCCGGATGTGTCACACGCTGTCCACACCTCGTTTGGTGAAGTGGGAAAAAAATCCGAATACATCATGTGACGCCGCTATGACGGCATGAGTTTGACACCCCTGCTTTATGTGATAACAAACTTCTTGCTTGTTTCTCTGATTTGGGTGTCGAGCCTGCTTACCACATGCTTTGATATAATTAGTCCCAGACTTTTTACTTTCAACTTTGCCACCTTCAACCCTCACAGAATGGCACAGAGGACTTGGCATTGCTTCAAAATAAATTGGCTGTTAGGTTGAAAGAAATCATCTGGATCTCTTTGAAACGTTCCTTTCCAGCCATTTCCTTCTAGCAGTTCAAAAAACAGAAGACGAGATCTTCATGAAATCATCTGTGTAATGATGCGCAAGCAGAACATTCATTCCAAATGAATCAGATGTGTTCACAAGAGGGCAGACATCAAAGAAGGTCCAGAAAATGGTCCCTGGGGGTACCATGGACAGCTCCCAGCTAATAGACAAAGGACTACAAAAAGTTGGCAAATCTTGACTCAGCACCTACAGCTCAAAATGCTGGGTGACAGACATAGACAAAACCATTTTTCCTCCAAAACTGAGCAAAATGAATGAGAAAATGTCAGAGCATCTCTTTACCAGTTTAGTTAGGAAATACACATCCCAATAAGTTGTCACTGACTAAATAATAGAATATTTATATCCTGACTAAAGTTAAGAGTTCAGGTAATGCTCTGGTTGTTCATAATAGTGTGGTTCAGGACAAAGAAATGTATTACTGGTTTAGGAGAAGCTTCACAGGATCTCTGGTTCAAAACTGTTCTCAGAAAGCATGAGTGACTTTGGGCCAGTTCCTGTTTCTCAGCCCAACCCACCTCACAGGGTTGTTATTGTGGGAAAATAGGAGGAGGAAGGATGTATATTTACCATCTTGAATTATTAAAATAAGAGTGGATAAAATATCTAAAGGAAATAAAAACTGGAGGAATTACCCCATGGCAATAGCACAAAGAAGAGCTATCGATCGTGCTTAATTCAGAACTTAAAATAACTAAAGGACCAACCTCAGCAACAATGAAATTAAAAACATAAAAAGCAATTTACTGTTGTGCTCCTATATTTTTTGACTTAAGAGCCAAGAATATCTGCACGGCAACCAAGGATATTAGGAAAATCCATACCTGCTTGTGCAGTAAAAGAGATGTCCTTCTTTGTGCAGCTGCCTGGCCAATTCCAACTGATGGTTGTCCATAAGTTTGTCATTGATCACAACCAAGAGAGGTTTCCCAGCTTCCAAAACTTCCAAACAGCTGCCTGCTCCTGTAACAAAAGCACCAGATCATTCTACTTGACATAGCAGCGCCTGTTCAGCAAAAATGGGCTGATGGGAACCAAATCTTTTTGGATTAAATAAGAAGGCTCCCTTGCCCATGGCCAAATTGCATTATTTCATGAGTTGAAGAGAAAGTGTAGAATATAAGGCAGAGGTGTTTGAGCTGAGCACCCCATCTACTCACAAAAGTCTTAGGGTGTAAATATTCTTCCTGTCCTGTCCTCTCAATCAAATCAATAAAGAAACCTTTCTGTTTTTGCTTTCTAACTGTTGTATTTAATGTTACAGAAGGGTAAAATTATTCAATAGTCATGGAATGCCTTATTTACAGTATTAAACGAAGTCAATTTTATTCTGGTCCTACTCCTGTTTTCGTCACAGCCATGTTTTGGACATGCCAGTTAATAATTATAAGTGGATCAGGGTTCTAAAATGGCTGCATTCTTTTAAGGGAAACTAATATATTACTCACCAACTGACTTCTGGGCATTTTATAAATGCAGATAGGATTTCGTAATGAGTAAGCAGATACTCCAGATAGCACCTAAGTTTTGGTGTTTGTGTTAAAAGAAATTGGGAAAAATATTTTTGATTATGAAGTGACAGCCAGTTTTGTCTAGTACTTAAAGGGACAGGCTAGAAACCAGGAGGTTCTGAGTTCTAGTCCCTCCCTAGGTGTGGAAGCCAGCTGGATGACTTTGGTCCAATCATCAGGAGGCAATGAATTCTAGTCCTGCCTTAGGCATGAAAGCTGGCTCTGACCTTGGGCCAGCTACTCTCTCTCTGCCAAACCTATCTCACAGGAAAAGAAGGGACTCATCTTGAATTGCGCGAAATTAAAGATGGGATATAAATCTAGTAAATAAACATCCACAAATTTGACATAGTTTCTACCTATATATACTAGCAGTTAGTCTTGCATAAAAAACCAGTACAAATCCATATCTCAGACTATACCTTGCTTGGCTAAGGCTAGAAAACAAATTGACTCTTTTCTAACATTTTTTGAAATTATTTGGGCTTTATATTAGATATAAGTGACATTTCAGGTTGCAAACATATTCATGACTGTTTATAGCTGCTCACTGACCATAAATACAATAAAATTTCTATAGCTGTATCTCTCCTGAACGCAAGACATTTCTCTTTTAAATTCCACCTTCACATTTGTTTCCAGGGGGCAGTACCCCACATAAAAGACATTAATAAATTATCTACTTTTCCACATATAAAAAAATATCCTCCTACATTTTGTTCTTTTCGATGGGGTGTGCAAAGGTTCGCTAAGAAACTGGATGTTTGTACCAAGATGCTTTACCTGCATGGCTTATGATCAGATCTGCTTTTTTAACATCTTCAGAAAGTGAGCTCTTGAATCTGAACACTTCCAGAGTAAATGTGGCTGTGCTAAATGAATCTGGACACTCTTTGCCTCGGCCAACCTGAAGGACAAGCTTGCGACAGCCGAGGTCCTGTAAAGCCTGCATCAGAAAGAAACATATATTCTGAGGTTAAAGATAAACTCATTAGAAGCTACAAAGGTGAATTTACTTCTCTCTCCAATATGATTAAATGTGCATGACATACTATTTACAACTGTGCTTCTGTATCCTTTTGTAAGAAAAGAATTATTACTAATACATTATTGGTTAGGGTTGATGCCGTCAAAGCAGTATTGACTCCTGGAGATTGAGTGGGTGAGTCCCTGTTTTCCTGGCAAGGTTTTTCAGAAGTATTTTGCCACTGCCCCCTTCCCCAGGGCTGAGAAATAGGAACTGGCCCAAGGTCACCCAGCTGGCTACATGCCTAAAGCAGAACTACAACTCCTAGTCACCCCAGTTTCCAGCCTGGTGTTTTAAGCATTACTTCCAACTGTTTCTCTTAAGGCTGGTTTCCTCCAAATATGTTAGACTATAATTTCCACCAGCTTCTCTCAGTGTAGCAATAGCCAATAATGGCAACTGTAGATTGAAAGAGGGATAATGGCTATGCTGCACACCACCCACTTGTTCTCATCATACCTAAAAAGCAATGCAGTGCTCTATCAAATGATCTAAAATGGCATGAGTTGGCCACCTGTTTTGCATGCTGTCAATCAATTCAGCAGGCATGCACTTCAATCAGAGACAAAGCACTGCCTTTTAGCCACCAACGTGGAATGTAAATTGTAGACTGAGTCATTTTAAGAAGCTGTAGAATTTTCAGAAGAGAATAAGGACAGGAAGGGCCATTGCAATCATAAGTACCTAATTATTTGATACAATAGTTCAATTGGTTTATAAAATAATTATGTAAGATAAGATTATATAAAATTATATCGGAGTTATGGAACTCCTATGGAAGATTGTTTGAGTATTGAAAACAGAATCAAGGGATATCTGCAGCATGTGGTCCAAATAGTCAAGATGGTGGCTGCATCTTGTAAACTGGCAAACAAACTCTACCTGAGGACATAAAAAACAGGTAGCTCTTTGTAGTTGTAAATGCCATTTGATTTTTTAAAAATCATATACTGTGAATACCCCACTCCTATTAATACTCTGCAAAACCCAGGCAAGGCAATCATTTTATCAGGAGTGAGATTCCCACAAAAGGATTTACTGTTTACATGGTTAAAATCATTACCCCATTTAGGAATACATTTTATGGTGTGTACTAAGATAAACTCCTAGCTCCTGGATTATACATTTTAATTGTTTTGTAATTTGTATCCCATTTTCAATTTCATGCATTCTAGTATTGTACACAGCTTGACTGTGAGCATCAATGACAGGAGGTAGGAAACCAGCAAATAGAGTTGTCATCTCTTTATGGGATTAAGCTCTGACGAAGTGCATGCAGCTCTATACTACATTCATGTCATCTGCAGATATCAGAAGCAGTTGCAAAGCATATAGATGGTGTCCTTTACATTTTAGAATTGGAATTCTTTTTATTGGCCAAGTGTGATTGGACACACAAGGAATTTGTCTTGGTGCAAATGCTCTCAGTGCACATAAAAGATACATTTTACTGAAATAATCAACAAACGTGGTCATAATACAGGAATTTAGGATTAAATATTTGACCCAAGTATTGAATCATCCTGAGGAATCTTATCCTGATGATCTTTAATAACACTGGTAAAAAGATGTCACCGGAGATTAAAAACAATAGGCTCACTTTTAACGGTGCACGTTTGCATTGGGGCGCACACTGGGACTCGCGTTTGAGCATGCATGCAACCGGCTCCCCATTTTGAAAGAGAGCCCTGGGATCCGCCGTATGAATTTATCGGGTTTCTTTGGCTAATTCAGGCAGCTTCCTTCCAAGCGAGCCAGAGAGAACTCGGGGGAGAATTGCACGGCTTCCCTCCCTTTCCGCCTGGATTTTCCCACTCAAGAAAGCTTTCAAAGGGTTAGAAAACGCCAGCTTGGATTGCGGAGGAACCACAGAGACGTGGCATGCCGGCGCCTAGAAAAGGCACAGGAGGTGACGCAGGAAGACTTTTTCCGCCCTTTGGCAGCCGGCTGTTTGCTCTGAGGCGTGGCGCGAGCTTTCAAGGATGGTGCCGGGGAAGCGGGAAGGATGGCGTCGGAAGACTCGCCTGGGTCGCTTCGGGAGTCGTCACGGCGACAATGAGGTCGTCGAAGCTGGTGGTGCCGACGGTAACGAAAACGGAATTCATGGCCGACGAATAGGCGGAGCGATGATAGAGAGGATGGCGGCTGGAACGGCCCCGAGAGCTGCCACACTTCCCGGACGAAGGGGGTCGCCTTAAGACCAGAAATGCCCGGACTCGTGATGTTATAGAGATATGAAAATAGACTAATGCATATCACCATGCGGTGCACGCATTCCGGGCTCCAATTAAAAAAAAATACCTAATTTTACAATGTCAGATTTAAAGTTTAGACGGACACCAAAACACCTCGAATGTAATGGGAAGGGCAAAAGAGCTGCTGTCCTTTACAATAATTGGAGTTGCAGCAGCTCCCATTAACGTCTTGCCAGCAGCTGTGCCGGTTGAGGTATATGGAATAGGGATTCCAAAGACAGGGCAAAGAAAGTTTTGCAACGTGAAAAAAGAGCCTACAAACTCTAGAGCCATTTCGTCTCTGCATCACTAGGTAAGCAAGAGAAATATTATATTTTGAGTTCTGCAAATTTTTGCAAATGCTTCTTAGCAATCCTTCAGTGCCATTTAATGCTCCTATTTCTTTTAAGAGTTCCAGCTTTAGCAACTTCAACTTCTGCCTTTCTTAGTCTTTCAGGCTGCAGCAAAGGTTCCCTCCCAGTTTGTTCTCTTGTGCAAGCAGAGTCATGCATTGGATTGTAAGCAGGCAACGATTCAGCTGCTTTCATATCCTTGCTTTATAAACAAATATACTTGAGTACAGAGTGTCCTTGACTTACAACCATTTGCATAATGACAAAAGTTTCAACGGTACTGAAAGAAAACGACTGATTACCATTTTTCACACTTATGACTGTTGCAATATCCCCATGATCATATGATCAAAATTCAGACACTTGGCAACTGGAAAGTATTTGTGACAATTGCTGTGTCCCAGGGGTCCTGTGATCCCCTTGTATGACCTGACAAGCAAAGTCAGTGGAGAAACCAGATCCACTTAGCAACTATGTTACTAATTTAACAACTGCAGCGATTCACTTAATGGTTGTAAAGTTGGGCAAAACTCACTTAACAACTGTCTTGCAGAAATTAACAACAGAAATTTTGGGCTCAGTTGTGATCATAAGTCAAGGATTATCTGTATGGAAAGTCTGGCTGTCTGCTGTTTGCTTCTCCAGTCATTTTTTATTGCATAGAACTGTCCTAACTATGGTCAAGCAAACAAAAGGATGGAACAACAAATAGAAAGAAAGGATAAAAAGGAAATAAAACTTAAAATGATAATGATTGATGCAATAAATTAAGGGGAGAATATTCTAAGGGAAAAACAACAGGGAATGGAATTTCAGAGAGAATATTTTGAGAGGATAGGGGTAAAATTAGATAACTGGAAAAAAAGACAATGGAATACAACAGAGAAGGGAGGAATGATTAAGTGGGTCAAAAAATGATAGAAAATGGGAGACAAGCTAGGAAGCGATTAATTAATGCTTTAATGAGAGTAAGAGATGGTTGAAAAGGAAAAAGATAAGGATTCCACATGAATGTGTGTATTAATACTTAAGCTATATAATTGTTAATTGTAATAAACATGAAATTAATATTTTATTATAGGATTATTATTAAAGATATATAATTGCTAACTAATATGAAAATTAATATGTAGGAAAAGAAATGATGTGGAATCTGATAAATATAAAAATAACAGTGAAATATGGTATTAGATGAAAGTGATCATATTACTAGAATTGTACAATTTGCTAAACGTAAACAGGATTAGTATTTTGTTTGTATTGTGACTTACAGCCAGTCCTCACACTTAGAACCAATGCCCCATCCCCATGATCATGTGATCAAATTTTGGTTGGTTGGCATGCAGCGTGTATTTACCATAATTGCAGTATCCTTGGGGTCACGTGACCATTGCCATTTAAGACCTTCCCAGACAGCTTCCGGCAAGCAATGTCAATGGGGAAAGCTGGGTTTGCTTAAAGACTACATGATTCACTTAATAACGGCAGTGATTTTCTTAACTGGCAAAAGAGGTCATAAAATTGGTCATGACTCACTAAACTTCTCTTTGTGCTAAACTCTGCACATCAGATTTGCTTTGTAATGTGGATCCCAGGGAAAAAAAGAAGATGCTAGGGTTTTTTCAAAAGTCCTGTTGAAAAGCTGATATTTTAGCAGGGTCAGCTGCCATCTTATGCTTACTTGTGCTCACTGCTATGCTGTGACAGACTGCTGTGAACTGTGTGAGCGGGGAAATGAAAGTAAGTGCTGTATCTCTGAGATGCTGCCTCAAGGTCACCCAGTTGGAAGGAGGGACCTATATACCAAACTGCGCTTGGACTGACTGTTTTGAAAATATCTTGCCTGAATCTGATTGGTTAAACTGGGTTGGACGATGAGATAGTTAAGGGAGGTAAAGTAGAATGTAGGAATGTCGATGTGTGATTCTCAGTTTTGGCTTTGCAATTCTGCAATAATTTGTCCTCTAATAAAACTATAACTTTGTCAATATGGAGCCAAGGATGATTTCTGTTTAGAGGCTTAAGTTGTGCAGATCTGACAGCCAGTTCCTTTCTCCTGAGAAGTAGTCTAGGGTCAGGAGGCTGAGTTCACACATTATGTTAAAAATTTATTCAGGGCTTAGCAAATAGTTGGTTTCACAGTCTATTCTAAACCAGGGCCTCCAGCCTTGGCTAGCTGTGGAATTCTGCGAGTTGAAGTCCACAGGTCTTAAAGTTGCCAAGGTTGGAGATCCCTGTTCTAAACCAAAAGTTTAGGCTTTTCCAAAAACTGAGTTACAACAAGAAAGTGCATTATGGCATAACAGAATAAGCAGCTCGTCAGCTAGAGATGGCACTATAAGATTATAATCTACAAATGCTGGTGTGGTGCTTGCAGCTAGAGTTTTAATCAAAGAGGTTTGACACTTATGTACATACAGCCTGGAAAGAGGGGATATTCTTAGCTAACCTCTACGTGTATGAACTTGTCTCAGAAAACATAAGCTGATTATAGGAAGTTGAGTCTTAACACCCCAATGAGGACAATGTTATGCCATAAGCTCTGATGCCTTTGCTGCAGCTCCTGCTCACCCTGCTGATCTTCACTTCTTAATGTGTTGTGACTGCAAGTTATTTTGTTTAATCCTCCTTAAGAACTTGCATTTAAAAAAGATAACACGCATAACCTAATCTTTCCCATATTTTTAATATCATGTAAAAGGACGTTTTAAATGTACCCTCTGATTGACTGTCAACTTCCACTGTCAGCAACTTGAAAGTAATCCTATCAAAATCTAACTGGGTCTTTAATTATGTGCCATTGAGTCAGGACTGACTCTTTGCGACCACATAGATAGATTTTCCCTGTGATGATGTGCACTCATTACCACTGTAATGGAGTCTGGCCACAATGCTGATCATCCTCTTCTCTCTCCTTACTCTGCCTTCTGCAGAGAGCTAGATCCTCACATAATGCATATGAAATAGGATAATTTGGAGTTGGGTTATTTGTCCCTCAAATGAGAAAATTGGGTTGATTTGTTTGACGTTACATTTGTTTTCTCAGCTGTCCATGGTATTCTCAGGAGCCTTCACCAACTCAAAATTTAAAATTGTTAACATAGGTAGTCCTCAGCTTATAACCGCAATTGAGCCCCAAATTTATGTTGCTAAGCAAGATGGTTGTTCAGTGAATTTTGTCCCACTTTACAGCCTTTCTTGCCACAACAGTTAAGTGAATCAGTGCAGTGGTTGAGTGAGTAACACGACTGTAAAGTGAATCTAACTTCCCCATTGACTTTCTGTCCCAGCTGTGCTTGTAAGTCAAGAACTATCTGTAACAAGAATAAAATTGGGCAACCTTTAGCATCTAGAAGAGGGCTGTCAAACTTCCGGCCCATGGGCTGGATGCGTCACATGCTGGCCATGCCCACGTCTGGTTTAGTGAAAGGGAAAAAAGTCCCGATACATCATATGACGACGCTGTGATGACATGAATTTGACACCTCTGATCTAGAAGGTGCCAATTCTTCCTTTTTGTGACCTGGTTTCCCCAAACATAAGAGAATAAGTCATGATCTTGCTTGCAATTAAGCCATTCTTTTGCATACCACGTTGAATTTTGGAAGATGTGGTGGACCATTTCTGAACACTTCCTGTGGTGGAACACACACAACCCTGGGAAGCAAACTATAGATAATCCTTGATTTACAACTAAAATTGACATTTGTTAAGTGAGTTTTGCCCCATTTTATGACCTTTCTTGCCACTGCTGTTAAGCAAATCCCTGCAGTTGATAAGTTAGTAACTGGTCTTTAAGTGAATCTGGCTTCCCCAATGACTTTGCTTGTCAGAAGGTTGCAAAAGGGCATCACATGACCTTGGGACAAAGCAACGGTCATAAGTATGAACCAGTTGCCAAGCGTCTGAATTTTGATCATCTGACCATGCTGAAATGGTCATAAGTGCAAAAAATGGTAATAAGTCACTGTTTTCAGTGCCGTCATTAAATGAACGGTTGTAAGTCCAGACTCTCTGTGTTCCATTGATTAACTCCATTGATTAATTCCTCACTCTCAGGAAGTTGCATCCCTTTGACAAGCTTCCACTGAACGCTTCTTGTCCTGCCCTCAAGAGTAAGTCAAGTCCCTAATCTCTGTGACAGCCCCTCAAGTACAGCTAGACCTCGACTTACAATAGTTCATTTAGTGACTATTCACTAAATTCAAAGTTACAACGGCACTGAAAAAAGTGACTTGTGACCGTTTTTTACACAACATTCCAGCAATCCCTGTGGTCATGTGATCAAAATTCAGTTTCTTGGCAACTTATCAACTGCAGGGATTCACTTAACAGCAGTGGCAAGAAAGATCATAAAATGAGGTAAAATTCACTTAACAACAGGAATTTTGGGCTCAGTTGTGGTTATAAGTCAAGGACTATCTGTGTAGCAAGACAGTTCTCTTTCACAGACACACACCCATCCTTTTCTTTGATAGGCTAGATGAGGGGTCAGCAATCTTAATACTCAAAAGCCATTTGGACCGGTTTCCCGCAGAAAAGAAAACAGAGGGAGCCACAAAACCTGGGTGGGCGTGGTCAACTCGACATCACTCACTCCCATCCAATCACATGACACCCCATAGCCACGCCTACCCAGCAGGTCATTAGGACAGAGAACTGGTTGTTAAAAAGCACCGGGAACCACAAAATCCTTTTGACATTTCTCTCTCTCTCTCCATACATACGTGTCTGTGTATACATATATATATGTATGTGCATATATATATATTCCTCTCCCTCTCTCCCACTCTCTGTATCTCTCTATGTCTCTCCCTCTAATTTCCCGCTCTCTGTGTATCTCTCCTGTGTGTCTCTTCCCCTCTCTCCCCGCTCTGTATCTTTCTCTGTCTCTCCCTCTCTCTCTCTCCCCATCTCTCCCCTCTCTCTCGGTCTTTCTCTCCCCCTTCCCTCTCTCCCCCACAGCTCGCCCCCTCTGTCTATCTGTCTATCTCTCTCCCCTTCTCCCTCTCTATCTTCCCCTCTCTCTCCCTCTCCCCTTCTCTCTGTATCTCTCTGTCTCTCTCTCCCCTCTCTCTATCTCTGTTTCTCTTTCCCCCTCAAGTCCATCTGCCCCTCTCTCCCCCCTTGTATCTCTCTCTTTCTGTCTCTCTCCTCCCCCTCCCTCTCTGTCTTCCCCTCTCTCCCCTCTCCCTGTATCTCTTTCTCCCCCTCCCCTCTCCCTGTATCTCTTTCTGTCTCTCTCTATCCTCCTCTCTCACCCCTCTGTCTGTGTCTCTCTCTCCCCTTCTATTTCCCCCCTCTTTCTGTATCTTTCTGTGTCTCTCTCTCCCGTTCTTCCCCCCTTTTTTGTCTATGTCTCTGTGTGTGTGTGTGTCTGTATCTCTCTCTTCTCTCTCTCTTGGAAATCCTTTGCTGTGCTTTGGTTGAGCCTGGCCGCTTGCTTGAGGAGAGTCTTCCCATTTGTGCACACCCTGCCAGCCCCACCATAGCCAGCTAGAGGGTTGCGAGAGGTGCGGGAGAGGGAGGAGGTTGTCCCAGCCTTGGCTTTCTGAGAGAGAGAGAGAGAGAGAGAGAGAGAGACAGGCAGAGAGAGAGGAGCGGGGAGAGAGATACAGACACACACATGGGGGGGCGGGGGAGAGACTGGCTGATGGGTGAGCGTCTTTGGCAAGAGCATCTTTGGCAAGCCTGACCCCCCGGGTGTGCGAGGTTCATTGGGCCAGCCCCCTTTTCCTGCTGCCCTGAGCTTTACTTCTCCAGCGGAGTGGTGCTACCACTGGCTTTCATTGAAAAGTGTCCTCCATGCAGTTTAAAGCCGAGGCTGGGCACTGCGGGCCTGTCCCCCTTTCCATCATCTCCTCCTCCCAGATCCCATTGCCGCCCTGCCAGCCCTCATGTTAGCAAGGCCGGTGTTGGTCACGGTTGGGTCGGACCAGTGTCTCAGAGCGGAGAGCAGGTTGTACCGCTCCCCAAGCGACCGAGGCATGCCCAGCACCAGCAAGGCCAGAAGAAGCTCCTTCAAGAGTGAGGCGCTATAGAAATCTGCCCCAGACACTTCTACGTCCCCCGCTGTCACCCTTACCATCTCAGGCCAGGCGAGGAGTGACTGGGATGGGAGAGCGAGGGGCGGGGCCAGCCAGCGGTGGGATCACTCAACAGGGAGCAAACTAAAGTCAGACCAGAGTTGTCAGAGAGAAGCAGAGCTGCCTGCATGCCCTTGAGTTCAGCTGGGGATACATTTCAAGCTCTTGATTGTTTTCTGTTTATAAACAACTTGCCCCAAGGTGCTCATTAGCTGCCAGGATTGCATGTTCAAGTCCAAGGTAGGTTCTGTTTTTGGCTGGTTTTGTTTTTCCATAACCAAGGTAAAGGCATCTATGTAATCTTTTGAGACTGCAGGGAGTTAAATACCATACACCATACCCTCACCCCACTCAGGAGATAAAGGTTGTTTTTGATCAAGGTGTTAATACTGTACAACCTGGCCCTCTTTAAATGCAACTGGGTCAACCATGCATAAGCATTTGTGGGATCCCTATACAGGTAGTCCTCAATTTTAGGATCACAATTGAGGCCAAAGTTTCTGTTGATAAGTAAGACTTTAGTAAGTGAATTTTGCCCCATTTTACAACCTTTCTTGCCGCAGTTGTTAAGTGAATCATGGCAATTGATAAGTTAGTGACCTGGTTGTTCAGTGAATCTGCCTTCCCTAGTGACTTTGCTTATCAGAAGGTTTCAAAAGATGATGAAGTGACCTTGAGATACAGCAAGGGTCATAAATATGAACCAGTTACTAAGCAATTGAATTTTGATCACATGATCACGGGGATGCTGCAAAGATTGTTACTGAAAAACAGTCATAAATCACATTTTTCAGTGCCGTTGTAACTTTGAGCAGTCACTAAATGAACTATTGTAAGTCGACGATTACCTGTAATTCTGTCTCCAGTGGGACAGAAGAGGATTATTTTTACTCAATGAAACATGAAACTGCTATGCTCATTTGGTCAGCCATGTTATATGAGCATTGTCCTCCGGTCAGAATGGGTCAAATTTCACTTAAGTGAATTCTCCTCTACAGTGTTTCTCAAGCTTGTTAACTTTAAGATGTGTGGACTTCAATCCCAGAATTCTGCTGTTGGGGAGTTCTGGGAGTTGAAGTCCACACATCTAGAGGTTGCCACAGTTGAGAAATACTGCTCCAATAAATAGATGAAATGACTGGGGGGAAAAACAGGCTTTCTCCTTGATACAGCTCATTGCTGACCACAGATTGTAGACGGTATCCATCACAAATGCTGATTGCATTGTCCAATCCATGCCTGCTACTTTTTAGATCAGGGGTCTCCAACCTTGGCCGCTTTAAGATGTGTGGACTTCAGCTCCCAGAATTCTGGGAGTTGAAGTCCACACGTCTTAAAGCGGCCAAGGTTGGAGACCCCTGTTTTAGATGGCTAATGAGAAAGGGACTAATGATACAATCAAGCTTTTCCAGAATTTCCTATCATAAAATGCTCAAACACTTCCTGGGTGACTTTTCACTCAGGAGAAGGGCAGGCAGAGCCTGAGGGGTGGAGTCGAGAGGAAACAGCCTGGAGTCCTTATGTTCCCATAAGCTGTCTGAGCCCAACACCTTGAATTCCACTGACTTGTTATCTAGTGCCAATTTAGTGCTGAAGTTTAGTTGACTAGATTCTTGTGTGTAGGCCTGAGCAATAAATCATCTTAACTGGAACTTAACCTGTGGTCCTGATTCTTTCCACCTGACACCTTCTGAAAAATGTTTATCCAGGCTTTGGAAATAACTCCTTCCAGACTCTCATTACAGACCCCCTTTCTCAGCATTAAGAAGATCAGTGAAGGTGGATCTCTTTTAATATAAAAACAGTTTTTAAATTGTTAATTGCTTTAGCATTCTAATTTATGCTTCCACATGTTTGTATTGTTTAGGTTTTTATTTTATATTGTTTGGGTATTACATTGTTTGTTTGTTTAAGTTGCTTAGTCTCCTGGAAGTATACAAGTAAAAAAGGAAAAATTAGGTTTCACAAGGGATCTTTGATAGGGTTCAGCAAAGTAGGTGTCTCTCCATGAATAGTCCTTTTCGTCATCAATGCTCAAACTGAGTATTCCAGTTGATTAATTGTTCTCATTGTCAGGAAATTTCTCCTTAATTTCTAGCTTGGATCTCTTTTTGATAAGCTTTCATCTGCGATTACTTCACCGGAGTTGTTTCAGAGAAACAAAGTTGGTTTGGAGAATAGGTTAACTTGCTCTTCTTTGTAGCAGCTCCTCAGATATTGGAACACTGCTATCATGTCATCCCTATTCCTTTTTTTTTCATGAGGTTAGACATATCCAATTCCATCAATCATTCATCACATGGTATATCCTCCAGTACCCTAATTATCTTTGTTTCTGTTTTCTACTTTTTTCTAGACTTTTAACAACATTTATTATATCATATTATATATTATATGTATTATTATCCTAGGATGGTGTGTGTTATAGCCCACTAAATTATGAAGATACTATATTAGAAGAGGATTTGACTGATCATTTAAAACACATTTTTGCCTGTTTTGGTCTCCTCCAAAAGCTGCTGTACTCAAGAGAACTGCATTGTGATCCCTGTGGATCTGCATGGTTCAAATGAACACCAATTATGATGTTTACTCACCGCCAGGGGTTTAAGCCACCGTTTTGTCTTAATTATGTTGTGAATTGTGCACTGAAAAAAGCCAGCATCCTATAAAAGACAACCCTCCTCAGGTAATTCTAAAAACCGTGAATGCCAATTATAAAACAGTTTCCCAGCATGCTTAGCAAAGAAATAATATGCTTGTAAACTCCCTCTGCAACTCCAACTCCAACCCCCACAATTATTCACACACATGCAAGATCAGCTCACATGATCGCAAGAAGATTGCATGATTTGACCTACTTTATGACTTTTTGTCCTTCAATGAGCTCAAGGTTTTTGGAATTTTCCTGCTGCATTTCAAAAATCAAATTTGTATTTGGTGAAAATGTGAGATGAAAACTTGCCAAGACGTAATCAGTGGCAATTTGATTGATTGTGGGGTGGGGGACCTCAGCTGTCAGAATTTCGAATTCAGGTAATAAATAATAATGGAGAGGTTGGTTAGAACAGTCACTAAGCATCCTGTTGTTAAATGAAGGCTACCTGGACTTTGATGACATTGAAATAGAAATAAGGTCAACTCAAATTCAGTTTTCTTTCACTCCAGCAGCCAGCAGAGGCGAAAGGAGGTTCAAAATGACAAAAACTACAAGCCCCACCCCCTTTTAGTCACAACACAACATTGTATGCCCATCAAAAGGGGCAATGCAAGATGCCTGCCAATGCTGATGACTCAGTCTGACCCACTTCCACCTGGTGTCCAAGCCAAGCTGGGTTTTTAGTGCAGTAAATTATTGCATCCCTGCACTAAACCACTGAAAGGAAAACCTTTTTTTAAATTGCTACTCTTATTGCAGATGTGAATTTTATCAAGTAAGGTCTGGGTGAATTCTTCATCAGCCAGTTGTGCTGTAAAGGGACACATGGCCTTTACTTGGGTATCATTCATGGGTGTTCATAAGACATATGGAAAAAGAAATTGCTTCTTGATGGAAGTGGCAGTTTGGGTTATATCCGTAAATTTCTATTTATAGATTTTACAGGTTTGGGGAAGGACAGCAAAAAATGGATTTGGAGAATGTATTGCAGTGAATACATCATCTCTTATGTCAAAAATCCATACAACACTAGGTTGCTGTCTGTGAAACTCACTAACAAATTTCAAAATTCGAATTTCAAGAATGGACATTTTTGGAGGCACTCTGGAAAACCAGGGATATAAGGTAAAGAATGTACATCAAGGAAAATGTTGATAAATAAAGGTTTCTTGACAGGTGTATCACAGGTTCAATTACAATTGTATGTAAAGGACTACCTGTAGCAGAATCCTAGAACCCTGACTGTGCTCCCTTCTCCTTAATCTTTATGAGAACTAGGGAAGTGAAATGTTTTATTGGACTACACCTTTGGTCAAGACTCCAATTTCTCTTATCTAATGGTTGTCTTGATTGTGGCTCTTCCTCCTGTTCCTCAAGATTAAATGTCCTGCCCTTTGTACCCTCACAATCCTTAGCATTAGGTATGTTGGGTGGAGTTGTTAGGTCTAGTTACTTATCTGAACAGTGATATAGGGATTCCTTCTTGAGCAGGGAGGTGGACTAAAAGACCTCCAATGTCCCTTTCAACTCTTCCATTATTCTATTATTCAATTGCTGCAACTCCAGATGAAGAACAGTTATATTATTACATCTTCATTCCCCTCTCCCTTTACACAAATTAGCCCAAACTCCCATAGGAGAAGCAACACCCTGAATTAAAGAAGAAAAAATACAAGGCTAACAAGATACGCCGCTGTTTATGACACATTGAAGAAATATGTTGTTGTTACAACAGCTGAGACGTGTGGTTGCTAATTTTAGCATGGCTTGGATTGAGGAATTTCGAAGTCCACAGAGATAGGGATACTGGCAGATAAATGTTCTATAGCAGGAGCTCCCCTGGCAGTTTATTTCTAGATCAGACCTATATCCCTGATAAGTGATATGCCCAGTGCATTTTGCTATGAAGTGATCTGCTTCTGAGAAAGTAGAGGAACTCCTTGATTTACAACACTTCGCTTAGTCATTGTTTGACGGCACTGAAAAAAGTGACTTATGATTTAAATTTGTCACACGACTATTGCAACATCCCCATGGTCACGTGATCAAAATTCAGACACTTGGCAACTGATTCATATTTATGACAGTTGCACTCTCCCAGGGTTATGTGATCACTTTTGCAACCCTCTGACAAGCAAAGTCAACGGGGAAGCCAGATTCACTTAGTGACTGTGTTAGTAACTTTACAACTGCAATTATTCACTTAACAGCTGTAGCAAGAAAGGTTGTAAAATAGGGCAGAATTCACAAAAACTGCCTCGCTTAGCAATGAAAATGCCGTGCTCATTTGTGATTGTAAATCAAGGACTATATGTACAAGGTTGGTGAGGTCAACAAAAGACTTACCAACATTTTTCATCATTCTACTGAATTCTATGTATATCCAACTATATGGACTGGAGAAGACCCTAGAATTCTCTAAGTAGAGATCTTGCTAATTGTTGGGTTTACTATTTTTCTGGAATTGTAGGACTAGAAAGGAGGTCTTTCTGAGAGGTCTTCTAGCCTATCCCCCTATTTAAGGCAGGAAACCTGATATCCTCATCAAATGGCTGTGTCCTGTTAATTTTTGAAAACTTCCAGTGATGGAGCACCTACAACTTCTGAAGGCAAGCTAGTTCCACTGATTGTTTTCACTGTCAGAAAATTTCTTCTTACTTTTAGGTTGGATCTCTCTTTAAATATCTCTGTTAAGCATCTTATCCGTCATATTCTCTAACCAAATCCTTGCATGGTCTGCATAGGTTTTCTGTAATGTTGTCAGCATCATAGTATATATTGGTGCATAATGAAAATGCAACCTAACAGTTAAGATGACAAGAGAATTTACTGCTTGCTAACCTTGAAGATAGCTAGTTTGATGTAGTGGCTAATGGCATGAGGCTGGGAATTTGAATCTTGCTTTACATAAGAAACTAGTTGAGTGTCTCAGCCGTAAAAACCCTCACCCTCAGCCGTAAAAAGGAGGCAAAAGATTTTGAAAATCTTTTCAAGAAAATTGCTGAGACTTGTTCATGTAGTCATTAGGAATCTAGACTAACTCAAAGGCAGAGCAAGAGGTAGCTTGTTGTTAAAGTTACCAGATTAGAAACTAGGAGACCATGACATCTCGCCCTACCTTAGGCATAAAGCCAAGCTGGGTGACCTTGAGCCAGTCATTTTCCCTCAGTCCTAGGAAGGAAGCAATGGCAAACAGCTACCAGAAAAACTACGAAACAACTGCAAGGACTTGTCCCGGAAGTCATCAAAATCAAGACTGATTGAAGTCACCAAAGACAAAAAAATACCCCTCTTCTCGAAGTTGTATTTGTTGGCTTGCATTTCTTCTGCTTTCCCATCAAAATTCATTTTTGATTCATCCCCCAAATTAATATGCTTTGCTGAAAATTCTTCTTCACCTTCTGCAATCATGCATTTCGCCATCATGTTTACCACACTTATTCATTCTTGGATGATCTCCAAAAGCTAAGCAAGTTTGGACATGGATGGGATGCCACCTAAAAATCCCATGCCCATACTTCAATCTCAAATGTTGAAACAAAATTCCCAGGAGAAGATAGCAGTAAACATTTTGTGTATTGTTGGAAACTATGGACATTAGATTTGCAATGTTGGTGTTGTAAGAATTCTGAAGGTCACACAATCTAATCTTGTCTAGCTGTAACCTCATTTTGGTTACATTAATGTCTCTAAATACAGTTTCAGAAAGAAATATTATCCTTATATGTTCCTGCAATATGGAATTTGTTATCCCATAAAAACCTTTGGCACTATGAGCCTCAGGCAAGACTGAGAGGATAATTTTACATAACCATAAAGAAACTTCACTCATTTTAAGGATTGGATCCAGGATATGAGTTTATTCTGTTTTTTAAAGTTTCTATACTCTAAAAATGAGAAAATGGATTGATACGTTTCTTTTAGTTCTAGATTTAATGAAAAGTTTGACTAAACTTTGTTATCTTTAGTTGGTTTAACATTATTGTATTTATTTCTTTTTTTCTTTTCATTTTTGATTTCCTGGGTGGGTGGGTGGGGGGTAATCAGTACAATTATACATTTTTGTTTTTTAATAGGGACCAGCTGGAGTTTCTCCAGTTGTGAAATCAGTGTCTACTAAATCTATTTCAACTATGTACATGGAATCTTCATTCCAATCCTGATACTAGCATTCATTCAGATACTTGTACATCAATCTTGCAGAATCTCTTTATTTGACCCAAAGAAGCCTCACTTTCCAAAATGGACTTCGCTCCTGCATTTTGCAGTGTTAGCAGAAATTATTTGGGTATGGTAATTATGTGTTTGGACCAGAATCCTTTGGCTGGAAAGCAGGTCTTCATTTTGAACCCCAAATTTGTAATTCTCATAGGGCAAAGGAGGTCAGAATTTCTTTCTTGGTTTGTGGCACTCCCTCTCCAAAGAACTAAGCAGGCATCAATTGCCACTAGCACTTGTATCATGCACTAAAAGACACATCTGAGACAAGATTAAGCAGGAATTCCATCATCCAAAATTATAATCTTTTAATAAATGCTTATCCAGAAATTCACCAAGGAAACATATCCAGCATAAACTGCCCCAGGCTTTGAAAACTTCAGTGAAATTGTGAGTATTGGGTTGTTTTTTTAGTATTTTATAAATGTGTCTTACTAGGTTGCATATATTTGCATGCATGATAGCTGGTTGCATGAAACATCACAGCAGGTGCCTGTGCAACTCCTAAGGATAAGCAAAACTTGGTAGAAATTTAATATTCCATCTTTTGTAGGTGAGATTCTCCATATTCTGTGACTTCTTCCATGAATCCCAAAGCAGTCCTGTTGCACTGGGACCCTGGAGGACAACTTTACGTCAACCTAGGCTTCCAGAAGATTCTGAAAAGCAATCTTCATTCAACAAGGTCACTACCCTTCTAACTAAATAGTGCAAATGCAAAACTATAGCCCCTCTCTCCCAACTGAAGATGATGGTGATGATCTTTTGGAAATATGAGACAAGCCTTGAAAAGACAGAGCTGCTAAAATAAATCTCAGCCAGACAATTGAAATTTATAAATTGCTTTGGGCCAAAACTGGATCAAGTATTCTTTGGTTGCTATCCATGGTCCTGAATCTACAAACCTATGTTATTGTATGCCTCCATAACTGTTCCCTCAGGGTCCTGCTCATGTCCATTACATCCTTGCATCCTTCAGTTGTCTTGAAATCTTATTTGTCTGGACCGTTTTCAGCTGGGCCAACAGTGGACAACGTTCCCACATTTCATCCAGTAAACCAAAAGATGCATCTCAACATATTTTTGTGCAGCCTGTCCCATTTTTTAAGGACTGGGAATCCTGGTATGCATTTCCACATCCGTGAACTCCTGGATGTTCTCCGTTCTCTCTGGAGATGTGGTGATGGGAGATATAACATGCTTTAAGCGGAGAAGCATCGTGAACAGAAGAATGAGCAAGATGGCTAGCAGGGTCAGGAACAGCCCCACATACATATACAGGTTAGAATACTTATCTGCAATTGCTGCTTCTGTAGCCAATGTTGGGTGTGGATGAGCACGGCCAGTAAGATTTCCATGGTGTCTGAAAACAAGTTCAGTCATTGCTTACTCAGGCCTTATCCATTCTCTCCCATTCACTCATAAACATGTTGCTGCTCTTTTTACACAGTCCAAGAAAGGGGTTGTTGTTGAATTCATGCATTGGCGTTTGAAGTAAATTCTCAGAGATACTATAAATCTTTAAGTTGCATAGGAAAGTTCATTTCATGGACAGTCATCTTCTCCCAAGGCTTTGCTTGCTCTGTAAAATAGAAGATCCAGATCATCGCTAACATCACCATCACCATCAATCATTTTTCCTTGAAAGAAAACCACACACCTGAGATTTGCAAGGGCTTTTCAGTCAACAGCATTGCACAACTAATGATATATCCACAGAAGGCTTAGTCAATATCCATAAGCTGGTTTTAATCAGAATCTTTGGTCTTCATTGGAAAAGTAAGCATCAATTAACTTCAGAGTAAGCAACCACAGGGATGCTTTTTTCAACATCTAATTTCAAATCTTTGTACTGTGCTTTATTTCTAAACTAAGCGACATGAGTTAATTAAGGGACATTTCAATTAATGTGGTGGTTCTCCATTTTCCCATTTCTTATGGACCGCTTCACAATTGTTGAGAATTCCAGTTGGCTACTTAATAAACTTCCATTGTTCTAGTTGTAGCTGCTCCTCCTTTCTGCATTAACATCATAAATTAAAAACTGTAAAAATTCTGAGTTTTATGTTAAGGCTTCCTTTGCCTGATGCTCTGAGCCTGTCAATAATCTCAAATGTACTATAAAAATAATACAGAAGTATTGCATGGATAGTGAGATATTGTGAATCATTGGAATGGAGCTAACTGTTTTCCTTCAAAGCTATCCCATTCTGGTATCTTCAGCCATGCCGGGTATGAATTTGGTAGGTGGTGTCAAGCTTATTGTGTGCTGTATTATAGAAGACTCTTGATGGTAAAAGATATAGATTTAGGCCAGGGGGTCTCCAAATTTGGCAACTCTAAGACTTGTGTCCCAAAGATGCTTTTTCAAGAGGTAACTGGACTTTCAGCTGAAGAATCTTCTTGGATGAGAAGCGAAACGTCTTCAAAGAAAAACCAGAAAGTCCAGTTGCCTCTTGAAAAAAACACCTTTGGGACAACTATGACCTGGATGACTGAGCGTTTCCATAGACATTTAAGACTTGTGGATTTCAGCTCCCAGAATTCCCCAGTCAGCATGATTGGCTGAGGAATTCTGGGAATTGAAGTCCACAAGTCTTAACATTGCCAAGTTTGGAGACTCTTGGTTTAGATAGACAAAAACATCTCTCTCTCAAGGCTAAAGAGACCTATGAAGAAGATTTCTGTTGCTGTCTCTTGGACAATGAAATGTCATGTAATAAAATTTCCCTTGCTATTTTACCAAAGATTTTCCCTTCCCTACGTCTTAAAAGCAGCTTCTGTTTTCCTGTTTTAATTTCAGGGTACCCGAGATTGTCTTTTTCAACTTTTTGTTTTGCTGACTTTTTGATCATGGGACAGAGATAATGAAATAAAGATAGTCCTTGACTTCTAACTATTAGCTTAGTGACCATTTGACAACAGCAGTGAAAAAAAAATAACTTACAACTGGTCCTTGCACTAATGACTGTTGCAGCATCCCCACAGTCTCATAATCAAAATTCATTTATGATAGTTGGAATATCCCGAGGTCATGTGATAGTCATTTAGAACATCTTCCACCCCCCATCTCCAGAGTAAGATCAGCTCCAACTCTCCTTACTTTTCATAAGAGCTTAAACACTTGGCTCTGCCATTTGGCTTGGAGCTCCAACAGAGAGATGTCAGCTTTGGAAGCCATATTAGTTTTATATTGGGGATGGTTGATGGGCGTTGGTTAACAACAGGGCTCACCTTTTCATCATACTTCCTCCTTCCCCATCTTTTTAGTTGGGTTCATTTTTTATAATATTGTTTTTACATCAATTATTAGATTTTATACAGGTTTACCTTTTAATATTGTAAGTCACGCAGAATTAAGGTGTGATAAAATGGGAGACAGATAGACAGACAATGATTTTGTGATATACCTCACCATGTCACTAGGGGTAACATGAAAGCAGCCTTCTAATATTTGAGGGACTGCCACAAAGAAGAGGGGGCCAACCTATTTTCTAAAGCACAAAAGGGCAAGACAAGGAACAATGGATGGAAACTAATTAAGGAGTGAGGCAACCTACATCTAAGAAGAAACAGTGAGAACAATTAATCAGTGGAACAGGTTGCCTTCAGAGGTTGTGGGTGCTCCCATCACTGGAGGTTTTCGTGAAGAAGCAACATTTCTTTGAAATAATATAGGATCTCCTGCTTGAGCAGCGGGTTGGACTAGAAGACCTCCAAAGGTTTCTTCCTGTTCTGTTCTAAGCATCTCATAAGCAAAGTCAATGGTGGAAGCTAAATTTGCTTAACAACCATGTGATTTACCTAACAACTGCTATGATTCATTTAATAACCATAACAAAAAAAGGTTGCGAGATTGGACACAACTCACTTAACAACCACCTTGCTTAACAAAGGAAATCCTGGTCCCAATTGTAGCTGTAACTCAGGGACCACCCATAGATGCACATTAATTTTCTTTTTGTTTCTTTTGTTTTCACCTTTTCCAAGCTTAAGTTCTTCCCATCTCATTTCTGCCTCATTTTGCTCAAAAGCCAAAACCAAAAACCTCCAGCTTCGTCATGAGTATTTGAAAGAGATGTGGTGGCACAGTAGTTAGAATGCAGTATTGCAGGCTAATTCTTCCAATTGCTCGCAGTTTGATCCTGAGTGGCTCAAGTTTAACTCAGTCTTTCCATCCTTCCGAGGTTGATAAAATGAGGACCCAGATTGTTGGGGGCAAGAGGCTGACTGTAAACTGCTCAGAAAAGGTTGTAAAGCACTGTGGGGGGGCTTAAATGCTATTGCTACTTGCAGGGCATCCCAATTAATACCCCTTCTTCCCCAGCCCAAAGCCACTAAAAATAATGTGGCTCCACTCAGCCATGTAAAGGTTGCACTCGTCCTACCTGATTTTGTAACTGCAATATGGACTGTTTGAATGTCCTAAAAAGAGGCTCATGTCTCATCCTTAAAGGCTACAGCATTTGTTTTATTGCAAAGATTACTTCTGAAAATTAGATGGCCTAATAGGAAGATGGCTCACCTGGAGTTCAAGTGGAGCAATGATTACAAACCAAAAGCCACAGCCTAATAAGTGTCTATTGGACATTTCTAAATTTAAGAAAAGAGATTAAAAGTTGGAAATAATTACAAAGAGGAGAAAATAGCATTTAGCATTTACTTCCTCTTAAAATTTGCAGTCAAATCATCATTTTTAATTTAACTAAGGGAAGAAACAAGACTAAATATATTGAGAATATGCTTATGACTGATGCATCTTTAATAAAATATAGAATAATACCACATAGAATAACAGTTGGAAGGGACCTTGGAGGTCATCTAGTCAACTCTGCGTGAGCAGGAGAATCTATACCATTTCAGGCAAATGGTTGTCCAGTCTCTTAAAACTTCCAGTGATGAAGCACCTACAACTTATGAAGGTTAGCTGTTCCACTGATTAATTATTCTAACTGTCAAAAATTTTCTCCTTAATTCCAGATTGCTTCTCTCCTTGATTAGTTTCCATTCATTGTTTCTTGTTCTGCCCTCTGGTGCTTTGGAAAATAAGTTGATTCTTTCTTTGTGAAAGCCCCTCAAATATTGGAACACTGCTGTCATTTCACTTCATAGTCCTTCTTTTCACTAGACTAGACTTACCCATAGATAAAAGCTAATCATCTGTATTCTAATGCTTTTTATTATTTGGTGATCTTGTCCATATAAATTGTCGTATCCCATGTATAGTTTAGCCTCAGAAAATGACCACTGGCATTCCAGGAAATGCTCACTGCTGCACTTTTCTTAACCTAAAATGTCACCACAGAAGATTGTTGTGAGGATAAAAAGAAACAGGGGAAAAATCAAGATTATCAATAAAGTTAACTAGAGCTCTTAGATTCCTGGTGTCTTAATAAAGTGCATTGGAGCACACTGGACTTCTGTTCAGATTTTAGGTCAGCAAAGTATTAAATGCCTGAATCTGAAACTCTAAATGACTTTTTTTTTAATTGCAGAATTTAAAGAGATTTTTATTTCCTGATCCAATTTTCTACTGAAGCTTTCTCCATAAAACTTCAGACATTGAGTGACAAGCATTCCTTTCGGCAAAGAAACTTAATTAAATTCTCTAATTCAGAGTTCCGGATGAGCCCATTTCTTAGGCTTCCCAAAGAGAGTGAACATTAACTTTTCTAAGAAAATTACCCACATGTGTGTATGTGTGTGTAGACAGAGAGAGGTTTGTGTAAATTCAAGAATGAGACTAAAAGTGCAAGAGTGAGCAAGCAAAGATGTAGGGCTAAAATTAAAATAGGTTTAGCCATGAACACTCTGATTTTCTCAGAAGAACTTCGGGAAACAGATCAATATGCAATATGATTTCAAGAGGTTTTGAAGACAAAGCCAGCTGCCCCCCGCTTCCCCGCTGCCTGAATTAAAACTTAACATTGCAATCAATTATCTGGTATAACTGGCTTATAACCTTGCCTCCTCCCCAATTCAGGAATCTAGTATTTTAATGCATGCTTTTAATTTAAAAAAAAAAAACTCTCTTGAGAGAGTATTCATTTCTCTTCTTTCCTTGACAGATGAGTCCCTCACTCCCTCTCTTTTACATTCAGAGTTAATACACTGAAAGTCTTTTAAGTAGAGAGAGAAGATTTAAAGTGTAACCAATTTATCTTTCGGTTGCAGGATGGAACCTGAGAGGGTTTAACCCCTCAAAGACCCTACCTGGGGGCTATTAGAGGTATCTTCTTACGGGTTGTCCTAGAGACACCTCTTGTCCAGATCGAGATTTTTCCTGTTGGGCTATTACACCCAGAAGATTTGACTTTTCAGAAAGAGCACAGTTGAAGTAGGGTTCCTTCTGAAGGTTCACGCTTGGCAGTGTGATAAGGCACAAAGGGGTACTGCTTTTCCCTCAACTGCCTTCAGTTCTCCAGCTGGATTGCACATTCTCCTTCAGAGGCAAAAGAATGGCGACAAATCCATCTGCCTTGCAGACAGCCGACTGAGAGCTGATTTTACTCACCGGTTTTCTTCTTTCCTTTCTTTAGACAGTGGAGAGAATTGAACAGATTTCTCTCTCTGCACACAGCTCTGTTTCATGAGAGAGGGAGGGAGGGAGGGAGAGGGAGAGAAAGAGAGAGAGAGAGATGCCTGTGGCACCAATAGCAAAGTTTTGACAAGATTTTCCTTTAACTCTTTCTATGCCCTGGATTCTTTTTTGAACTGAACAACTAGATAAAAAGCCAAGACCGATGCCAGGAGATAAACTAGAACTAATTCTATTTCTTTTCTAACAGTGAGAATCCTCATTGATTGGGGAATTGAAGAAAGCACAGAGACTTGTTGATGTTATCTGCGATAGAAGCTCCAATGGAAATTTTGTCACCTAGTGGAATTCATTCCCAGAAGATGTGATGAGAGCTATTAATTGGGGTAGATTTAAAAGAAGATGGATTAAATTCCTAGAGGACAGGTCTGTCAAAGGCTATTCATTTTGAAGACTCAACGTTGTCTCCACATTGGAACCAGGCATCTCAAAATAATTTTAGGAGAGGCAGAGATCTACATCCCCTCTCTGTAAGCACCCCAAAAGAATATGGTTGGCCACTGAGAAAAACAACATGCTGGACTAAGAAGGCCCTTTTAAATGTCTACGGAGCTTCTCAATCATGGTTGTCCCAAAAGTGTTTTTACCCCCAAAAGATAACTGGACTTTCTTGGTTTTCTCCTTTGAAAATGTTTTGCTTCTCATCCAAGAAGCTTATTCAATTCTTCAGAAGTAAAACATTTCCAAAGGAAAAAAACAAGAAAGCCCAGTTGTCTTTTGGAAAAAGCACCTTTGGGACAAGGCCTAAGCTTTTTAGCACCTAGTTCTTCAAAAATCTGGAAAATGTGTTGCACTGCCCATGAGAGATAATGTCCACTAGATGTACATTATGGACAAACAACAGGTTACTTTTCCAGTATGGGTGAATTCTTAAGTTTTGTGAGCCTTAACCACACTGATCAATGGTGAGAGACATTGCAGTTAAAGATAACTTATTCCACAAAGCATGGTGAAACGGTGGCTGTCAGCCTTCAAGATCTTTTCTACTGCTTTGCATCTTTTGGCTGCCATAAGTAACGGGGGGGGGGAGGAGGGGGGATTTCTGGGAAGAGAGCTGGAGGTGTTACATTCTTGTGTTGTGTAAATGAGGAGTGGGGGGGAGTATAAATTCCTGCTCTTAAGTTTCTATTCCTCGCTTAGCTTTCTTTTCTCTGCGCAGCTGCAAATCTTTATCTTTGTCAAGGTCAACAGACAGAGGCCTCATCACCACCTGAAGATGCCCACATGATCATATTCACAACTTTTAATTGGAAGACTCATTTGAACTATGAGGGGTGGGAACGTTTCCCACACTTTGTATATGTGATCTGCGTGCCTAATTTCTCAGATTCAGAATCCTATTTGATGCTACCACTTCATTTTTCAGTAAAAGAATTCTTTTCTCTAATTTATGGAGTCTTAAATATTTCTTTCTTGGATTTTGAATGGAGCACCGACTGACATTGGCTTAGTGCAAAGTGTTAACTTATCTGCAAATGCAGAATTCCTCTCTGAATCTTGAAAATCAGATTTAAGAGGGCGGCAATTCAAACAGATATCCACCCACCTCTACATCTTTCTCCTGGCCATCTGCTTCAAAAATTGACCTTTGCACATTTCTATGTGTTTCTGTGTTTATGTTTTTAAGAGGCAGGGAAACAGTCTATTTCTTTGCCAACGAGCATTCTGTTGATCACTCAAGTGGGAATCACAAGGTAATGAGCACTTACATCCTATATATGTCAAGTGCTTTTCTGTAAATAAAGAAACAAATAGAAATTGAGACATCACTTGGCAAAGCATGAGTTTGGAAATTTGAAGATCTACAAGGAGAATTTAGGATACCCCATAAAAAGAAACCAAAGGCAGTAGGAAGGATATAAACAGTCAGAACATGGACATAAGAGCCCCTCTTTGAAGGAGATGAATGCTTTAGAAATATGAAATATAAATAAAATGAAAATGCATAGAAAAAAAGTTCTGGAGTTCTCCATATCAATCAGCAATGGATAATAGCCATTGGCTTATGAATTTGAACAGGAAGATACCTGCAAGACCCAACTCATTAAAGGAACTGTTGGAAGAAAAGGCAAAAGAGAGGTAGCAGAGGAGGAAGAAAAACAACAGTAACATGTTACAAAGAAGGCATTTATATGGTGAATAATGGGGAGAAAAGAAGAAAGGAAATAGAAAAATTATAGAGTTTCATTTTTAAATAATATAATCATGAATGGAGTCATTCCCCCATATTCTGCAAATATTTACAATTTCTTTTCTTTTTGAGGACATGCAAGAAAAGAAACAATGCATGGAAACCAATCAAGGAGATAAGCAACTTGGAATTAAGGAGAAACTTCCTAACAAAAACAACAACAGTGGAGCAGCTTTCATTCAGAAGTTCTGGTTCACTGGAGATTTTAAGAAGACACAGGACAGCCATCTGTCTGAAATGGTATAGGTTCTCCTGCTTAAGCTGGGTGTTGGACTAGAAGACCTCCAAGGTCCCTTCCAACTCTGTTATTCTATGTTCTATCCCACTCGATACATTAATAAATACATCCATTTATCAGGGCTCAACAGGATCTTCGAATTCCAAGAATGATCAATTACAAGTAGTCCTTGACTTATAAACATGCATTTAGTGACAAGTAACCATTTTAAGTGGCCACTTCCTCTAAACTGACCACAAAATAAGCCAGAAGATCAATTTTCATCAACATAATTGTTGTTGTATCCATGTCCAAATGATCATAAAAACAATTATTCAAATGCATTATAAAGGTAAAGTCTCCTTCAAAATAATTTTATTATTATTATGGTTGATTGCACAATCAGCCAGATGTTCAGACTGGAATTTTTAACTCCCTATTGGGTCCTTCCCAAGGACCTGGGATAAGCAAGTGTGGATTTTTGTTAAAAGGTATTGTTGCAGGATGTAAGCTGTTCTGACTAAAACTATCTTTTGCAATTGACTGATGGTGATTTTGTCAATGATGATGGTTTTCAAGTTGCGCTCCAGTTATTTGGGATTGCACCCAAGGCACCTATTGCTATTAGTACTACCTTTGCTTTCTGTTATTTCTGATTCTGGAGGTTGTTCTTTCCAGAACTGGTGCATGATGATGATGATGATGATGATGATGATTGAATCCAGATTCATATTAAGACCTACATTTCTACATTTTTCAATTCAGATTTTATAAAACCATCATAAATAAATGCATTCATGATATTGCAAATTCATGATAATAATTTCTGGTGGTGCAGTATTGTAGGCTAATTCTGCTGATTGCTGACTGCCCAGCAGCTCAACAGTTCAATTTCCATCAGCTCTAGGTCAGCATTCTGTCCTTCTGAGGTTGATAACATGATGACCTAGATTGTTGGGGGCCAGATGCTAACTCTGTAAACCACTTAGAGTAGCAAAGCACTATGAAGCAGTATATACATCTAAGGGCTATTGCTGTTGCTAATGACTGATGATGTCAAATAAGGCTGCCTTTTGCAATTGACTGGTGGTTTTTTTTTTTTTGCAATAATACACATTGAGCCATCTATCCATCTGAACCTGGAAGTCCCACAGGATCTCAGTCTCTATGAATTATATCTATATCTGTATCATCTATATCTGTCTTTGTCTCTAACATTTTTGATATCTTCCTTTTGCAATGTTTTAGTCATTTTATTAAATAAAGATTCAGAGAGAGAGAGAGAGAGAGAATATACTATCATGAATACTAATTCTATTGTAAATTCACATGAACAGAATTTTACAAGACTGAAAGCATTTCTCCTTTCCTTTCACTCTCTGGAAAACTAGGGAGAGTCTGCTCTGAAATGCTTCCCACATCTCCTTCTGTGGGCTGAGATACCTTTACATGCCAGTTGACCAGTCTGTGGTTAATGGAGAGCTAAGCAATTGAATTGGCCTGAAGATGGGCCCTCCAACAGGAATTTATCAGAACCATTTTGTAGCAGCAGCTGTAGTGCAGAACTTCTATTTGGAAAAGCCAGGGAGTTTCCTAAGTTTCTCCGCACTCTTCAGTCCATTCCCACAAACTAGTGAAACCATGGTTATTAGGAGTTGCTGTCAAACCAGTCAAAAATGTTCATGAGTAGCAACCAGATTGTTCAGGGCACCAGAGGACAAGACAAGAAATTATGGGTGGAAGCTTGTTAAAGAGATCCAACCTAGAACTAAGGAGAGATTTCCTGACAATGAGAACAATTGAATACCTTGTCTCCCGGAGTTGTGGGTACTCCATCACTGGAGGCTTTCATAAATAGACTGGGTAACCATTTGTCTAGGATGGAATAAGGTCTCCTGCCTTGAGCAGAGGGTTGGACTAGAAATTCCCAAGCTCCCTTCCAGACCTGTGATTTTACTGAATGTTTTGTGTTGGGTCAATTCAGATGAAATAGCTGATCACTGTGGTGACCTCTTCATCAATCCAGAAAATGTAAGCTCAAAACATCTGCCCCACCCAGAAGTTTGTTGTTCTGGAATCATGGGAATGAGACAACACTGAGTTCAACAACAGTAGTCCTTTCTTTGTATAACTGAGTCATTTGGGGAAAACAACATATGATTTTATTATGAATATGTCTTTATATCCAAACCCTAACAAAATTGGGATATTGTGGGTGAGCCAGTGTGGCATTTAAAGGAGGAATCCCTATATGTAGCTATGAGAAACTGACTCAGGAGGATTCTCATGGCCTTTTGCCCAGTGTGTTTGTCCCCATTTTCCTGTTTTGCTCCCACAAGAACCCAAAATGGTGTGCTCATTTTCCTTTCCTGGATTATTCTCACAACAACCTTGGCTTGCCTAGGTTGACCACTCAAGATTCCAAGGTCAAGTGTGAACTAAGCAAAAGAATGGAATACTCCGTCTCCTAAACTTATTTACATTTCCAGAAATTGCATGTGCATCTTTGCTACAGAGAGTCCTTATCTTATAACCTCTCATTCACTGACTATTGGAAGTTACAACGGCACTGAAAAAAGTGACTTATGTCCATTGTTCACACTTGCAACCCAATTGCAGCTTCCCCATGGTCAACGGAATCAAAATCTGGCCTCTTGGCAACTGGTTGATATTTATGATGGTCGCAGTGTCTTGGGGTTGTGTGATAACCTTTTGCAACTTACTGACAAAGTCAAGGAGAAGCCAGATTCATTTAAGAAGCAGTACTCACTTAACCACCGCAGTGATTCACTTAACAGTTGTGGCTTACCAGGTTGTAAAAGGGGGCAAAGCTCAGTTAACAATTTTCTCACTTAGCAAGAAAATTTTGGGCTCAAGTGTGGTTGTAAGTCAAAGACCAGTTGTACTGTACTACAGGATAATATCTATCTTATGGTCACTGCATTGGTGGTCTTGCCTCCCTGTGAGAACCTCTGGCCACATATCGGCAGGAGGTGAAAGGAGCCCAGATCAGAATCGGAATTTTCATAAGCATACTTTATTAGGGGCAATCATTGTAATTTATCACAGTATTGTGGATTTTCTTTTTTTAAAAAACAAATTTTATTAAGTTTTACAAAACAATACACAAACAAAGCATAGAATATAATAACATAAGAGATCTTTTCTGAGGAAATCAATAAAACACCTTATTTAAAGACAGAATAATTCCAAATTATCACATTTCCATACAAGCACAATTTAATATATATATTTGCCTTATCTGTTCAGCTTCATATCTTATCCCAGCTTCTCTTTGTTTCTCCCTTTCCTTCTATTATTCAAATTATATTTCTTTTACTTTAGCTTGTATACATTCTTTATATCCATCTGTCTTATTTACAATTTCACTATTCTCTTCCAACAGTCTTCTTACATTCTTCTAAGATTTCAAACATGGACATACAAAACACAAAACGTAAATACCTAAAACTTCTTTTGGGAAAGCGGCTTACCCCGGGTTACCTCTTTTTATACAGACATAAATCAAGTTCATACTCACTCAATACACTACCTCATATCTTATTAACATTCCGTATTTTCTATATATTTTCTCTTCTCTATTCACTCTCATAATTCTATTATATTTATTTCATCTCATTTTAAATAATTATACTTGTATCTTTTGTCTGTTTTCTTCAATTATCTATTTATCTTTTCTTTCCAATACAATATTTCTCCTGTAATCACTGGTTGAAGCATGACAACTTTTATCTTTCCCCTAAATTTGATACTTAAAATAATACATACTTTCCATACTGATTCTGCTTAGCACAAAGTAAGATAATAAAACAAAAATAAAAAAGCTTAAGTTTATAGTATGATCAAAACAGCATTCCACAGAAAATTAAACTCTATTATTTACTCTTAAACATTTTATATATTCCCTTTAATGCATTATTAACTCATATAATATTTCAGTTTTCTGACGATTTCAAATGCTAATATCTACAATACAATCTTATGTATTTTTGCAGAATCATATATTTTTTAATTTAAATTTTACCCTTTGTCTCTGAAAAAAGCCTTTTTTTTTCATCTTGTTTTGAACCTTTATGGCTTCTCTTTCCTTTTTCCCTTCCTTTCTTATCAATTCTGATCTTTTTGCGCCCCCATCTCTCAAATTCCACTTTTTGAATCTTCCCTCTCTGTTGTGTTTCTCTTTTCTGTTGCTTTCTGGCTTTGTATCGATTTTTCATCTTATTTTTCCCTTTCCTGGTTGCTTTTTTAGGTTCTAAATTTTCCATTTTCTTTCCCCCCTTGTTCTTTTCAGCTATGATTTTTTGTCCATTAAAGATGGCTTCTCCTTCTTCATCCCGGTCCTCTTGTTCTTGTATTTCTTGGTATGTAGAAATCTCCATTTCCCAAAAACAAAAGATAGATCCAAGAGAGCCCTTACCTTCTTGTTTCTCTTGTTGTAGCTTTTGAAATTCTATTTGTAATTCTTGCACAGATAATGCCATTTTTTATTATTTATTTATTTATTAAAAGAGCAACCCAAATGTTTTTAGTCCGTCAAGGAATAGTCCCCAAAAAATCCCAAAGTCCCAAAGTCACGAAGCAATCCAAATCAGCACAAACTATTCCGTTAACACTTTCTTCTTCTTCCCCCCCACTCCTCCTGGGGTGAGATTCAATTAGACAATTTCAAAATGATTTTTTAGAAGCCTTATTGTCATTAATTTCTAATCTTAAAAACTTCAAGCAATCTTCTTCAATAGAGTCTTAGAATAAGTTTTTTACCTCTTCCTTCCCACTTATAGCAATAAGCTTTGATTTTTAATTCCAGTGTTCCAAAATCTTTTATCCCCTTGGCTTTAATTTTTAGATTTATTTACCTTCTTGCCCAAGCAAGATTTCCAGATTTCCGTCTGCTATTCTGTAGGGAAGGAGAGTGAGAAGAAATAACTTTCCCTTTCACAGCTTTCTCGCCGCTTGCACAGTCTTTCTGGGAAACAAAGTAGCAATAAAAAAGGCAAATCTCCAGGTTTTAAAAGCTCCTCTTTGTCCGGTTCAGCCAGAAAAAAAAACTTTCACCTTCTTCCTCCTGCACAATCTTGTCCAGCTGCAGGCTTCTTTGTGGCAGCCATTGCTGACCGCCGCTCCACCGCCTTGGGAAAAGGGGTTTTTGCCAGCTGGGGAGGGGGTCTGTGATGCCTCCAAACCCCTGTCCGGATCCCCCCTATCTTCAGCTGCCTCTACGGGGCAGCTATATCCTCCAAATCCAAACAGATCGGAGGCACCTCCGTGGCGAGCGCAGCAGGGATCACGCGGAATCGTGAATCCCTGCCACTGCCGAAGCCTTGCAAACCAGAAGTCCTCAGTATTGTGGATTTTCATGGAACCTTATTGACATCTCTGTGGGTTGCTGCCTTTACAATGTGCATATTATTAATTGCATATTATTAATTATTCAATTTCTGTCTCTTCTTTTGATCAGGAGTTCATCAGCAGACAGAACATTCTCATTTCCAGTTTTATTTATTTGTTTGTTTGTTTGATTTCTATAGCTGCTCCTCTCAGTAAGTAACTCTTGGCTGTTTACAATTCCAAACATATATTACTGTTAAAAAAAATTAAAAAACATTTTAAAACAAACTAAAAAAAACATTCACACGCGCACACACAGACACACACCAGGGGACAGGTCATCAGTGTCAGAATGGTAGCTGCCAGTGGGATGACCCTTTATATATACATGGGACATCATTCTTTGGTTGGGATCACTCAACATGGTAAGTCAGAAGCCATAATTTTTAAAGCATAATGGCTACATTCAGACAAATGCTGAACTACAGCTAAACAAACGTGATAGCTTACTAGGAGGAATGAAGTCTGCCTTATTCTAAGGGTAGGCAGTGGCATTTATAGCCCAGTTATGCTACCTAAAATCTGCAGGGAGGTTCTCTTTTTTGCATTTTATAAAAGAGAAATAGAATAATCAGGGCTTTAATATATTTCAATGATCCTTTTGAAAGCTGGATTGCAACTTCCCTGGTAGCTCATGTTTCTTGGATCCATATCAAAAGCACAGCTGGACATGCCAGAAATGGGTTGTAAATCACTGACTGATCAATCCCAACAACTTTCAAGCACCTCCTATCACATCAGCTTTTTGTGTGACTTTCATCGAAAACAGTGACAGAGTAGTGTGGTTGTTTTTATTAGAAGTGGATCTTCCAGGGTTTATGTTGATTCTTCTTGATGGCATGACCAAGGCTTAATTCAGCCACATGACAACAAGATAAATCCTATTCATTGGAGCTACAGGAAGTGGCCTCTTCTAGTAAGACCTGCAGCCCCAAATACATAGATTAGATGGGTTTTAGCTATATCATAGATGATAGATAGATAGATGGAGAGAGAGAGAGAGAGAGAGAGAATAGAATAGAATAGAATAGAATAGAATAGAATAGAATAGAATAGAATAGAATAGAATAGAATAGAATATATATATATATAGAATACAGAATACAGAATACCAGAGTTGGAAGGAGCCTTGGAGGTCTTCTAATCCAACACTGCCCAAGCAGAAGATCCCACACTATTCCAGACAAATAACTGCCAATCTCTTCTTAAAAGCCTCCAGTGATGAAACACCCACAGCTTCTGGTTCTACTGGTTAATTGTTCTCACTGTCAGGAAATTTCTTCTTAGTTCTAAGTTGGATCTCTCTTTAATAAGTTTCTATCTATTACTTCTTGTCTTGTCTTTAGCTGCTTTGGAGAATAGGTTGTTCTCCTCTTCTTTGTGACAGTTAGCTGGCTAGCTAAAGATAGGTAAAATAGATTGAGTGATAAAATAGACAGATTTAATAGATGATAGACAGATATATAAGTTAGGTATATCTGACTGAGCTGTGGTGGCACAATGGTTAGAATGCAGTATGGCAGGCTTGCTCTGGCCAGTAGTTTGATCCTGACCTGCTCAAGGATGACTCAGCCTTCCATCCTTCCGAGGTTGGTAAAATGAGGATCCAGATGTTGGGGGCAATATCTTGACTCTGTAAACCATTTAGAGAGGACTATAAAGCACTGTGAAGCAGTTATACATCTAAGTGCTATTTCTATAAGGTAGATAAGTTAGATAAAATAGATAGCTAGATGAAATAGATTAGATAGACCTCTGTATCCTAAGGGTCTCCATACCTACAACCACCAGAATTCAGCTGAAGCTTCTTGTCCTCCACAGTTTCCAAGCACTGCAAGAGGATAGATGCAGCATCCCCTGAGTCACTAGAGATGAAGATGTGGAGCTGAGTTTCGTCATCATATTTACTTACTTATTATCTATTGTTTACTTCTTTATCTTTTTAAATTTATTTACTTCAAATACTTCAAATGATGTCAACATAACTTGCCAATAAAGGTAATTTAGAAGGTATCTTTCCAGAAGAGTAAATTCAAAGAGAGGAGAGAACCCCCAGATATTTGAATCGAATAAAATGTAAGGAAATCAAATGCTGATAAATATAACTGGAACTCTTGGCATTTTTAAAAAAAGGCAAGCTAAGTTAATTCCTTACTTTTCATGTTTGCCTTTTTGATTCAAAGTTGCAATTTTATTTGGGGTTCTTTTTTGTCTCCAGAAAGAAAGGCAAGGGAGAAAGAAGAGAGGGAAAAATCTTCCCTAAAACTGACAGCTTAACAAATTGAAAGTCAGAGAACTGACTGAGCAGACCTAGTTCAAACTAGTTTCTGTCCATTTATTTTTTTCCGGTTCCAACACATGACTCTATTTTTAGTCCTCAAAAGTTTCTTCCTCTTCTTTTTCTTTCAAATCACTAAAGGATTTTCCTCCAAAACTAAAGGAAGTTTTCTTAAACAGATGCACAAATTTCCTTGTAAGAAATTATTTCAGTATGACATTCTTCATCAATGCATGTCCCTACCTCCATGATTACTTAGCACTGTTCTCACTTCAGGTTTTGCAGCTGCCCAAAGTAAAAGACAAAACAGACTGAAATCCACTCCTCCCAAAATAGCATTAGTGAATATAATGCTCAACCAGCGATGATTTTTGAAGGGAAGGACCAGAAATTGAGTCTGGAAGGTATACCTGAATCGACTCATAC
The DNA here is from genome assembly GCF_049901715.1 of Pseudonaja textilis. Classification (NCBI taxonomy): domain Eukaryota; kingdom Metazoa; phylum Chordata; class Lepidosauria; order Squamata; family Elapidae; genus Pseudonaja; species Pseudonaja textilis. The sequence continues at coordinate 911,513 of NC_142001.1, read as the reverse complement.
ATATGCTGAGTGATCCATTGGGCTATACATGATGTTCTGAATTAATTTCTCCCTTTCTTATATAGGTAGTCCTAGACTTACAACCATTTGTATAGTGATTGAAGTTACAATGACATTGAAAAAAAGTAACCTATGACCGTTTTTCACACTTATGACTGTAGCAGCATCCCCATGGTCATGTGATCAAAATTCAGATGTTTGGCAACTGGCTCATATATATGATGGCTGCAGTATCCCAGGTTGATATGATCCCCTATTGCAATCTTCTGAAAAGTAAAATCAATGGAGAAGCCAGATTCGCTTAATAACTATGTCACTAATTTTACAACTGTAATGGTTCACTTATCAACTTTCAAGTGCAAAACGGGACACTTAACATCTGTCTTGTTTAGCAACAGAAATTTTGGGCTCAATGGTGGTCGTACATCAAGGACTGTCTGTAATTGTTCTGGCCATTTTAAGGAAGAGAGAGAATTCTTATTAACAGAAAAATCTTCAGAAATATTTTAAAGCACTTGAAAACTATTGTAAAATCATGATGGCTATAAGGAAACATTGGACATATCTAATATTATAGATTATTTCCCAGATTATAAGGCAAATGGCCATATATTTTTTCAGTTTTACTAGGTAGTCCATACAATTGAATCAGACTTTCCATCATTAAGCAAGGCAGTTGTTAAGTGAGTCGCATCTGATTTATGACCTTTTTTGCAAATGTTCTTAAATGAATCACGTAATCGTTAAGCAAATCCACCTTCCACCATTGACTTTTCTTATTGGAAGCCAGATGGGAAGGTTGCAAAAGACGATCATGTGGATCTGAGAAACAGCAACCATTATAAATACCTGCTGGTTTCCAGGTGCCTGCATTTTAAACAAATAAACACGGGGCTGTAAGTCCGAGGACCGGTCATAAGTCACTTTTTTCAGTGTCATTGTAACTTTGAATGGCTGTAAATTGAGGACTACTTGCATCTTTGTTGTTGGTTATAGAGGATGAAAAGGGAAAGAATGGAACTGGTGAGGTGAAAATCTCTGACTTTCACTCCAGTGAAAATACCAATAAATACAGGACAGATGGAGGGACCCATCAGGGCTAGGAAATTTGCTCTTTTGTAGCATTGCCTTGAAAAATGGGGAGGAGGAGGAGGAGGAGGAGGAGGAGGAATAAAAAAAAAACCCCAGTATTTAAAGTTGAGGGCTAACATATATCAAGGGTAGGATTCCAGATGGTTGTTAGAGAACCTCTCGGTATGTGCCGCTTCTTCAATCTCCGAGATCAATCTACTTATCTAATCATTTCTGCTAGAAAATGTGGTAACGGCAAGAGAGTTTAATAGCCGGACCCGATATCAAGCTGTAGCAGAACAAATGCAAACTGTCCAAATGTCTGGTTTGAGAGATGCTCTGCACAGCCTGGACCAATGTCTTTTGCCACCTGACTCTGGTTGCTAGGCAACACTCCTTGCAGGGGACAGCTAATCTCATCAATGACTATTCCTAGACTTTAGAAGAGTAGCTAAGTGTGCCGATACCAAGCCACAATATTATTATCTGGGCATTTTCTCTCTTGCATCAGCCCAAGATTTGTTTTTAAATAGAGCCATCATGGTTTCTACCTGTCTAAGGTAACATAAAAGTTCATTATAAATTCAGCAAGTGAATGTTGTCACAGCCTGGTCATCTCCTACATCAACGTGGGATATGATTGAATGTTCTGTGTTGAAATAGTCTTGCATAATCTTTCTCCAACATCAAGTAGCCTTCCTAATTCTAGTCGTTCTATTCAATCACAAACGAAGACATCAGAAGGAGCATTACGGATCCTTTTCAGATGTAGAAGTCAAAGAGCCAGAGAAAAGCTGTAGGAACATTGCCATTTTGCAACCATAGGGGAAAATCAAAAATACCCCCAAGGAGGATCTGCAAGTATGTGTGGATGAGAAAATGATGTCTATAGTGCAGTTTTATAAGATAGGATTGGGAGACATATTTGAACTGTTCTCAACCAGTTTCTGGCTAAAAAGAGTTTCCATTGTCAGGTCCACAAAATCAGGAAGTCCAGGCAAGTTCAAAAGAATATAGGTTTATTTATGCTAATGGTCTCTATAAGAATCTGAACTACTAATGGTCAAAGCAAATTGAGGGCAACTAAGAGTCCATGGAATTCAAGGTGGTCTGGACTTAGATCTCTTGTGGGCACGAAGGGACTCAAGGCTGACAATGCATTTGACCCCTCCCGCAGGCTCAGCCTGGCCATCTCCTACATCCATAGTCTTAGGATTTCCAATCCTGCAATTGTTGTATGACTTGTTTATTTATTTTTATTTATTTTATTTGTCAAACACGTACAATATCATAGAAATAAGAATAAACATAAGTTTAAATACCTGAAATAGGTACTAATAACTGGGGACAATAGGACAGGAACGGTAGGCACGATTGTGCGCTTATGCACACCCCTTACAGACCTCTTAGGAATGGGGTGAAGTCAATAGAGGTTAGTTTGAGGGTAAAGGAGTGGGGGTTTGAGCAGGTGACAACAGAGTCAGGTAGGGAGTTCCAGACATTGACCACTCTGTTCTGAAATGGTACTTCCTGCAATCAAGTTTGGAGTGGTTTACATTAAGTTTATATCTGTTGTGTGCTCTTGTGTTGTGGTTAAAGCTGAAAGAGTCATTAACTGGTAAGACATAACAGATAACTTTACTATGCTTAAGTCCAATCTTAGCTGGCGTAGTTCAAGGTTGTCAGCGCGTAAAATCTCAAGTCTGGTGGTATAGGGTATTCTGTTGCAAACAGAGGCGTGTAGTACTCTTCTTGTAAAATACTTTTGGACTCGCTCAATTGTATTAATGTCTGATATACAGTGTGGATTCCAAACAGCAGAGCTGTATTCAAGTATTGGTCTAGCAAAGGTTTTGTATGCCCTAGTTTGCAAATAAGTATTACTGGAAGAGAAGCTTTGCAAGATTAGATTTACAACTCTTAAAGCCTTTTTGGCAATGCTGTTGCAGTGAGCTCTGGTGCTTAGATCATTCTATATGAGTACTCCAAGGTCCTTGACTGAGTGAGGGTCGTTGATGAGGTCATATCTGCCTAGCTTGCATTTGGTATACTGATTTTTTTTTTTTACCAATGTGTAGGACAGAGCATTTGTTGGTTGAGATTTGGAGTTGCCAACTGTTTGACCATTCAGATACATAATCAAGGTTGCTTTGAAGGACAGTAGCATTGTCTGTGGTGTTGAATAGTTTTACATCATCAGCGATGAGGACACAGTTGCTTATAAGGTGATCACAAAGGTAATTTATATAGGGTATAAAGAGTGTGGGTCCTAGAACGTTCCCTTGGGGGACACCACTGTTAACTGGTGTAGGGTTTGATAGGGCGTTTCCTATATTCCTATACAGTTGTAAACTGCCCAAAATTGTTTTGTACAGCAAGATGGGAGGCATATAAAATTAATAAATAAATAAATACAATAAGGTTTTATGGATTTTTTTTATAGATAAGAGATTTGGGGAAAAGATCATTTGTTGCATTTTAAGAGAAGATTATACATTACTAAAATTGTTTATACTTAATAAAAGTGTATATAAAATTACAATTGTTTACACTTGTGATGAATTTCTATATTTTCTTTTTCTTTAATATGATCTCATTTTTCTTTTTCTCTAATTGTTCCTTTTTTCTTTCATTTTGCACATCTGTTCTTCTATCTTTTTCATTTTGCTTTAGTTTTTACTCTTATAAGTGTAATCTTTAACAAAAATCATTATAAAAATAAGAAAACATTCAGAGCGTTCTTCTCTTCTCTTCTCTTCTCTTCTCTTCTCTTCTCTTCTCTTCTCTTCTCTTCTCTTCTCTTCTCTTCTCTTCTCTTCTCTGACTTCAGTCAGCTGCCTCCTTCCAACTCTCAATGGTGTCTCTAACCTGAAACATGGGGCTCCAGTGTTGGATGTCTTGGGAATGCTAACTGTGAGTTACATATACCAGGTCGCTATGAAGCTAAATAAAACTCTAGATGCACAAGTTCAGAGCCAAGAGAGAGTTTGGAGCAAGAGATTGTGGCCACCCTGGTAAGCAGTTCACAGGTCTCAGCCTGAGTGCTGAGAGACTGGCCCTGATTCTCAAGTCTCTTTCCTATAGTTAAGGCTTGATTCCTAAACAACCTTCTTCATAAGACCATAAATAAAAGATACATGAAAAATTAAACCAGAGGAAAAAGCTATCCTGAAAGCTATCCTAGCCAAACATGCCTTGCTGGTTTTCCAAAATGTTTGTGAGAGTTAGTCCTTTTTCCTATGTCAGTGTAGAATCGTGAAATGTAAAGTAGGTAATGAGAGCTAACTTAGATTGGAAGAAGTCTCCTTTTTAACCACTAGATGGCAAAATTCAATCGAAGTCGTTCATGACTACCTTTTTTAAGTACTGTGAGATAAATCTAGAAAGAAAGTGACATCTAAAATAAATGCATGTAACTATGGCAAAGTTAGGAAGAACCACAAGAAAACAAACACACTCTGGTGGTTTGCTTCTGTTTGGGAGGTTGGGAATATTGCCAAGAAGACAAGAAGGAGAGAAGAAGGAGATTTGAAACACAGAGAGCGAGAGAGAGAAAGAGAGAAAAGGAAAAATGAATAAATGAATGAGAAAAAGAAAGAAAAAAGGGAAGAAGGAAGGAAGGAAGGAAGGAAGGGGAATCTGTAACGGACATTAGGCAACTCGTCAAAAGTCAAGGTTGACACAAGGACTACCGTTTCTTGGATGTTTGCATTTGAACTTTCTGGTAGCATCAACTTGGCCACAATGGATCAACATGCTGAGCAAGAGAGAACCTTGGTTGAGAAAGTGCCCACAACTCTCCTTCTTTTCTGATGATTTGAGTTGGCTTGATGAATGTGGAAAGAAATCCCAAGAGTTGGATTATGTTTGTGCTCATTGAAGCTGTTTTCGTCCAATTATTGCAAGAAACTTTCAATCCATGAAAAAAAAGTATGCATAACGCAAGAGGTGGGCAATGAATTTGCTGGGTGGGAATAAAAGAAAAGGAGTGTCCCTGCCTGCTGGAATTAGATTGCCCCCAAGATCCACATGGTTCCTATCCCATAGGTGTGTCGGAGGCCCTTGAAGCCCAGGATGAAGCCCCTTCTAAGTCACTGTTGCCTAGTGTTGCCATCTTTTGTTTATCTTCGTCATTGTGTTTTATTGCTATTTTTGTTTGTCTGTTTTGTGATTAAACTGGAATCACTGGGTGTTGAGCAATGTGCAAATTTAATAAAGAGGAAAAGTGAGGGAGAGAGGGAAAAGAGAGGGAGTGGGAGGGGGGAGGAGAAGGAAGCGGAAAGGGGGAAAGGAGAGAGGAGGGGAGAGAAAGAGTGGGAAAGAGAGAGGGAGAAGAGAGGGGAAAGGAGAAGAGAAGGAGAGGGGAGAGGAGGAGGAAGGAAGGGGAGAGGGAGAAGATAAGCAGATGGGGAAAGGAGAAGGAGAGGGGGAAAGGAGAGGAAAAGGAGGAAGAAAGGGAGGGAAAAGAGAAAGGAGAAGGAGAGGGGAGAAGGAAAGAAGGAAAAGAGGGGAAATGAGAGGGGGAGGGGGAGGGAGAAGAGAAGGAAATAGGGGAGAAAGAAATTATGTGATATTACCTACTATTGTGGACAAAGTGCTCCAAAGACTAGACTTTCTCTGCAGAATATGTGGTTTTATTAGAGTTCTTTTTCATGATCTTATTTTTCCACTACACCCATTCATATTAGTTTCATAGTACAAAAATATGAAAGAAAAGAATTCACATAAATTAATTCTAAAGCGATCCTCAGAAAAGAAACTCTGCTGCTCTGACAGAAAATGGATTACCCAGAATAAAGTGGGAACAAGATGTTTGAGGTTAGAACTTCTAAAATTTAAGGAGGAAAAGCTAGACAAGTAGTGCTGAATGAGTGTTGGACATAGTGCTGTATCAGTAGTAGCTGTAGTGCTAAATCAATATTAGATGTAGTGATGATAATACTGTAATCAAGGACCTACCAAGGAGAAAACCACACTCCCACCAACGCTGTCAAGGCAAGCTACAAGTAGCCCTCAACAACTGAGCCCAAAATTTATATTACTAAGTGAGAGATTTGTTAAGTGAGTTTTGCCTTGGTTTACAACCTTCTTGCCACTTTTGTTAAGTGATTCACTGAAGTTGTTAAATTAGTAACACGGTTGTTAACTGAATCTGGCTTCCCCCGTTGACTTTGCTTGTCAGAAGGTCGCAAAAGATGATCACATGACCCTGGGACATTACAGCTGTCATAAATATGAGCCAGTTGCCCAGTGTCCGAATTTTGATCACGTGACTGTGGAGATGCTGCAATGATCATGTGAAAAATGATCGTGTCACTTTTCAGTTCTGCTGTAACTTTGAACAGTCATTAAACAAGTGGTGTTACATAAAGTGTATATAAACAGGGAGCAAACCCCACACTCCCTTGAAAGCCCAGGACCACGTGAAGTTCTAATTAAACTGATTTATTACTAATGCTTATGTTACAAGTTACTTCTTGTCCTGCCTTCAGATGCTTTGGAAACTAGATTGACACTCTCTTTGATGTGACAGCCCCTCAAATATTGAAAAGCAGCTATCATGACACACCTAGTCCTTTTCTTTGTTAGACTTGACATACCCAGGAGGGAGGAAGGGAGGGAGGGAGAGAAGGGGAGAGAGAGACAGACAGACAGACAGACAGACAGACAGAGAGAGAAAGAGAGAAGGAAGGAATGAACAGTGTAAGATTTCTCCCTTAGCCTGGCATTTGGAAAACCAGGACACAAATTCAGAGAAGCCTCTGAACGATTTCCTCATGTGAAAACACTTCTGGAAGTCTGTAGTAGAGAGTCTACATCTGTTACTCTGGCAAAGAAGCGAAACTCGTAAGAGAAGGAAGGAAAACTAATATCAAAATGCAGCTGCTTTCTAAAGATGTCTTTTGGCAGCAGAGCTATTTTCTACCTTCTAGTGACTACAGCAAAATCCATTCCAGATATCAGTCAAAGAACATTACATGATGAGAGAATCTCTCTTCCTATTACCAGCACTGCAAAAATCGAGGAAGAGGGAGAGAGGAAAGAAAAGTGTGCATTTGAGAAGTGTGTTCTGCTATCCATATGCAAACTCTTCTAGAAATGGGAAATATATATATTTTATAAAGGAGATGCCTGTCCATGCTTCTTCCCTTTTGCTTCATCTACTGCATCATTTCTTCCCATTTACAAATATTAATTAACCAATGTCCACCAGTTGGTGCCCTCTAGTGTGCTGAGATTACAATCCCCAAGTTGTCTCAGAATGATTTGGCAGCATCCTTAATGTAATAATGAAGATATTCCTCTGGATAGTCTGCCGGTCCAAATTTATGAAAGCCAAGTACAAGTGGTCCTCAACTTATGGCCATTCATTTAATGGTTGTTTGAAATTATAATCACACTGAAGATGATGACTTGAACTTGATCCTTGCACTTACGGCTGTCATAGCATCTCCAAGGTAATGTAATCAAAATTTGGGTACTTGGCAATCCGCATTTGTAGTGCCCCAGAGTCATGGGACTGCCCAAGAAACTTCCAACGAGCCAAGTCAATGGGAGAGTCACAAACACTTAATGATCCTGTGATTCATCTATTTACCATGGCAAAAAAAGATTTAGATGGACTTTAAATAATATGATATTAAAGGAAAAAGACTTTAAACAGAAAATTGAGAGAGAATTGACTTTTTTCTTTAAAGAAAATACAAAAGAGGATACATCATTACAGAACCTCTGGGACACGATGAAGGCTTATACAAGAGGTTTGATAATGGACTATACAAGGAAAAGAAATATAAAACAGAAAAAAAATCTTTAAAATATTGGAAGATGACTACAAGAAGTTGGAAGAACTACAGAAATTTCCACAAAAAAGGACATTAAAATTAAAATGGACATAACTAAGCATAAAATGGGGCTAATGGAAAAAGAAGAAATAGCACAAAAAATTAGAAATGCTAAGCAGAACTATTTTGAAGATGCAAATAAACCAGGCAGATGGCTAGCATATAAACTGAGAAAGGAAAGAGACTTGAGAAGAATAAATCAATTGATAAACGAACAAGGACATGTATGCTATGGAAATGCGGAGAAGAAAAAAATTATTCAAGATTACTATGGAAAACTGCACCATCAAGAGAATGTTCAGGAAGAAAGAATTCAACAAGACTTACAGGAAGCAAATTTACCCCAGATACCCAAAGATATTGAAACAATGTTAGAAATTAATATAACAATGATGGAATTAACAGAAGCTTTAAAAAGGCAAAACATTGGGAAAGCACCAGGTCCGGATGGTTTGCCAGTGGAATTTTATAAGACATTCCAGGAAACATTGAATCTTCACTCATTAGAAATTATGAATGAAGTTATGACAAAGGAGAGAATACCTGAAACATGGTCAGAAGCATATAGCACACTTGTACCGAAGAAGGACACAGACCCACAGCAAGTTAAAAATTACAGACCTATATCACTATTAAATTCAGATTATAAATTTTTTGCTTCAATTCTGGCAGAAAGAGTGAAAAGATATTTAAACAATCTTATTCATCCTGATCAAAATGGATTTCTGCCGAAGAGACAGATTAAAGATAATATGAGAATAATTTTAGATACACTGGAATACTATGAGGCACATCCTGAAAAACAAATGGCTCTGATGTTTATAGATGCATCAAAAGCCTTTGATAATGTGAATTGGCGTTTTATGCTGTTACAATTGGACCAAATGGGCTTTGGTAAAAAATTTACTCAAGCCGTCAAAATGATATATCATAAACAAACTGCAAAGGTTATGATAAATGGAGAGTTAACAGACTTTATAGATATAAGAAAAGGGAGCAGACAAGGCTGTCCACTGTTGCCTCTGTTGTTTGTGTTAACACTGGAAGTGCTGAATAGGAACATCAGAGAAGAAAAAGAAATAAAAGGAATGAAAATTAAAAAAGAAGAGTATAAATTACAAGTTTTTGCAGATGACCTGGTATTTATATTAGAGGATCCATTGGAGTCTGTACCTAAACTGATAGAAAAGATAGAAGAGTATGGGAAAGTAGCAGGTTTGAAAATAAATAAAGATAAAACAAAGATTTTAGCAAAGAACATGTTCGTAAGACGAAGGAAAGAATTGGAGGAAGTTTTGGGGATCCAGGTCACAAACAAGGTTAAGTATTTAGGGATACATATAACACCAAGATGTAGCATACTTAAGGAGGACAATTACCTCAAACTTAAACAACAGATTGAGACAGATTTGATAAAATGGGAAAATTTACAATTATCATTGATTGGGAGAATAACTACAATTAAGATGAATGTATTGCCCAGAATCTTATACTTATTCCAGACAATTCCAATCAGATTAGGGAAAGAATTTTTTGAAGATTTAAACAAAATTGTGCTAAAATACATTTGGCAGGGGAAGAAAGCGAGAATAAAACTTAAATTGTTACAAGATGCAAGAATAAGAGGAGGATTTGCTTTGCCCAATTGGGAATGATACTACCGACAAGTCTGATGTGGGTAAAGGAGTGGATAACATTAAGGAATACTCGACTTTTGAACTTAGAAGGGCATGACTTGCTGTTAGGGTGGCATGCCTTCCTCTGGTATAAGGGAACTAAAACGTAGGGGTATTTTAGAAGACATTATATTCGAGAAGCATTGTTTCCAAACTGGGAGAAGATAAAAAAGCAATATTATTTAAAAATTCCACTATGGTTATCTATTATTGAAGCTTTTTCCTGTCCAATAATATATAAAAAGGAACAAACAGTTAGATATGGTGAAATATTGAACAAAAAGGGTGAACTTAAATCTATGCAAGCATTGGATGAACAAGGTGTAAAAATGAATTGGTTTTTATATTTGCAAATACAATCTAGATTTGATAAAGATGTTAAAACAGAAGGTATCTATGATAAGTTGATTGATTTAGATAAAATTTTGACAGGTACTGATGAAAAAGTAATAACAAAAACTTTATGGACACTTGCTAGAGTTTAAATTAGAGGAAGAATAAGTAAAAGAAACAATGATTGCATGGGGGGAAAAGTTTGGATATGGGATTGATTTAGATAAATGGCAAAAACTGTGGTCTCAAAATTATAAAATGACAATGTCAACTGCATATAAAGAAAATTTGTATAAGATGTTTTACAGGTGGCACTTACCTCCAACGAGAATTGCGAGGATGTTCAAGAATAAATCAGATAAATGTTGGAAATGTCATCAGATACCTGGTTCATCTTACCACATTGGGGGACATGCTTGGAAGCAAAAAGATATTGGACTAAAATCCACACATGGTTGGAAAAAATGATAAAACAACACATAGACTTTAAACCTGAGATATTTTTATTGGGAATTATACCGGAAATATATTGTAAAGAATTGAAATATTTGATTGTAAATGTTTTAACAGCGGCTAGAATTGTATTTGCTAAAAACTGGAAAAATGAAAAAATACCTATGCAGGAGGAAATTATTAAGAAAATCATGGACTGTGCCAAAATTAGTAAATTGACATTTGAAATTAGAGAACAAGAGGATAAACATTTTTATATGATATGGGATTTATTTTATCAATGGTTAGATAAAAAGACATGGTAAAGAAATAGACTACTAAGCCTTACAATAAAAGTTAGTAGATTGATATAGAATACAGTATAAAATATATAACCATTGGATGAATGTATAAGATTAAATCATAATGAAAATTAGAATATCTTGTATAAAATGATGGAAAAATAGTCAAATGAATATTTAATAATTGATATTATATAAGCACAAGCTAGACTGATAAGGTGAGAATTTATATAATTTGTGAGTAATGGTAAAAAAAGGGTAGCACAAAAGATTGTAACCAACTGACACACTGTATGTATATAATTGAAAGATGGTTTTATGTTTTTATGTTTTGTTCGTATATTTGTTGTAAAAAATAAAAACTTTGTTGTTGTTTTTAAAAAAAGAAAAACCTGCCCAGACTGAGACAATTGAACACTATCTTGAAAGTGATTTGGTCATAACTACAAGCAGCAGTGGCTCCCCATTCCTGTCAATTTACCTTCTTGCCTGTCAGCTACATTCATTCATTCATTCATTCATTCATTCATTCATATCCTGCCTTTATTCATTTTACAAATAACTTAAGGCAGTGAACATGTCCAACACACCTTCCTCATCCTATTTGCTCCACAACTCTGTGAAGTGGGTCTGGTTCAGAAAAGAGTGACTGGCCCAAAGCAGGGGTTGAATTCATGATTTGCCACTTTCTAGCCTGGTGCCTTTACCACTAGAGAAAACTGGCTCATTGGTGGAACTTTTACTTCTTTATTTTTACAGTACAGAGTTTGGTCTAGTGTTGAAGGCACCAGGCTAGAAAACAGAAGACTGAGCTCTAGTCCTGCCTTGGGCATGACAGCTGGCTGGGTGATCAATTTCCAGAATCATAGAGTTAACTTCGAGCAACACTGCTAGAGGTACATTCACAGCAATGCCAAGTTGTGAGCAAACATTGGTATTGCTTTCTGACAGGCCCGAGGAATCAAAAACAACCCCAAGAATTACTTCAGAATGGTTTCTCTATTTTTGCTCGCCTATCTTGTAGACTATGTCACTAAAATACTAAATATTTATATGGTCATTTTAGAGTTGCCAACAGAAAGGGAGGGGGAAAGGGCAGTGCGGCAGCTTGGAAATCAAAAGTGCATTCCTTACATAGTTTTTCAGAGATAGTAACTAGGTGACTGAAGTTTCTGCCTCACAAAAATCTAACTGGAGAACATGATTGATGACTCTTGGATTCTCCATAGAGCTGCTGCGAGCATCCAGAGTGGGAGGTGCTCTAGTCTCGGCTCTCACAGGCTGAGCTTAAATTGAGGAACGCTCCTCCCCCATCACGTGGTCCACCATAGTGCTCCCCAGTTTTAGCTCAGCCTCGTGTGAGACAGGCTGTTTATCTTTGAGCTCTTGGCCGACTCAGGATTCTCTTCTTCCTCAGGTTGGATCGTTTCTTTTCTTTAACTGCGCAGTGTTTCCTTGGGGTCTATAGCCTCCCTAGGGGAGCGTTCTTTTCCCCACCTCGGGGGGTGATAATCGGGCGGAATCCCAGCACTTCACGCTGTTGCCCCCTCCACCATCGTATCAAGCAGTTCTCTCCATGTCACTTTCCTTCGCTATTTCCATTAGCGGTTTGCCTTCCTGCCTCCCAAACAGTTGTTTCCTTCCCACTGAATGCCGCTCTACCAGGGGAGAGCTAACCTCCTGAGATCCTGGATAGAGTTAGCCATCCACCAGGGAATTGTGGAAGGTCTCCAGCAGATGGCCAGACTGGCCTTCCAGCCTATGGCCCCTGAACCCCAGTCTCCATCTGCCAGATCTCTCCCCAGAATGGATCTTTCCCATGGTCAGGTACTCTCTCAGAGGGACCTCCCTCTTTCTCATGGGGTGGAGGAGGAGGAGGAGCAGGAACAAAGGGACCCGATTCAATTCGGGGATGAAGAAGACTTTGAGTTGGGGTCCATGATCTATAGCGAACCCCTCTCGGGGGCGGACCCAATGGAGGGAGAGATGTCAGAGGATGAAGGCCTCACCCCTGACCAGCCCGCCTTCGTAGGGTTGTTCAAACTGCACCTTTTCAAATCCATTCTTTTCAAGGCCAAAAATATATCAGGCCTGACCACCCAGCCTCCCTCTGAGTCCCTCCCCGCAGCCTCAGGGGGTCCCGATGACTCTATCTTTAGGCAGCCGGTAGTGGAGGCCGAGGTCATCCCAGCCCCACCTATTTTCTCTGATCTGGTCTCTAAGCAGTTGGCCTCCACAGGGGCGCCCCCAGCCCCCTCCAGCCAGTACAAGAGGTTTTTCAACCTTGATGCAGGCTTCTTTCTCCTGTTAGACACTTCCATGGTCGATGAACCCATAGTGGGCCTGGCGTCTTCCTCGACCCCGAGCGATGCCCTGGAGGCCCTAAAGCCAGAGGACAAGCGGGCCGAGCTGGCCTTATTCACCAATCTGATGCCTGGGCCATTAGATCGGCCACGGCCACATCCTTCTTCACCAGATCCTCAATCCGGTGGCTCCACCAGCTAAAACAACATGTCCCCGCGTCCAACATTAGGGCGCATCAGGACATTGCAAAGCTCATGGCCGCGGCCAAGTTCTCGGCCTATGCCACCTACCAGTCTGTGAAGTTTTCCACCAGGGCCATAACATCGCATGTTACAGCTCGCTGCTTGCTCTGGCTCCGCCATTGGCAAGCGGACATTAAGAACAAAATAAAATTGGCATGTGCTCCCATTTCAGGAGGTAAATTATTCGGTTCAGCCCTTGATCCCTTATTGGTCGAGAGTCGGAATAAGAGAAAATATCTCCCCTCTCTTTTTCAGAGGTCTGATTCCAGGGCCCCCTTGTCTTTTCGACGAGGATCCTTTCATCCCTCCTCCCAGGTACCAGAGGTCTTCTCCCCATCAGATACCAGAGGTCTTCCTCCTACCAGCCGCCCCCCTCCCAGGATCAAACCGACTCCACTGATAGGAATAGAAGGGGCGGCTCCTCCAAAAGACCCTTTTGGGGATCAGGGAACAGGCCTTTTTGGCGCTCCAGATAACTCAATCCACTCCCTTCCCATCGGCGGACGTCTCAGGCATTTCGCCAGCCAATGGGAGGCCTCCACATCCGATGCCTGGGTCAGAGACACTGTTCGATTTGGTCTTGCCCTCAAATTTCAGTCCCCCCCTCCCGACTTCTTTATGACTTCCCCCCTTTCCAGAGACTGTACCAAGTGCATCCTCATGGAGGCCGCCATTTGGCACCTCCTCGACATAAAGGCTATTCAACCCGTTCCCGCCGCTCAACGAGGACGGGGCTTCTATTCTCATTTGCTTCTATTCCAAAGCATTCAGGGGGATGGAGGGTGATATTAGATTTAAAACGACTCAATCGCTACTTGTCTCCCCGCAAATTTAAAATGCACACATTACAATCCATCCTTTTGGGAACCAGACGAGGGGACTGGCTCACTTCAATTGACCTCTCAGAGGCGTACTTGCACATCGCAATTTGGCCCTCTCACTTCAAATTCTTATGTTTCTCCTATAACAAACAACACTTCCAGTACATTGCCCTTCCCTTTGGATTAGCCTCAGCCCCGAGAGCCTTCACCAAGGTCCTAGCGGCCCTGGCAGCCCACCTTAGGAACCTCCCAGTCCACCTCCACTGCTATCTGGATGACATTCTCATCCTGTCCCCCTCCAAAACTCAAGCAGAAAGAGACACCAGAATCACTCTCTCTGCTCTCCAGGACCATGGGTTCCTGATAAACTGGAAAAAAAGTCACCTATCCCCATCTACCCGGCTAACCCATTTGGGGGCGGTGATTGACACTGTTCAAGAGTTGGTTTTCCTGTCTCTGGAAAGACTCTTTAGCATTCAAAGATCCGTGCATCAAATTAGGCAGTCAAAAAAGGTTTCTTTATTAGACTTGTCAAAGTTACTCGGCAAAATGGTTTCATGCATCTCTATTGTTCCCTGGGCCCGTTTCCATACCAGATCCCTTCAATGGTTCCTGCTTCTGTACCAGCGATCCGGAAGGAGCAACCCAAGGTTCATGGTCAGGGTACCTCCAAGAGTCCTCACGTCCCTCCTCTGGTGGACCAGACCGGCCATCAACAAGGGCCACTACTTCAAGGAGCCCCACAGGCTTACCCTCACTACAGACACCAGCCTGTTCGGATGGGGCGCACAGGTCCATTCTCTCACATCCCAGGGCAGATGGTCAACAACAGAACGACTCTGCAGCATAAATTGGTTGGAGCTCCACGCCGTATACCTGGCACTTTGCAGTTTCCTCCCTCAGGTACGCAGGCGACACGTCCTGGTCCTCACGGACAACATGACGGCCAAGGCCCATATCAACAGACAGGGGGGCACTCAATCGATTCGGCTCATAAGGGAGGCCGAACGCCTATGTCGCTGGGCGGAAGCAAATCTCATTTCCATCAAAGCAGACCATATCTTGGGGGCATTAAACACCAGAGCAGATTGGCTCAGCAGGGCCACGATAGACAGGCAGAGTGGTGCCTCCACCCATCTCTGTTCAGGGAGGTGTCCTCAATCTTCGGACTTCAGAAATTGGACCTTTTTGCATCCCCCCTCAATGCCCAGCTCCCAAGGTTCTTCTCCAGGTACCCCTCTCACGGGGCGGAGAACCACAATGCTCTGCATTGCCCCTGGCCCCCAGGACTTCTTTACGCCTTCCCCCTGCTGGCCCTCATCCCCAGGGTCATCCACAAGCTAATCCTGGAACAGGCAGAACTCCTTCTGGTTTGCCCCCTATTGGCCCAGGCGTCCATGGTTTGCAGACCTCCGCAACCTTTCAGTGCCCCCCCTCGGAGGATCCCTCCAGACAGGATTTCACTGTCTCAAGGCCCACTTCTACACCCGGAACCTCAATGGCTCCAATTAGCCATCTGGAGGTTGAGTGGGACCATTTAAAGAGATAAAAGTTTTCCAGCCAAGTCATAGACACCATTCTAGCTGCCAGACGGCCCTCAACCACCCGCATCTACAACGCCACATGGGTCGCCTTCTGTAACTGGTCCCACAAATTCCAAATCAACCCCCTCACTCCCTCTGTTGCGCAAGTTCTGGACTTCCTCCAGGAGGGCCTTAACAAAGGATTATCCCCTAACACCTTGAAATGGCAGGTTGCAGCCCTAGCAACCGTTATCTCTATCGGTAATGAAGGTCCCCTCTCTCATCACCCCCGTATTCGGACATTTCTCAGGGGAGCCACCAACTTACACCCCACTGCGGTTCACCGTTATCCAACCTGGGACCTCAACAAGGTTCTCGTTTCACTCACCAAGCCCCCCTTCAAACCCATTAGGGAGTCATCCCTCCAGTTTCTAATGTTCAAGGTGGTGTTTCTCGTAGCTATCACATCCGCCCGTCGGATTTCGGAGATAGCAGGCCTGTCTATCAGAAAGGATCTATGTGTGTTCCACTCTGATCGGGTAGTTCTCCGGCCCGACCCCACTTTTTTACCTAAGGTTAACTCGGCATTCCACAGAACGCAGGAACTCATCCTCCTGAACTTTTGTCCCAGACCCTCTCGGGAAAGGGAGAGACAGTGGCATACCCTTGATGTGAGGCGCGCCTTACGGATTTACATCAAGCGCACCCAGCCCTTTCGGAAGTCGGAGGCATTATTCCTGTTGTTCCAACCCAAATCACTCAGTCACAAAGTATCCCTCGCCACCATAGGCCATTGGATCAGAGCTGCTATATCGAGATCATACCAAGCACAAGCCCTTCCTATCCCCTCTGGCATAACTGTGCACTCCACCAGGAGCGTGGCTACCTCAGCCGCTTGGGCCACGCAAGCATCAATAACCAACATATGCCGGGCTGCCACCTGGGCATCCCTGTCCCCCTTCATCAGGCATTACAAAATCGCTGTTTTTGCCTCGGCGGAGGCCTCATTTGGTAGACGAGTCCTACAGCGGGTCCTTGAAGATCCAGAGGAGATTCCGAACCAGACAGAGCCCCTCCCGTAGGACTAGCCAAGCTTTGGTATGTCCCACTCTGGATGCTCACAGCAGCTCTATGGAGAAGGGGCATTGGTTCTTACCTGATACGCCTCTTCTCGTGGAGCTGCGTAGAGCATCCAGCCCCACCCTATTGTCACCGTCTGGTGGGGAATCTTGTTTCGGCCAATGGACTGGTTATTAGTTAGGATGAGAACAAGGCCTTTTCCTTCTCGTCTTCGCAAAACTGGGGAACGCTACGGTGGACCACGTGATGGGGGAGAAGCGTTCCTCAATTCAAGCTCAGCCTGTGAGAGCTGAGACTGGAGCACCTCCCACTCTGGATGCTCTACACAGCTCCACGAGAAGAGGCGTATCAGGTAAGAACCAACGCCCCTTTCGATGTGTTTCATTGGAGAATGTAAATTGTGATACACCCAGGGGGTGGGGGGGAAACCAGGGTCAAGGGTGACAGAGAATTATGTGCCTCAGAATCAGTTACACCCAGGCAGTGCCAATATGTTAACTCCCAAATAAAGCCTGTTTAGTTTTGGAAGTTTGGCTCAAGACTCATGATTTAATTGGGGTAACTGCCAGAATCCTGACAGACTAAAGCACTGTGTTAGATTTACCCTGTGAAAGGCTAGGAAAGAGTCCATCTTAGCTCTTTTTCTGCCTACCAAAGTTTTCAAGCTAAGCTGTCTCTTTGCTCCTAGTGAAATGCCCCCTCCTTCCTGGACTCTGGACTATGTTCTACCATACTTTCCTCTCCAAATGGTTGCCAAGCGATTCTAGTACCAGGATACTTAGCAATGTGGATATGTCCTATCCTCTAAATTGCTCCTTGAATTTCAGCCAAATGGAGCTTTAGAATGCATCTTAGTGCCATCTGGTGGATGTTTTTGTATCCATAAAATCCACAAACAACTGCTTTTTGAAAAAATGTATTTTAATCCACCACATTCCCCTCCGTTCTTTCCTTCATCTTTTAATAAGTGTGTTTGCCTTTCAATTTTAAAAAGGATTGGAATTCTAGTGGCTTACATTTTACCAAGGGATGTTGCTTTGAAATGTTTCAGAGAAGAAATGCAATAGAAACATATGTTAAGTAAAATAGCATTAAAATGCATCTTTAAATAATGCATCAACATTATTATTATACCTGTAATTCTTATTGCTACTGTTATTATCTAAAAACATTCCTCCTTGCTACAACAAGATATCCACTATGCCTCATTGCATTGCAAGGAGAAAAAGTCACAGGGATTCCATGGTTTAACCATAAATAAGTAAATAAATAACATGGTGTCTCTAGGATTTGATTATTCTTTGAACATTTTGTAATCAACAGCAGAACTCTTGATCATAATGAAAAACAAAGGACATTTTTCAGTAGCAAATTGCCATGTGTAATGCACAAACTGCAGTGGGATTTGGTCTGTAGTTTCTTGAATCCTTATTTCCTTGATTGGGGTATTCTTTACTGCTTCATTGTTGACCTGATATTAATCCTGGTGTTAATCTTGGTGTTGATTGATGGCAAGGAGGTGTTTTGGTCTTTTGCTTTCCTTTTTAGCTTTTTTATTGTTTCTTTTGAATGGTGTGTATAAGTTATTTATCTCAATGTCCCTGTTGATAGCTACCTTATCCGAATACTAAGCTTCCAGGAATTCTCCAGCATTTTTGGAATTAGCTTGGTCACAGTTTCCCAGTTGAAATTAGGGTTAAGCGTGTTGTGAAATTAAAGAGTTTTTATTATGTCTTTGGACTGCTATTTAGTGTTCATGGATGCACTCTGCTAGTCTTCTGCCTGTCTGTCCTACACAGTGGCAAAAACAAGTGGCTATTATAGTCCTTACATTGTATGTTGTAGATGACTTCTGTTTATTCTTCTGAAGTTACTACCATGTTTCCCTGAAAATAAGACCTGGTCTTATTTTCTTCTTGGCCCCAAAATAAGCACCAGTTCTTATTTTCAGGGAATATCTTACCTGCTTACCTTAGGACCACCGCAGCCAGGCCTACCATGCCATGACACCTCTCATGACTTCTTCTGTGACCACTCGCTGCCAGATACCACATAGTTCATTGCACTGGTGCTGCCGCTTTTGGCAGGAAGCTGTGTGTCATGTCATGCTGTTGCGGTGCCTGCTATTTAAAAGAGCCTTGATGGCACAGTGGTTGGAATGCAGTATTGCAGATTAATTCTGCTTACTGCCAGGAGTTCAACTCTGACCGACTCAAGGTTGACTGAATCTTCTATCGTTCCAAGTAAAATGAGGACCCAGATTTTGGGGGTGATATGCTGACTCTGTAAACTGCTTAAAGAGGACTGTAAAGCATATGAAGCATTATATAAGTAATTGATATTCCTGTTGCTAACCAAACTTGATTCTTCAGCCAACTGATATGTCTAATGTGGTGTGTCTATACATATCAGAACCATGAGCATGAGGGGGCTCATGCTCACAAGGGGGAGTCCATAGGATATGGGGGAAGGATCATTATGACAGAGATAGTGGTACAATTGAAGCTCTCTCTGGTTTTTATCTGAGTTGCACATTGTGTGGGGATCCCTGAGTGCAAAGGTAGAGGAGATAGGTAGACTTAACCAATTTCTGAAAAAAGAAAGGCTGCAATTTTGCACAATGCCACCAGGTGGCACTGCTTCCTACCTGCTTTTTTCTCAGTGAACAAATATTCAAAACAATAGGATTATCAAAGCTGATTGGGAAAGGGGGATGGGAATTTGGAACCAAGGAATTTGATGGGGTCAGTGGAAGGTAAAGGGTCCATTGTGTAGGGATGGCAACCTTCTGATGCCTTAATCTATGAATGAAATGGGTTGATCTCTTTTTGGAAAAGAAACAATCCTAGAGTTTTAGAATGTGGGCTCCTTGGTGCTCTCTGCGTTTGCTTGTTTCCTTGCAGAGTTTCATTATCCCAACTAGGTAACATCATCAGTGCTAGCAAGGAGTGCTGTTTGCTGTACATTTATATTCTGGTGTCCTGCCTGACTGTGTGGGTGGGGAAGGACTTGGAAATTCTTTGTTGGACTGTTTACTGATAGCTCTTTGGCAGTTTCTTGTTTGGAGTCTTGTTTACTTGATTGTTGGTCTGAAGCAGCAGTGGGATTCAATTTTTTTTACTACTGGTTCTGTGGGCGTGGCTTGTTTGTTGCTTGGTGGTCATATGACTGGGTGGGTGTGGCCAACTGGGCAAGGAGGTGCGGCACCTTGGGGCGAGTGAATGTCAAGTTGGTCATGCCCATTCAGTCACATGACTGATGCTGCAGAGACAAGGGTGATTTTCTACATACCTTGTCCCCCTCCCCCACTAAGACAAAAAGCCCAACTAAAGATCATGACTGCCTGCTGAGTCTGCCTGCCGAATGGCGTTTGTTTGGCGGTGGTTTCTGTTTGGTTTTTTGCCAGAAGCCTCTCAGAGATAAATATGCACCGCCAAATCTTACTGTACCTCATTGTTGTGGCCCTGCCTGTTGCTGCTGCTGGTGCTGCTGTGGTGTCTGTCTGGCTCAGGTCAACTGTGCAGAGCAAGAGGGGAAGCCCAGGCACTCACCTCATAGCAAGTGACTTCACG
This sequence comes from Pseudonaja textilis, assembly GCF_049901715.1. NCBI lineage: Eukaryota > Metazoa > Chordata > Lepidosauria > Squamata > Elapidae > Pseudonaja > Pseudonaja textilis. Next base: position 891,312 of record NC_142001.1, on the reverse strand, counting down.
CTCTCTCACTCCGGTTAGGCACTCCCAGCGTACCCAAGGAGTGTGCAGGGAGGCAGACACGGTGCAGCTGTGTTTGGCCTGGCCAGCCAGCAGGTGGCTACAAGTCTCAGGGCTTCTTGCCCCTCTTGTCGTGAGATGCCTGCGGCTGCTGCGCACTTTGTTCAGGGCATCTGCAGTCCAGCAGCCACAGCGAAACGAGCACGCCCTCTTCTATGTGCTGGGCCCAGCAAGTCCAAGCAGTGGAGCCGGAGATCAGTAGCTGCCCCAAATCGGCCGGCTGGTCTCCTCCTCCTCGGCCATACAGAACAAGCAGAGAACAGGCAGAGAAAGAGGAGACCAGCCAGCCGGTTGGGGGAGGCTTTCTGCGCCATGAAAGAGACAGCTACTGATCTCCGCTTCGCTCCGCTTCTCCAACGGTCTGGTGCCGCCCTGTTCTATGTGCCAGCTGCTCAGATTTGCTGGGCCCGGCACATAGACGAGGGCGTGCTTGTTTGGTGCACTTGCTGGACTGCAGCTGCACTGAAAACAGGTGGGATTCAACTGGTGTTACTACCGGTTCAGTGACTATGTGACTACGTTTAGAGATCGGGACTACGATCTCGTAACATTTTTCTAATTTTTCTAATGGAAACCAGGACACAGTGATAGCTCTAACCGAGAGATCATTATTTTTACCGAAGTCTCAGCAAAATGCTGAAGGAAACTCAACTAACAGGCAAAATTGCCAAAATTTCTGAGAACATATTTTGTGCTTAGCTTCTTGAAATGCAGAACCCTGTTTCCAATTAAGCTGATTTCCGATAGATTTTTTTTTCTTTACAGAGAAAATAAAACTAAAACTGATTGAAAGGGTTTGTGGAAAGCCTGTGGATGAAAATGCAGAGAATCAGGAAGGAAGGGCCCTTAAAGATTGCTAATAAAAGTGAGCATTAGTCTTAGGCTTCCCAGTGTCTGGGTGGAAAATGTAGTTTTATACCTTGCCACTGGAGCCACCTATTTTAGTATTGTCAGCAGCAACTGCTAAATCATATCTGATTCCACATAAACTAGAATAGTTTCTCCCAAAATGTTAAACCATAAATGAACAATGCTTCATCCATCATGTTCAATTTCCAATCAGCAAAACACATTACATAGTAGTTTAGCAGATGTTGGTTAGAATTACAAGGAAATCTACAAAGTTTTCCAATACATGGAAGAATTTCTACCTGGAGAAGACAGGATTGAATCCTGAGCTTTTGAACATGAGTTCTGCCACTCAGCAACTGTATTTGAAAGAAGGAGTTATATGAACAAAGAGGTATACTTCCCCACTTAAATCTAAGCCCAGACTATCAAAAATGACCATGAAAGAACAGCAGTTAGATGATTGGTCAGAGAATCCCAGAAAAGCTGTACAGTGGGGTCCTTGGTGCTCTCTGAACTTGGTGGTTTTCTTGCAGATACTTCATTGCCAAACTGGGTAACATCCTAGTGCAATCAACAATGCACTGATGATGTTACCTAGTTGGGTAATGAAATGTCTGCAAAAAAACTACCAAGCTCAGAGAGCATCCTCATTGTCATTGTCATTGTCCTCCTCCTCCTCCTCCTCCTCCCACTGATGATGTTATCTAGTTGGGTAATGAAACATTTACAAGAAAGCCACCAATCTCCGAGAGCACAAAAAACCCCATTGTCCTCCTCCCCCTCCTCCCCTCTCTTTCTCCATAAAACCCACTCCCTTTTAGCACTGAGGATGTTACCCAGTTGGGTAATGAAATGTTTGCAAGAAAAACACCAAGTTCAGAGAGTACTAAGGACTTTGCAGTCTAACCCTGAGCTACAAATATTATCTCCTATTGGTAAACTCATACACTTAGACTTCCAAATATGACAACGTCTAAATGTCTAGAATCTAGAATGTCTGGATATGAAATCTTGGTAATCCCATGTTATTGTAGGGAAAGCTTTGCAACATTCAAAGATGAAGAAATCCATAATTTCATTTTTCTACCTTAGCTTGGCTTCTCATTCCAACTGATGTGCTCTATTTGAAAAATGCTGCCTTGAAAAAAAAAAGACCATAAAAAAGGAAAGAATCTGGAAAGAGCCTACAAGGATTAGCAGGTGGGTGATGAATAGGACCTCCCCTTTCCAAAAATATCGCCATCACGTTAACACAATGCGCTTTTCACTGAATAGGCGGTTCTTTAACTCCTAGAGAGCTGGTTGGGAAGGGCTGGAATGTGATGTGACGTCTATTTTGCAGTCCACACCATTCATTTTTGCTTCTATTATTGCATGGAATTTAGCTGGAACAGAAATCAGATGAATTTCCTTCATCCTGTTGCTGTTTAGCCCAGAGTCAAATGTAATGGTAGCCTGGCATTTGAGAGCAATTTAATTTAGGGGCTTGGTTCTGGTTGAATGTCTGGTATTCTTTTTTTCTTTTTTCCCCTCAACGTTGTTTATTTTGCTTCATTTGCTTATCAGGGAAGAGTAGCAAGGCATTTCATTTTGTCTTTTGTCTTAGCCTATTGTATTCAGCCTTATTTGCCTTTGCTTCTTCTATAAAAATTTGCGGTTGCTGTTGAGGTTACAAATGGAAATGGAATCTATTGTTCAAATGCAGCTCGCATGTAAATGGGCAGGCGAAGAAAACTAGACATATGAGATTTCTCCAAAAAGTCAGCTTTTTTAAAGAGAAGAGGAGCCTCCTGGGTTAAATCTAGGATTAGACAAGATTTTTTTTTCAAATATAAGCCATATTCTGAGTGTTCCAGTGTAGCCATATGGCTATTGGGATCCCTGAGAAGTGACACTTTGCCTAATCAGTCAGAATAGAGCTGGAAGGCACCTTGGAGGTCTTCTAGTCCAGCCCCTTGCTGAAGCAGGAGACCATATACCATTTCAGACAAGTGGCGGCCCAATCTCTTCTTAAAGACCTCAAGTGATGAAGCACCCACAACTTTTGAAGGCAAGCTGTAGCTAATTATTCTCTCTGTCAGGAAATTTCTCCTTCATTCTAGGTTGGGTCTCTCTTTAATAGTCTTCCATCTATTACTTCTTGTCCTGCCCTCTGGTGCTTTGGAGGACCCCCTCTTCTTTGTGGCAGCCCCTCAGATCCTGGAAGATTGCTATCATATGTCCCCTAGTTCTTCCTGGGCCAAGGTCTGCATTATCTTATGAAGGGCTACTGGCAAGGATCCACTGCCCTCATGAGAACTGGAAACAATATATTTGAAAAATGACTGGCTCATCTTATCCAAAGGGCTTTAAACAAAAATTGAAGGGGTAGAGCGGGCAATCTTCATGATCTATAGAACCTAATTCCAAGCAAAAACCACTAGATAACTAATCACATAAGAAGGAAGGGAGTAAAGAGAAAAAAGAAATAAAAACAGAAAAACAGAATGAAATAGAGAGTGATGGAAAGGATGGAAATCCCGGTTACAAAGGAGGCGTTATAAAAAAACATACCCAAGACCCATAAAAACTCAAATGCCTGTACACTAATGCTAAAAGTTTAGGGAACAAATTGGGGAAACTTGATGTATTATTAGCAAATGAAGACAGATATGATATAGTTGCCATTACTGAAAATTGGTGGGATGAAATTCATGATTGTAATGTACTGATAGAAGGATATAAGCAAAATAGACCTAACAAAAGAGGGGGTGGAGTTGCATTATACATAAAAGATCACTACACTTCTACAGAAATATACAAAACCAAGGATGAAAGCCTCCTAGTATCCATATGGGTCAATATAAAAGGGGGAGAAATGACATTGCTATAAGTGTATACTACAGGCCACCCAACCAAGCAGAAGAAATAGACAAACTCTTTGCTAATCAGTTAACAAATGCATGTAGGAAACATACCACAGAAATAATGGGAGTCTTTAACTACCCTTATATCAACTGGGAGACAAACTCTGCAGCAAGTGGGAGATCAAAGAGATTTCTAATCAACTTAACTGACAACTTTGTCATCCAAAAGGTAGAGGAGAGAACTACAGGAAAAGCTATACTGGACCTAATTCTTACTAATAGAGAAGAAGTGATAGAGGGAGTTGAAGTAGCCGGAACTCTGGGTAAGAGTAATCATACTGGAATTCAATATAATGTAAACACAAGTTATAGAATATAATCCAACCAGTATCTTAACCTTTAAAACAGCTGATTTCAACAAACTCAGAGACGCCAAAGCAAAATTTCATGGATGAAAATCCTAAAGGGGAAAACAGCTAAAAAACAATGGGAAACACTGAAAAATATGATAATAAAAGCCCAGTCCAACACAGTACCACTAAAAAAGAAAAACAAGCAATCCAAGAAGAAACCAGCATGGTTGCACAAAGATCTCTGTGATAAACTGAAAGACAAAAAGGATAAGCCAAAGGTGTTTTTTTCAAAGGGTGTTTTGAAAAATACCCTTTTCAATGGTGTGGGAGTAGGAATGCATTCCCAGAGAAAAAATTGCAGACTACAGGAACCAGGAGCACTACTCAGGTGACCCTGAGGAGACACATAAACCTCCAAGTGCTTTAACGACCCAAAGGATGCAAATGACCAGATGTCTGCAAGGAATATAAATCCTTCTATTCCCCACTATCCTGTCAAGAGCTGAAGAAGTTTCTTAGATGAGAAGTGTTATGTATTAGCATACTTACCTGTAATTGGTCAGTCCGTGGCAGCGGGAAATTTGAAGAGCCATCACTGGCCACAGCCACGAGCAGCCCAAGTATAAAAAGGGCTGCTACAGTTTCTTCGGGCACTCAGTCCTAGGCGGAAGTAAAATAATTGGAAATCATGCTAGTGTCCTGAGTCTCATTCCTGCGACTTCACACTGGCGACAAAAGTGGGATACTGAGACAAAGGGAACCAGTGAGCATGTGGCGAGCGACAAACACCGGCAACGCATTGAAATGGCTAGAAACAACACGCCACCCGCACCATTCAATCCAGCAACTGAAGACTGGGAATCGTACATCGACCAATTCCTCATGTTCCTCGAAGGGAGTGACCTCCATAATGTATCCGAACACAGGAAGAGAGCCGTCTTCCTCACTCATTGCAGTCCTGTGGTATTTAAGATGGCCAAAGCATTAGTGGCACCCACTGATGTGAAAACGATGGCCTGGCTGGACCTGGAAAGAATACTGAGGGCTCACTATACACCAACCATTTCCTGCCTAATCAAAAGATATGAATTTTATCGGCGCGACCAAAAAGAAGGCGAGAGCATCGGTGATTTTGTTGCAACGCTGAGGGACATTGCTGGGCCGTGCGAATTCCTAAACATGGATGAAGCCATGAGAGACCCAGTGGTCCTGGGGCTAAGAGATCTTACACTCCAGGATCAATTATTAACAAAACCCAAAATAACACTCCAAGAAGCAATAGAAAAAGCTACTGCAGCAGAAGCAACGCAGAAATCGGTGGCTGCCATGCAGAAGATGAACAAAGCACCACAGGAAACCCCAAAAAACACTGCCACAACCCACCACGAGGATATCGAGTCCCCATCAGAAGACGACGAGGAAGAAGAAGAGGTAAATCAACTCCGGTCAGAACAGGGCAGAAGGGACCGGAACGGAAAAAGGAAAAAACTTCATTGTGCCAGTTGTGAAGGGAACCATCCACGTTCTGAGTGCCATTTCCTAGATGCAATCTGCAAACATTGTGAATGGCGGGCACATATTGCTAGGGCATGCCGAGCAAGGAAGAACTACGGCCCTAGACAAAGATGGAACACACACACCCCAGAGAGAGAGAGAGAGAGAGAGAGACAAACAGGGAGCTGTTGGAACCAAGACAACAGAAACAAGCGAGGGAAAGAAACAAACAACGGAAGAGAGGAAACACACCAGACGGTGACCATTGGACACTCCAACATGACAAATGCCAGGAAAGTATATGTCCAAGTCACAATAGAAGGCCAGCCATGCTGGATGGAAGTGGACTCAGGCTCATACTTGTCAATGGTATCATGGGACACCATAAAAAGACATAAGCCGGGAAGGACTCAAAAGACAAACACTAATACTGAAAGACTACCAGGGGAACAAAATCCCCATAGTAGGTACTGGACAATTCAAAGTAACATTCAAAAAATACACCAGAGTCCTTCCACTAACCATAGTCGACCGAAATTGACCTAGCCTATTGGGACTCGAATGGTTTGCACCATTAGGAATCGAAGTCACAGGAATAAACAGCACCACCAAGACAGAGTGGGAAGATGACCTGATGGAAGAATTCTGAGATGTGTTCAATGGAGAACTGGGCAAATACCGGGGGTCCCCACTTTCTTTTAGTCTAAACCCAAAGACTAAAGGTGAGGCGGGTTCCTTTCGCACTAAAACCAAAAATCAATGAGCAATTGGATAAACTCATCGCACAAGGGGTTTTAGAACCAATTGACCACGCAAAGTGGGAACTCCCAATTGTTACACCAATTAAACCTGATAGGTCATTGCGCATCTATGGGGATTACAAAGCAACCCTTAGCCACGTGCTACAACAAAGCGCATATCCAGTTCCAGTGGTACAGCATTTATTACATTCCCTTGAGGGGGAAATCTTTGCGAAACTAGACCTCACACAGGCATGCCAACAGTTGCCCCTTGACCCTGAAACAGTGGAAGCCCGGACAATCGTGACACACGGGGGCATTCAAATGCAACAGACTACAATTTGGTGTCAGCATTGCCCCAGGGGTGTTCCAGAGCTTAATGGAATGCCTATTGCAAGAGATAAAAGGGGTGGTACCATACTTTGATGATGTCCTGGTATCAGCCAGGGACAAAGAACAACTGCGTGACCACCTAAGGGAAGTCCTAGGCAAATTCAAGGAGGCGGGACTAAAAGTACAAAAAGGAGAAGTGTCAATTAGCCACCAGAAAAGTTGAATTCCTAGGATACCTTATAGACAGCGAAGGAATTCACCCTACTGAAAATAAAGTCAGAGCAATCAAGGAAGCCCCCACAAATAAAACTGATGTGCAAGCTTTCTTAGGACTCATTAACTTTTATAATATATTCCTACCACAGAAAGCAACCATTGCGGAACCACTACACAGGTTGCTTGACAAGAAAGTAACCTGGTCCTGGGGGCGACAAGAAGAAACGGCATTCCAGGAGATAAAAAATTTGATCACATCAGACCATGTACTAATACAATACAGCAAAACACTTCCAATAACACTAACCTGTGATGCATCACCTTTTGACATCGGTGCCATACTTAGCCACGTATTACCAGATGGGAAAGAAGCACCCATAGCATTCTATTCAAAGACTCTGGCAAAGCCGGAGCGGAACTACAGTCAACTAGACAAAGAGGCATTGGCTGCTGTCACCGGAATAAAACGTTTCCATGAATATATCTATGGGAGAACTTTCACACTGGTCACAGACCACAAGCCACTCCTGGGGATCATCGCAGGAAACAAAGCTACACCTAATATATTGTCACCACGAATGACATGGTGGTCAGAATTCCTGGCTGCCTACAACTACAAATTGACCTACCTTCCCAGAAAGGATAAATCATGCTGACATGCTTAGCCGTTGCCCTCTACCTGACATAGAAGATGACCCAGCACCAACCACATCGACCCTTCAAATAGAAACATTAGAAAATCTACCCATAATGGCAGCAGATATTGCTAGGGAAACAGCTAGAGACAAAAACCTGGTGCAGATTTTAAATTGGGTAGGAAAAGGATGGCCAGAAACTGAGATCAACGAGACCGCCAAACCATTCTGGAATAGACAAACAGAACTCTCAATGCTTAAGGGATGTGTACTATGGGGGGATTGGGTGGTCATACCGGACAATTTTAAGAAATGCATACTAGAATTGTTACATGAGGGACACCCGGGTATTGTAAAAATGAAAGCCCTTTCAAGGAGTTATGCCAGGGATGGATAAGGAAATAGGGGATTGGGTGGCAACATGTAAAAGCTGCCAGGAATCGAGGCCAACACCCTCCACAGCACCAAAACACAAATGGGAAACACCAAGGGGACCATGGTCAAGATTACACATTGATTTTGCAGGCCCTACCAAAGGGCACACATTTCTAATAGTCATAGACACTTACTCCAAATGACTAGAGGTAAGCATCATGCACTCCACTACAACAGAAGCTGCCTTAGACAGCTCAGGAAACTTTTTGCAACACATGGATTGCCAGATTTAATTGTATCTGATAACGGCTTTAATTCACGGCAACAACATTCAAGGGATTTCTAGCACAACAGGGGATAAGGCATGCACTGACAGCGCCGGGACATCCAGCCACAAATGGACGGGTGGAACGCATGGTACATTACACAAAGGAAACATTACAAAAGCTGGGACCTGGGAACACACAAGAAAAGATAGATAAGCTACTAAGCATTCAGCACATGACACCCAGTGCCACAACAAATAAAAGCCCAGCATGATTTAGATAAGATTTTGACAGGTACTGATGAAAAGGTGATTAAAAAATTGTATGGATATTTATTAGAAATTAAACTAGAAGAAGAACAAGTTAAAGAAACAATGATTGCTTGGGGGAAGAATTTTGGATATGGGATTGATCTAGAGAAATGGCAAAAATTGTGGTCTCAAAATTATAAAATGACAATGTTAACAGCATATAAAGAAAATTTGTATAAGATGTTTTACAGGTGGCATTTCCCCCCGACAAGAATAGCAAAAATGTTCAAGAACAAATCAGAAAAATGTTGGAAATGTCATCAGACACCTGGCTCATATTACCATATGTGGTGGACTTGTGCGGATGCTAAAAAATATTGGACTAAAATCCACACGTGGTTGGAAAAAATGACAAAAAAGCATATAGATTTGAAACCAGAGATATTTTTATTGGGAATTTTACCTGAAATATATAGTAAAGATTTGAAATACCTGACTGTAAATGTATTAACAGAGGCTAGGATTGTATTTGCTAAAAATTGGAAAAATGAGAAAATACCATCACAGAAGGAAATCATTAAGAAAATATTGGAATGTGCTGAAATGAGTAGATTGACATTTGAAATCAGAACAAGATAATAAACAATTTTATAAAATCTGGGATCTATTCTATCAATGGTTAGAAAATAAAACATGGTAATGAAATATGTAGATTCTTAGAAAATAATAAATATATAAAGATGTATTCTTTTCTTATTACATCTACAAAATGATTGTAGGATAGATTTGAGATGATAATATGAACTGTCACAAAACAATTTAAGTAAAATATAATTATTTTGCAAAACATGAATGAATAAAAGTATAGTCAAATGATTGATTAACAATATTAATGTATTTAATACTTGATTGAAAATATGAAAATATATACAATGTAATTGTAATTGAAGACTACGAAATGGAAGCACAAAACAATTTGTAAACCAACCAGCAAACTGTATGTATATATATGGAAGATGGCTTGATGTTTTTATGTTTTGTTTGTCTATGTTCGTCTTAAAAACCAATAAAAATTAAAAAAAAGCCCAGAAGAGTTACTAATGGGGAAGAAATTAAGATCACACCTAGACAGACTACACCCCACATATAGCCCAGAAAAACCAGCAGACTCCTCCAGTTCTTCTTCTTCTTCTTCTTTTTCTTCAGCGTTTGTCTCGCGCTCGGGCGAGGTCCGCTAATGTCCTTAAGTACTGCTTCCACACCTCTCTGTCTACCACGTATGTCGGGTCTGCCTTCGCGATCTCTAGATCGGCCTTGATCGTGTCCATCCAGCGTTGCTTAGGTCTACCACGCGGTCTCGCTCCTCCGACAGTCACCTTCATTGCAGATTTGATGATAGATTCTTCCTTGGCATGGCTCACGTGGCCGAACCATCGTAGCCGGGACTGCCTCATGACCGTGGAGATGGGCACGACGTTGAGCCGTCTACGCACTTCAGCAGACTCCTCCAGTAATTGCCGCATATTTCAAATAGGACCCAGTATGTGCAAAAATCTCACAGGAGAACCACTCTGGATACCAAAAAAGCAAAAGTAACTCAGATAACTGGACCCCATTTGTACAGGGTAGACACCGTGGACGGAAGAAGCTGGAGGAGGCACACTGACCAGCTCATATCTAGAGTCATGAAGGGTGGCCCAAACAGAACCTCAGAAGAGGGGGGAGACCCCTCAAACAAACAAAACAAACCCAGGGAAGGAGTGGGAGACCCCTCAAAAATAACCATAGGGGAGGGGAGAGACCCCCTCAAACAAGCAAAACACAACCAGAGAAGAGGGGAGAGACCCCTCAAACAGACAAAACACAAGTAGGAAGGGAGGGGGAGACCCTCCATGAGCAAGAGAAATAACAGAACAAACCCTGACAACTACACAACAACCATAACTAAAACTAGCCCCAGTTGGGAAATGCAAACACGTACCTGGGACCAGGGAAGAAGACAGGTCAGGAAGACAGGAACAGGTCCAGAAGGATAGTGGGGAAGCAGTCCCTGGCAGGAGCAGCTGGGCCAACTCAACCAGCCAGGAAATTCCTGGCGGGAGCAGCATGACTGACTCAACCTTCCAGGACGTTCCAAGAAGATGGATGAGAGGAACAACAGATCCATCCGAGCAGCCCAGGAGCCAAACGGAGACTGAGTTGTGCAGGTCCAGTAGAACCCATAAAAGCCCCGCCTACCTATGTGATTACGTACAGTAGGCGAGGCTCCGATTGGTTGAACCGGAACAGGTGGGGAGGGGTGTTATGTATTAGCCTACTCTAATTGTTCGGTCTGTGGTGGCGGGAAATTTGAAGAGCCATCACAGGCCACAGCCGCGAGCAGTCTGAGTATAAAAAGGGCTGCTGCAGTTTCTTCGGGCGCTCAGTCCTAGACGGAAGTAAAACAATTGAAAATCATGCTGGTGTCCTAAGTCTCATTCCCGCGACTTAACAAGAAGCTAAACATCTTCAAAGGAAAAACAAGAAAGTCCAGTTGCCTCTGGGGAAAAAACACCTTTGGGACAACCATGACCCGATGACTGAGAATCTCTACAGACAAAAGGGACAAGTATAAAAAATGAAAAGAGGGACACATAACTAAGGCAGAATACCAACAGATAGCCCAAAACAAAGGCTCAGAATGAACAAAGACTTCCAACAAGTCAAAGATAATTTTAAAAAGTTTTTTTTCAACATATAAATAACAAGAAAAAAAGTCAAGGAAGCAGTCAGTCCACTAAAGAGAGAAGATAGGAAGGCAGTAACAAGCAGCAGAGAGAAAGCAGAGCAGCTTAAAGCATTCTTTGCATCAGTCTTCACAGAAAAAGAAACTTTAGTCCAGACTACGAAAAACATAACTGTAAAAGACAAACTAGAAGTAAAAATTAAAATAACCAAGAAAATGGTAAGAGAACAGCTGTCTACCTTGATGAATATATATCACTGCAACCTGATGGGTTACATCCCAGAGTTCTGAAGGAGCTGGCAGATGTTATCTCAGAACCATTGCATCGTATCTTAAAAAATCTTGGAACACTGGGGAACTACTAGAAGATTGAAAAAAAGCTGATGTGGTTGTCATCTTCCAAAAAAAATAAAAAAGGAAAAGGGAAAAACAGACCCAGGAAACTACAGACCAATCAGCTAAACATAAATACCTGGGAAGATACTGGAAAAAATAATTAAAAAAACAGATCTGTCACATATAGAAACAAATTAAGTTATAACTAGTTGCCAAGAGACCATACCAAACCAATCTTATTTCATTCTTTGACAAAATGACTAAATTAATAGACCAGCAAAATGCTGTGGACGTAGTATATTTAGACTTTAGCAAGGCATTTGATAAAGTAGACTGCATTCTTGGTAAGCTAGAAAAATGTGGGATAGATAGCATTACCAGCAAATGGATTTTCTAACTGGCTGACAAACCATACTCAATGAGTAGTCCTTAATGGTATTACATCTACATGGAGGGAACTAAGTAGTGGGGTACCAAAAGCCTCTGTCTTAGGCTTAATACTTTTCAATATCTTTATAAATGACTTAGATGAGGGAATAGGAGAACTCATCAAATTTGCAGATGACGCTAAGCTGGTAGGAATAGCCAACATCACAGAAGACAAGCTCAGGATCCAAAAAGATCTTGACAGACTTGAACAATGGGCTCTGTCCCAAAAATGAAATTTAATATGGAAAAAAAAGGTTTTACACCTGGGCAGGAAAAATGAAAGGTACAAGTACAAATTAGGCAAAACCTGGCAAAAAACAGTAACTGTGAGAGGCTTGGAGGCTTAGTGGACAATCACTTAGTGGACAATCACTTAAACATAAGCCAGCAATATGCGGCAACAGCCAAAAAAGCTGATACAATTCTTAGCTGTATGAACAGGCATAGAATCAAAATCATGTGAAGTATTAGTACCACTTTATAAAGCCTTAGCAAGACCACATCTGGAATACTGCATCCAGTTCAGTTTTGGTTACTACATTACAAAAAAGATGTTGAAACTTTGGAAAAAAATGCAGAGAAGAGCAACTAAGATGATTAAAAGCCTAGAGGCTAAAACATGAAGAACAGTTGCAGGAATTGGGTTTGGCTAGCCTAGAGAAAAGAAGGACTGGGGGACGATGACATGATAGCAATAATCCAGTATCTGAGAAGTTGCCACTAAGAGGAGTGGGTCAGTTTATTTTCCAAAGCACTAGGAGGTGTTTTGGAAACAACGGATGAAACTAATCAGGGAGAGAAGCAACCTGGAATTGAGGAGAAATTTTCTAACAGTGAGGACAATGAACCAGTGGAATAGCTTGCATTCAGTTGTGGATACTTCAACACTGGAGGTTTTTAAGAAGAGAGTGGTGTTGTGGTTTACCAGCAGCCTGTGCAGACAGCAGTGGTATCAGACAATGGGGAAGAACGGGGACAGTCTGGGAGTCTGGGGAGGACTCGGACGAGGGTCCTGCATCCGATGCAGAGATGGGGCTAGGACCATCTGGGAGTTGTGTGCTGACTCCGGAGCCTCCAGAGCAGGGGTGGTATTCAGCCGGTTCACACCAGATCGGGCAAACCAGTAGCAAGAATTTGGCATGGGTTGCCAAACTGGTGGTAAGTTCTGGCTGGCCAAACCCTCACCCAGTCGCCCTCCCACCCAATGCTCGCTCACCCCGCCTGCCTGCCTGACATTCTCCTAAGGTCTTTCTTTCTTTTTTTCCCCTCCTGACAATCAGCTGTAGATACAGCTGCACCGGGATTCCCCTTGCTGAGGCCCAGGAAGGCAAAAAATGGAGAGAGGAGTTCAGCCCCCCCTCCATTTTTTGCCTTCCAAAGCCCCAGAGGAGCCTTGGGGGAGCAAAAACACCCCCCAAGGCTCTTCTGAGACTAGGACGCTCCCAAAACAGAGCTTGGAGGGGTGCTACGTGCCCCTCCCATGCTCTGTTCCTTTTCTTCCTGAGCCTTAGGTCCTGGCCCCATCTCTGCATCAGATGCAGGACCCTTTAGGGGAGCAACCCCCCCGAGGCTCCTCTGAGTCTCCCCAAAACAGGTGTGGGCTGCAAAAAAAGGCCATGCCCACCCAGTCACATGGCCACTTCCACTAAGCCATGCCCACAGAACCGGTAGTAAAAGTTTTTGAATCCCACCACTGCTCCAGAGTCTGACAGCAGTGAGTCAGAGGAACAAAGGGAGCCTGTTCCCAGTGTGCATGTGCACAGAGCTGCTAGAAGGCAAGAGCAGCTAAGACAAAAGGGGCAACTCGGGAGTAAGGCTTGGAGCAAATTGCCCCTCCCCTAATGTATAAAGGAAGTGGAAAAGTAGAGAAATCTTTGCAGGAAGCAAAGTTGCTCACTCTGTTCGGATTAAACCTGGAAGCTCTGTGTGGATTTTGTACTTTGGTTGGTTTTCGGCACTTTAGTTGTTGGCAGCAAGTCAAAGGAGATAAATGTGGGTGCTTATCTCATGACACTGTTTGAGACTCATTACAGCTGGGAATGAACTTAATTCCCAGCATTGAAATAAAACGAGTTGTTTTGGACTAAGCATGTGCTTAATTACAGTGTCAGGAAGCCTTGGTCAGAACAAGTGGACAGTCACTTGTCTGAAATAGTATAGGGTCTCTTGCTTGAGCAAGGGGCCATTTCAGCTCTATTCTGATTCTGATTAGACTAGCCAGACCCAAATTCTGCAACCGTTCTTCATATGTTTTAGTCTCCAGGCCTTTAATCATCCTGGTTGCTCTTCGCTTCACTTTTTCCAAAGTCTCAACATCTTTTTAATGTGACCAAAATGGGATTCAGGATTCCAGGTGTGGTCTTATTAAGGTTTTATCGAGCGGTATTAATGCTTCGCATGATTTTGATTCTATATATTTGATATATTTGATTCTATATATCTAAAATCAACCGACTAGGAACAAAAATGGTGATATGCAATTTTGGCCCAGGAGGATTGGCAGAATTGCCATTTTTAGCCCCTGCAAAAAATGTTTTTTTAAACCAGTTAAATAGGAGATTTTGAAGAGGTAAAATTGCAGCCTGCTTTTCTCCTGCTTAAGCAATTGATACAAATGGCTTGAGTGTGATTTTAGCTTCTCAGCTGTTCTTAAAAGGATAACTGGTTCTTGACCAGTTATTCCTAGAATGTTGTCTGACAGCCGGGATATTTTGCACACAGCAGCTGAGCTCAGCCAGAATTGACACACACACTTTCATGTAACATATTACTCATCTCCTGCCAACTGACAGGTTTCTTCACTGGGCTCCTGGAGTGTATCTAATGCCCCTGTTCTCCACCGCAAGAGCTGACCTTGACTTGGCCTGAGGCAAGGTCAGCTGAAATGCAAACACATCATTTTGAGGAGAGGCATTGCCTTGATAATTCTAATGTTTACCTTTTAAAAAATTAGAAAGAAATCCGTCAATCTCAACAGCTAATATATAAGTCCTCAACTTATCACCAAAACTGAAATGTGAATTTCCATTACTAAGCAAGGGGTTTGTTAATGAGTTGCGCCCAATTTTACAACCATTTTTGCCAAGATTGTCAAGCAAATCACTGCAGTTGTTAAGTGAACGTGCAGTTGTTAAAATGCATCTGGCTTCGCCCATTGACTTTGCTTATTGGAAGTCACCAATGGCAATCACATACCTTGAGGATGCATCATAAATATATGCTGGTTTCCAAGTGCCTGAATTTTGATCACATGACCATGGGGATGCTGCAATAGTTATAATGTGAGGACCACAAATAAGTCCCCTTTTTCAGTTCTTTGAACAACTGCTAAACAGATGGTTATAAGTCAAGAATTATCTGTAATTTCTGGGTTTTGATGCTATTTCAGAGTTGTACCAGCTGCAGACTTGATTCTGCTGAGAACTGAGAGTTGCTGAATAAAGAAGAACAATGTTACTTTAACAGGATTGGGGTGGCGGGGGGGAGAATAAAATTTAGGAAATACACAGAGTGATCTAAATAAAAAGATAGACATTCACTAAGAAAACTATACCTTGCTGTTGCCTCCCATGGGCATTTTGATTATCAGCCTTCCCAATGATCTCCAGATGACATTTTGGCTAAGATCTGGAGTGGATGATTTGGATTGGTAGACACTTCCCTGCTTGTGATCGAGATAATTAATCTGCCAAACAATCTGAGTTGCTTATGTCTCCCCATGTCTTCTAATAAAGTTGATGGAAATAAGTGTTTAAAAAAGACATAATAGTAAAAAAAAATATTGCTAGTCCTTTCCATCAAGTGCAGGGGCTGCTTTTTTCTTTTTTCAGATCATCAATCAATTATTGATGTATTAGTTGTGACAGGAAGTGACCCAGCAGGCCATTGCCCAAGCTGACATATGTAATATTCAAGGGGTGTGTGTGTGTGTGTACGTGTGTATATTTAATCAAAGGTGTAGCCCAGTTTCTTCAATCAACATCACTAAAAACCTCCCAGTTTGCATTTCCACTATTCTGCCCATCCTGCAAGCCCAGACTTTGACAAATTTATTGTTTTGCTTGAACGGGTGGATACTTTGGAAGCGTGTCTAGCATCCCTTGAAGAAAAGGATAAAACACAGAAAAGTGAAGCAACAGTATGCTGAAATCATGACACAGCACAACAACCAAGCCATGGGAAATCCCTAATCCTGCTAGTAACATCTCCATTCTTGTCAAAGACATGATTGAATGCAAACTGAACTGTCGCAATGCTATCTTATTTGGACTGGATGACACCAATGAATCCGATGACATCACAAAGGTTTGCAACATCATCAACAACTTCCAGGCATCAACCATCACTCCCGATGAAATCATCAATGTTTCCTGCGGCGGACCCAAGTTCAAGAACACGTGGCCCCACGTTTCTGCTGAATTGTTTGCAAGACTGAAACCAGCAAATTCAAATTCATTTAATTTCAATAAACTCACTCGCCAAAAGCTGCACAAACCATAGGAAACTTCGTTAGTGGCCCAATCTGTCCATACTGCAACGTGCCCGCATCCGCGAGCTCTGCTCGGAGCTCAAAACACGGCAGGACCAAAGAGACACTGACCTGTACATAGTCTACTGACACTGACTGTCCCAACAACCACCACCCCAACAACCAAAACTAGGCATGCATGCCCCCAACTTCCTCCAGGTCCACCCCTACAGGCCTAAAATGCAAGCTACTTAATGCAAGAAGCCTCACAAGCAAAATGCCTGAATTCCTCCTGCTTCTAAATGCGGCCCTATTAGACCTTTTTGTCTGCAAGACATGGTTGAATGTATCCTTTCCAGACTCCATTATTACAGTAAGTGACTATCATGTTTTCTGGTCTGACTGTGATAATCTAAGGTGGGGATGTTGCTATCTTCTATAAAATGTCACTAGGTCTGAAAAAGGTAAATGTTACACAGAAGCTTGCTCTTCCTAAGACCATTGTCTGTGAACTGTCCCTAAATACCACAGTTCGCTTCTTGCTGTTATAGAGTCCCTGATTATGACCTTGGTCATATAAACAATTTACTACATATTGATTTTACAGTAGATAATGTTGAAAAAGCACTACGTAACCTAAAGTCAGCTCTATCTATAGGCCCTGTGCCTACTTTTTGAAAAAGCTTGCCACTGCCCTAGCTGAACCTCAATGCACAATCTATGAGGTATCCTTCAGAACCAGCTCCTTGCCCGACCTATGGTCATTAGCCATGGTTATACCTACCTTTAAAAAGGGAGGCCCTAGTCTAGTAGAAAATTACAGACCAAGCTCACTGTGTTGTATCATCTGTAAAGTTATGGATTCAATTATAAACCAATCCATCACCGTCCACTTAGAGACAAACAACTTGCTATCTAACAAGCAGTTTGGTTTTAGAAAAAAATTGTCCTGTAATCTGTGACTCCTACACTGTAGAAACATTTGGACTACACATCTTGACCAGGATAAAACAATAGATGCAATTGACATAGACTTCTGTAAAGCCTTTGATTCAGTGGTGCATGACAAACTACTGTTGAAATTAATGTTGAAATTAAGTTTTTACGGCATCTCCGGATCCCTCCACAAGTGGATTGGCACGTTCCTGTCCAACAGGCAACAATAGTCAAAATAGGGAGGGCCCTATCAAATCCGGCACCAATTAACAGCGGTGTCCTCCAAGGCAGTGTTTTAGGACTCACACTCTTTCTGCTTTACATCAATGACCTCTGCGATCATATTAAAAGCAGCTGTGTCTCCTTTGCTGAGGACGTAAAATTATTTAACACCACTGACAAAGCTGCTGCCCTCCAAAGTGACCTTGTGTCAGAATGGTCACACATTTGGCAACTCCAAATCTCAACTAATAAATGCTATGTCTTACACACTGGCAAAAAATAATAATAATCAGAACACCGAACAGAAGTTGGACGGAAATGATCTCGTAGATGACCCTCACTTTGTCAAGGACATAGGAGTACTCATCTCAAACAATCTAAGCCCCATAGCTCACTGTAACAGCATTGCCAAAAAGGCATTAAGAGTTGTTAACCTAATCTTGCAAAGCTTCTTCTCTGGTAACATTGCATTGATAACTAGGCGTACAAAACCTTTGCCAGACCAATTCTTGAATACAGCTCATCTACCTGGAATCCACACTGTATTTCGAACATTAACACAATTGAGCAGGTCCAGAGGTCTTTCATGAGAATAGCTCTCTGCTCCTCTACTCACAATAGAATCCCTTATGCCACTAGGCTTGAAATTCTGGGTTTGGACAATCTGGAACTGTGCCACCTGTGGTCTGATCTAAGCATAGTACATAAAATAGTCTGCTATAATGTTTTACAATCTCTTCAGCTTCAACTACAATAATACATTGGCAAACAATAGATACAAACTCAAGGTAAACCACTTCAAACTCAATTGCAGAAAATACGACTTAGCAACAGAGTGGTCAATGCCTGGAATGTTCTACCTGACTCCATTGTTACAGCCTCAAACCCTCACAGCTTCAACTTCAAACTGTCTACCATGGACCTCACCCCATTCCTAAGTGATTCATAAAGGGGGCATGCATAAGCGCACCAGCATGCCTACCATCCCTATCTTACTATCCCCATTTATCTGTACTTACTTTCTTTGTTTATGTTCATACCTATAGAGTGGAACCTCAGGTCGTGACCGTAATCTGTTCCTGACTTCGATCCACAACCTGATTTGTTCGTAACTAGAAGCACGATCGTCTGCACATACACAGACAAAAAAAAAAATGGTGCCAAAGTGGAAATTGCCATGGCCGGGAAAATTGCCGCTGCTTTGTCTGGTCACCACCCAAAGATGTGTTCATGGCCAGAAGCAAAACTTTTTGGAAAATTCTGGTTGTCACCTGATTTGGTCATGGACAGAAGCTTTTGTGACCCAAGGTTCCACTGTACTTGCTCTCTTATACATGTTTGACAAACAACAAACTATTTATGTTTGTCTCTCTCTCTCTCTCTCTTTGTTACCTATCATTATTTGTCTGTCTGTTTGTCTACCTATCTTTGCAATAATTGGATATGGCTAGTCTAGTGAAAAGAAGGACTGGGGTGATATGAGAACAGTACTTCCAATATTTGAGGGTCTGCCACAAAAAAGAGGAGGACGCTTATTTTCCAAAGCATCTGAAGGCAGAACAAATGGAAATGTATCAAAGAGAGATCCAGCTTAGAATTAAGGAGAAATTTCATGTCAGTGAAAACAATTAACCGGCTTGCCTTCAGAAGCTGTGGATGCTCCATCACTGCAGGTTTTAAAGAAGAGATTGGACAGCCAATTGCCCAGAATGGTATAGAATCTCCTGCTTCAGCAGAGGGAGTAGAAGAACTCCAAAGTCCCTTCCAATTCTGTTATCTATCTATCCATCCATCCATCTATCCATCCATCCATCCATCCATCTTTACCTATCTCTCTATCTTCTGTCATCTATCTATCCATAATGAAACTGAGATTGTTCCTCTCCTATTGTCAACTCATAAAACATTTTGTATACACGTTTAATAGTTGACAACAGAAAGAAGGTGGGGGGGTTTCAAAGAGCAGGAAGTCATGGGGGATCGAAAGTACATTCCATTCATATTTTCTCCAAAGACTGATTAGATGACTGAAGCTTCTGCTGCACAAAAAACTAATTGGAGAGTATGATTGATGATGACTCTTGGCTATGGACATTTTTTTTTTCCGTTGAATGATACACCCAGAGCGGGGCAGAGAAGCAGGATCAAGGGTGACAGTGAATTACGTATCTCAGAGTTGGCTACACTCAGGTTAATGCTGGATGTAGAATGCTAACTTCAAATAAATCCTTTTTAGTTTTGGGAGTGTGGCTCGAGGCTCATGATTTAATTGGAGTAACTGCCAGAATCCTGACACCCATTTTGCAATCTTGCAGTGCTAGTTGATTGGAAGAATATGGCAATTAAATAGCATCTAAAAACAGACACTGGTGTTCTTCTTTTTCATCCTCAGAAAATGTATCATGCTCTTCTTACAATCATGAATAGCCAAAGCAAGAAATGAGCATACAGCAGTAGGGAACTTAAACATCATTTGAACCTGCAGATATATTCAGGATTTCTGCAGAGTTTAGACTTATCATAGAAAACAGCAATCTAGTTCTCACCTGCCTTTTCATACTCACAGGCCCAGACTGACAACTTCTGTCATATTTCACAGCTTCTCTGCATAGCATTATTATTTACTTGCAGAAGCTGAGGGTCCTTTTTAGTATAAGAAGCACTATTTGAATTCATATAATGCTACCTTTGGAAGATTAACTTGGATAATGGCAATTTCAGAATTCCCACTGCATACTAGAGATGGATGATTGTGCCAATTTTAGTTTCAAACTTGAACAGTCCTTAGTTCAAACCATTTTTGCAAGGAGTTTACTTTTAGTCAATTGTTTTTTTAAAAAACAGTTGGGACTACTGAGAAGTATAAAATATAAGAGAAAATATTTTTCTCCTTTTTCTTTTCCAAGGTGTCTCTCCTCTAAATTTTTAAAGATAAAGATTGTTCATTGTGTATGAAATAAATAAACAAAAAGTATTTAAAATATTTCCTCATGTACAGAGAGAGAGAGTGGGTGCAATTCTTTCAATATGGTAATTGTTTTTATTTTTTAAATTGCTTTTGTGATTTAATGTATTACATTTCTATCCTGCCCTGCTCAAACAGTGTTCAGTGATTTACAAGATATATGGAAAATAGAACATCCATGGTAAATCTAAAAAAAGGATCCAAAATCAATAAAGATCTCCCAAACAATCAGATATGATGGATTAAAAACATATACAGGTACAGGTAGTCTTCAACTTACAACAGTTCATTTAATGATCATTCAAAGTTACAACAGCACTGAAAAAAGTGACTTACGTCCATTTTTCACATTTATGACCATTGCAGCATCCCCATGGTCATGTGGTCAAAATTCAGGTGCTTGACAACTGATTCATATTTATGACAGTTGTGGTGTCCTGGGGTCACATGATCCCCTTTTGTGACCTTCTGACAAGGAAAGTCAACGGGGAAGCCGGATTCATTTAATAACTATATTACTAAAAGATTTGTTTGTGGATAAAGGATTTTCTGACAGGTAGGCCACAGTCAGTAAGGATGGGATCTCACCATTCTTCTACTCTGATACTAAGCAGAGTAGGGTTGTGTACTAAGCCCCTTCCTTTATTTTTTGTACACACATGACTGCACCCCATTGTATAACACCAACACAATTATTAAATTTGCGGATGACACAACAATGGTGGGGCTCATTAATAAGAACAATAAGTGTGCTTATAGAAAGGAAGTACAAGGGCTGACACAGTGGTGTAAAGAAGATAATCTTACACTTAACACCCAAAAAACTAAAGAACTTATAATTGACTTTAGGAGGAAGAGGGATTACATTTACCATTGTACATAAATGGTGAGGAGGTGGAGAGGGTTGGTAGTTTAAATTTCCAGGCACTTATATTTTGGAGGACCTCTCATGGACTATGAATGCTAACATGCTTGTAAAGAAGGCACAAAAGAGGTTGTACTTCCTGAGAATGCTCAGGAAGATACATTTATCTCAGCATCTACTCCTGTCTGACTACTGCAGCACCATTGAGAGTGTCCTGACATATGGCATTCTTGTATGGTATGGGAGCAGCTCTGTACTGGACAAAAAAGCTCTACAGAGAATCATTAAAACTGCCCAGAATATCACTGGGCTCCAGCTACAAGCCCTGGATGACATCTTCGCATCTCGCTGAGGAAGTTGCACAACATTCTCAGAGACTCTTCCCATCCTGCTCACAATCTTTGTGAACTGTTGCCTTTTGGCAGAAGATACAGAACTATTCAAACTCGGGCCACACGTTTTCTAAATAGTTTTTATCCCAGAGCTATAATTGCACAATGAACTTAAGAACCACAATCAGTGTGCTGT
Source organism: Pseudonaja textilis (assembly GCF_049901715.1). Classification (NCBI taxonomy): domain Eukaryota; kingdom Metazoa; phylum Chordata; class Lepidosauria; order Squamata; family Elapidae; genus Pseudonaja; species Pseudonaja textilis. The sequence continues at coordinate 869,420 of NC_142001.1, read as the reverse complement.
TGGACAGTATTACTTGGCCTGTTGTGTGGATGCTTGTGGGTTTTTAGGAGGTGGGGAATTTTGGCGGGTGGGGAGGTGTTTGGGGATTGTCATGTATGTGTGAATTTCATTATATGTATACTGTTTATATACATACAATGAAAATAAAAAATTCAATTCAATTCAACTAATAACTGCAGTGATTCACTTAACAAATGCAGCAAGAAAAATCGTAAAATAGGGCACACTCACTTAACAAAAGTTTCACTTAGCAATATAAATTTGGGGCTCGATTGTGGTTGTAACTAAAAGACTCAAAGTCCATCCCACCCCTGAAAGGACCTAATGGTAAAGACTGCAATTATGACACCATTAAAGCCAACCTCTTTAACACATTCTTTGGCTCAGTGTTTGTAAACAGCAATGGATCATGCCCAGTATTTCCTAGTCGAACCACAGACAACTACAATGATCTAATACATATCGATTTTACATAAGACAATGTTGAAAAAGCACTACGCAATCTAAAACCATCTTTAAAAAGCTATCCACTGCCATAGCCAAATCTCTAAGCATAATCTTTGAAAAATCTTTCAGGACCAGCTCCTTGCCAAACCTATGGTCAACAAGCCATGGTCATCCCCATCTTCAAAAAGGGAGACCACAGCCTAATTGAAAATTACAAATTAATCTCTTTATGCTGCATCACCTATAAAGTCATGGAATCAATTATTAACCAATCCATTATCCTCCACCTAGAGACAAACAACCTACTCTCTAATAAACAATTTGGTTTCAGAAAAAAACTATCCTGTAATCTGCAACTCTTACACTGCAAAAACATATGGACTACACAACTCGATCAGGGCAAAGCAATAGACGCAATCTACATAGACTTCTGTAAAGCCTTTGATTCAGTGGTACACGACAAACTACTCATAAAACTAAAATCTTACGGTTTCTCTGGACACCTGCATGACTGGATAGAAGCATTCCTGTCAAACAGACAACAAATGGTCAAAATTGGGAGTGTCCTATCAAATTCTGTACCTGTCAACAGTGGTGTCCCCAAGGCAGTGTTCTAGGACCAACTCTTTTCATACTCCACATAAATGATCTCTGTGATCATATTAAGAGCAACTGTGTTCTCTTTGCTGATGATGTAAAACTGTTCAATACCACAGACAATACTGCTACCCTCCAAAAAGACCTCGACTATGTATCAGAATGGTCAAACAAATGGCAACTTCAAATCTCAACAAATAAATGCTCTGTCCTACATATTGGCAAAAAAAATATCAGAAAATAAAATACAGACTGAATAGTCAAGATGTTGACGAGCCAAGCTCTGTAGAGGACCTTGGAATACTCATCCCTAATGATCTAAGTGCTAGAGCCCACTGTAACTACATAGCCAAAAAGGCATTAAGAGTTGTTAACCTAATCCTATGTAGCTTTTTCTCTGGTAATATCACACTACTAACTAGAGCATATAAAACATTTGCTAGACCAATACTTGAATACAGCTCATCAGTCTGAAATCCACATTATGTATCTGACATTAACAGTTGAGAAAATCCAGAAATATTTCACAAGAAGAGTTCTCCACTCCTCTACTCGTTGCAGAATACCTTATCCCACCAGACTTGAAATTCTAGACCTAGAACTACACCACCTTTGGTCCATTCTAAGTATAGTATATAAAATCATACATTGCAATGTCCTACCTGTCAATGAATACTTCAGCTTCAACCATAACAATACAAGAGCACACAATAGATGCAAACTCAAGGTAAACCGCACCAAACTTGATTGCAGGAAATACGATTTCAGCAACAGAGTGGTCAATGTCTGGAATACTCTACCTGACTCCCCAAAAACTTTAACCTTAGACTGTCTACTATTGACCTCACCCCTTTCCTAAGAGGTCTGCAGGGGGCATGCATAAGCGCACCAACATGCCTTCCGTCTCTGTCCTATTGTTTCTTTTTTATTTTTCTTATATGTATCCATTTCATGTATTCATAACTATGTTTATACGTACACCTGTTATCTTATAATCGCTTGACAAAATAAATAAATAAATAAATAAAACAAGAACTGACAGCAGTTGAGAGGGCAACTCCATCGGCCTTGGAGGAAACTGGGGAAGGGCAGAGTCAGTCCAGGCAAAGTTTTTCAGAATTAGTAAGGCCTGCAGACAGGGAGGAACAGAAGCAAGATGAACATGAGAGACAGCTCAGACAAGGAGCAAAAACCACTCTCTCCTGATGCAAGGGCTCAGAGAGTGTAGAGTGTAGAGAAGATTAGCGCAGATGGAGCAGGCTACTCATGAGGAGAGTGCCATGCCCATCTTCACCAGGCACACCTGGGGAATGAGACTTAAGGAGACACTGTGGGGAGGGACATTTGTCAGAAACAAATGCTGAGTTCCTGAAGTGTTGCGTGCCAACATGTGAACTTGCCAAGAGTCCTTGCATTCCTTTTGGCATTGTGGACTAATTACCTGGATCTTTTGCTCCCTGAACTCCTTGATTTGCTTTTGAAGTTTCTTTTGCCAATTGGGCCCACAATACCTGCTAATGTCATCAATCCATCTTAATTTGGGTCTCTTTTGTGGATGCTTTTAATCAAGTGGGATCCATTCTATGATTGCTTTGATCCACCTGACCGTTCTTTTTGCTAGGTGACCAGTCCATTTCCATTTCAATTCTTTGACTCTCTTGATGGCATTGTACACTTTTGTTTGTTCTCTAATCAATGTGCAGATCTGCTGTACTAATAGGAACCATAAATCCAGAAGGACTGCCAAGACATAGACTAGAAAGAGTGCAGAGAAGAAGAACAAAGTTGTTTAGAAGAACAGAGGCATAAAACATAAAAAGAGCAGCAGCTGGAATTGGCTATGCCTAATTTAATGATAAGAAGGACTCTGGGTGACATGATAGCAGTGTTCAATAGGACGTCAATCTGTTCTCCAAAGCACCTGAAGGCAGGGCAAGAGGTAATGGATGAAAATTAATCAAGGGGAGAACCAACCTAGAACTAAATTAGGAGAAGTTCCTGATGGCTAGAAAAATCAATCAGTGGAATGCCTTGCCTCTAGAAGTTGTGGGTGCTCCACCGATGGAAATTTTTAAGAAGAGATTGGACAACCATTTGTTTGAAATAGTATAGTTTTTCCTGCTTGAGCAGGGAGTTGGACTAGAAGACCTCCTAGGTTCCTTCCAACTCTGTCATTCTGTTCTTTAATTTATTCCCCATCAAGACAATCCTGGCACCAGCAGTGATGGTCATAATTGATGCTGTTGAAGGAAGAATTTCATAGTATTGCAACCTCAACATTTATGATGAATTTTGTCCCAACTCACTTTTTGATTTGGGAACCACAAATGTGGTAAGCTCCTATGAAAATATGAACTGAATGTCATTCTTCTCTTTTCCTAAGTGGTAGTTAGACTGTATGTGTGTAAAGTCATACAATATTTATAATGTTGTATTTTGGGAGACATCTGTTCCTTACAATAGGAACAGTTATGACTCAGGACTTTGCCTGCTTTCTCTCAGTCGGGGTATTTTAGCACTCATCAGAGAAGAGATGAATTATAACCATTTCTGCTCAAGAATGTGCTAAAAATAAAAGCCTCACCCATTCAGACAGTTGTGAGATGTGAGGGCAGTTGCAAGCTAACAGCTCAGATTGTTTGATTTTCACATTTGTTGGAAGGGTCAGTTTTCCTCAGAAACTCCCATGTCACCTTAGACCAAGGATGAACAGGGCTGTGATTTGGGGGCCCTCCCAAATGCTTTCTTCTTTCTAAATACAACTTTGCAATTTGAGTATTTTTTGCTGAAAATCAGAAAAATCAACACTGTGATCCCCCCCTCCATATTTTTGTGGGAGAATTGAATAGCTTTTGTGTTTTATAAGATGCTTACAAAGCACTTCAAAAAATTGAGAAATCCCTGAGGAAAAAGCTTCTTCATCTTCTTACCTGACATGGCTTCATTCACCTTGCTTCTCCAATGGGATGGCACCAATCTAACGTGCAAAACAAATGTGTATCTTGATGTGAGAGATTTGCTGGGAAGCTGAGAAAAGAAAACACTTGACATCAAGAACACAGACACACAGAATAACAGAGTTGGAAGGGACCTTGAAGGTCTCTTCAGAAGCTTCTTCAGTTCTGACTAAATGGTGGAGAATGGAAATCAATCAAAACTGAAGAAGCTTCTTGGATGAGAAGTGAAATGTCTTCAAGGAAAAACAAAGAATCCAGTTGTCTTTTAAAAAACACCTTTAGGACATTGAAAGGTACTTGAAAAAACATATTTGGGACATTGCTTTAAAGTTATACAGTTTATACAGTAAGGACTACAATAGAAGTCATAAATAAATAATTCTTAAGGAAACCAGGGCTAAATCGAAAATATATCATAATCCTACTATGATCTCTTTTGATGGCCATAATAGAATTTTCCATCTTATGGTATAACATCTAATGAGAAAATTGTCTTTTTTTCCTCCTAGTCTGGCAGTCTATTCCAAAATAGCTTTATGTGAAATTCATGATATTTGATGGGGGCTGTCACAAATTATTCAGCAAGGTTAGGAAGATATTTTAGATCTTTATTGCTTTTTGGATTGAGGCAAAAGTGGATTAATTGAAAGAAGAAGCCCATCTTAGAAGTTCAGATTTAAGATGGTAAGCAATCCAACTCTTTGAGTGTTGCAAGATGCCCTTGGAGAAAGCTACGTAATCCTAGAAAATTATGCTAACGCCAAAATAACAACATGTATATAGTGACATCATGCAAATGTGATTTCACAGGCTCCCGCTTTCTAGTCTGGTTCCTTAACCACTGTTAAACCACTGGCTGTTAAAAATTTAATTTGTCTTTTGAGGATTACTTCAGATATAATGGATTTGTCATTTTGGGATCTGGAGGTATGTCTGAATGGAAATTGTTTAAAAAGATTTTTTTTAATCCTGAGTTTATTATTTTTAGAAAATAGTGATGATGCCAAAATGACAACATGTCGTGACAAAGAGGCATAGTGGTGCAATGGTATTGCAGTCTGGCTCTCTTCACTGGCAAGAGTTTGATCCTGACCTGCTCAAGGCTGACTCAGCTCTTGTGTCCTTCCAAGATCAGTAAAATGAGGACTCAGGTGGTTGGGGGCAATAGGCTGACTCTGTAAACTGCTTAGAGAGGGCTGTAAAGCAGTGTGAAGCAGTATATAAGTCTAAGTGCTATTCCTATTGCTTTGTGTATAATGATGTCATGCAGATGTGATCATTACATCCAATGCCGGTAAATAAGTCATGACCACCTTATTTATTTATTTTTTACTTATTAGATTTTTTTTAAATCCTGCCTTTATTATTTTTATTTTTATAAATAACTCAAAGTGATAAACATGCCTAATGCTATTTGAGGGTCTGCCACAAAGAAGAAGTGGACAACTAAGCACCAGAGGGCAGGACAAGAAACAATGGATGGAAATTAATCAAAGAGAGAAGCAACCCGGAACTAAGGAGAAAATTCTTGACAGTTAGAATAATTAATCAGTGGAACAGCTAACCTTCAGAAGTTATGGGTGCTTCATCACTGGAGGTTTTTAAGAAGAGACAGGACAACCCTGGTATAGAGTCTCCTGCTTGAGCAGTGGGTTGGACTAGAAGACCTCCAAGGTTTCTTACAGCTTTATTCTGAGTTGAATTGGCCAACTAAATTCCTAAAATTTAGCTTGATTAAAAAATGAATTTAATTCCCTGTTTTATTTTCTCCACAACAACCACCCTCTGATATGAGTTAAGCTGAGAGTGTATGATTGGCCTAAAATTATCCAGCTGGCTTTCATGCCTAAGGAGAGACTAGAACTCATAGTCACCTGGTTTCTAGCCTTAACCACTGGAAGAAACTGGTTCTTATCTTTTGCTCCTATCTTTATCCATGAGTGCTTATGGTTATAACTGTATTTGGGTAGTATTGTAGGTAGTAATAACTGGCATTCAACCAATTGGTTTCTTCTCACCCTTCAAATTTCAAATTGTGTACATGGGAAATTTACAGAACAAGGTTTTTCACATTTGGGTCAAAAATTTTTTAAAAATATAACTTCCACCAAATTCAGCAAGGGCACTGAAAAAAATGCCCACGCTATTTCAAACACATTGCAAGTGCTTCTGACCCATAATAATCTAATTACTGCCTTTTTAAAACATGGGGCAAAATGAGTTTTTTTCATAGTGAATGTCATTGAGAAATAGCAATTACCATTAGCTCTGTAAATTCAAATGTACTGATTAAAACTTAAGCATTTCTAGACATTAGTCTAACTGCCAGGCTATGCAACCCTGAATAATATACCCAGAGCTGTGTTTCTTTAGAGTGATATATTTAAATAAATAATTAATAAATGTTGTTTCCTCCCTTTCAATCCTATACTCAATATTTCTTTAAAAAACATGTCTGGATGTCATTCTGAATTACAGAAAAATATTGAAAAGCAGGATCTTTTAGCTTCTTAGGGCTAAGTTCTATAATTAGATTATCACACATTTAGACTAGGCTAAACAGATGCAAGTCCCCAAATAGGTATCTAACATGCAGAAACATTCTTCTTTCTAGTATGTCATCCAGACCTATTCTTTGAAGAATTATTGACTATTAGGTCGAAAGAAAGAAGAGGGGAGTGACACTTATTAATGATAATTATTTAGTTACATCACTCCAAAAAAACACAGCTCAGATATATTATTCGGGGTTGCACAGCCTGGTAACTAGATTCATGTCTGGACAAGCTCAAGATTTGATTAATAGATTTGTCAGATTGTGGCTTTGTGAAATGAATCTAGAAGTAATAGGATAGTTTCAATAATCATACTGAAAATGTAGGTTAATTGCCAATGCATAGCTGGTAGATGCTGTGGTTTCAGAATGAGAGATGGCAGACAGCATATAAAGACTCTATCACTAAGCTATGTTCTTCTTTATTGTTGTGATGACCCGTAGTCTCTCAAAATAACCCCAAACCCAAAACATACATGAAAGTCCAGTAAGGCCTTCAACTTAACTTCACTGTTTTATTAGGCACAGTTTAAAGTCACAAAAGTAAATAATGAGGCAAACAGAAAACCAAAACAAACCGCATTGACGAGAGTTCTGAAGCAAGCCAAGATAACTAATCATAAACTTCAGGAAAATAACCGAGGAGAGTCCATGGGAAGAATGCCAGCAAAGACAAACCTCTTTCAAAGTAAACACTAAACTTTGACTTCAGCAATTCTGACTGCACAGTTACAAACTTATATACCTAGCTCCCAGCTGCAAGCCACGAGGAGGATCATGGTAATCTCCTCTTGAGTAGACCTTGCTTTTCCCTGATCCTCTCCTCCCTGCATAACCTAGGATGGATAGGGGATGGGCCTGGATCCTCCTCTGACTGCTCAGCCAGCCTCTGCCCTTCCCCAGCCTCCTCCACCACCTCTGGAGCCACACTCCCACTCCCTGTTGGCTGTTCCTCCTCTTCCTCAGAGTCAGTCTCCACCAGGGGCATGACACTATCCTCCCCTGCAGGGCCCCCTCCCCCGGGACCAGTCAGATGAGGACATTGAGGAAACTGAGTGTGAAAGTCCTGGACCAAATGAGGAGCATGAACATCAGTGGCATCGACCCAGGTGAAGTCCTCTGGTCCATAATCTTTCCATGCCACCAAATACTGAAATCCGCCTCACAACTGGCGTGAATCTCAGATGCTATCCACTTCGTATTCCTCCTCTCCCAGAGGGGCTACTGGGGCTGGCTGTGATGGAACCAGTCTATGCGGACTGTCGGCCGAGGCAGGGACTAACAGGGAACGATGAAAAACAGGATGGATATGCATGGTCCGTTGCAGGGAGAGACGATAAGCCACAGGATTTATCACCGCCTCGATCTGAAAAGGTCCCAAGTAATGGTGATCGAGCTTTTTTGATGGTCGTGTCATTGGTAAGTATCGAGTAGAGAGCCAAACCCAATTGCCTACCGCTAAAGGCAGAACATTGTGACAATGTCAGTCTGCAAACCATTTATAGTCTTCCTTGGCTCTCTCTAGTTGATCGCGGACCATGTGGTGCACGGCTTTTCACTCTTGCAAGAACGTATCCACTGCCGGAATTGGGGAATCAGATGGGGCTAAAGGGAAAAGTCGTGGATGAAACCCATAGTTAGCAAACAAAGGGGACACACGGGTGGATGCATATTGAGCATTGTTATGAGTGAATTCTGCCACCGGCAGCACTTCCACCCAATTGTCTTGTTGAGTATTGCTGAAGCAGTGGAGGTACTGCTCCAAAATAGCATTCACTCTCTCTGTCCCCCCCATCAGTTTCGGGGTGATGAGAAGAAGACAGGCATGCCTAAACCTGCAGTTTCACGAATAGGTCTGCCAGAAGTATGCTGTAAATTGTACCTCCCAATCTGATACCATGCAGTCTGGTAACATGGGAGATAAACAATTGAGCCGTTATCTTGGCTGATGGAAGACCTGCACACGGAATAAAGTGGGCCATTTTAGTCAACATACCCCCCCCCACCAAAATGGTTGTAACAACCTTCGATGGTGGCAATTCAGTGATGGAGTCCAATGAAGCTGCCCCCAAGGTCTTTCTGGCATGGGTAATGGCTTCAAAAGACCAGGGGGTGCACCTGCAGCATATTTGGCTTGTTGACAGATCCCACAGGATGGCACATATCCTGACACATCATGTTTAAGTCTTGGCCACCAAAATGTCCTAGAGATGAGGTGCAGTGTTTTGAACACCCCAAAGTGCCCTGCCACCAGACTATCATGACACTGATGTGGGATAAGGCCACATAAGATAAGACCACCTCCAGGCACATAAATGCGATCATGGAACTGCAACAGGTCCCCAATATACGCCCAAGGAGTCTCTTGTCTCCCATTCTCATCCAATCCTTGACATCGAGCTGCCACAAATGTCGCTGTGCCTCCTGAATCCTCACTCGGAAGTCCACTGGTTCCTCAGTGGCCGCAAACCGCTCCAATGGAATCACCGTCCTGGGCAAGATTTTATCCTCCCTTCGGTTATACTTGGGTTTCTGAGATAGGGCATCGGTGCGTTGATTCCCTCCACTCGGACCATAGGTCACCTGAAAATCAAATCGAGCAAAGAATAAGGACCATCTCACCTGATGCTGGTTCAATGTCCGAGCTGTACGTAGGTGTTCCAAATTGCGACGATCCATCTGAACCTTGATTTGGTGACGAGCTCCCTCCAGGTGGTGCCTCCATGTCTCAAAAGCGACCTTAACTGCCAATAGTTCATTGTCCCAAATCATATAGTTGTGCTCTGGAGCTGACAACTTCTGGGAATAATAAGCGCACGGGAATAAGGTGCCTGCGGGAGCATAGGCCTGGAGGAGCACTGCACCAACAGCCACATCGGAAGCATCTGTTTTTACCACAAATGGCTGGCCTGGATCAAGGTGTTTGAGGATAGGCTTGGAAGCAAAGATGACTTTCAATGCCTCGAAAGCTGCCTGCTCCTCAGCACCCCAATGGAACTTCTCCCTCTTCTTGAGCAGATTAGAAAGGGGAGCAGTCAAGGCAGCAAAGCGGGGAATAAATGTGCGGTAGTAGTTTGCAAACCCCAACAGTCGTTGCACATCCTTAACCCACTGTGGAGGTTCCCACTCCTGCAACGATTGTTTTTTTTCCGGGTCCATTTCCACTCCAGCAGGGAAAATCGTTGTCCCAAGAAGTCAATTGTGGTTTGTGCAAACTGACACTTCTCATGCTTAGCAAATAGGTGGTTATCACACAAACGTTGCAACACCAGCCGCACATGTTGCCAGTGTTCCTGCAGGGAGTCTGAGTAAAGTAAAATGTCATCTAAATAAATGACCATGAATTGATCCAACAAATCACGGAAAACATCATGCAGGAAATGCATGAACACAGCTGAGGCATTGGTTAATCCAAAAGGCATCATGGTATACTCAAAATGCCCGTACCTCGTCCGCAAAACTGTTTTCCACTCATCCCCTGCACGAATGCGAACCAGATTGTAGGCCCCACACAAGTCCAACTTCATAAAGATCTTAGCTTGATGAAGCTGCTCAATCAGTTCAGGGATGAGGGGAAGCGGGTACCGATTCCTCACTGTGATTGCATTCAACTTGCGTTAATCACAACATAAACGTAGCTCCCCCCGATTTCTTTTTTACAAAAAGCACCGGTGCAGCCAATGGGGAGGTAGAAGGCCGGATAAACCCTTTCCGGAGATTCTTGTCAATAAAATCCTGCAACACGGCCAACTCTGGTTCCAACAGGGAATATATCCGACCCACCGGCAATTTTGCATCGGGCAACAAGTCGATTGGACAGTCATACGCCCGATACGGAGGCAACTGATCCACCTCCTTCTCCCCAAACACATCAGCAAAGTCCACCAACTCCACAGGTAGATCCAGGTCCACAGGCGTAGCCACACTCCCTGCGCAAGCAATGGTTGGCACACTTCCTTTCAAGGAACTACACAGCTCCAGACGACCAGACAATCTGTGGATCGTGGGCCTGTAACCACTCCAAACCCAACACCACCGGAAAATGAGGCACTGCGGTAATGTAGAACACAGTTTTCTCCACATGCTGCCCAATACACATGCAAAGGGGTTTGGTTGCAGCAACCACAGGTCCCGATTGAAGGGGCCAACCATCAATCGTCTCTACCATTACTGGCGGGGACACCTGTTGCTGAGGAATGAACCACTGCTCTACAAAATGAGCATCCATGAAATTGGGTGTGGCCCCTGAGTCGACCCAGGCTTGGATCTCCACCGCTCCCACACCAGGCACGAACACACTTGCTTTCAGCACAAGATGCTTCACCAATAACAACTGTGGTGGAGATGTCAAAGGTGGCAAGGATGGCAAGGTTGGTGAAGATGGCAGGCCTAAGGACTTTACACCCCAACCTACAGACCCCCATAGGCCGAGCGATATTTGTTTCCCACCACCGCAGGCATTGCTGGGGTTGATGTCTTAACAGGACACTTGGCTGCAAAACGGCCTCGATTGCCACAATAGAGGCATAAACCATCACGACGACGTCTCTCCTTTTCTACTTGAGTCAGGTGAGGGTGGCCAGCCCCCAGCTGCATGGGTTCCTCCAAAGGCACTTCCACCAAGGGCACCGTCTTGCTGGAAACAGATACGGTTTCTCTCCATCGTCGCACCCGTCGCTGCTGAAGTCTAGCATCGATACGAACACACAAATGCATGAGCTCCTGAAGGGTGCGAGAGCATTCAGTGCGCGCCAACTCCTCCAGAAGCTCCGATGACAAATCCTCCTGGAACTAGTCTAATAGTGCTGCCTCATTCCATTGTACATCCTGAGCAACCACCCGAAAACTAGCAATATAATCCATGAGTGAGCCACGCCCCTTCTTCAACTCTCTCAAACATCTGTTTGCTGTTTGGCTTCGAACAGGGTCCTCAAACATGGCCTGAAACTGACAGCAAAACTCGACGTAATTGTCAAACACCTGGTTGGGCTGGGTCAGCAGAGGTGTTGCCCAACGTGCTGCAGAGCCTGACAACAAACTAATCAAAAACCCCACCTTATCCCAGTCAGTGGGAAAGTCCTCAGACCAAAGGCTCATGTAAAGCTGTCACTACCCCAAAAATGCTGGAACCATCAAATTTATCTGGCATTGCCACAGGGCATTTTCGGCGTGGCCGGGAAGCTTGTATTTGTGCTACCTGTGCATTCAAAAGAGCCACTTGCTGGGTTAACTGGGCAATCTCTGCTCTGAGCTGATCCATGGTCACCCCACAAAAAGCAAAAATAAGTTGAAGGGGTGGCTGGAGTCAAAATATGATGACCCATCATCTCTCAAAATAACCCCAAACCCAAAACATATATTAAGTAAGGCCTTCAACTTAACTTCACTGTTTTATTAGGCATAGTTCAAAGTCACAAAAATAAATAATGAGGCAAAAAGAAAACCAAAACAAACCGTATTGACGAGAGTTCCGAAGCAAGCCAAGATAACTAATCATAAACTCCAGGAAAATAACCGAGGAGAGTCCATGGGAAGAACGCCAGCAAAGATAAACCTCTTTCAAAGTAAACACTAAACTTTGACTCCAGCAATTCTGACTGTGCAGTTACAAACTTATATACCTAGCTCCCAGCTGCAAGCCATGAGGAGATCATGGTAATCTCCTCTTGAGTAGACCTTGCTTTTCCCTGATCCTCCCCTCCCTGCGTGACCTAGGATGGATAGGGGATGGGCCTGGATCCTCCTCTGACTGCTCAGGCGGCCTCTGCCCTTCCCCAGCCTCCTCTACCACCTCTGGAGCCACACTCCCACTCCCTGTTGGCTGTTCCTCCTCTTCCTCAGAGTCAGTCTCCACCAGGGGCATGACAATTATTCTGACCAAGGCTTTCTGAGACAATAACAATCACAGGCTATTCCTAAAAACCTTTTATTTTATTTCAATGGCTGTGAATTATAGGCATCCACAGCCTGTAATGAGTCCCAAACAGTTTATGAATAGTCCAATAGAAGTCTGCCACAGTCTTTTGGGATAAGGCTGTTAAGCACCCACCTTTATCTCCCTTGAAATGCTGCCAACGACTAAATTGCCAATTAGCTGTACAAGGCCAAACAGAGCACAAAGTCAACAAGGAGCTTCAGAGTTTAAACCAATCAGAACGAACAAAATTGCTCCTGCAAAGGCTCATGTCCCTTTACTCGTCCTTTATGTCTTATGGAAGGGGCCAATAATCTCCAAGCCTTTCTCTCAAGTCACCCTTTTTGTCTCAACTGTTCTTGCCTTCTGGCAGCTCTGTGCAAGCACACACTGAGAACGGGCTCCCCCTGTTCCTCTGCCTTGTCAGATTCTGGAGGCTCCAGAGTCAGCACATAACTCTCAGATGGCCCTGACCCCATCTCTGTGTCGGACACAGATCCCTTGTCTGAGCCCTCCCCAGACTCCAGGACTGGCCCATGTTCCTCCCCACTGTCTGACTCTGCTGCCAGCTCTGCAGGCTGCCGGTGGATCACAACATTTATAAAGCAAGTTGCCTAGACAGATTTTAGACCCCAGCCCTGTCTATGTAAGTATACATTGATTGGGAGTGTCAACTTGCATTTTCTGACTGTAGTCTTGCCTACATATACATGGGCATTTATGGAGTCTGTAACTACAAATATACCTTACTTACCACCATTTGCTTAATGACCATTCAAAGTTACAATGGCATTGAAAAAAGTGACATATAACCATTTTTCACACTTATGACCGTTGCAGCATCCTCATGGTCACGTGATCAAACTTTGTCCGTTTGGCAATTGGCTTGTATTTATGATGATTGCAGTGTCTTGGGGTCATGTGATCCCCTTTTGTCACCTTCTGACAAAGTCAAAGACTCCCTTAACAACTATGTTAACAATGTAACAACTGCAGTGTTTCACTACTATGGCAAGGAAAGTTGTAAAATGGGGCAAAATTCAATGAAGAACTATTTTGTTTACCAGTGGAAATTTGGGGCTCAATTATGCTTGTAAGTCAAGGACCATCTGTACTTCATTCATTATTTTTAGTGGATAAAAACAATATACCAGAGAATAAACAAAGGGCTTACCGTGATGATAAAATTTAAAATTAATTGCTTAAAAGTATAACAGTTCATTATGTCATCTGAAGAATTAATAGAACTTTTCTATAAAGCTCTAAACACGATATCAGTGTTGATCTCTCCATGTTTTCATTCTTTCCAAAATAGCGGTACATCAAGTAAAAGGAAAGAAAAAAGGAGGGTGGGGGAATGAAATGAATCAAAATATTTAAAAAACAGGAAAAACAATATTAGGAAACTACATGTTTTTAAATTCCCTCCTATCGTACCTGACTGATGATGGCATTGATATATTTATGAATATTGAAATTCTTTGTAATTACTGTTACATTATGTCAATTACTTCTGCCTTAGGAACTGAAGTTAAGTGTCTGCCTTGTAGTGTGACCCATGATACAAATTGGGGGTTCCTAGACTTTTGGCCAGAATACCTCCCCTTAATGCAGACCTGAGCATTTTACAGCCCCCGGGGCTGCATCTGACTGTTTGATTGACCCTGTCTGGTCCACGTGAGGTCAATGAGAAATCAGATGTAGCTAAGTGTATGGTATGCATGCAAAACAACTGCCTTGCTTTTATTTTGAAGGCGACTGTCAACCCTGAAGCGGACCTCGCTGAGGCCATCTTCATGGCTTCAGGGTTGCCACAAGGCAGAAGAAGGGACAGGAAGTAGGGAATAGTTAGCTGGGGTTTTGCAATTAAAACAAAAAGGTTTTTCCGGGGGAACCAAGGCCATTCCAACAGGTGGCTGGGAGAGGGGGAATGAAGTAACCAAGCAATTGACCAGCACCTCTATTGGACAATGTGACCGATGACTTGGGGGAAAGGGAAAACTTTCATTTTTTAATGAGGTGAAAACCGTGGGAACTTTCAGAGTCTGTTTTCACTAGTTGTGCCAATATGATGTATCCAATAAATTGTTCTTTGAAGAATCTACCTGCCTCAGTTCTGCTTTTAATGGGTGCATTAATGGAGTGCTGACAACAACTGCTATTTTTTAAAAAAATTATGTATGTGTAGTTGTGTGTGCCTACACACATTTGTACCTTCACAGCCCTTCACAACAGCTCCAATTTCCCATGTGACCCCCTGAGAAAATTAATTGCCCACCCCTGCCTTAGTGTAATCCTAATGTACAAAGATTCCCAAAAATCCAGACACCAATATGAAGATAATGAAACAAGACAATAAAACTTTGAGAGAGGTGAATGTATTGTAACAATGTAGCAACCAATCTCCCTCCCTCTCACACACACATCCACCCCTATCTAGATTCCCTCTCCATCTCCCCAAGGACGGATACTCCTAAGTTACAGGGGAACTGTTATTGCTTAAGTTTGGTTCTTCTGCTCTGAATGTATCGTGTTAATTTCATCATTGCTCTATTTCCCCCAAGTTTGGCCTCACTAATCTGTTCATATTACATTTACTTTTTGACATCTTTCCAAGATTTGGGGTTTTTTTCTTATGAAATCTTAACCATTTTCCAGCCAAGCGATTTCAATACTGGGTAAGATCCTTATTCTGGAAGAGAATTCTGTAGCTGCTTCTAACACCAACCAAACGTTCAGGATAGGAAAAAAAAAACCAGAAATGCAAAGAACCTTCATGAGATGATCGCTTAGAAGAGAGCAGGAGTTCCTGATGGGTCCTAAACCCCTTCAAACCTTGTTATTCAAGTGTAACTTTTAGTACAGAATGACTCAACAGGGAGAGATTGTAATTTTCATTCCTTCTGCTCAATCGTGTCTGGTCCTCAGAAGCTGCCTGAACAACAGAGGGATAGCATGAAGATGGAGGATGCTGGAGGTGATAGTACCGGGATCCAATCTGGGTTGGTCACTGGGACTAGAGGTTTAATCTTCCAAGCTTTTGGACTCATGCTGGAGCCACCCTAAGGGAACTTCTCTCTAACAGAATGTATGCTTTGGACTATTCTATGTTCCCTGAGGATGGGCTCCAGGATGAGTCTGAAAGCTCGAAAGACTAAATCTCTGATCCCTGATTGGATACTTTTACACAATCCTGGTATTCCTTCATTAGTGATAGTACTACTCTATTGTGTACAGCACTAGTGAGGCCACACTTAGAATACGGCATCAGTTCTGGTCACCACAATACATAATAGATGCTGAGACCCTAGAAAGAGGGCAGAGAAGAGGTCAGGAGGCTAAACTATACAATGAATGGTTTTGAGGGAGTTATGTATATTTAGCCTATCAAAGAGGAGGATTGATGGGAGGGACGTGATTACTGTCTTCTGGTACTTGAGTGGCTGTCACAAAGAAGAGGCAATTGACTTATTCTCCAAAGCACCGGAGGGCAGGACAAAATTAATGGATGGCAGCTCATAACCATTAATCAAGCCATGAGCAACACCTTCCATCCAAGAGGTAGCCACCAAAATGTTCTTTTCCATTGAAAGGAATTTTGAAACCAATAATCACAGAGAAGATGGGGTTGGTGCTTTGGATGCTTGAGGATCCAAATCTGAAGGTTACATGCAGGCCCCATTACTTCCAACTTAGTTTTGGAAAACTGGTAGAGGAAGAACAAAGAGCCAGGGGGACACAAAGGTCTGAAAGGTCCCATGGGCTTCTGTTCTTGGCCATCCCTGATGCTTTCCAATCTACTTAGAAGATGTCTCTTAAGCAGAAACTCGGTCAATCAGAATAGAACTGGGAGGGACTTTGGAGGTCTAGTCAAGCAGGAGACCCTATTTCAGACAAGTGTCTCTCCAGTCTCTTCTTAAAAACCTCCAGTGATGAAGCAACCACCACTTCTGAAGGCAAGCACCTTTTATGTGGCCTTTCTCAAAGTATTTTATATGTAATCTTGGTTGGTCTCAAGCTAAGAATCAGGTGGACCAACAGTTATTCCAAATGGAGCTGAATCAACTGCCCAGTTTTTATCGGTTACCAATGCATGTTCTTGTATATTACATATTTTATACAAATTTGCACTGAAATCTTATTTTTCCCCTTCTGATGGCAATCCCCAAACAGACAGTTTTAGTGTTGATTTACTGCTCACTAATAATGCTTTTTGTGGAAGCAAAATGTTGCAAAGTTTTCTTATTTGGCATCAATGCTTCAGCAGGGAATTCATAATAAGATTTAAGTTGGATTGCTATATATACCTATTTGTACTTTTCTGTTTTTACTCTTTCCTTTCCTTTTTGATTTATTTGCTGGCTAAAGGCTGTAATAAATAAAACAAAGAATTGAAATTTGAATTATCATGCAAAGGCAGCAATCATATATTTGAAGCAGAGGTCAGCTGATTGGCATTTTGGTGATGATGTCATCATACATATTTCATCATTTTGGCATCATTGTGCTTTGCTGAAGACACCCAGGCTTTGTCAGTGAAAGGACTTGCATCAGATGTCAAGGTGCGATTGTTTAATTTATCATGTGCAGGGAGGTATGTGACATGATTGCAGGAAATAGGACTTCAGCAACAGAGTGGTCAATGTCTGGAGTACTCAACCTGACTCTGTGGTTTCTTCCCCAAACCCTAAAAACTGTCTATTATTGACAGTAGACTGTCTACTATTGACCTCACCCCTTTCCTAAGAGGTCTGTAGAGGGTGTGCATAAGCACACAGATGTGACTACCGTCCCTGTCCTATTCTTTCTTTTTTTCTTACTCGTATCCATTTCATGTATTTTTAACCATGTATATTCTTATGCCTGTTATCTAATAATCGTTTGACTAAATAAATAAATAAATAAATGTGTCGTCATTTTGATACCATCGTGCCTTCTACTGATTACATTAACTGACAGCAGAAAGTTTTGGAATGGGAAGATGAGAATTGCTTCATTTCAGCTGAATAAGGAGCTGAGTAAGGAGTACACAGAGGAGCAGAACAGGGGTTTCTTGAACACAAAAGTCAGGATGACAACTGCACTGGTGTGATGAAAGCTTACCCTTTTTTCATACGCCACCCTGCCCTGCAGTGACATTTGCAATACAGGTAGTCCTTGACTTACAACACTTCATTTAGTGACCATTCCAAGTTACAACAGGACTGAAAAATATGACTTGCGGCCATTTCTTATAGTTATGACTTTTGCAGCATCTCCATGGTCATGTGATCACAATTAAGATGCTTAGCAACTGGTTCATACTTATGATCACGGCTTTGTTCCAAGGTCACGTGATCCCCTTTTGCGACTTTCTGACAAGCAAAGTCAATGGGGAAGCCAGATTCACTTCACAACCATGATACTAACTTAACAACTGTAGTGATTCACTTAACAATTGTGGCAAGAAAGATGGTAAAATGGGGCAAAACTCACTTAACAAATGTCACAGTCAACAACAGACATTTGAGCTCAATTGTGATTCTAACTTGAGGACTACTTGTACTAATGGAAAGATTCTGCCTTTATGAACTAATCTGATAATAGTGATTTCTGATTGCTCTGTTTATAATTCTGCCAGAATGGTGATTACATTGTGAAATTACTTCAGTGGATTGTTTTTTTAAAAACTTTGAAATTATGACCATATTATTATACTTTTATCCCACCTTTATTACTTTATAAATAATTTAAAGCAATGAACATACATAATACTTCTTCTTTCTTGTATTTTCCCCACAACAACAACCATGTGAGGGGGTTGTGCTGAGAGAGAGTCATTGGCCAAAAATCACCTCGCTGGGTTTCATGGCTAAGGCAGGACTAGAACTCACAGTCTCCTGGTGATTGGCCGAAAGTCATCCAGCTGGCTTTCATTTCTGAGAACTCACAGCCTCCTAAGTTTCTAGCCTGGAGCCTTAACAACTAAGACAAAACTGGGTCATTTGCTCCCATATTTATCCCTGACTTGATGATTATAACTTATCATCTTTTGGCACCAGACGGAAAGATAAGACAAGACACAGTGGATGGAAGCTTGTCACAGGGAGATCCAACATGAAACAAAGGACAAATTTCTTCACAGTGAGAACAATTAATCAGTGGAACAACTTGCCTCCTCGGTTCATCACTGAAGGTTTTCAAGAAGACACTGGACAGCCATTTGTCTGCAATGATATAGGGTCTCCTGTCTTGAGTAGAGGGTTGGACTAGAAGATCTTGAAGGTCCCTTCCAACTCTATAATTGTCTATCCTCCCATCAGTTTGAATGAAAACCCACAGCAAAAAAAAAAAAAAAAGGATAAAGAAGACTTGTTTCACATCATCTTAACAAGTTGCCCCAAGTGGGATAGGGCAACTTTGGTTAAAGAAATTCAACAGTTTTGTGAAGGGAGAGACAATGAAGATGAAGAAGATGTAGGAGATAACCAGGCTGAGCCCTAGGAAGAGGTCAAATATGTCTTCAGTGTCGAGTCCCTTTGTAACCACAAGAGTTCTAAGTCCAGCCCGCCTCAAATTCCATTGATTCTTATCTATTGCCAATTTGCATTGTAGGTCAGATTCTTTAGAGAACTTTAGCGTACAATAAAGCTATATATTCATCTGAACTGCTTGGACTTCTGATTCCCTGCACTTGACATTAAACAGTCAATGGAATTCTAGGAGGGCTGGAATAAGATCTCTTATGAATGCGAAGGGACTCAAAATTGATGATGTGTTTGATTCTTTCCTTGGACTCAGCCTGATCATTTCCTACAGATGAAAAGGCAGGAAAGCACATTGGGTGGCTTTGTCAGAAGAGATCTTGGCCATAAAATGTGGTTTTTCTGGGTCAATAGAGACTTCGGATTTGCTCGCCTCTATTCTAAAAACAAATGGATTCCATGATAAAGAACTAAGGAGTGTATAAGAGCAGAGTGATCTCAAATCTCCCTTTCCCTACGGATGTAGTTTAGGGCATCTGGAATCAAAGTCAGAATGACATCATTCTAAATTAAGAATAGGTGGCTGCCCCTGATCATTTCTTGTGAGTCAAGGTCCCGGTTAAGCCTATCAGAATGCCTTACCCTTTGATGCTGAGGTTTGGAGAAACATGGGGTGTACTATGATAAGAAGACTATGTTGATTTAACAACCTTGCTTGCTTAAAGCCTCACCCTCTTGAGGCCACAAGGCAGCTGAGATTTTCATAAGCATCTAGGTAGTACTCCCTCACTTTTGTACTGTGTGTGCCGAAGTCTAATGCCGTGGCATAAATCAAACCATGCCTGTTTTTAGCTGGGCTGGGAAGAGCATTAGAGGAACTGTAGACAATGGGAGATTTTCCTTGGAAAAGGACAGACAGTGACTCCTAAAATATGGCTCGTCCCACTCTTCGTGGCTTGATGTGAAAATTGAAATCACACATCAGCCTACCTTTTCTCTTTCAAAAGGAGGGAAGGGGAATCTTTACCAGGAAATTGGTCCTGAGTGTGAAGCCCAGCCAAGGCACTTCATATTTCAGAAGGGGTCTGCATGTCTCTCTGTGTGCACGGGCGTGCAAACCCATGTATGCAAAAGGCACTAGGACCTAGCAGGAATCTTGGCCAAACTGGCAGGAATTTCTTGCTTGGAGTGCAGACAACAAAGGCAGAGTGTAGCTGGGTTTCTTTCTCTCAGCATCTCCACCCTGTGAGCTGAAAAAACGGTAAGTAAAGCCTGATTTTTCCAAGCAGGGTGAGTAACAGATGTCAGGTGCCAAAAGAAGAACAGGCTGAACCTTTCACACCAGAGGTGTCTTCTTAGCCCACCACTCAGCATTTGATTTTGTCTTTCCGTTTTTGGAAAAGTTGGCTTTTGGTGCAGTTCCATTGTACATGCAGACTTCAGTAGAAAGGAGCAGGCAGGAGCGGAGTCTGCAATTTGACGGAAAGAAAAGAGACTGGAAAAACTCCTTTTGCAGCTTAAGGGTGACAATACGAAGGTCAGGGACCAGTCATTGTCACTCTGTAGCAAATGAATGATGGGTTGGGACCTGGCCAGAACTGATAGGTAGTGGCTGATGTTCAAGATTTGTACCTGATTGCAAAGAGCAGGTTTCACCCTGTTTCTGTGGTAGAGATGTGACCTGCATGCTAATTGTGTGAAGGCTAATGATAACCAGAGCTCGCATCCTTCTTTTTTTCCATTATGGTCAGAGCTTGGGTTTGCATGCCAAGTTTTAAACTGCAAATGGAGGAGATTCCTAGGATCTTGGTCTTTCTGTCATTTCCACCACTCTTCCGTTGCACAAATTTAGCTAAGCCTCTCATTCCCTGCTCTGCCTCTGAACAATGAAAGGTGCCACTTGCAGGGGTGTGACAGGAATACAGCTAGGAGGTGCCTTCGGCAATTAAAAATCACTTCATTTTACCAGCAAGAAGGAGGGGGAAAGGGGAATGTCAAAAGCCTTCCTGATTAACTGACCTTCGAATTGCATTCCAAGTGGAAACAATACTGTTCTTCCACATTAACTTCCTCGCTGCTGCTTCCATATTAACTCCTTCCACCCTTCCATGTTATCTCCTGGGCAGTTGAGAATAACCCTCAAAAGTGATTGATGGCTTAGGAGGGATGTGTGAGCCAAGGTGGGGGGGCAGCTTCTGAAACCAGCTGCTCACAAAGAAAATGGCATTGTTGTTATACGACCAGAGAAGAGACTTACTGATGATTTCCACCCTTTTAAAAGGGGCTCCCGAGCTCCAGTCACCCTTGGCCATGTTGAATACGTTACAGATGATGGATTGATTCTTTGGTTTGTCAGCCGTGTAACTCTTGGGCATTGTCACTTCCATGTTTCCATCCATCCACGGAAGGTGGATCTTCTTTCTTTCCTTTCTTGCCCCCACCCCCACCCCAGTCTACAACCCCATCTAAACTGCAGTGAACTCCTGTTCACTCCTTACAGCTGTTCACAGATCGGTCTTCCAACAGTGTCCATAAAAGGGTTGCTCCCAATGCACAGAACTGATTTCCATAGAGAGTCCATGAGGCTCAGGGAAATATTCTTTCCTGGCTTTTTTTGTTTCTCTTTTTGCTTATAAGCTGCTTTGGAAAGAGAGTTATTTTGAATATTTCAGAATAAAGGTGAGGAGATGGGATGAAAATAATTCTTAGAAATAATCAGTCTTGATTGATTGTATTGCATAGAAGGCTCCTTCCCTCCCTAATGCTCCCAACAGTTCACTCGTGCACATATGGAAAAATCTTTTCTGGTAGCCTTCCAAGAGAAGGAAAACCCAGGTGTTGCATTTCTTCCATTTTTTAAAGGGACCCAAATCCAAGTTCTGTACCATCAGCTTTCTTTCTCGAAAGGCTGTGTTGTCTCACTACATACATCATCATCATCATCATTAATTATTAAAGATGAAATCTTCCATTGATTCACAGTTTGGGACTGGAGAAAAAAAACAAGAACCTAAAAGCTGTTAAGGTAGCGTCTGAGTATTTAGGCAGTTCTGAGTAAGATAGTTTTTTTCAAAGTCAGGATATCCAGGACTGATAAGTTCAAAATTTCCATGTATCTAGGCAACCCTTTAGGTATTGCTCCAAGGGCTCCTGTTACTATTGGTACAATCATTGATTTCTTCCTCCACAATTGCTCAACTTCAACTTGCAGATCGAGATATTTCGTTATTTTTTCTAGTAGTTTCTCCTCAATTCGTGCATCACCTGGTATTGCAATATCAATGAACCAGACTTTTTTTTCTTTTCCACAATAGTGATGTCAGGTGTGTTGTGGGCCAGATATGTGTCTGTTTGGATTCAAAAGTCCCACAAGATCTTTACCTGTTCATTTGAAGGAACTTTGTTGATTTGGTGTTCCCAGTAATTTTTGCATTATTACTGTTGTTGTTGATTTAATCTTCAATTTGATTCACAGTCTGGGGCCAGTAAAAATGTAACAAGAACCTAAGAGCTGTTAAGGTAACATCTGAGTATATAGGAGGTTCTGAGTCAGGTGGTTATTATGATAACCATAATCGCACAGTCAGCCAGATATTCAGACTGGGTTTGGCATTTTTGTTTACCTATCGAGTTCTTACCAAGTACTGGGATAGGCAGATGGAGACGTTTGATGGTTACAGATATCGTCATAGTATGGGAGCTTTTCCCAGTAAAGCCACCATTTACAATTGACTGGTGGTGAATTTGTCAATGCCAATGGAGTTCAAGTGGTGCTCCAGCTGTTTTTGGCACATTATTATTATTATTATCGTTATTATTATTGTTGTTGTTGTTTCTCCTTTGCTTCCATTCTTTTCCTCCTTCTTCTGCCTCAGCTTCACATCTTTAGGGGTCACCAAGCAATGGAACTTGATTTTGGACACTTTGACGAAAGAGATAAGGCGTCCAGAAACATGCGTGGCTCCCGAATGAATGGCCTGCCAAGTCCCACTCACAGTGCCCACTGTAGTTTCTACCGCACGAGGACCTTACAAGCGCTGAGCAACGAGAAGAAGGCGAAGAAAGTGCGTTTCTACCGCAATGGGGACCGTTACTTCAAGGGGATTGTTTATGCTGTCTCCAGTGACCGCTTCCGAAGCTTTGATGCCTTGCTTGCTGACCTGACCCGTTCTCTGTCTGATAACATTAACCTGCCTCAGGGAGTTCGCTATATTTACACCATTGATGGCAGCAGAAAGATTGGCAGCATGGATGAACTGGAAGAAGGTAAGAAGGGCAGCATTGTAGAGTAGTTCCAGGAAGGGTGGAAAGCCCATGGAAGATGATACTTTGATCATGGTTCTGGGTGGCAGAATTAAAACTATGAATTTCAGTGGTGAAAAATAATTTATCTTTGGGGCGTTTGTCCAAAAGTATGTCAGAAATTTATATTTAATCCTTGGATGGATGCATATAATACTCTACATCAGTGTTCCACAACCATGGCAACTTGAAGAGGTGTGGACCTCAACTCCCAGAATTCCCCAGCCAGCATGCTGGAGTTAAAGTTTATGCTTCTTAAAGTTGCTAAGAATATCCAACTTGATATTTAATTTTAGAGTAAGCAACATTTGGCAATCTCTGGGAAAGGCTCTAATGATGGGAAAGCTGGAAAGAAAGGATAGAAGATGACCAGCATGCTGGCTGGGGAATTCTGGGAATTGAAGTCCACCCATCTTCAAGTTGCCAAGATTGAGAACCACTGCTCTGTATCATTGAGACCTCCTTATTCTAGATTTACTGCAAGTATCTGGAAATTTTGATGTGACCCACTGCAGTCATCTAAAAGTTGTCACGAAATTTTAATTTGTAATGTGATCATTTGTGGAAACTATTAAATCCTGGGAAAGATTCATGCCACCCATGTATAATTTAGTCTTTTGGTCTTAACTGCATATAAGAATCAAGTGTGATCCTCACCCCTCAGATTGTACACTGTGGCTGTCCAGCCCAGCCTTCTCAAACCTGCTTTCCTGCTGTCTTGGAGTATAACTCCCATAAATCTCAAGACAGCATGGGCAAGATGACTGGGGATAATAGGGGTTGTCAACTTGCCCATTGGAAAGGCTCTAGTCTAGTTTTATAATGGTTTATTCTGGTTGTGATTTTCTTAGAGAATTTTCTCAACCCCTCTGAAATCCTTTAAATACATGGGGATCTCTTGCACATTTCTCAGTGGTCCTGCCACCTAATTGCAATCCCTGCAGCATGAGGAAGAAATAAAGCCTCGTTAGAAGATTAGAAGTTCTAATCCACCCTGTTTTAAATATGGATTTCCTCCCCTGAAGCTTAAAATACATTGCTGGACATGTAATTGAATGATCTCAGTCCAGATGGTGGGTGTGTTTGTGCACATGTTTCCATAACTTACACTGGAAGTGGGGGATGCCTGCTCATTTAGGCGGGTGGGCTGATGTCATGTCTTGTACATTTTTTGCCTCTCTGTAGTGACAGGCATTCCAGTGGGCTTGCAGAGAGGAGTCTCTGTGGACCATTAGTTGACTTGCCTAAGGAGGAGATATGGGTACCCATCTGTGGACCCATGAATTACATTTAGGAGACTTATCTCCCTAACTTCAGAACATCTGTGTATCTCAATGATCCTGCCTACAATATCTTTGCAGGATGTGAGTTTCTAGACAGACTGCATTACCTGACCTTCTAGATTAGGTCTATTACACTTTTTGCAGTGTATCTAAATATGAAGACTGCAGGAGATTGGAAGTCTGCTTTTAGACTTAAATCTGCTAATGTCCTCAAGCCCACATTGGTAACACCCTTTACAAAGCCTTAGAAAGCATCCTTTCTATGCATTATGTGGTAAAACAGCTGTTCCTCCAATACTTGGTGAGCATGAAACCTTTGAGCAAATATTTTGCAGTGGGTGCGTCTGGATAAAGGCGTGTACATTTTGCCTGTATCCTGCAGAAATACTTCAATGTGTGTGAATGCAATCTGCTAGATTTATGCACTTTTTTCCTGAATATCCATCACCCACCAGCTGAAGGGCTCTGAGACAGCCGATGGTGCAGTATGGAGAGGCAACAAAGCTAAATGCATTGTCTTAAAGCTTGCAAGATTAGCCAAAACAGTGGCGGGAATTAAATATAATGCTGATGTCATCACTGCTTTGGAAATTTGTGCTAGAATGTGCTTTTTTAACCCTAAAGAAAAAGCAGAATTCTATTCTTTACTGCAGTAACAATGAAGAAAAAAATACCTTTATTTCTTCTTTTTTGTAAAAAAAAAAAAAAAGACTTGCTGAGCCTTATGTACCTTTAGCTTAAAGATTTTTAAAAAATCTTTTTAAATCTTTTAATCAGAGGCACTTGTTTTAAACGTTCATCTGAGAGGCAGCCTGCAGGGTGTGTCCCTTTGTCTGGAATGGATGTGTTCAATGTGACTCCAAAGTGCCTCTGTGCAAGCTCAGAGGCGGTGTCACTTTGGTTTGTCCCTGGGGGAAGGGGTGTCTTTTGAGGGAGGGGGCTCCAAACTCTTGTGAGCTCGGAGGGAGGGAGGGAGGGAGGGAGCGTGGCTGTTGTAATTGGCCTGCCAGAGAGAAAGCCAGCAACTGATGTAGTCTTCTCAGAAGGAAGACTTTCCATATGGGTCCAATCAATTTTACATCTTTGCAATGTTATATGGCAAGGCTGGAAGGAAGATCTGCCCAGAGAGATTTGGGGAGAGAGAAAAAATTCTTGCCTCTGTTGGAAGGGCTGATAAAATGTGAAGCACAATGAAGCGTCTATCAGCATGATCTTCACCTAGGTTTTAAACCTTGCTTCGATGGCAGCAGGTACATCTGGATTGCAGCTTTCTATCCCTCAGGGCATAGCTGGGCTTCATTGTGTTTCTGGAGATGCAAGATGGACAGGGCTTCTTCTGTTTCGGAGCTTCCCTGAGGCTTCCAGGTTCCTGAGACTCTTTGCCTCTAAGATCAGGGACTACCATTTTGAATGATGTCATTCTCCTTGAAAACTCCCCAGAGCTAGCATTGAAAAGGGTGACGTCATGGTTATCTGTAAGCCACCAGAATTGCTTTGTTATCAGCTTCTCACAGGGGATTTTGTTCTAGAGGAAGTAAAGAGCTTCCACCAGAGTTAATGGAGAATGGAACCTTCTTTGTTTGCATAAATGGAATTCTTTGTCTTCATGTTGCTGAAGGCCAAATGGTTTCATTTCACACACACGCTTCCATGCTTTAATGAGATATTAGTCTTAGGCTATGCCTGCCTTCACTTCACACATCAGCTCAATCAAAGCTAACTGGCTTCCTGTGCTTAAGTTGCTACGCTTAGTTAGTTATAACCTTGGTTTATTTCTTCTTGTGGCTTACTGTGTGGTACAAATGCTCTGAGGAAGGTGGTTGGTTAAAATCAGTAAATAAGTAAGTAAGTAGGTAGGTTGTAGATAGGTAGGTAGGTAAATGAACAAATAAATAAATGAATAAACAAACAAAATTGAACCTACTTGGATTAGTTGATAGTTCTGCTGCAGTGCAAACCCAAGATATGGATAAGCATGATGTGTGAATATGGCCAATTGTAGGATATTTTCTAAAGAGTGCTATTTTTGATCTAAGGAAATATCAGGAAATAAAGTAACCCAGGTTGACCTTCACAAATGACTGTGAAAAAGTTGGAAAAGGGCATGTTGGGTGAAATCTATGGGCAGCTGGAGCAAATCCTAACTAGCTTTAAGGACAGAGGTGTTCAGTAAAAGCTCCAATTGTATCTCAATTCACTGCCCGTGGACACTCAAATTATGCAGGGGAAGGAGTGGCAGAACCTGGGGGTGGAGTCAAGAGAGGGATCAGCCTAGAATCTTATATGACCACAAAGGAAGTATATCCAACCTCCCTTGAATTCTATTGATGCATATCTAACTCCAAGCAGGTGGAGTTAGATAAGCATCCCATTAATTGAGAAAATTCCTGTGCATAAGCACCAAGTAACAATAAATCGGTTTAATTGGAGCTTCAGGTGTGGATCTAGCTTCCATGCCTAATATGTTTATGGATACACCTCCAAATTTACTTATTGATCTTTATTGGAATTGCAAATAAAGCCACTCAAAGCAGTATACATAGCATATCTTCATTTTCCCCAAAATAACCCTGTGTAGTAGGCTGAGCCAAGAGAGAGGAACTGAGCCAAAATTGCCATGAGAGTATTCATGACAGAAGAGGGAGTAGAATCTGAATCTTACTATTCCTAGTACAGCCTCTTTCTCTCTACACCACCCCAAATATTATTTAAGCAAAAGAAGCTTTCTAGGGTTCCTATGGAAGAAGTGGTTGGGATGCAAAATCTCCCAGATCTTTTCCAATATTCTTATTCTCAATTATTTTCTGTGTTTCCACTCAGAGTTTATGTGGCCTTTGGAAGATACCATATCAGAATCCCAACCCGTCTTCCTTAAAGCTAGAAAATGGATGGATGGACGGACAGGATGGGATGGGACAGGCAGGCAGGCAGGCAGGCAGGCAGGTAGGTAATATAGTAGAAGATAGATGATTGATGGATAGGTATAGGTGATAGATGGGGGGGGGGAGAGAGAGAGAGAGAGAGAGAGAGAGAAAGATCCATTTTCAGTCCAAGCTACAAGAGGTTTAGGGAGACAATCAGGATTGCAAAAAACCTTTTTAAAAATCACTGCAGTGACACAATGGGAAAGGAATGAAAGCTTATTTAGATAAAATTATTAATGCCAGGAAGACAAATTCTATGCATTTTCTACCAGTTTTTATTCCATTTGATGAAAATTTCCTTTAGTAATTCTTTCAAGGGAGAAGACCATTTCAAACAAATTCTGATAGATGAAGGAGTTGTGCCCCTTTTCTCCCCCAGATAATATTTTTCTCAGCTTCTTTGACTTTGAGAAATTGTCAACTCATAAAACATTTTGTATACACGTTTTATAGATGACAACAGAAAGAAGGGGGAGTTTCAAAGAGCAGGCAACAGTGTGAAATCGAAAGTACACTCCATTCATATTTTCTTCAGAGACTGATTAGATGGCTGAAATTTCTGCCTCGAAAAAAATCTAATTGGAGAGCATGATTGATGACCCTTGGCTATGGACATTTTTCATTGGATGATACACCCAGAGGGTGGGGGGGAAGCAGGATCAAAGGTGACAGTGAATTATGTGTCTCAGAGTTGGTTACGCCCAGGTTAGTGCCGGACATAGAATAAACTTCAAATAAATCCTATTTAGTTTTGAGAGTGTGGCTCGAGGCTCATGATTTAATTGGAGTAACTGCCGTAACCCTGATAGATAGTCAACTCTAAGATCTACTTGGGAGAATGTCAAAAAAGCACTGGCAAAAACATCACAGACCTATAACAGACAGGCAGACAAACACTGAGCCCCGCAACAAACATTCCAGTTGGGAAGAAGGTCTATCTCTCCACCAAATATCTGAGGTTAAGTCTCCCAAGCAAGAAATTGGGGCCAAGTTCATGGGACCATTCCCCATAGTAAAGATCATTAACCCAGTCACAGTGCAGTTGAAGTTGTCCCAATTGTTAAGGAAAATACACACGGTATTCCATAGTAGCCAATTAAAACCCATGGTCAGATCAATGCTGAGGCGCCTGCCTCATGAGCCCACAGATCCCGTGGTCATAGGAGGCCAAACCCATTATGAGTTGCAGCAAATCCTCGATTCAAGTTGGCACAGGAGACAACTCCAATATTTAATCAAGTGGAAGGGCTGCCCCTTATCAGAGGCATCATGGGTAAAGAGTAGGAATGTCCAAGCTGATTGCCTTGTAGCAAGGTTCTATGCAGAAAATCCAACCAAGCCTGGGGGAGTTTCATGAGCATAAGCTTCCATATCTGCAGTCAAATTGATTTTGTGTGTGTTGTACAGGTCACCTTCAAGAAGTGAGGAGAGCCGAATGTCAACTCATAAAACATTTTGTATACACGTTTTATAGATGACAACAGAAAGAAAGGGGGGAGTTTCAAAGAACAGGCAACAGTATGAAATCAAAAGTACATTCCATTCATATTTTCTTCAAAGACTGATTAGATGGCTGAAGCTTCTGCTGTGAAAAAATCTAATTGGAGAGCATGATTGATGATCTTGATCTTGGCTATGGATGTTTTTCGTTGGATGCTACACCGAGAGGGGTAGGGGGAAAGTAGGATCAAGGGTGACAGTGAATTACGTATCTCAGAGTTGGCTACACTCAGGTTAATGCTGGATGTAGAATGTTAACTTCAAATAAATCCTCTTTAGTTTTGGGAGTGTGGCTCGAGGCTCAGGATTTAATTGGAGTAACTGCCGGAACCCTGACAGAAACCTTTTCCATGGTGCTTTATTAGAGTGTGACTAGCCAAGGAGGCTAGAGAACAAATCTACCATCTAGGGTTTGTAAAACTTTCATGGTGAGGTAATCATCCATTTGGTCCCAAGAAAAGGATTTTGAAAATATCCAACAATGGCTTTTCTGCCAATAAAGGAGAATACTTGAAGTTAAGGGTTGAAATGAGAGGTCCTTGGTGTTCTCTGAGCTTGATTGTTTCCCTGCAGATCTTTCATTACCCAAAGTAGGTAACATTATCAGTGCTAGGGTGATGTTGATATATCCATCTCAGTTTGAGTAATGAAACATCTGCAAGAAAACGACCAAGCTCAGAGAGCACCAAGGATCCCTTAGTGGTTTTCTATTCTATTCTATTCTGATCACATTACAAAAGAGTTGAATGGAAATTCAGTGTTAGAATATATTTATTTATTAATAAAGCAACCCACAATCACCTTACAGGAGAGATGGGTGACATAAAAATTAATAAATAAAAAATAAATAAATTTATATGCCACCCATCTCACTTTCAAGAAACTCTTCAACCACAGACTGGGCTCCTTTATACAGAAAGCTTACTTAAAATCTTTCTACTAAGCTTTGGGGAAGTGTGCAGGTTTAATTTAACAATGGAAAGTGCTTTTGGCTAGATTTTGAGCCATGCATTCTAATGTGTTCTGGAGGTGAACTCGAAATTAAGAAAGACATTAATCGGCTACACTTTATAATGTATTACCAGCAATGCTACCTGATTTAGTAGTTATGCTGAGATGCATAACTCATATCAGAAAGCCGCTGCCCATAGAGGCTAGGTGTGTGCAGGAAAGCAAGGAGAAAAGATTTGATGGGAGGGAAATCTGCCAGAGATTTTTGACTCAAAGCTCAACAAAGATAAGAACAAGCATATATAATAATGTGGATTTCAAACTTAAAAAGTGGAGTGTAATTCTTCATCTCTCTGCTAGAGTTTCAGCAATAGAAATTCAATAGAAATTCAATAGAACATAATAGAGCAACATACTGTATGAAGAATGGTTGCAAGAATTGAATATGTCTAGTTTAATGAAAAGAAGGACTAGGGATGACATGATAGCATTGTTTCAATGTCTAAGAGGCTGCCACAAAGAAGAGGAAGTCAACCTATTATTAAGAGCAGGAGAAGAAATAATGAGTGGAAACTAATCAAGGAGAGAACCAACCTAGAACTAAGGAAAAATTTCCTAATGGTGTGAGCAATGAACCAGTGGAACAACTTGCCTCCAGAATTTTGGGTGCTCCAACACTGGATTTTTTAAAGATTGGACAATTATTTATTTCAAATGGCGTATGGTTTCCTGCTTGAGCAGGGAGTTGGACTAGAAGACCTCCAAGGTCCCTTTCAACTCTGTTATTCTGTTATTCCAAACTGCTCATCAGTACTAAGGGAGATTTCTCCTGTAAGGTAAATTGAGAGGAAATGTTTATTGGGAACATAGCAGGAAAGAAAAGATTAGGGTATTTCAACCCTTTAATGGGATGATTTGATATGATGGCAAGTCAGCTGAACCATGATGTTAGATCCACAAAACAACACCTTTAAAAATGAAACAGCCAAATGACTTTGTATCACATTGTCTTGCAATCTCCTAAGTAGATCTACCAACAGGAAGAGGCTCCCCCATTTTTTTTCCCAAAAGACAACTGGACTTTCTTGGTTTTTTGTTTGAAAATCTTTCATTTCTTATTCAATAAATTTCTTGAGAACTTTTTGACATGTTTTCAGAGAGACAAAAAAATCAAGAAAGCCCAGTTGCCTTTCGGAAAAAGCATCTTTGGAACAATCATAATCTGAATGGTTTGAGAATATCCATAGGCAACAAGAGGCACAAGAACTCCTTTGAGGTTTCTGGGAAACTAGATCACTTTTCTTTCTCAGAAATAACAAGGCCACATTTCCTGTTCATCTTGAGAAGGTGGTGTCTCCATGACAAGAAGTTGACATTGAGGGAAACTTAAACCATCTTGCACAGATCTAGAAAAAGACAATCTCCTTCTATTCCAAACTTCATGGTCCACCATTCTCGTACCAAATAAAAATGTCATCTGCAGACTTTATTTAATGAAGCCCACCTGACTCTGTAGTTTTTTCCCCAAATCCCAAAAACTTTAACCTTAGACTTTCTACTATTGACCTCACCCCTTTCCTAAGAGGTCCATAGCGGGCGTGCATAAGCGCACCAACGTGCCTACCGTCCCTGTCCTATTTTTTTATTTTATTTTTCTTATATGTATTCATAACTATGTTTTTACTTATACCTATTATCTTGTGAGCAATTGACAAATAAAATAAAATAAAATAAAATAAAATAAAATAAAATAAAATAATAAAATAATAAAATAAAATAAAATAAAATAAAATAAAATAAAATAAAATAAAATAAATAAATAAATAGGATAGTTTCTTTAGAAGCCTTCATGCTCGGTAGGTCCTGAAGATAATTGATATCCTAATAGTGACTTAAGACATCATCTGTGCAATAAAATATCTGGAATAAAGATATTTTAGTGTGCCTCACTTCAATATAGTGTATGTGGGGTAATATTTTTCTCCAGATGGTTTATGTCGTGCTGTAAAAAAAATACCACCCTACCCCCGAGGGCTCTTTCCCTGTTGTGCTGAAATTGTTATTTTTTTATGATATTGTGTATCCAGAGGGTTCAACAGAACTGTAAAAAGGGAAGGGGCTTAAAGAAAAACAACATTTGGAACTATAGGGAGGGATAGCATCAAGATCATGAGAAGTGATACTACTGCTTTATGCTGCACTTGTAAGACCATGCTTGGAATACTTAATTTTGGTCACCACATTACAAACTGATGTTGAAACTCTAGAAACAGTTTAAAGAAGAGCAACACAAATGATTAGGGGACTGAAGCTAAAGTGTATGATGAATGATTGCAAGAAGTGGGTATGTCTAATCTAACAAAAAGAAGGACAAGGGGTGACATGTTAGCAGTCTTCTAATATTTAAGGGGCTACCATAGAGAAGAGGGGGTTGACTTATTCTCCAAAGCACTTGAGGACATGACAAGAATTAATAGATGGAAGCTTGTCAGGAACATCCTGTTTCAACCATCAGTGCCAGTCAATGATATTTGTGATACATTTTAAAATGTTCAGTTGACTGAGTTTCATATTTAATAAATAAAAGATAACAACAATAACAACAACAATAACAACAACAATAATGACAATGAAACCAGAAGCAGGCTACAAGTACTACGGGGTTTTGGAAGCCTCTGATTTAATGCATAATAAAGTCAAGGAATGAACTTCAGCCAAGTACCTTAGAAGAATTCAGAAGATTTTCAAGTCCAAATTGAGTGGTGAAAACATCATAAAAGCAATAAATACCTGGGCTATACCTGTGATTCGATACTCTGCAGGAATAATTGACTGGACCCAGATGGAGCTGGACAATTTGGACAGAAAAACAAGGAAGCTTATGACTATGAATCATGCCTTGTATCCTAAAAGTGATGTTGATCAATTATATTTATCGAGAGCAGAGGGTGGTTGAGGTCTCCTACAAATAAAGCAGACTGTAGAAGAAGAAAGACACAGCTTGAATGACTACATCCAGAAAAGTGAAGAGCTAATGATTAAGGAAGTACATAAAGGAGGCCTTTTGAAGACAACCAAGTCAAAAGCTGAATACAAACAAGTAACTGAGAAGCGAATTGAAAATTGGAAAAGCAAAGCTATGCATGGCCAATACCTGAAAAGTATTGAAGGCAAAGCTGACCAAAAGCTTACTTGGAATTGTTTAAAATCAGGAATACTGAAAAAAGAAACTGAAGGCTTTATTTTGGCTGCTCAAGAACAAGCCTTAGCGACAAATTGCATGAAGGCAAAGATTCAGCATGTCACCACCAACAGCAAATGCTGCCTCTGTAATGAGAAAGATGAAACAGATGACAATTTAAGCAGTGGATGCAGCAAAATTTCACAAACTGACTACCTAGAATGCCATAACTGAGTTGCTAAAATCATTCACTGGAAACTATGCCAAAAATTTGGATTTGAGTATAGTAACAACCCCTACTGGGAACATCAGGTTGAGAAAGTTCTGGAGAATGAAAAAGTCAAGATCTTGTGGGACTTCAGAATACAGGCTGACAGGCACTTGACCCACAACACACCTGACATAACAATAGTTGAAAAAAAAAAAGGTTTGGTTCATTGAAATTGCAATACCTGGTGATGCACGAATTGAAGACACGCAGCAAGAAAAAATCACAAAGTATTTGGACTTACAAATTGAAGTTGAGCGACTTTGGAAAAAGAAATCGTGTATTATCCCAATTGTAATTGGAGCCCTTGGAGCAATACCTAAATACGCTGGCAATACCTAGCGAGGGCTACCTCGCTATTTGGAAATTCTGAATTTATCAGACTTGAATACCCTGATTCTACAAAAAGCCACCCCACTTGGAACAGCTTATATCCTTTGACTTTTTCACTAAAGATTTAATCATAATCATCATCATAATAATAAGAACAACAACAACAATACACACCAGATATCACAGTTGTTGAAAACCAAAAAGTACAATTTATTGATATCACTGTACAGGAGATGCCAGAGTCAAAGAAAAAAAACTGGAAAATCATGAAATATCACGACCTGGCCATCGAAACATGTGATTATGGACGAAACATGTAACAGTGATACCCATTGTCATCGGGGCACTTGGTACCATGTCCAAGAATTTTCCTGCTGTAGCACCAATGGAACTGCAAAAGACTGTGTTATTCAGAACAACATACATTTTAAGAAGATGCTTGGTTCATACTAGGATGCTGGCAGCATCCTATATCAACCATCAGTACCAGTCAATAATATTTGTTATACATTTTTAAATGTTCAGTTGACTGAGTTTCATGTTTAATGAATAAAATATAACAACAACAACAATAATAATAATAATAATAAAAACAGCTTATATCCTCTGACACTACCTTAACAGTTCCTAGGTCCTTGGTTAGGACTCGAGCTGTTGAGCTGCCAACCAGCCCCAAAGGCTGTGAATCTCACTAAAGATTAACTACTACTACTTATTATTATTATTATTATTATTATTATTATTATTATTATTATTATTATTTGCTTGCATAATTCGCCGATACATCACGCAGTCCTAAATGGGAAGTGTTTGACTAGTGATTTGTGATACGAAACCCAGCATAGTTATCTTGTTTGCTGTGTACACTGTTGTTTTTTGTGTATAATAATAATAATAATAATAATAATAATAATAATAATAATAATAATAATAGAAATAGAATAACTATGTCAAAGGCAAGCAAGGTTAATACAATCCCAAAACAACTGGAGCACCACTTGAACACCATAGGCATTGACAAATTTGCCATTAGTCAATTGCAGAAGGCAGCTTTATTTGGAACAGCTTCCATCCTGAAACAATAACACCATCAAATATTCAAATTTGCCTATCCCAGGTCTTTGGTTAAGGATTCAGTAGATAGACAAAAATGCCAAACCCAGTCTGGATATCTGACTGACAAGTTTGTGAAGCATTCCATATTTTTATACCTTTAACCAAACAACATCTGCTTATCCCGAGTCACTCATAGTGTTCATTTAGTACAAGTTTGATTAACCATGAATACATCACAATTTATTGGGTTGACCCAATCAGGTAAGCAAACCCAAACAAATATGTTATGATGTAACACTAGGTGTGGATTTAGAGGTGATCTATAATTTCCTGGCAGTGAAACTATAAACATTTCATAGCTGAAATACAGATGGCAGTGCTTAGCCAACTTGAGCTGATTAATATTTGGCTGAGGAATCAGCAGAATATCATAGGTGGGTAGGCCAGAATAAAAAATACAAAGAGAAACAGTTCACATTGATTATTCCTATTATACATGAATGGCTTTATCTAAGGAACTGAAGTGTAAGGAACCACGTTCCTTAATGTTCTCAAAATAACCATAGAAGGCAGCTGGTGCTAAATTCACCATCATCCTAGAATATTTGTCTCTGACTGAAGTTCAGTACAAAAAGAAATTGGTAAACTTTTCATGATTGTAATTAATATTTTTAATTGTAGTCTTCTATCAGTCAGTCATAAGCCAAATATTTTTTCTTCTTTTTTGGGGGGTGGGGGGTGAGGGAGAGGAGATTCATGTTATTTACTGTAACCTATTTTTCCAACCTCAAAATATCAGGAAATCACACTACCGTATTTTTGAGGTCACATATAGTAGGGAAGTTTGGTTTCTATGTTTTAAAAAAATGAGTCTGAAGATGTTTCCTCTACTTGAAATCCAGAATTAAAAGTAGAGGATGTTTAGTGAATTTGAAGCTAGTTTCAAGCTATCTGACATCGTAGAAAATTATGACTTCCCGCCTCAGACTGCTCTAGTAGAGTTCACACTACATACTTGACAAGAGGGAGCCAGTTAAACGATTTAGAAGGTGTACATAATTCAGTGCATTGTGATAGAACAAGGAAAGTTGGAGAATACAAGTAGTCCCTGACTTACAACCACAAATGAGCCCAAAATTTCAATTCTGAGCAATGCAGTTATTAAGTCAATCATGCCTCACTTTATGACATTTTTTGCCATGATTCTTAAAATGAATCACTACAGTGAATCATGCATTCATTAAGCAAATCTGCCTTTCCCCACTGACTTTGTTTGTCAGAAGCTCACTAGGAAAGTTGCAAGTGACAATCCCAGGACACTGCAACCATGTTCCATGCATGCCAGTTGCCAATCACCCAAAATCTGATCACATAACTGGAGATGCTGCAATGGTCCTAAGTGTGAGAACTGACCATAAGTCATTTTCTTCCAGTGAGGTTGTAACTTTGAATGGTCCTTAAATGAATGGTTGTAAGTCAAGGGTTGTAAGTCAAGGGTTACTTGAATATTGTGGATTGTATAAGGTAGATACTTGGAATAACCAATCAATCAGAATAGAGCTAGAAGCTACCTTGGTGGTCTTATAGTCCAACCCCCTTCTCAAGCAGGAGACCCTATACCATTTCAGATAGGTAGTATCCCATTCCATTGGTTAATTGTCCTCACAGTTAGTAAGTTTCTCCCTAATTCCAGGTTGCTTCTCTCCTTGATTAGTTTCCATCCATTGTTTCTTGTCTTGCCTTTTGGTGCTTCGGGAAATAAGTTGACCCTAGAAGCCAGGGGTGGGATTCAAATTTTTTAACAACCGGTTCTATGGGCATGGCTTAGATGGTGGGCGTGGCTTGGTGATCATGTGACTGGGTGGACATGGCTTGGTGGTCATGTTATTAGCTGGGTGTGGCCAACTCAATATCACTCACTTCGAGGCACCATCTCCTCGCCTGGCCTCTCATGACTGTGGGGATGCTGCAACAGTTCTAAGTGTGAAAAATGGTCATAAGTCACTTTTTTCAGTGCCATTGTAACTTTGAATGGTCATTCCACAAAAGCAAAGTACCAGTTTCTGTAAGCAACACCAGAATGTTTCCTTCCTGCCTTCCTGACAGGATTAGGCCAGTAATTTATTCTAACAACCGGTTCTCCGAACTGCTTAGAATGTTAACAACTGGTTCTAGCAAATAGGTGTGAACTGGTAGAATCCCACCCCTGCTAGAAGCCCCTGAAATACTGGAACACTGTTATCATGTCACCTTAGTCCTTCTTTTTTCTAGAAAGGCCATTCCTAACTCCTGCAACTGTTCTTCATATGTTTTAGTCTCCAGGCCTTTAATCATCCTAATTGCTGTTCTCAACATCTTTTTTATAACATGGTGACCAAAACTGGAAGTAGTATTCCAAGTGTGGCTGTTCTAAGGATGTATAAATCAGTACTAATACTTCACTAATATTTGCATCTCAGGGTTGAAATTAGAGGCCCTTGGTGCTCTCTGAGCTTGGTTGTTTTCTTGCTGACTAGCACTGATGACCTTACCTACTTTGGGTAATGAAACATCTGTAAGAAAACAACCAAGCTCAGAGAGCACCAAGGATCCCTCAAGTGAGGACAGGTAAGAATATTTTGGCATGATGGCAAGGCAACAGCAGAAGAGGGAGAGGATAAAATTAATTTTGCCAACACTAAATTAGCACTAGCTTTTTTCAGTGTTTAGTTGTCTACTGTTTAATTCTAGTAGTAAGGGACACTATCTGTTTCACTTTTCTGAAACAGACAGAAATAAAATTTGGGTTCTAGCAAGACTAATCTTTAAACAGAAAAATAGCAAACCATTATGTCCAAAGAAATCTATGGTCTAAAAAATGGAATGTGAGGAAGCCAAACACCAGGTATGGTTTTGGAATTAGGAGACATGGAAGGGAAGATGTTCCAGATATTTCTCCCAGAATTCCAAATCATACTAGACAGAAATCCTGGAAGTCATGCTCGAGCAGGGGGTTGAACTAGAAGATTTCCGAGGTCCCTTCCAACTCTATTATTCTATGTTCTATTTGGAAAGATACCAAGGTTGGCACAATAGCTCTAGGAGAAGGGTGTCCAACCTTAGCAACTTTAAGACTTGTGAACCAACTTCCAGAATTTCCCAGCCAGCATGGGGAATTTTGGGAGTTGAAGTCTACAAGTCTACAAGTTGCTAAGGTTAGACTCCTGTTCTAGAATATTCGTTTGGGATCCTCTGTAGAAGTTTCTTTGCTATTTATGCCTGCTTCTATGAAATTTGTTCTCCAAGAAGCCCAGTTATCTCCAACTGTTGTGCCCTAGCATAAAACAAAAGGTTTTTTCTCTTAGTTTTATCAACCTTGCACTGAGTTTCAGAACTATTTTTCCAAATAATATGAAATAGTATTAGTTCCCTTACTGTAACTTTGTCACTTGTATCCTTACGATTGACTGTTTCCTAGTATGATTTGATTGTTGATTGTACCCTATGACTATCATTAAGTGTTCTAGGTTATGATTCTTAATTCTTAACGAATGTATCTTTTCTTTATGTATACTGAGAGTATTTACACCAAGACAAATTCCTTGTGTGTCCAATCACACTTGGCCAATAAAGTATTCTATTCTATTCTATTCTATTCTATTCTATTCTATTCTATTCTATTCTATTCTATTCTATTCTTACTATATTTGGAAATCTTCACTAAAGTGGTTATATATATAAAAAATATTCCATCAAATTGAACTCAGCTCCTGCTATCCTCATGGACATGCATTTTTCAGCTGTATTTGTTCTTGGACTATACACAAATTCCTTATTGTACAGAAAATTGCATGCCTTAATTAGTGTAGAAGAAAAGTATAAAGCTTTAGTACAGGCTAATGCTAGATGTCACCACAGAAGCAGTGTGGTGGCCTAGAGGTGGAGCTCTCACACCAAAATCAGGGGGATGTGAGTTCGATCCTAGGTAGCAGCAGATATTTCTCTCTCTAGGTACAGAGAGAAAAAATCTGCTATGACCACTATGTAGGTATCTGGAAGGGCATCTGGTCAGTAAGTGCTCAACTCCATTCAGTCACTCCCAACTCCATCCTGATGCAAGGTCATTTTAAAAAAATGCTAGATGTTATCACAATGCCAATGATTTTCTCTGTGAAAGAGATATTAGATTTGGACTTCTGTTATTTTGTTATATTCTTCCTGTTCGGGGAGGAATACATAAAATCTGGAGATAATTTGAGAGGAGGAAAAGGTTGTAGTAAATAGCAGTAACTGTGAGAGGGACCTAGGTGTCCTAGTGGACAATCACTTAAATATGAGCCAGAAAATTGCTGCAGCTTCCATAAAAGTCAATGCAGTCCTAGGCTGCATCAACAGAGGGATAGCATCAAGATCATGAGAAGTGATACTACTGCTTTATACTGCACTTGTAAGACCACGCTTGGAATACTTAATTTTGGTCACCACTTTACAAACTGATGTTGAAACTCTAGAGAGAGTGCAGAAAAGAGCAACACAAATGATTAGGGGACTGAAGCTAAAGTGTATGATGAATGGTTGCAGGAAATGGGTATGTCTAATCTAACAAAAAGAAGGACAAGGGACGACATGTTAGCAGTCTTCCAATATTTAAGGGGCTACCATAGAGAAGAGGGGGTTGACTTATTCTCCAAAGCACTTGAGGACATGACAAGAATTAATAGATGGAAATTTATCAAAGAGAGAACCAACTTAGAATTAAGGAGAAATTTCTCACTGAGAACAATTAATCAGTGGAACTGCTTGCCTCCAGAAGTTGTAGGTGCTCCATCACTAGAGGTTCCTCAGAAGAGATTGGAGAGCAATTTGTCTGAAATGATGTTGAGTCTCCTGAGTTCTGAGTAAAAGACTTCCAAGATCCCTCCAACTCTGATTCTATAATTCTGTAACTTTCCATTGAGGAGTTGACATCCCTTTTCTTAATGTCTTTTGAGATTTTTCATCTCCCTTATTTTCACAACAGATGTTTGGCAAGTCAGGGGACCTCATATCACTGGAATATCATATCCTTGTCAAACAATGATGGTAAATATAAAGAAAGAAGGCACGGCCAACAACTTAACATGGTTTTTCTAGAATTTGGCTCTTCATTGCCCTGCATTCATTCCACTTTGAGTGTAACCACCCCCAGCCCTTAACAAGCTGGATGTAGCTGAAGCAGAGTGAATGTTCAGCCACATCAATCATTCACAGCTCCTGATATAGAGCAGAAACATGACACAGAAATTCACCATCTCCAAATGCCCTTTGGAGAAGGACTTCTCTGGGCAATGGATTAAATTGCCCAACAAAACATATCCCTGATTAAAATCTATCAGGCTCTTGCCACAACCTATCAGTTCTCCTTGACAATCTACTGAGTGTTCAGAGAGGCACAATTGTTGGGTAAAGAGTCATGCAAACCCTGAAGCTCGGTCATTGCTCAGTCAAAAATAGGAGGAAATCCTCAATTGCTTCCCTGTAGCTTGGGAAGATGCCAAAATCTGAATGTTTACTATATTCTAGAGTCTTGTCAATTGTTGTTGAGGTCACTTAGATGAAATTGCTAGCAAGTTTTAGACCTATCTTGAGCTCCTGGAGGAAAAGGTATAAATATAATACAGTATTTGCAGATGTCATTTCAGTCAAGGACATAGAGCAGATAAATGACCAATAAACCTTTTAATAATGTATGTTAATAGAATAACAGAGTTGGAAGGGACCTTAGAAGTCTTCTACTCTTACTCCCTGCCCAGGAAGGAAACCCTATACCATTTCAGATAAAATGTTGTCCAGTCTCTTTCTTAATGCCTCCAGCGATGCACCACCCATAATTTCTGAAGACAAGATGTTCCACTGGTTAATTGTTACCACTGTTAGGAAATTCCTCCTTAGTTCTAGGCTGCTTTTCTCCTTGGTTAATTTCCATCCATTGTTTGTTGTGTTGCCTTTTGGTGTTTTGGAAAATAGATTGACCCCCTCATGTTTGTAGGAGTCCCTCAAATATTGGAACATTTCTATCATATCACCCCCTAGTTCTTATTTTCATTAAACTAGACCCACCCAATTCCATCAATCATACAACAATATTGTAAGATACCCAGAATCATTGCACACAAGATGGGTGGCAAAGAATAGGATAGGATAGGATAGGATAGGATAGGATAGGATAGAATAGAATAGAATAGAATAGAATAGAATAGAATAGAATAGAATAGAATAGAAAGACATCAACAAGTATTTCCTATCTCCCTAAGGTCTGATAATAGAAATACATTTTTTAAAAAAGACCTTTTTTTCCTTCCACACAAATGGAGGCTGCTAAAATACAAGGAAAACTGGGACTGGATTTTTGAGTGAAAGGATGGATGAAATTGGTTCTCATTACGTCTTTGTAGCTTGAGAGAAGATTCTTGGTGTTTTAATCCTTAATGCATGTTCATTTAGCAGAACCAGTTGTTTGTGTGCAACAGTTAGGGAACTTCAGCAAGATTCCTGAAAGTCATCAAGATTCTAGTGAGAATCAAAGTAGAGCCCACAAGCAAAGAATCTGTCCTTCTGAAAGTGATTTGAATTCATTCCTCAAGAAAATTCTATAGCAGGGGTATCCAGTCCTAGCAACTTTAAGATCTGTGGGTTTCAATTCCCAGAATTCTCTAGTCAACCAAGGGAGTGGATCTTCAATATTGTTGGAGTCAACAATTTTACACAATTTCCTTATTCATGTATTCCAGGCTCACAGCCTTGCTGAGGCAGTATAAAATCTGTTCACATTATTGTTTTCAGCACAATGGTTGGGGGTCTCTAGAGCAGTGTTTCTCAACCTCAGCATCTTTAAGATATGAGGACTTCAATTCCCATTCTGGCTGGGGAATTCTGGGCATTGAAGTCCATGCAGCTTAAAAAACATGCTTGCTTTCATGCCTGAGGTAAGACTAGAACTCACTGTCTCCTTGTGATTTGCCCAAGTCACTTAGTTAACTTTCATGCTTAGGGTGGGATTTGAACTCACCATCTCCTGGTGATTTGTCTAAAGTCACCAGTCAACTTTTTTTTTCTTTTCCTTTCCTTTTTCTATTTTTCTTTTTCCTTTCCTTATTTCCTTTTTCATGCCTAAGGTAGGACTAGAACTCACCATCTCCTGGTTTATACACTAATGCCTTAACCACTAGACCAAACTGGCTGGGATGAATATTCCTTCTTGCTGTTCTATAAACTTCCCCTGCTAGCATACTTTCTACTTTCCCATAGACATAGATTTCAGGTACAAGCCACAATGATGTCATGCTCATCATGATACCCCAACATTCATTGGGGAATTTGCCCAACAATGTTATCCTTGTATGACCCTCATGACCCCTAATGTCTTTTTTCTTCTTCTAGGTAAGCAGGCACACGTTTAAATAAGCAGGTGGCTGTCCACCATTTTATTTTTCTAAGAATACAGAAGACATGAAATCAGTGTTTTCTTTTGCAAAAGACCCCTTCCTTGGTTTTTTTTAATTAAAAGGATGTATTAAAAGCAAAATCAGGGAACAAGATGAATATCAGATGAAATGCCATTAAGAGACAGAATTGCTGAAGATAGCAACTGTGGACTTTGAGATGTGGAGGTGCATATACTACAAAGGGCGACAAATGATAATACTTCCTGTACTATATGTAGAATTATTTCAGCATCAGAACTTTGATTGCCTCCTTTGTGTTGGCGGATTACAGATTATCATGCTTGTTTGGGGAGATGGGCATGGAAAGGCCCTGGCTGATCATTATTCTAAAATGGTTTCTCTTTCCCCTGTAATTAGTAGATATAAGGTTGGGTTGGTTAGATACATTGCAATGTCAAAAATTAATTACATCCATGACAGCAGTTGTGTTATTTGACAAGAGTCTTTCACTGCAGCTGCCTTCAGATCTTTTCTCTTTCAGTGGTTTCAGTATAATATAAACATGGCACTAGGTAAATGGTTATGTTCCAGGAA
This sequence comes from Pseudonaja textilis, assembly GCF_049901715.1. Lineage (NCBI taxonomy): Eukaryota > Metazoa > Chordata > Lepidosauria > Squamata > Elapidae > Pseudonaja > Pseudonaja textilis. The sequence goes on along the minus strand of NC_142001.1, from coordinate 826,692 downwards.
ATTGTTCTTTGAGAGCAGCAAATTTAGCCTCAATTTTTTTTTCCACATTTAAGGTAAGATTTTTTCCCCTATATTAGGGGTCTCCAAACTTGGCAACTTTAAGACTTGTGGACTTTGAAGTTACAATGGCATGGAAAAAAGTGACTTATGCCTTTTTTCCCCATTTACAACCATTGTAGCATCCCCATGGTCATATGATCAAAATTCAGATACTTGGCAACTGACTCATGATTGTGGTGTCCCAGGGTCGTATGATCGACTTTTGTTATCTTCTGACAAGAAAGGTCAATGGGGAAGCCAGATTCATTTAACAACCATGTTACTAACTTAACAACTGAAGTGATTCACTTAAACAGCTGTGGCAAGAAATATCATAAAATGGAGCAAAACTCACTTAACAACTTTCTCACTTAGCAACAGAAATGTTGGGCTCAATTGTGGTTGTAAGTCAAGGACTAGCTGTATTGCAAAATCATTCCAAAGTGGGTTGTGAGAAGATAACTTCTTTTTTGAAGACCAGTACTATATACTGTCACCTAAAGAGACCATGAGAACAGGTTAAAAAAACTCAAGATGTTGCCTACATCCCTGCATTCCAAGCTCTGCCCCTTGTTTATCTGCACACAAAGTTGATTGCATGGTGATGGCTGCCATATTGACTTTTTCTAGTGGACACCTCTTGGGGACATTTAGTCAAGCCCAAAGTATAGAGAGGGAAGAGGGAATGGCCTTGAAGAAGGAGGAAGACCTGCTGCCAAGGCAACAGTTAAATAAGATGGGGTTGAACCCAGGTTAAAAAAATAATTTGAGAAAATGTCTCAGACAAACATCTCCATAGTCCACAAAAAGATAAATTTAGGGATATGGAAACACCTTCAGATTTGCAAAATTCTGTTTCTATGCTTATTACTATAAAGTAATCCTCACTTACATGGCATTGGGGTCTTAATCTGGTCTAATGTGTTGGACTGTCATAAAGTCTACAATTGCACCATTTTGCTGAGCTCTGAAGTACTTCAGTACTCCTCCACTATCTCTCTCAAAACTCTCCACTGCATTAGAAGGAACTGTTTGAACTATTTTTCCAGAGTCTACAAGGGAAGCAAAAACCCTTCCACTATTTCTCCAGGAGCAATGAGTGTACAGTTGCTTCTGGGAAATTATAGACATGGAAAATATTTTTTTTCATGATTTCCCTTAGGAATTAATGGAAGTATAGAAAAAACAGAGGAACTGCAGACCACTGGAGGGAATGTTGCATCATGAAAGACAGGGCAGTTAGCAGATGTTTCTTTCATCTTGGAATGAAGGAATGAAGGAATGAACGAACAAACAAAACACAACAAATGAATGAATGAATTAATCAATCGATCAATCAAATCAATCAATGAACTGTAAAAATGAGATATTGGCTTTATCTTTGTGTTGTGCTGTACATATGTTTTGATGTATTGTTAGATGTCCAGAGTTACTGTGTTGAGCTAGGTGGCCATGTAAATCAAGTAAATAAACAAATAAACATAAATGCATTTTCATTAGGTGTATTCAAACAGGGGATGCTAACTCTTGGTGACCAAATAGACTCAGATAGAGAAGATGATAGAGATGGATGGATGGATAACAGAAAAGATGGTCTTTCAGAAGTCACCTGCATTCCACATTTGACTTCTCTCTTTAGAAATGTCCAAACCTCTATAACTATCTTTCCTGCTGAAAAGAGTTTGCTTATGCTCTTGATAAATATCCCTATATTTTCTGTTCTTCACAGGAGAAAGCTATGTGTGTTCATCAGACAACTTCTTTAAGAAAGTGGAGTATACCAAGAATGTCAATCCAAACTGGTCAGTTAATGTGAAAACCTCTGCCAACATGAAAGCTCCTCAGTCCCTGGCCAGTAGCAACAGTGCCCAAGCAAAGGAGAACAAGGATTTTGTGCGTCCCAAATTGGTGACCATTATCCGGAGTGGAGTGAAGCCAAGGAAGGCGGTGCGTGTGCTCCTGAATAAGAAAACAGCCCATTCTTTTGAGCAAGTGCTTACTGACATTACCGAAGCCATAAAGCTGGAGACAGGTGTCGTTAAAAAGCTGTATACCCTGGATGGGAAGCAGGTAAGGCCTTTAAATCTTCAGCTCAGCTATGCTCAGCAGTGGGACAAACAAGGACATAGCAACCTCTTGATAAACTGGTTCCAGTTATGGTCAAGCCATATCTTTATGTGGAAGAGAAATGCTTCAGCATGGCAGTTCATAGGCTGAAATTTAGAATCCACCTAATCTTAATCTGGAGTCTAGAATCCAGAAATTGGACTTCTTAAATTTATATGTCCCTTTCAGGGGATACTTTTTCTTCTTTTGTGACTCTTAACAAAACTTGATTTCTTACTCTGACTGATAGAGGTCTTGTATTGGTCTGCTGATTTGGATCATCTGAAATTCCTATAATTCAGATTAGCTTCTCTTTAGTGGTATATGAGATTACATTTAGATTAATGTGATCTGTTGTGGTTATGTGAAGCTGGACATCATGTTAGTGAATCATGGCTTATGATTGAACACGATTCTGTGGCTTATTCTAAAACCATAAAATCATCCTGAACGTCCTCCTGCATTATAAATGCAGTGGGAAATAAGTAACGTTTGTGCATTGATTCAAAATATTCATTTAAATGTAAAGAAGAAGGGAAAGAAATACAACTCCATATATATAGTCATTTCAATATTTTTAGGTACTTCAAAAGCTTAAATCTATCTTAAGAAAAAAAGAGCACTGAAACAATATTATGAATAAATAAAAAGAGAGAGAGGAAAAGGCAGCTTGTAAATATGTAATTATAACAGAGGTGGTATTCAGCAGGTTCTGACCAGTTCTGGAGAACCGGTATTAGTGGAAATTTTGAGTAGTTCAGAAAACTGGCAAATACCACCTCTGACTGGCCCCGCCCCCATCTATTCTCTGCCTCCTGAGTCCCAGATGATTGGCTGAGTCTTTTTTTGTTGCCCTGCATAGGAGAACAGAGCTAGAAAGCAGGTTAGTGGGGTGGGGTGGGAATGTGGATTTTGCAGTAACCTTCCCCCAGGTGTTGGGAGGGAATGGAGATTTTACAATGTCCTTTCCCTGCCACGCCCACCAAGCCACACTCACAGAACTGGTAGTAAAAAAATCCCACCACTAAATTATAACCTAAATAATTCAAGAATGTTGAGACAAATTGCTTGAAAATCCTCTTTCCTATCTCTCTACTGAAACCCTGCCCAGTCACCCAAGGAATGATGCCTTCAATCTAATCAAACATTGGGGTGGGTGGGTGGGGGTAATTCATTAAATAATTCAAAAGGCAAGCTATTCCTTATTCAAAGCCAGGTACTCCCAAATTTGAAACTAATCCTTTCCATCTTATTGCTTTCTCCTGCCCTTTTACAATCAGTAGATCTTTTACCCTTGTTTTTTCTGATGTTCCTTTTTGGACACAAGAAGCACGATGACTAAGTGAACCTCCAATGAAACTCAAAATTAACCTGCTAAAATGGCCACCATCTACTCCCCAACTTGTCATGCCAGTGGCAGCAGTCACTGCTGTTTGCATCACAAAGAGAAGAGTAGCTAATGTTCTGAGAAGAACAGGTGCGAAATGGCTGGGGTTCTAATTACTAGGAATTAGATGGCTCAAAAGATGGCTCCACGCAAGTGTTTTGTTCTTGTTTTTAGAGGGTGGTCTCTCAGAAGTTACAGCTTCTGAGCTTGTCAACTGGAAAGCTGGCAGCCTGGGTTTGAGACCTGAGCATTGCACAATGGGGGTGAGCTCCCGTCTCTTGTTTCAGCTCCTGCCACCTAGCAGTTCAAAAGCAAGCAAATGCAAGTAGATTAATAAGTACCACTTTAGTGGGAATGTAACAGTGTTCTGCGTGCCTCGGCATATAGTCATGCTGGTCACATAATCACAGAAGTGTCTTCAGACAACACTGGTACTCTTGGCTAAGAAACCAAGATGAGCAGCACTGGCTAGAGGCTAAAAAGACTGGACAGGGAAGTCCTTTATCTTTTTTATTCCTTTGAATGGAAGCCATAAGTGTACTATGTCAGGGGTCCCCAACCCTGGATCCATGGACAGGCACTGGTCTGCAGCATGCCAAAAACCGGTCTGCGCAAACAAATGAAGCTCCATCCATGAGATGCAGGCAGCACACAAAACCACACCCTGTCTGGTCTGTGGAAAAACCTCTCTCCACAGAACCAGTTAGGGGCTGCTGTACTAGGTGATCCATGTCTGTTAATGCTTTTGAGCACCCAATATTTGGGAAATACCTTTAGGGAAAATATGATGAATAGCAATAGATAATTACAATTATACTATTATTGAGCACCTTAATTTAAACCCAAGAAAGCTGATTGATTCAGAATAGGCAGGCTTTTGCAATAAGAAGGGAATTAAATTATAGAATCTCAGAAACAATGGAAGTCTTTCTTCATGAGTATTCAAAGTGACTTCCTTCCCGGTGGCTTTGATCTTCTTTCTAAGTTGAGTCTTGGTTTAGTGGGGAAAATTACTCACTTGATGCCACAGAAATTTCATTTTTGTTCTGCAATATTATGGGCACATCCACATACACACCCAGAGTCAGAGAATTCTGTCATATTTACTCTAATGCAGAGCTAAGGAAAATACAAATTTTCCAATTTTGTTGGACTGCAGTTCCCATTACCTGTTACTATTTATCTGCTAACTGATGAGAGTTCATTCAATGTTATTTGGGAAATGATGTGGTCCCTTCCTTTGGAATTGGAATTCTTTTCAACAATGGGCTAGCATGAGCCATATAATTATGCACTTGTTTGCTTTAAGATTTATAACCTAGCCTTTGGTTGACCAAATTAAAGGTCCATGCATTCGCATGAATATATTCACACTGCCTGAGATTCCTTGTCTTTGAACAAAGAGATGGATCAAAACATGCTTCTCTTTATGATGGAGGGTTTATTGACATTTGGAATTGGGGAAGGAAGGAAGGAAGGAAGTGTTAGGAATGTAAGTCACCTAACAGGTATTTGGGTTGGACAATATATAAACCAGGATAAACGTTTTAAAACTGTCTCTTTAAGAAAATGCAAAAACTGTAATTGGGTGTGGTTTCTCAAATAGCCATAAGATGGAGCCAGAAACCTGGGTTGTTTAGTCTGAGTCTCAGAAGAGAGTGAATCTCTGTTTCCTTCTGTTGGAAAGTATTGCCGTTCCTCCATTTTTCCTAATTGAATGATATTTTGGATTTGATGTAAGTCTGATGCCGAACTGTTTTTGACACTGGACTTTGATATTTGGATTATCCCTGGATTGAAAAACTGACTGATTTACCTGTGAATGACTTTGGATTGCTTGTTTGGACTTTGCTTAAACCTTTCTGGAAGTAAAAACCTGCATTTACTGTACAGTGTATCTGTGTGCTGTGTGTGTGTATTATTCAAATACTACTCTCAAATACGTCTCCCTGTATGTGCTCATTCTCCTAACGGGGAATTACCTCAACACTGGTTATGGGCCCAGGCCATACCAGGCTCAGATAACTGAGAGTTAGTGTGAATACACAGTACTGTATACAGACAGCTGTTTACTGTTTAATTGTGGGTTACTATACTGGTAAAGATGGCACAAGACACTTCAACCAGTCTATCACTGATAAGCCAGTTGGATGGAACAAACTATGTTTCCTGGTCTATGAAGTACAGTCTACTTCTGCATAAAGAAGGGTTATGGAATGTAGTTCAAGACCCACCGGATGTAAATGCTTGGGATCCAAATAATGAGGATGATGCCAAGAAGCTTGCTGACTGTAACCAGAACAACAAATGAGCTCTTTGTATAATTGGACTAACACTGAGTGACCAGCAGCTAGTCCATATTCGTGGAGAAGAGTCTGCTGCTAAGTGTTGGGAGAATTTGAAGAGGATTTATGTTCATGACAGTGTAGGTGCACACATACATCTTACACGTAAACTGTTTAGAGCACGTCTTCTGAAAGGTGGAGATATGTTAGCTCATTTGAATTTCATGAAAAGAACTTTTCAAGAGCTACATGAAAAGGAACTGATATTTTCAGAGTTCCATTAAGTTTACAGCATTTTTTCCTCATTGGATGAAAGTTATAATGATTATGTATCTTCACTGGAGATACAGTTCAGAGATGAACTGACATTGACTGACATAACTGGAAGGTTGTTAGAAGAAGCAAGAGGACAGCTGGATAGGGACCAACTGAGGAAGGAACAACCACAAGAAGAGGATTTGTCTTCAACTACCTATACTGTTAGAAAATGTTTTTCTTGTGGGGCTAAGGGACATATAGCTAGATTCTGTAAGAAGGGAAAACAACAGAATACTAGTAAACACCAGAAGGTCAAAAAGAATGTTAGTTTAGCTATGTCTAGCAATTCAACTGTAAACCATGATTTGTGGGTTGTTGATAGTGGAGCATTGCAATGCATTACTAAAGATAGAAAAAGGTTTGTAAAGATGTCCACGAGTAAACATGTATCATTGGCAAATGGATGGAAAATTAAAGAATCAGGTGAAGGTACTGCATATTGTTCTTGTATAAACGAACATTTAACTATGTTATATGTACCTAAACTGAAATTTAATTTATTATCAGTAAGGGCTTTAGTTAATCTTGGTTATGTAGTAACCTTTAGGGGAGATAAATGTATAATAGAAAAAGAGGGTAAAAGTGTTACTGCTAATCTAGAGAATGATTTATATGTGATACATGATGATCAATTGAAGATGGCTAACTCAGTTTATAACAATGTTAAGCCACATGATGAATGTATACATTTATTGCATAGACGTCTAGGGCGCATTAATTTCAAAATGCTCAAACAAACTGTTGAATTGTCAGAAGGAGTAAAATTGAAACCCTGTAGTAAGTATTTAAACTGTAATGCTTGTAGTCAAGAAAAGAGTAAGGTTACTTAAGACCAGAGAATCTTTAGAAGTTGTTTTTGCTGACATAATTGGTCCTAAGAAACCAAGTTTAGGAGGTGCCTGTTATATTTTGAGTATTATGGATCATTACTCACGATACGGTTTCTGCTATCTTATGAAAAACAAAACAGAAACATTTCAACATTTCTTTAACTGGCTAAGGTTTGCTGAGAGAAAAATGAAAAATAAAGTAATTACATTAGTTACTGATAATGGGACTGAGTTTGTTAACAAAAGATTCCAAACAATGCTGAAATTGGCTGGTGTTGAGCATAAATGTTCTGCACCTTACAGACCACAACATAACTCATTTGTAGAATGAAGAGGGCAAACATTACAAGCCATGGCTCGCACTGTGTTATCTGACTCAGGTTTACCTGAAACACTGTGGGGTGAGGCCATAATGTCTAGTAACCATGTTTTAAACAATGTAGTTAATACAACAACTGGAGAATTGCCATTCACTCGTTGTCATGGCAGAAAACCAAATTTAAGTTACCTACACACATTTGGAGCTCCAGCATGGGTGCATATTCCCTCACAAGTAAGACTGAAAGGGCAACATAGAGCTAAGAAGTTATATTTTTGTAGGTTACGAGGCCAACCATAGATCATTTAGATTCTGGGATCAAGGCACAGCTCATGTTTATTGTAGTGCTAATGCAAAATTTCTTTAGCACGTTGGGTAGGATAAACTGGAACAGGAACAGGAATCCAGCAATGATATTATTATTGACACCCAAATAGTCCCCAAAGATAAAATCAGTAAACCCCAAATAGTCATTAAAGAGGAAGAATAAGAGGAAGTAGGAGAAAAGGCACAGGAGGAGGTAGAAGAACAGGAGCAGGTGGCACAGGAGAGTCCACCAATTAGCCTTGTGTTCAACCCGAGCAACATGACCACCTGATAGATATCAGGCTAGTGTTGTATGCCAAGTGAATACAGTTCCAAATAACTATAATGAACCAAAACTGTATCAGGATCAGGCTGCTTGGCAGGAAGCAATGGATAAGGAACTGGGATCATTAAAAAGACTGGAGATATACGAAAATGTTAAGTTACCACCAGGTAAACATGCCATAGGATATATAAACTAAATATATATATATATATATATGGATATATAATATATGGATATATAAACTAAAGACAGGTGTGGATGGGACTGTTGCCCATAAAGCCAGGTTAATAGCACAAGGATTTAATCAGACAGCAAATGACTATGATGAGGTGTTTGCACCTAGTCTGAAGGCTACTACATTAAAGGCAGCATTAGTGTGGGCAGCTAAGGAGAAATACATTATAAATCATTTGGATGTAGAGATAGCATATCTGCATGCACCGTTGCAACACACTATATATTTAAAAGAACCTTTAGGTCTTAAAAATGATAATACTGATAATAATGACTGCTGGAAATTGAAAAAGAGTCTTTATGGTTTAAAGCAATCAGGATATGAGTGGAACCAATGTATAGTTAAGGAATTAACTAAAATAGGTTTTGTAGCTGGTTTGGCTGATCCATGTTTTTTCAAAAGAGAAAGTAATGGTGTAATTTCATTATTGCTATTATTTACTGATGACATAGCATTAATCACCAAAATTGAACAAGAAGCTACTAAAATAATCTCACTGTTAGAAAAGAAATTTAAGATAAAATATTTAGGATAAATCAAACAATATCTTGGTTTAAAGATAGATAAAACTATGGGAGGATACAAGATCTCACAGGCAGATAAAATTAACCAATTACTAAAAAGTTTTAAAATGGAACTTTGTAAGCCAGCTAAAACACCAATGAGCCAGGAGTTTAGCCATAGTGATGTTCAAAGTCCTGTTTTTGATAAGAACATTTATCAGTCCTTTTTTTTTTTATATATAAATTTTTATTGTTTTTTTTTGACATGAAAAACACAACAACAAAACATAAAAGTATCAGCTCCCCCATATTTTTGTACACACAGTAAGTCAGTTGGTCCATCGGTTTTGTGCATTCACCTCATAGTCACAATTACAGTCACTTCACATAACACTCTTATCAATACAAATTTATAAATCCTAGTATCGCCATTAAAAAAAAAAAAAGAAAAATTTGACTAAACTTTTATTCGATCATGCCTTTGTGAGATAACTATATTTTAAGTACCCTATTCTAAAACAAATCTTATAATCATACCAATTCTATCCCAAATATGAAAAAAAACAAAACAAAGAAAACTATTATATAGATATAGTATCAAAAACCAATAAAAAGAAAGAGAAAATAAAGACATTATTATTCCTTATTATCTAACTTTTATATTTTAATATTTCATCATTCAACCATTGATAGAAAAGATCCCAAACTAAATAAAATTGTTTATCTTCTTGCTCTCTAATTTCAAAAGTCAATCTACTCATCTCAGCACATTCCAAAATTTTCTTTACAACTTCATCTTGCAATGGAATTTTTTCACTTTTCCAATTTTTTGCAAATACAATCCTAGCAGCAGTCAATACATTTATAATCAAATATTTCAACTCTTTACTATAAGTATCTGGTAGGATTCCCAATAGAAAAAACTCCGGTTTCAAGTCTATATGCTTCTTCGTCATTTTTTCCAGCCACATGTGGATTTTAGTCCAATATTTTCTAGCATCCTCACAAGTCCACCACATGTGGTAGTATGAACCAGGTTTCTGATGACACTTCCAGCATTTTTCGGATTTATTCTTGAACATTCTTGCTATCCTTGTCGGGGGAAAATGCCACCTGTAAAACATCTTATACAAGTTTTCTTTATAGGCTGTAGACATTGTCATTTTATAATTTTAGACCATAATTTCTGCCATTTCTCTAAATCAATCCCATATCCAAAATTCCTCCCCCACGCAATCATAGTTTCTTTAACTTGTTCTTCCTCAAGCTTAATTTGCAATAAATAACCATACAATTTTTTAATCACCTTTTCATCAGTACCCATCAAAATCTTATCCAAGTCAGTTTGCTTATCATAAAATCCCTCTGCTTTGGAATCCTCATAGTACTTTGAATGTATTTGCAAGTATGAAAACCAATTCATCTGTATACCTTGTTCTTCCAGTTTTTGCATCGATTTAAGTTCACCCTTTTCATCTAATAAATCCCCATAGTTAACTGTTTGTTCCTTTTTATAAATTATAGGATAAGAGAACGCTTCTATCGTCGATAACCAAACTGGAATTTTCAAATAACACTGTTTTTTTATCTTCTCCCAATTCAACCACAGAGACTCCCGTATATAATGTCTCCTAAAATACCCCTGTGTTTTCGTTCCCTTGTACCATAAAAAAGCATGCCAGCCCAACAACAAATCATGACCTTCTAATGTCAACAATCTAGTTTTCCTTAATGTTATCCATTCTTTAACCCACGTCAAGTTTGCAGCTTGGTAGTACAACTCCCAATTAGGCAGACCCAACCCTCCTCTAAATCTAACATCCTGTAAAAGCTTTAACTTTATTCTTGCTTTCTTGCCTTGCCATATATACTTCAAAACAATTTTATTTAAATCCTCAAAATATTCTTTTCCAAGCCTAATTGGTATTGTTTGAAACAGAAATAAGACTCTGGGTAAAATGTTCATCTTGATTGTTGAAATCCTTCCTATTAATGACAATTGTAAGTTCTCCCATTTTTTCAAATCTTGGGCTATCTGTTGTTTAAGTTTAATATAATTATTCTCCTTCAATGTACTACATCTTGATGTCAAATATATCCCCAGATACTTAACCTTGTTTGTAACTTGAATTTTTAACAGTTCTGCCAACTCTTCCCTTTGTTTCAGCAACATATTCTTTGACAAAATCTTTGTTTTATCTCTATTTATTTTCAGACCAGCCACCTCCCCATAGACCTCTATCTTTTCCAACAGTTTCGAGGCTGTTTCTATAGGGTCTTCCAAGATAAAGACTAGGTCATCTGCAAAGGCTTGTAGTTTAAATTCTTCCTTTTTAATTTTCATTCCTTTTATAGTTTTATCTTCTCTGATATTTCTGTTCAACACTTCCAAAGTCAATACAAATATCAAGGGAGAAAGAGGGCAACCTTGTCTTGTGCCTTTTCTTATATTAATAGGATCTGTAAATTCTCCCTCCATCATTACCTTAGCTGTTTGTTCATTGTAAATTGCTTCTATTGCCTGAATAAATCTTCTAGCAAAGCCCATCTGTTCCATTAAAAGTAACATAAATCTCCAATTCACGTTATCAAAAATGCCTTTTGAGCATCTAAAAATATCAAAGCCATTTGCTTTTCAGGATGTGCCTCATAGTATTCCAAGGTGTCCAGAATTACTCTCATATTGTCTCTGATTTGTCGCTTTGGCAAAAACCCATTTTGGTCTGGGTGGATAAAGTTATTCAAGTACTTTTTAAGTCTTTCTGCTAATATTGAAGCAAAAATTTTATAATCTGCATTTAGTAAAGAAATCGGTCTATAATTCTTGATTTGCAGTAGGTCCGCCTCCTCTTTTGGAATAAGTGTAATGTAAGCCTCTGACCATGTTTTAGGTATCATCTTTTTTAACATAACTTCATTCATAACTTCTAACAGTAGAATACACAGTGATTCTTGAAAGGTTTTATAAAATTCTACAGGAAACCCGTCTGGACCTGGTGCCTTTCCATTATTTTGTTTCTTAAGTGCTTGACTTAACTCCATCATTGTTATATTGCTTTCTAGCATTTCTTCAATCTCTTTAGGTATCTTAGGTAGATTTGCATTCTGCAGGTATTGTTTAACTTTCTCCTCATCAATGTCTTCTTTCTTATACAAATGCTTATAAAAATCATAAATAATCTCTTTTTTTTTCTTTGCTGCCATAACAAATTTTACCTTGGTGTCTATTAACTGCGGTATTTTCCTCGACTCTTTCTCCTTTCTCAATTTGTATGCTAGCCATCTACCTGGCTTATTTGCATCCTCAAAATAATTCTGTTTGGCATTCCTAATTTTCTGTGCCAATTCTTCTTTCTCTATTAAGTCCATTTTATGTTTAGTTATATCCAGTTTCATTTTAACATCTTTTCTGTGTGGCATTTTCTGTAATTCTTTTTCAAGTCCCTTATATTCATCATCCAAGGCTTTAAGAGTTCGCCTTTTCCTATTATTCTTTTTCTTGTATAGTCTATTATCAAGCCTCTAACATAGGCCTTCATTGTGTCCCAAACATTCTGTGTTGAGGTGTCTTCTTTTCTATTCTCTTTAAAGAAGAAGGCCAATTCTTTCTCCATCCATTGTATAAATTCCTTATCCTTTAAAATAGAATTATTTAATGTCCATCTCGATCTTTTCCTTTGTCCCTTCCATTCAATTGTCAATGGGTTATGGTCAGCCCAAGTACTTGTTTCAATATTTACTTCTTGAATACTAGACATTAAATCTGTTGAGATCCAAATCATATCCAGTCTGGACCATGATAGATGCCTATTTGAATAGAACGTAAATTGTTTAGATTTATCATTTCTTTCTCTCCATATGTCTTTTAAAGTTAATTCATCTATCATTTTAAAAAAGGATTTAGGAAGAGTTTTCCTGTTATGCTTTACTGCTGTTGCAATATAGTCAAGTTTATTATCCACAATTCCATTAAAGTCTCCCATCATAATTACATTAGCATAGTCAAGTTCGGCAGTCTTAGTATGTAATTTTCTATAGAATTCTTCCTGTTTATCATTCGGTGCATAAATTGCAATCAAAAGTATCTTTCTATTATTGTCCATTATTTCTACCATTAATATTCTCCCATCATCATCTGTATAAATCATTTTTTGCTGGAATGGCCTCTTTAATATATAAAACCACCCCTCTTTTCTTAGATTGTGTCAAAGAGGTAAACAATTTCCCTAGTTTTGGTTGTAATAACAATTGTTCATGTTGCTTTTTAATATGAACTTCTTGTAAACAAATTATGTCAAACTTTAATTTCATTAATTTATGGAAAGTCTTCCTTCTCTTAGCAGCTGAATTCAGTCCATTTATATTCATTGTAATCAACTTTTTCTCTTCCATAATTATATTTTATATTTAGATTTAACCACTCTCGTGGGTCTTGCCTCACGTTGATCTTTAGTATCCACTTGTCCACCTACTTCTTTTCCAACCTCCATTTGTTCCTCTTGGGATTCAATTGATGGGACCTCCTTTCCTGCTCCTCCTTCTCTCCCTCCAAAAACCTCTGCACAAAACAGTTCTGCTTTCTCGATTGAATCAATTCTATGTCTCTGTTCCTGCCACGTAAACATCAACCCTTCTGGAATCAACCACCTGTAAGACACCTCTTTTTCCAATAACCTTTTAGTCAGGAATCGATATTCTCTTCTCATCTCTCTCACTCTTCTAGGTATTTGTTTTAAAACCAAAATTTCTTTACCTTTGTATTTCAATGGTTTCTCTCTTGCTGCTTGCAATATTTGTGTCTTCAAAGATTTTTTAATAAATCTAATATGAACTTCTCTGGGTAAGTTATTTCTCATCGCATATCTTGTAAAAACTCGATATATCTCATCTATTCCATCCATCATCTTCTCTTCTGTTATCTCGAGCGCCTCCGCCAGAATTCCTACCATTATCACAGCCAGATCTTGTCCTTTTTCTTCTTCTATATTTTGAAATCTGAGATAAAATTCTGATCTATCCAACTCCCACTTCAACATCTCGCTTTTTTCTTGTTCAATCACTGTTAATCTATTATCAATATTTCCAATTTTCTCCTCTCTTTGTTTGCCTCCCTCTTCAACGTTTTGAAGTCTCTCCTCATATTTTTCCATCATCTGTTCCATCCTACCTGTTCTTTGTTCAATAGTATCCATTTTTATCTTAAGATCTTGAATTCCTTGCATAATCATCTGGAAGGATACTCTTTCTTGTTCTTTTTCTTTTTCTTTATCTTGCTTTAACAATGTCTGAATTGAACGCTGTCCAGATGGTGGGGAGGCAGAAGCAGACATAGAGGCACCCGAAGATGTAAATTTCTTACTCATTTTAAGTGATTCCAACTCTTCAAGTTTTTTCAAATTTTAATCCACACACACAAAAAAAGAGAGAAAAATATGAAATTATAATCCAAGGTAAAAAGGCCAACAATAAAAAAGCCAATAGTGAGAGAGAAAAAAGAAGAAAGGAAGAAAAAATTCTTCAAATTCTTCCTGACCTTAATCCAATAAAAAGAGAAGAAAAAAAAATCCATATAAAAAAGTAACAGTAAAAATAAAAAACCCAATAATAATAGTAAACAAGACAAAGGGAGGAGATGGGAGGAGCTTGCGCCGTGGCGATACGGTCTGCAATCGAGCTCCTCGATTGCAGCCGATATCTCCGCCACCGGCCGGTCCAACGGACCTACGCTGTCCCGTAGGGACAGCCATCGTGAAGAGCATACCCTGAGGACTCCGGGGATACCGCAAAATCCCTGGAGAGCCCGGGTGAAGCTCTTCTTGCCAGCGGCGGAGAGGCAGCCCCCATGCTGCTGAAGCCGGGGCGGCTCCAGACGGAAAGAGTTTAAGAAAGAGTTTGTCGGTTGGGTGAGAACTTTTTTCTTTATTTAATTTTTTGAGTTTTGAAAGTTTACTCTATTTATCTGAAGAAATCTGTGTGAGTTTTGTTTTTTTTTTGGCAAAATTGACTTAGCGGCGTTTTTTTTAGGGAAACGTCAAAGAGAGAATCCATTTTTTTTTCTTTGCTTCCGGACTTTATTGTTATTTATTGGATAACTGGACTGTTTCTTTTTTCTTTTATATATTCATATGTTTTATTCTTCTTCTGGACTTTTTATTTTTTTTTTCTGGGATAGAGGCTTCTCTTGATTTTGTTTGAATTTTGTGTTTCTGTTTTGTGTATTGTAAGCCGGCTTTCCCTTAAGAGAGGAGGGGGAAAGTGAGAACTATGATACTTTGTAACACTGCCACCTAGAGGCTCGGAAATATTTTAAAAACAGACTCTTCTTCTCAAGGACATCCCTGATAAGATAGAGGAAAGCACTTTGTGGAATATTATTACAGGTGTCTTTCTGGATATACATGGCTCAGCTTTGAAACTTGTGGGAAAGAGAAGGGAGTTATAATTAGAGCCTTGGATAATTAAATAGAGTGCAGTGTTGTTGTTGTTCTTTTTTGAGTTCTGCCAACCCCCTCACTAACATTAAGGTCCTTACTTTTAAGCTTGATTTATTTGCAAAGGGAAGCCTCTGAATTTCTTTTTTTCTATTTTTATTTTATTTTGATCTATCGGATTTTATTTTTTTTCTTGCCCATTTGGATCTTGTTTTTTCTTTTTTCCTTTTTTTTTAATGTACATCAGCGGACTATTTCTTTTTCCTCTTCTAAATTGAGGTTTCTTTTTTTTTTCCGGCTGGACTAAGGTGTGGAATTTGAAGAAACTTATTTTTCTTGGTTTTTGTTTTGTTTTTTGTCTTTTCTTTTTTTCTTCTTCCCTTCTTCTTTTTTGGCTTTGTCTTGTTTACTATCAGTCCTTGATTGGTAGTTTATCTTATCTCAGTAATTGGTCAAGGCCAGATATTGCATACTGTGTTAATCAATTAGTGAGATTTAACACTGAGTCAACTGAAAGGCACTGGCAACCTGCTAAACGTGTGTTAAGATATCTGAAATGAACAGTGCATTATGCATTGTATTTGGAGCCTAAAGATGAACTGAATTAAACTGCATATGCTGATGCAAGTTTTGCTACGGACATAAATACATGAAAATCTACATCGGGTACTGTAATATTATTGGGAAAGGCATTGATTGGATGGAGGTCTATTAGACAGAAACATCTAAGTTTGTCAATAATGTAGGCTGAATTCTCATGTTTGTCTTTACTATGTACAGATTTAGTTTCATATAAGCAATTATTAATTGATATGGGAATTGATGTAACAGATTCTTTTGTTATTTACGAAGACAACCAATCAGCAATACAGATGGCTTCAAATATTGCTGTTAAAACAAGAACGAAACACACAGATTTAAGATATTTAAATGTGAGACAATGTGTGCAAAGTAAGATGATAAAACTGGAATACTGTATGTCAGAAAACAATATAGCAGATCATTTTACAAAGGCCCAAGGCTCTATAAAGCGTAAGGCTTGCTGTGAGGCTTATGGACTTGGAATGTAAGGTTATATATATTGTTTTACCCAAAAGGGGAGAATGTTAAGAATATAAGTCACCTAACGGGTATTTGGGTTGGACAATATATAAACCAGGATAAACATTTTAAAACTCTCTTTAAGAAAATGCAAACACTGTAATTGGGTGTGGTTTCTCAAATGGCCATAAGACAGAGCCAGAAACCTGGGTTGTTTAGTCTGAGTCTCAGAAGAGAGTGAATCTCTGTTTCCTTCTGTTGGAAAGTATTGCTGTTCCTCCATTTTTCCTAATTGACTGATATTCTTGGATTTTATGTAAGTCTGATACTGAACTGTTTTTGACACTGGACTTTGATATTTGGATTATCCCTGGATTGAAAAACTGATTGATTTACCTGTGAATGACTTTGGATTGCTTGTTTGGACTTTGCTTAACATTTCTGGAAGTAAAAACCTACATTTACCGTACAGTGTATCTGTGTGCTGTGTGTGTATTATTCAAATACTACTCTCAAATTCGTCTCCCTGTATGCGCTCATTCTCCTTATGTGGAATTACCTCAACAGGAAGGAAGGAAGGAAGGAAGGAGAGGGATGGAGAAGGGAGGAGTAGGAAGGGAAGGGACATCTGGGTAAAACAGCTGAAGAAACCCCAATGAAAGGCAAACAGAAACATTTTTTGAGTACGGCATTTCCTGGATTATTTTTAAATATCTTTGGATCAATGGACAATGTAAAGGTGTTAATGCATCTGTGGGATAAGTGCAGGGGTGGGATTCAAATTTTTTAACAACCGGTTTTGTGGGCATGGCTTAGTTGGTGGGTGTGGCTTGGTGGTCACGTGACTGGGTGGATGTGGCTTGGTGATTATGTTATTGGCTGGGCTGGCCAACTCAATATCACTCACATTGAGGCACACATCTCCTTGCCTGGCCTCTCATGACTGTGGGGGTGCTGCAACAGTCATAAGTGTGAAAAATGGTCATAAGTCAGTTTTTTCAGTGCCATTGTAACTTTGAATGGTCATTCCACACAAGCAAAGCACCAGTAAAGGAGGGGGAAAAAACTCGAGAGAAGTTTCTGAGACAGGAAATCTAGTCCTGTCAAGAATGTAATAAGGGTTAACGGAGAGGCAGTTTCTGTAAGCAACACCAGAATGTTTCCTTTCTGCTTTCCTTACAGGATTAGGCCAGTAATTTCTTCTAACAACCGGTTCTCTGAACTGCTTAGAATGTTGACAACTGGTTCTAGCAAATAGGTGAGAACTAGTAGAATCCCACCGCTGGATTAGTGCAGGGATGATGGAGAAACAAAATGCCAAATAAAAATGAAGACTGCTCAAAGAGAACATTAAATACTGATTGTGGGTGTGAGGAAAGCTGAGGGAGGGAGAGAAACCTCAGAAAGTTTGAAATCCTGAGTTAAAACAGGACCTTGGTTCCATATGAATTAACTCTGTATCAAAATGGTATTTACTGCACTATTCTATGTCAATCGATATAAAAAGATTTCTAACCAGGGACAGAGGGAGAAAGAGAATAGATGGCTAGCACATTTCACATCTACTTCATTGAGAAGCAACCTGTTGCTTGAAATGTCAAACATACTCGCAGAAGAGTTTGGACATCAGAGCACTCATTTATAGCACGTGACAGTTCCTAAAATATACTGGCAAGGATCAGAAATTAAATGAGTCACAAGGGCTCTTTTAAATATCTGCACACAGGTCACAAAGAGTTGTGTGTGAGTGTTGGTGTTTTAAGCCAAGAATGTTGAAAAGGGTCAATATAACAAAGACACTTTGGTTGATGTGTTTTGACACAGAGATTATGTGACAGGCATTTTTGAGCTACATCAAATATTTATCAGGTAGATAAAATAAAGGTAGACATTTTATTAATATCACAAAGGTTAGGCATTTCGTCCCCCCTCCCCCAAAATAAGCACTGACACCTCAGCCCTGTTATAAGGCTATTTGTTTCCGTTTTGAGTTCAGAACAGAAGGAATCATAAGCAGCCTGTTTTCCTCTCCATGTAGAGGCAGAGATTTGACTAATAGGCCAGTCTCCATGGATACAAATGTTTGTAATGTGAGCCAACATGAATGCTTCTATGTGAACTGGAATCCTGATACATATATATTTTTTAAAGATCCATTTTTATACTTGTCCTTTCTTCTCTTAGTCTAGCTTTCTATGAGAAGAGGAAGACTTGGTTTCTAGGCTAGAGAAAAATTCAAAATCTATTATGTAAAGAGCCAGCTGAAAGCTCTCCAATTTTCAGTGAAGAAACCTGTTTTCTACCCAGTTGATAGAAAAATAGAAAGAAAATCAAGTAGTATGATTCAAATAGTAGAAGATGTACTGGTTTTCAATTTAAAATAGTTTAGTTGCTGTAATTCTTGAAGTTGCATAGGATTGACTTTTGCAATTTTATCCCAATATTGGATGATCCTCTGATCATCTAAGAAGAGTATTTATCATAAATAGAAAAAGAACAGTAGTGCAGCTTCAATCACATTGCATATCGGTCTTGTGTCAGAAGCACCAAGGCATTTCTAGGTTGAAAGGATTAGCCAGTGGCATCACTGTTGCCTGGGGGACACCCAGTTGAAAGCTCCTTTCATATCCCTGGCAGGAGCTGGAGCAAAGGATGGGAGCTCACTCTGCCTCACAGCAGCACTTGGATCTCAAACATGGACTTGCGAACCTCCAACCAAGCATCCTAACCATGTGAGTCACTGTGCTCTACACGAACTTCAACAATAAGTCAACATTTAAACAGAAGGACCACAGGCAAGCAAAAAAGCAGCAGGAGTAGGGAGCAATCTCCAACTTTCTGTTGGCTTCCCCAGTGACTTTGCTTCTGAGAAACTACCCAGAGAACATTGGAAATCGCAATCACATGATCACAGAGATGCCACAAAAGTCTCAACTTTGCAAATAAAACTGATCTGAATATCCTTCAAATTTCAATTCCACAGCTGTAATAGGTCCTGGATTTGTTTATGTATTTTTACGTTAGCAGATTTTAGGTACCTTAATTCAAAAATTGTTGCCATGTAATACACCATTTGGGCTAACATGAGGGTAAAAGCAGACAAATAAAATGGCAGTTTTAATGGCATTATAGATATTGTATCAATGAACTCTCCCTCACCCGTGCCAAAAGTCTATATTCTTTAAGCAGAAATATAAAATGAATTCTGCATGTGAATAAGGCAATGCAGGAAATAGGACATTAATCCTTGCTTCAGTTTCAATCAACTCAAGAAATAAGCAAGACTACATCTCCAGAAACTGCTAATAGAAAATTCCAAACCACTCTTATTTTAGAAGTTGCCTCTTCTTTGACTCAAATGTTATATCTCCCTGAAGCACAGCCATGGGCTTTAGCTCAGGCAGCTTCTCTGTGCTATAGATTCTGCTTCTCAGTCCTAAAAAAGCTAAGGAAAGATAATTTTCATATTTACTAATTCAAAAGCTAAGACTAAAAAATGCAAAGAGTGTAATTTAATCATTGTTTCTCCCTAAGCTGTCACAGATCATGTAGTAACAAAAATTACCTTGCTCCAATTCGAAACCAATGGAAAATATGCTTATATCTTATTGTTCTTCTCATTAGCTCTTATTCTATGAATTTGTTTGGTTTTATATATTTTTTAAAATCTGAATGGTTCCTAGGAATGGGAAGTGCAAAGCAGTTAAGCCACCTTTCCCTTTCCCTTAAAGTGGCTGGAGCTGATAAGCCAAAATAGGGAATAGAGCAAAGCTGAAAATGATACAATAATATTATGATTAGTAGTGAAATAATAAAGTCAAATAGTGAGCATAATGAAAGAATGAAAGAATATATTTTAATATAAACAGGTGTATTAATAGCAGAATCATATAGACTGGATGAATATATAGAATATTAATAGAATCATTCTGTATGTTTAAATAATATTGTGATTGGTATCAGAATTGAATATGGCAACAATGAATAATGAAATAATGATGAATTAAAGTATTAAAGCGGATGAGAGATGAAAGACAGAAATGTCTTTTAATATCATGGTGACATGAATAAAAGTTAGAATAGAGACAGAATTAAGATAATTAAGAGATAAGGGGAATAACAGTATGCACATTTTTACATAATAAGATAAATATAATAACAAGAGGGAGGTTTAGAAATTGAATGGCAGTAGTATCAGGTATGTTCAAACAATATGAAATAATGAAAGATTATAATCTATTATAAATGTGTATTATTATTAGAAGTATATAAGCTGGATAAATGTAATAATCATTATATTATTTTTATTTGTACCAAAATGTATGGCACCCAGGTGCCACACTGTTCATGCATTGACATGTATATGTAATATAAAATAAAAAAATCAAAAAAAGAATCAGCTGACATTAATCTACAGGTAGTCCATGACTTATAACATTCATTTAGTGACTGTTCAACGTTACAACAACACTGAACAAAATAACTTATGACTGTTTTTTACTTACCACCATTGCAGCATCCCAATGGTCATGTGATTGAAATGTGGATGCTTGGCAAACGGTTCCTATTTATGATGGTTGCAGTGTCCCGGGGTCATATGATCCCCTTTTTCAATCTTCTGACCAGGAAAGTCAATGGAAAAGCCAGATTCACTTAACAACCATGTTACTAATTTAACAACTGCAGTGATTAATTTAATGACTGTGGCAAGAAAGATCATAAAATGGGACAAAACTTACTTAACGTCCCATTTAGCAAAATAAATTTTGGGTTAAGTTATGATTGTAAGTCAAGGACTACCTATATATCAATGTTCCAGGTCAAACTTAATATTGGGGCATTGTGGAAAGTTAAAATGACTTCCAGTCTTAAAGAGAAACAATGATGCTTTTGTTATGTGATGATTGTACCAAGATGGTAGTTATGATATCTGTCAGGATCAGGATGATAGGTTATGATAACTGTAGAGGGGCCTGGATTTATCCCTGCCCTTGTAGAACTCAGCAGTCACAAACTAAAAGTGAGGAAGCATTTATCCTTTTCCTAGTGACAAGGAGCCATGGTGGCACAGTGGTTAGTGTTCCATATTCACAGGCTTGAAACCCTGCATTCCTATTGGTCCGTTTTAGCCATTACCTGATTGGACAGCCTGGGCGGCTAGGATTGGCACGCTAGGAGTCTTCCAGGATTGGTTGAAACCAATCGCAGGAAACTCAAAGTGGTGTCATTGGCCACCAAGCCGCGGTGAGCTCTATAAAAGAGCCGCCACGAGTACTACTCTTCTCATTCAGATCTAACCTGTAAATAAAGAGCTGTTGTTCACTTGGACTGAGTCTCTCGTCTCTATGAGCCCAGCCTTCCAAATTTAACACTGGCGACGAGGATGGGACTGTGAGATGACGGTCATCCTCGGCCTAAAAGACCCCACACTACAAAGCAAGCTGACGGCCAAAAGAAGCATCTCCCTCGCCGACACTATAGCCGAGCAACTGCAGCAGAAGCCACCCACAAATCGGCGGCCCGGATGCGACGATCAAACGGAACCAACTGCCATCCTGTCAGCGAGGCAGTTCCAACATCGGAGAAATACACCACTATCACCCACCACGGCAACATCGAATCCCCCTCTGACAGCGACTACGAGGAGGAAGAAATCCACCGACTCCAGTCGGAACACGATCGGCGAGACCGGCGGGGTCATAAGTTGGGTTTCCAGTGTGCTGGCTACAGAGGTGATCACTCCCGCTCTGAATGCCGATTCTTTGATGCCATTTGTCGGCATTGCAAAAAGCGGGGGCACATCGCAAAAGTATGCCGAAGTAAACGTAATCAGAGTCCCTGGTGCCGAATAAGCAGCCCCAGGCACCGGGAGTGCCAGGCTGACAGCCAGTGGAGCTGAGATGGCCAGAACAAACAATTCAGTGAGCCGCCACGAAAGGAAGAGACCCACCAAACAGTTGTTATCGGCCATTCCTCAACCATTGATGCCCGAAAGGTACGGATAGTGGTGAAAATCAAAGACCAACCATGCACCATGGAGGTGGATTCCAGATCCTACCTTTCCATGGTCTCGTGGCACACCATGAAGTGCCTAATACCCAGCATACGCCGATACGAGCTAAGCGACCAAAAACTGATCCTCAGAGACTACCAGGGGAACCGCATTCCCGTAGCTGGCATCGAGCACTTCAAAATCACATTTAAAGGCCACACCAATATACTGCCACTCACCATCATGGACAAAGACTGCCCCAGTTTGCTCAGGCTACAATGGTTCGAGCCGCTAGGGATAGAAATGGCTGGTATCCACCACACAGACAAAAAAGATTGGGAAGTGACACTTGCACGGGACTTCCGAGAGGTCTTCAACAACACCTTAGGCAAGTACAAGGGGTCCCCAATCTCCTTCAATCTTAGCCCAGACGTCACCCCCATCCACCTCAAACTGCAGCGAGTGCCATTTGCACTCAAGCCTAAAATAGATGAGCAACTAAATAAGCTCATCGCCCAAGGGGTATTGGAGCCTATTGACCATGCCCGCTGGGAAACACCTATAGTCACCCCTATTCAAGCCAGATGGCTCCATAAGAATCTGTGGGGACTATAAGGCCACCCTCAACCATGCCCTGAAGCAAAGTGCCTACCCTGTGCCAGTAGTCCAACACCTCCTGCACTCACTGGAGGGAGGCCAAGTCTTTGCAAAGCTAGACCTGGCACAAGCCTATCAACAGCTGCCGGTCGATGCAGAAACCACCGAGGCGCAAACGATTGTAATGCCCCGAGGGGCATTTAAATGCAACCACCTCCAATTCAGCGTCAGCGTCGCGTCCGGGGTCTTCCAAAGCCTCATGGAAAGGCTGTTACAAGGAATTAAGGGAGTAGTGCTGTATTTTGATGACGTATTAGTGGCAGCGGCTAATAAAAAGCAACTAGAAAAATGCCTAAGGGCAGTACTCCAAAAATTCAAAGACTCCAGCTTGAAAGTTAAAAAAGAGAAATGCCAACTATGCACCGAGAGGGTTGAATTCTTGGGGTACCTCCTAGACAAACACGGAATTCACCCCACCGAGAAAAAACTCAAAGCCATCAAGGAAGCCCCCAGACCAAAAAACAAGATGGAACTTCAGGTGTTTTTAGGACTCATTAACTTTTATAATGTTTTCCTACCCTAAAAGGCGACTGTGGCGGAACCACTGCATAGACTGTTGAACAAAACCGCCTCCTGGACTTGGGGAAAATGGGAGGAAAACGCCTTTCAACAGATAAAAAACCTCTTAACCTCTGACGCAGTCCTCATCCAATATAGTGAGACCCTACCGCTGACAATTACATGTGACGCATCGCCTTTTGGAGTGGGGGCAATCCTCAGTCATACCTTACCGGACAGAAAAGAGGTACCCATCGCCTTCTTTTGAAGAACCTTGTTCAAACCAGAGAGAAACTACAGCCAGCTGGACAAGGAAGCCCTAGCGATCGTTTCCGGAGTGAAAAGGTTCCACGAATATGTCTACGGTAGGACCTTTTCAATCATTACTGATCACAAACCTCTGTTAGGCATATTGGCTGGCAACAAGGCCACCCCGAACTTCCTGTCACCTAGGATGATTAGGTGGTCCGAGTTCCTGGCCGCCTAAAATTACCAGCTAACACACCGCCCCGGTAAGGACATTTTGCACGCCGATGCCTTAAGCCGTTCCCCCCTTCCGGATGTGCAAGATGACCCAGCACCCTCAATACCAGTCCTCCAAAGAGAAACTTTACCCAGCCCATTCCTCACCGCGCCAGACATTGCCCACGAAACAAAAAAAGACAAGCGGCTGGCGCGAGTCTTGAGCTGGGTAGAGAGGGGTTGGCCAGAAAATGACAGACGAACTTTTTAAAGCCTTCAGGAACTGGCAAACTGAACTTTTTTCACAAAAAGGGTGCATACCTTGGGGAGACCAGGTGGTAATACCAGAGACATTGCAAAATAGAGTACTGAACATGCTTCATGAAGGGCACCCGGGCATCGTCCGAATGAAAGTCCTGGCCAGAAGTTACGCTTGATGGCCAGGGATGGACAAGCAGATTGAAACATGGGTAGCCTCATGCAACAGTTGCCAACAAACACAATCTACCCCCCCCCATAGCACCACCCCTGGAATGGGAAACCCCTAGAGGCCCCTGATTAAGAATCCATGTAGACTTTGCCAGCTCCACTGAAGGACACACATTTCTAATTACCGTCGATGCTTATTCAAATTGGCTGGAAGTTTGCACCATGAAAACAACAATTACGGAAGCCGTCATAATGAAATTAAACAAACTCTTTGCCACACACGGTTTGCCAGATGTGCTAGTGTCTGGCAATGGGCCACAGTTCACGGCACTTGCATTCGAACAATACTTCGCTAACCGTGGCATCAGACATGCTTTAACATCGCCCACTCACTGGCGGCGAATGGGCGGGCAGAACGAATGGTTCAATTTACCCAAAAAACCATGCAAAAAATAGAAGACGGTGACATTCAGGAAAAAATTAATAAAATGCTACTAATACAACATATCACGCCCAACACAACCACAAACAAATGCCCAGCGGAATTACTTATGGGCAGAAGACTCCGCTCACCAGTAGACCATTTACACCCCATGTATAATCCAGAAAAGCCCCCAGGTTCCACCAGCCGACATCGAGCATTCAACATCGGCAACACTGTGTTTGCAAAAAGTTTTACCAGAGACCCCCTCTGGGTACCTGCACGGATCACCCAAATAACCGGACCCAGGGCATACCGCTTAGAAACAACTGATGGGTGAAGCTGGAAACTCCACATTGACCAACTACGGTCAAGGCTGACCAGCACACCTCACACAGACTATAACGAAGGAATCAGAGGTGGGGGGGGGGAACCTCAAACATCGAAAAAGAAAAAACTCAATGCAAATAGAACACCTCCCAAACAGAAGCCAAACAATAAACCAACCATACTCACCTGAAGACACAGAACCATTGCAGATGGGTGCTTCACTGGAAGGAGTAGCCGGACAAGCTCGACCAGCCCAGAGAAACCAGGCGGGAGTGGCAGAGCAAACGACTCGACCAACCAGGGTGAACCAGGCAGGAGTCGCAGCTATAGGCCCGGCTCACCCTTCCAGGCGGTTCCACCGAGGTGTTTGAGAGCGATGCAGAGCCCATCTGAACTGATCGACGACCAGAGACTTACTGAAGCACGCAGGTCAAGTAGGCAGGTCCGGAGACCTGCCTACCCATGCGACTATGTCACCTCGCCCCTTGGACGATACCAAGAGGGGAGGGGTGTTCCATATTCACAGGCTTGAAACCCTGCATTCCTATTGGTCCGTTTTAGCCATTACCTGATTGGACAGCCTGGGCAGCCAGGATTGGCTCGCTAGGAGTCTTCCACTATTGGTTGAAACCAATCGCGGGAAACTCAAAGCGGTGTCATTGGCCACCAAGCCGCGGTGAGCTCTATAAAAGAGCCGCCGTGAGTACTACTTTTCTCACTCAGATCTAACTTGTAAATAAAGAGCTGTTGTTCACTTGGACTGAGTCTCTCATCTCTATGAGCCCAACCTTCCAAACTTAACAGTTAGAATGCAGGCTAATTCTGTTCACTTGCTAGGAGTTTGATTCTGACCGGCTCAAGGTTGACTCAGCCTTCCATCCTTCCAAGGTTGGTAAAATGAAGACACAGATTGGGGGCAAGATGCTGACTCTGTAAACTATTTAGAGAGAGCTGTAAAGCACTATGAAGCGGCATATAAGTCTAAATGCTACTGCTATTGCTGTTGCTGTTGGTATTGCTTTTGCTATCCTTCCTTCCTTCCTTCCTTCCTTCCTTCCTTCCTTCCTTCCTTCCTTCCTCCCTTCCTCCCTTCCTCCCTTCCTTCCTTCCTTCCTTCTTCCTCCCATAGTGGCCTAGTGGTTGGAACACAGCATTGCAGGCTAATTCTGCCCACTTGCCAGTAGTTCGATCTTGACCAGCAAAAAATCCCCAAAACAAACCGCATTGACGAGAGTTCTGAAGCAAGCCAAGATAACTAATCACAAACTCCAGGAAAATAACCGAGGAGAGTCCATGGGAAGAACGCCAGCAAAGACAAACCTCTTTCAAAGTAAACACTAAACTTTGACTCCAGCAATTCTGTCTGTGCAGTTATAAACTTATATCCATAGCTCCCAGCTGCAAGCCACAAGTAGGATCATGGTAATCTCCTCTTGAGTAGACCTCGCTTTTCCCTGATCCTCTCCTTCCTGTGTGATCTAGGATGGATAGGGGATGGGCCTGGATCCTCCTCTGATTGCTCAGCTGGCCTCTGACCTTCCCCAGCCTCCTCCACCACCTCTGGAGCCACACTTCCACTCCCTGTTGGCTGTTCCTCCTCTTCCTCAGATTTAGTCTCCACTGACTGACAAAATGAGCATCCATGAAATTGGCCATGGCCCCTGAGTCAACCAAGGCTTGGATCTCCACTGCTCCATGACCAGGCACAACCACACTTGCTATCAGCACAAGATGCTTCACCAATGACGACTGGGGCGGAGATGTCGAAGATGTCAAAGATGGTGAGTTTGGCAAGGATGGTGAAGATGGCGGGCCTAGGGACTTTGAAACCTGACCTACAGACCCACGTAGGCCGGGCGATGCTCGTTTCCCACGACCACTGACATTGCTGCTGTGGATGTCTTAACAGGACACTTGGCTTCAAAATGGCCTCGATTGCCACAATAGAGGCATAACCCATCACAATCATGCCTATCCCTTTCTACTTGGGTTAGGCGAGGGCGGGCAGCCCCCAACTACATGGGCTCTTCCAAAGGCACTTCCACCAGGGGCGCCATCTTGCTGGGAACAGATGCAGTCTCCATCTGTCATCGCATCCATCACTGCTGAAGACTAGCATCGATACGAAGACATAGATACATGAGCCCCTGAACGGTGCGAGGGCATTCAGTGCATGCCAACTCATCCAGGAGCTCCGACGACAAGCCCTCCTGGAACTGGTTTAACAGTGCTGCCTCATTCCATTGTACATCCTGGGTAACGACCCAAAAGCTCGCAATATAATCCATGAGCGAGCCACGCCCCTGCTTCAACTCTCTCAAATGTCTGTTTGCTGTTTGGCTCCAAACAGGGTCCTCAAACATGGCCTGGAACTGATGGCAAAACTCAGCATAATTGTTCAACGCCTGGTTGGGCTGGGTCAGCAGAGGCGTCGCCCAATGTGCTGCAGAGCCTGACAACAAACTAATCAAAAACGTCACTTTATCCTGGTCAATGGAAAAATCCTCTGATCGAAGGCTCATATAAAGCTGGCACTGCCCAAAAAATGCTGGAAATTGGGCCAGCGATCCATCAAATTTATCTGGCACCACTACCGGGCATTTATGGCGTGGCCGGACAGCTTGCATCTGCGCAACCTGTGCAGTCAAAAAAGCCACTTGCTGGCTTAACTGAGCATTGTCTGCTTTGAGCTGATCCATGGTCACCCCATGAAGAGCAGAAACAAGTTGAAGGGGTGGCTGGAGACAAAATGTGATGACCCAGAGTATCTCAGAAATATAACAAAACCAAAACATAACTAAAAGTTCTTTAATGCCTTCAACTTGGCTTCACTGTTTAATTGTTCACAGTGGAGGAGTAAACTATTTTCAAAATAACATTTCAAAGGAAAGAAACACAGTTCAAATTCAAAGAGCGAATAACAAAGCAAAAAACAAAAACAAACTGCACTGAATAAAGTTCCATGACAGACCAGGATAGATAATTGCCAGCTTCAGGAAGATAACCAGGTACAGTCTGTTGGAAGAACGCCAACCAAGATAAACCTTCTTTAGGAATAAAACACTACTTTGTCTCCAGCATCTGTTAGCACGCAGGTCCAATCTTTTATGGAGATCTCCCACCTGCAACCCATGAAGAGGATCATGTCCCTCTCCTCCCGAGTTTTACCCTGTTTTACCCTGATCCTCTCCTCCCTGTGTGCCCTATGATGGATAGGGGATGGGCCTGGTCCTCCTCTGACTGCTCAGCCCTCCTCTGCCTTTCCCCAGCCTCCTCCACTACCTCTGGAGCCACACTTCCACTCCCTGTTGGCTTTTCCTCCTCTTCCTCAGAGTCAGTTTCCACTAGGGGCACGACACAAATTCTGTTCCCCTATCTGTTTGCAGCTGGCATACTTTATAACCATACCATCACTCTACAAGTGTTATCCATTGCTTGAACTGTTGCAATACTTCTGTCTTGCTTTTCAGCAAATAACAAAACCCATATCTACTGTAGTCATCTCCTATGACTAAGGGCATATCTAGCTCCTCCTAAAGAGGGTGCCATAGGGCCAAGCAAATCAGCATGCACTAACTGTTTGTTTTCCTTGAGCTTTCCTTATTTACAGGATATACCCTACACTTTGACTCTTACAATAGTGCAATCTAAATACACATTGCATTTCTTTATCCTAAGTCCCTTAGCTAGGCCTGGCATCTTCTGCAGTACATCAAAACTTGCATGCAAATACAAGAAGTCATTAAGGTTGCTGACTTAAGCTATTCATGAGTGGCTCTGGTTACTTGCAGCTGACATTAATAGTGGTAAATTCAGACACAAGGATGGGTAAAATATATCTGCCCCAAATACTTCATTGAGTTATCAGATCTGGACTGCAAAAACAAGTAAGTCAATAGATGATAGCAAAGATGATAGCATAGAATGCTTTCTTTAGTACCACCTAGTGAACTTCCAGGTATTTTCAGTCAAGATCCAATTGTCTGTTGCTACACTGAGTGACCTACATAATCTTGGGGACATGACAATAAAGTGGCTTTCTTAGTGGCAACACAAAAAAGGCCTGAATATGCCATATTAAGTCAACGGCTAAATATATTAAATAATACAATGAATATTTCTTATAAATTTATGCTGAGATCCATTTAACAAAAGATGTTTTCTGATGTTTTTATGACAGCTCAGATTCAGTTTCTAAAAATCCATTAAATTGGGAGTGGTGGTTTGGGATTATCTCACCACTGCTAAAGTTTTAGTTTCATATCTTTAAGTTGGTTACTATGGGGTTACAAAACTAAATTTATGTTAAAGATGTGTTTACATATCTATTTTATATCCCAAAGTTGGAATTCACCATTACATGAATAATTATGGATGCCAGAGGCAGAATAAATTATTTTTCAGGATTGTAAAGTCCCACAGGCAATCTCATGCCATCCACGTATTTGTTTTATATTCTTAAGCTTGGCTCTTTTATTAATCAAATGGAAATATTTACTAATATCATTTCATATAGTCATGACATATGCAAAAAATAGGCTGAATCATTTTCTATATATACCATGTTTTGCTTATTACTGTTTTCTAAGTTTTTCCCCCCATCCCAATCTCTCTCTCTCCCTCCCTCTTTTGTGGGATTTTGAATTTGATTGTTTGTGGATATTTCATTACCCAGCTAGATAACATCATCAATGAGAATGAGTGTGAGGTTTGCTGCCTGTTTAAATACAATGACTTGCCCTATCACTGTTGAGTATATGCTCCCTCCTTGGTGGTCCTTGATTGTATTGTATTGAATATTGTTTTCTACTTGATTGTTTGTCTGGTGTTAATCCCTGCTTATCTGGATGTTGGCTGCTGGAGGGGATGCGTTCTAGTCTTGTTGTTTCCCTGTTTGGTTCTTTATTGTTTCTTTTGAACAGTGTGTAAATGGGGTTTATCCCTGATTTGTCTGAATGCCAACCTTCCAGTAATTCTCCAGCATTTTGGGATACGACTTGCTCTAAGACGCTAATAGTTTCCCAGTTTAAAACTGTGAATTGAGTCTATGAAATAAAATGATTGAACGTTTTAAAAATGAAATGCAGCAGGCAGCAGAGTGATACAAAAGGGGTGGTGACACTTCACATAGATAGATGGTTCTGTGAATTTCCATTCTTGCTCAGGTTGTAAAGGATTTGGGCAGGTGCCTATTTTAGAAGTTCCAATGGTGTTTTCCCTGTCACAATAATCCATTGGGGGTGGGGGGTATCATTCTTCTAATAAAAAGTCTGGAATCCATCAAGTTTTCATCCCTGGAGTTTATGATCCCTGTGGTGAATGATCCTGAGCCATTGTTAAAGAAAAATACCAGTAAGAATGTAGGGGAAACAAAGATGAAGCAACAATTGACCACAAATATCAAAATCCCTCGCTATTGGTCATTCTGTTTTGGGATGGTGAGATTTGCACTGTAACAGCAGCTGAACATCTGACCTTGAGAGCAGTTGTATTAAGGCAGCACCCAGTAGCATTTGGAGCTTTTTCTAGTGAGATCCTTTGCATTCCAATTTATTTTTTAAGGATGAGCTTTCTTCCAAAGCTGCACATATGTTTTTGCACATATGTTTTGAGGGACTTGGGCAAGATTTTTCCCCTTTTTATTATTTATTGTTATAAATCTTGGTACATTCTATTGCTTCAGTGCAATGAGTTTGATATAATATGATTTGGGATGATTAACATTCCATTACTTAGAAAGCTTAAAATATTGAAAATAGAGAAAAGTAAAATTTGATCACTATTAATATAGGATGTCAGTATTATATATAAAGAAAATAATAAAGAAAAAGACAAAGTGAAAGGGAGGGAGATGAGGGAAGGAAGGAAGGAAGGAAGGAAGGAAGGAAGGAAGGAAGGAAGGAAGGAAGGAAGGAAGGAAGGAAGGAAGGAAGGAAGGAGAAAAGTATAAAGGACTATTGGTTTCTGACTCCTGTCTTTTTGTACATTTGCTAATCTGCAATATTTGTATGCATTCAGGGCCTCTTATAAGACAGGAAGCAAGTGGTTATATATATATGATGCAATGTGATGCATTGTATGTATGAGAACCATTCTTTAGCTGTATTTAATTAAAGTTCTATTTTATAAGGATATTATTAATTTTGCCATTGCTGCAGACTCTCCAAGTTGAAGTTCCCAATCTGATATTGTGTAGGTCTTGAGAAACATCGACCCTCCAGATTGTTTCCATCCAAGACAATATCCTGGAATATTTTATTCCTGGAGATCCTGGAATAAAAATTTGCCAGTTGATTCCCCTCCCCTGGCTTTCGATGGAGGTTGTGGTGTGTCGTCCCCCCGCGCCCCCCGTTGTGCAGTCTGGCAGCTGCAAGGGCGAATTGCTATTGCTAGGAGACAGTTCTTGGTGAACAAAGAAGCTGTCTGGGGAGGCTGGTCCTGGC
Organism: Pseudonaja textilis; assembly: GCF_049901715.1. Classification (NCBI taxonomy): domain Eukaryota; kingdom Metazoa; phylum Chordata; class Lepidosauria; order Squamata; family Elapidae; genus Pseudonaja; species Pseudonaja textilis. The sequence goes on along the minus strand of NC_142001.1, from coordinate 795,374 downwards.
ATTTCCAAGCAGCTGTGCAGAATTTCCCCTGCCTTTTTCTCACCGTCACCATCACGAGGAGCCCAATGAGCATTAAGCATCTCCCCAAGATGAAAGAGGAGCAGTAGATAAATTCTCCTTTTTTTCCTTCCTTAAAATCTCTTTTCTGGGCTTAAAAAAAAGGGGGGGGGGTTGCATGCAACTTGGCTTTGTATGGCTGGAATTGGAGCAGTTAAAGGGCAACTGGCAGGGCACACATCGGGTTCTTGTCCCCTTTGTTGGTGGTCCCAGACTCTGCAATGGGATTGAACTGTTGCCTGATGGGGGCTTATCCCCAGCCAAGGGTGAAGTTTGAGTCTCTGCGTTGTTAACAAATGCAATTGGTATTCCACTCACAAGTAAAAAGGGAGCAAAGGCAACAACTCTCTTGCCTTCATTTGTCAAACAGGGTGGTGTAAACCACCCAGCAACTTTCCGTCTTAAGAGGGTGATCTATGCTGCTTGTCTGGATGCCAAGCAGAGGCACTGAGTACCTGGGAGTGGGTGCATGCAGACTTACAGTTGTATGATACAACATACAACATTGCCAGGTTCTCAGCAGCGATTATAGTCCTTCAGAGGATGTGCCAGCCTAAATTTGACTTGTTAGTTGAGAGTATTTATGTATTATAGTAGATTTAGTTACCTGTATATTAATTTGCATGGGTTTTTATATATACTTAATAGTTGTATTCCTTTGTATAGTTTGTGTGTGTGTGGTATGTATGGTTTTTAACTTTGTGATAGGTAGGTACATACATACATACATACATACATACACAGACACATAGACATACAGATACGAAGACAGCCATAGATACTTATATATACATATACATATATACATACATACATACACATATATACATATATATACAATATATACAGTATATGCAGTATATACAGTATATACAGTATATATAGTATATACAGTATATACAGTATATAGTTTGTGTGTATATATATAAATATATGCATATGTATATGCATGTGTGTGTGTGTGTGTATCTCCACACCACAAGCCAGCCAAACACCTGGGCACAAACAGACTCCCCCTGATACCTCCAGCTCAAACACACCCCAACCAGGCACCCAGATGAAACCTAGTTTCCTAACAAATGATAGCCATCCATTTACTCGGAGCCAAGCTGCACTAAAAGCCTCCAATATAGGAAACACAATGTTGCCAGCCAATCAAGACAAGAAAAGCTACAAAACAGACAGTAGATATTAGAAATTTGGGGCTAGCCTACTGCTGTGCCAGAATGGTTTTTTTCTTTATCCTGATTGGTTGGGAGTCTTGGTCTGTGTTTATTGGTCTTGGAGTTTGCTGTGTTCTGCTTGATTGGTGTTTCTAATATCTACTGTCTGTTTTGTGGCTTTTTTTGTCTTGATTGGCTGGCAACATTGTGTTTCCTGTATGAGAGGCTTTTAGTGTGGCTTGGCTCCAAGTAAATGGACGGCTATCATTTATTAGGAAGCTAGGTTTCATCTGGGTGCCTGGTTGGGGTGTGTTTGAGCTGGAGGTATCAGGGGGAGTCTGTTTGTGCCCAGGTGTTTGGCTGCTTGTGATGTGGAGATTTTTTCGTCTGTGAGTGAGCTTCCAAATAATTGACAGTCTGGTGGAATCATCTCTTCTATTCATGCTTTCAGGTCTTTTTTCAATCTCTATGGCTTCTCTGATGATTCTGTAGCTGGGGTTTTCTATAGTGGTTAGGGTTTTGGTGCCATTGAAGTTGATGCTATGATGTGTTGCTTTCATGTGTTGGACTAGTGAGGAAGCGTGTTCCAGCTTTTTGACTGCATTTTTGTGTTCATCCAGGCAGGTACTCATTCTTCTATTGGTCTGTCCAATGTATGTGGCAGGGCATGATGCACAGGGGACTTCATATATGCCTTGGTTTTCCAGGTCAATTTTATCTTTGGGGTTTCTTAGGATGGCTGCTATTTTTCTATCTGTTTTGAAGGCAGTCTTGATGTGATGCCTGTGTAGTATCTTACTGATTTTGTCTGTAGTACCTCTTATGTAGGGCAGGATAGCTGTTCCATAGGTCTGTTCATCTTCTAGGTCTATATATGTGTGTGTGTATCTGTCATGTGCACACACATGCACACACACACACATACACACAATCACACACAGAGTCACACTTTGCCATGTTCTACCTATCCCTGTGCAAGTGAAATGTTTCAAAAAGTCTGGAGGAAGAAAGTCCACCTTAAAAGGCTTGAAATCAGGGAGGTCTCTAGCCAATTTAGCCTAATTCTGGGGAGCCATTTGCAAAAGCAGGAAATGGAAAAATGCTATATCTCATATATGCATAGATAGTATTTTAATATCTTCATCAGCCTGAAGGCATCTAGGTATGTGGTTTGGGATCAGCATGATGTCTCTTGATTACCCTCATCTCAACCAGGATGGTCTACAGGTGGAGAAGGAGGGTGTTATTCAAGAAGGTACTCAGCATGAGTAATCTAAGCCCCATCGCTTGTTGTGTTTGTTGCTTATTAAAAGTGGGGGGAGTGCGAGAGCATCAGTGGGTCAGTTGCAGCCACCCTATCGATGTTTTGGACCCCCTTGTAGATGTTCTTCATCTGCAGAATTCTCCCTTGGTTTGAGTAAAAGAGAGAGATAAATGGGCAGGATAGATTCCTAGGCTTCTGGTGGTACAGACAGTAATCGACTTACAACAGTTCATTCAGTGACCATTAGAACAGCAATGAAAAAAAGTGACTTATTACTGTTTTTCACAGTTTTGAACCCTTGCAGCATCCCCATGATCACGTGATCAAATTGCAGATGCTTGGTAACTGGTACATACTTATGAGTGTTGTAGTGTCCCAAGGTCATGTGATCAACTTCTGCAACCTTCTGATGAGCAAAGTCAATGGGGAAACAACTTTCACTTAACATTGAGGTTACTAACTTATCAACTGCAGGGATTCACTTCACAACCGTGGCAAGAAAGGGTGTAAAATGGGGCAAAATTCACTTAACAAATGTCTCACTTCACAACAAAAATGTTGGGCTCAGTTGTGGTTGTAAGTCAAGGACTACTTGTATTACAAAATGTATGCTATGGATCTTTCAAACATATCCATGAAAGTTTGAAATATCTGCAGATATAAGGGTGAATTTCTCAGTGGAATCATTTCTGTTTTTTCTAATTCAGAACCAAGGGACATTTTGCCAGCGGGGAAGTCCTTCTCTTATAAATCTTTGTTAGATTTTGTGTGATCATTGAACCATTCACTGATTTGATGACCCTGAAAAATCCATTTTTTTTTCTCCTGCTGTCAAAAAGAAAGCCTGATATGGTAGCATCGATTTTCACCTATAAATGGAGACTGAAGACTTGGTGGTTCTCACCTTTAAGTAGGTGCCTTCTTTGGGACCTGAATTCTCTCATTGAACCCCTTCTGAGGCTAGTGTGATCTATTTTTTTTTACATACTTGCAAGGATTTTCAGATGATCAATTAATTTCTTGGATTTAGATGCTGGATCTTACTAGCTCAGTAAATATTTAGTAGCTACAATTCCATGATTTACTAAACTGAATTAGTATAGCCCATGTTTTTACCTGAATGTCCTATGCACCTCCAACCAGGGGCAACTGCAAAGTATGTCAAAAATGTCAAGATGGCAGCCTAATCTGTCTGATAAAAGCCTTGCCATTTTAAAAAAAGTTTTCAATTGTTTATCCCTGGCCTGGTGCATGTTTACTGATACATTATTTTATATGTGGGTGGTTTTCGTCCTATATATGGTGCACAGAGTTGTATGGTTGGGAAAGTTGGACATGAAAAAAATAGACAGGAGAAAAATCAACTTGTTCCAGCTTTGTTGCTGGAAAAGTCTCCTGGGGATTACTTGGACAGCAAAGGTGACAATAAGCAAGTACCGGAGCATATAAAACCAGATGTATCGCTGGAAGGCAAAATCACAAAATTCCACCTTATTTATTTTGGTCATGTCATGTGCTCAAACACAATGGAAAAGGCAGTTATGCTCAAAGTGGTCAGAGGCAAAAGGAAGCAAGGCTGCCAAAAAACATCATGGGTAGACACCATCCAGGCAGAGCATAAAACATTGAAAGAAGGTGTACACAGAAGTATATATGGAGAGAATTACTAAGAATTGGACACAATTGAACAGCTAGCATCATTGTTCTCTATATATTAGGGTCATGTTAAAGCAAACATACAGGCAATCCTCAACTTACCACCACAATTGAGCTCAAAATTTTCCTTGCTAAGCATGACAGTTATTAAGTGAGTTTGCCACAGTTAAGTGAATCATTGTAGTTGTTAAGTTACTAACACGTTTGTTAAATGAACCTGGCTTTCCCATTGACTTTGCTTGTCAGATGGTTGCAGCATCATTTGTCAGGTCTGGAAAGACTGCATTTGGCTCTTGAGATGTCTCCTCTCGCTCCTTCTCATCTTTCTCACCTGAGGAAGACAGGATCATGGCATTTGGAACAGAGAAAGATATTTCCTGATTGGTAAGGAGAAAACCTGGCTTGTCACTTTAGCATCAGATCCAATTCAGACTTACCAGCAGAAAGTGATAATGCTAGTAAATGTGATTCAACACAAAAGCATACAACATATCTTTACAGTGAATCATCTTGTTTGTCCACACTAATTGATAGGGACTCACCAGAATTGCACAAAGTGTACTTTTTCTGCAGTTCCTGTATCTTAGAGGTCTTGAATATCCACATTTGGAATTCAGAAAAGTCAAGGGCCATCTCACAAAATGGAGGATTTGGCCAATCACCAAACACCCATAGGCCTGAAGATGAAGAGATAAAATTGTTCCATGCTATTCCTTCTAGTTGTCAAAGATGGTCTCTGCCACATGGCTTTAATTTTTGGGAGGAGGGGGGCAAATGGAGTCATTGTCAGACAAGATACCCACATTTTTAAATTTCAAACCATGCTTGGGAAGGAGTGTCTCTGGAATACATATAATGCTTATGACTTGCACTTTGCTTGCCATGTTCCATTTCTTTTTGTTGGTTTTAATTCAAAGTCAACATAAATTCAAATCAGTTGGGCTATGGAAGCTTGTGGGCACCTAAAGAACCATATCTAGGCATATGACAAATGAGATAGCATGTTGAGATATCCAGCCAGCAGACATCTGAGTACTCAGATTCCAGAGTCACTTCCATTAATTATCTTGTAATACATAAAGCTTCACAAAAATAAATGTTGGCCAAACTGTTTTGAAATCTAAACACTTCTACTACTCAAGTCTTTTGGGTTCCTTGTAATAATTACAAGGAACTTTGTGAGGATTTCCTCCAAACTGGAACTTCATGTTAATTCATCATTTCTAGTCTTCGTAGCTGGACTATTTCTTGGACAGAATTCTGAAGAAGTAGTTCATTATTTCTGCTGCCAAATAGCTTTTTGCTGACCTTTCTGACAGCAAACCTCTTTTGATGTTAGCCACCATCACCCCCACCTCATTCTTGCTGGAGCCTCAGTTCTGCCTTCAACTCATTGATTGGCCTGAAATGCCCCTCTAAAAACAAATCTTATTGCCAAAGTTATTCTCTCTCCTCTCTCCCTCTGTCTAAATTTACATGCCCTGTGCCTTTTTGTGTCCAAAACCATGGGTGCCCCAAATCAAACTTTGCAAAGTGATAGGTAAGTCAGGAAAATGAAATTCAGGATAACATTAATGATAATTATAATTGAGGAATGGCAAATCTATCTTTTGCAAACTGATTTAAAAGCAGTGGAGTTTGATGTAACATTGTTTAGATAATCTGTGCAGTAAAATTCAGATAATCTGTGCAAAGGATGGCTTTTTTGTCCCATCTGATGATTTGATTGATACAGTTATTTATTAAGCTTATTTAGATGCAATCAAACATACCTCAGTATGGAACTTAAAACAAAGAAGTCAAGTTCAAAGTCATAGATTAAGTCTCTCTGTTAACACTTGCAGAAATAAACTTCAGATATTATTGGAAAACATTTTAATAGGGATCAGATAGCCCAACCTTGGCTGCAATGTTTGTGAAATGCCTACATATACCAGAAAGCTTGAGAAGAACTTGACATTCAGATAATTTGGCAAGGACCCCACAGTTTAACCCAGAGCTACTAATATTATTTTCTATTTCTGTGTGAGCAATAGCTTGACTCGCTCTTTCAGGAAATCCCAATAAGAGGGATTACAGTTCTCTCCATAGTTTTCTAAAAATAAAAAGTTATTGTATCAATTTCCTCTCAGCCATAAATATCAACTGTTGTTGAACATGGAAGGTGTCCATATTAGAGTCAAAGTCCAATCTGGCTTCTTCTTCATATAGTGTTATGATTATCATATCATGCCACCCTCATTAGAATAAAGCTCCTAGTTGGTCAAGAATTCAACTTCATAATCTGGTCAATGAAATAAGTGTACTACTAGAGCAGGTTGTCCAATCTTGGAAATTCCCAGCCAGCAATTGAAGTCCACAAGTCTTAAAGTTACCAACCTATATACGAGATGTTTCCAGAAGAAAAGAAGACTCTCCCATCTCAATTTCTTCCAAGGTTATTCCAGTATCTTAAACTGGAGCTGTTCTTGGTCCTGAAAAGTTTTCGCGAGTTTTAGGAATGCATTGCATTGCATGGAATGGACAGGCAAGGTAACCAACCCCCCACCAAAAACTTTGAAAACTATTGCTTAACATGCATAAAAAATGATGATCTTTATCCATCCATCCATCCATCCATCCATCCATCCATCCATCCATCCTTCTTATAAAACTATGGATAATTTGCTCCCCTCCTTCTCCAAAACAACTTACGCCTTGCCTGGAGATATTTTGCAGGTGAGAAATTGCTTCAATTTATATTCTCTCAATATGATAGAATAGAAATATTGTATAGAAAATGAGTGCATGTTATTATGGAAAATTGCATTACAAGTGGAAAACAGTACTTGGCAATAAATGAAATAAGTATGTCAACTTGTAAAGCATTCCTATGCCTGCTATAGAGTTGCCATAAACAAGTGGGGGCGGGATCTGAAGGAGCAGTGTGGCAGTTTAAAACCAGAAGTACATTCAAACACTTATCTTACAAAGATTGTAGCTAAGCTACCGGGTCTTCTGCCTGAAAAAATCCTTAATTGGAGAATGTGATTGATGACACCCAGCCTGTGAATGTCTTAATTGGAGAATCTGATTTATGACACACTCGGGGGGGGGGGAGACAGGGTCACAGGTGATTGTAAAGTATGTATGTCAGAGTTGGCTTCATACAGGTTAATGCCAGACATGTTGCTCCTAATAAATCTTTTGGTTTCTTTTGAAACTTGGCTTGAGGCTCATGATTCAATTAGGGCAATCACTGGAATCCTGACAGCAAGCCAACTCTCATAATTAGTCAACATTACCAGGGTTCCTGGGTCCTGGCCTCTCCAATCGCTCCCTGACATCTGGGATTCATGGAGAGAAACTCAGGCAGCCATGGCAGAGGGTGGGCTACCAGAAGAAAGCCTGCTCCATGTTACCCAGGCAGAAACAGACCTGGTCTCCAGCCAGAAACTGACAGAATCTGACAGTATAACTACAGCTGGAGTGAAAAACCCTTGGATTCCAAAGCGAAGGAACCTGCTGCAGTGACTGAAAGAAAAATGGATGCGTATTGGTGGAAGAAAATCCCTAAAGCAGTTGAAGTTGAGTTCTTCACCCACAAGCCCAGAAGGGGTGAAGGCCCCTGAGCGAGCTGGGAAGAGTGAAATGGATGTGGGACTGGGCACAGGACAGGCTCCCAAAGCCCCTAATGAAACCTGCAGGGAAATCCATAGAGCAGCTGATGGAGGAATTTGACCAAGCCACCATTTGGGATGATGGCCCCTCATGCCACCCAAAACAGAGGGGAGTTTTTACAAAGCCCTTTGAAGTGAAGAGAAGCAGACGAGACCACAGCCCTCCCTCTCCTCCCACCAGAAGGAAGAGGACTCCAAAGCTGCAGCCAGTGCCTCCCATATGCAGCAGGAAGCCCCCTCCCCCTGTGCAAATTAGAGCCAGGGAGAAAGGCCAGCCACCTCAAATGCAGGATTACAGAGGGAGACAGGAGGAGGGGAGGAGCAGTGCTCAACAAACCACCCTGGTTCAGGGGGAAATTTGATGGGGACCCAGACTAGCTAGCTCTATTCATTGACTCAGCTGAGATCCACCTAGGGGCTAGAGGGAGAAGCAAGAGTATGGCTAGCAACCATCCACAAGAGAAGCCCCCACACACTCACTGCAAGATGTAGATGACTTCCTACAACTGCTAGAGACCAGATTTGAGGAGGCAGAGGATGATTCATATGTGGAACATGAGCTCAGCAACCTAAAGCAGAGAGAGCGACCCATCAAGGAACACATCTCATGAATTCAGGAGAATCAGTGAGAAGCTACCCCTTTTGCCTGAGTGGATGCTAATTCATTTTTTCAGAACAAGCCTGGACAAGCAAATTGCTCAAGTAGCTGCCTATCCGAACATCCCAAACTGACTCTGAATGGTTCCGAGTGGCCATAAAAGTCGATGGGGCATTATGCACCAATGACACAAGAAAGCCACTAGACACCAAACAGAGAGGTCAGCCAGACCAGAGACCACCCAGCTGATGGGGAACCACAGCACCACAACTGGCCCCAAAACCAGGCCTCCCACAAAGCCCAATTAAATGCTATTGATGCAGGGGAATGGGTCCCATGGCAGTGGCGTGCGCAACCCCAGGCCTGAAACCAAGTTCAGAACCCGGGGTGGTGGTGAATGGAAAACAGCATTCAACTGCCCCGTAGGGAGCTGCCAATTCAAAGTCATGCCTTTCGGACTCCAGGGCCCCTCGGCAGTGTTCATGCAGTTAATAAATGAGCTGCTATATGAGCATCTCTATAAGGGAGTACTTGTCTACCTGAGAGACATTTTTATCTACACTGAGACCATGGATGACCACATACAACTAGTCCACCAGGTACTGGAAAAATGTCTAGCGGCAAACCTGTATGTCAAGCTGTCGAAATGCAAGTTTCACAGTTAGACTATCTGGTCTACTGAATCTCAAATGAGGGCATAAGAGATGGATCCAGCCAAAGTACAAGCTGTCCTAGGCTGGCAGCCCCCTCGCACCCGCAGACAGTTACAAAGCTTCTTAAGGTTTGCAAACTTCTATTGGCAATTCTTCCCCTCCTTCTCAAGGATTGCCAAACCCATGACTGATCTTCTAAAGACAGGGAGCCCTGGAACAAAACCCCACCCAGGACAACCCTTACAGTGGGACCTAACGTGTCAAAAGTCATTTGAATCACTGAAGGAACTGTTTTCAAAAGAACCAGTGCTGAAGCATCTTGACCCTGAACAACCTTTCATCATCCAAGTGGACGCCAGCAATGTGGCAATGGGAGCAGTGCTACTCCAAAGAAATAACCAAGGGAGCTTGCAGCCCTGCGCCTACACTTCCCGCAAGCTCATAGACACAAAGAGGCAATGGGCTGCATGGGAAAAAGAGGCTTTCCCAGTGAGATGGGCACTGCAAACCTGGTATCACCTGTTGGAAGGGGAACAGAGGCCGTTCAAAGTCTGGACCAACCATAAAAATCTGGTGGCCCTTAGGACTCCGTGCAAACTATCACCCAAAGAAGTCTGCTGGGCTCAATATTTCAACTGGTACTACTTCATGCTAAAGCACATCCCAGAGGGGAGGAACTTTCTGGCTGATGCTCTCTCCCATATGCCCTAGTACAAATGCAAATGGGAGGAAATAGGAGGAGGTATCATCCCCCCTACCCAAATAGCTGCCCAAGTAACCACGAGACAACAACGCTGTGACTGGCAAGACCAATCCCCAAGCAACCTAACCACGAAACTCAAAAGCAAACTGCTAGCAGACTTCTGGTTTGGGGACAATCAACATATCTTGAGAAAAAGGGATGACCTAGCATGGAAAGGGATGAAACTCTACATACCAGAATCCCTATGCACACTAGTCCTCCAGAGGAGCCGCAACACCAAACTGGCAGGCCACTTCATGTTCTTAAAAATTTTACACTTAGCACAAAGGCAATTCTGGTGGGCTGGCATAAAGAAAGAACTGGACAGTTATGTGAAGAGATGCACCTCTGCACCGCAATGAAAAAATGACCCAGAAAAACACACACACCCCGGACTGCTACAAACAGTAGAAAAGCAGACGAGACCATGGGAGGAGATCGCAATGGACTTCATTGTGGAATTGCCAAAAAGTGGAGGAAACACAGTGATCTGGACTGTAATAGATTTATTCTCCAAACAGGTGTACTTCATACCTTGCAGCAGGCAATCCTCAGCCCACCAGTGGATCAAGCTGTTTCTGAAGCACGTCTACCTCCTGCACAAAGAATTATCTCAGACAGAGGGGTCCAGTTCATGGCTAAGTTCTGGAGGGAGTCCCTGTAGTCTATTGGGTCATCCCAGGGCTTTATCTCAGTCTTTCATCCGAGCACGAATGGGAGGGGAAGAGGGACTGAATGCCATGGTAGAGCAGTACCTGAGGTTCTACGGGAATTATCAGCAGTCCTATTGGGCAGACCTCCTGCCTTTTGCGGAGGCAATAATGCTGTTCGCAGTAGCATGAGACTAACCCCCTTCAGAGTAGTGAGTAGTATGGACTTCATCTCAATGCCTGAGTATCCAAGGGAACCCCCTCATCAGTCAGCTTGATTGATTGGGTGTCAACAGTGAAAGCAAATTGGGAGAATGTTAAACAAGTGCTAGCTAAAGCAGCACAGACCTATAAGAAACAGGCAGACCAACACTGAGCCCCGCAATGGCCATTCCTGTTGTGGGAGGAGGTCTACCTCTCCACAAAATATCTGAGGCTAAAACTCCCTAGCAAGAAACTGGGGCCAAAGTTTATAGGACCATTCCCCATAGTAAAGATCATCAACCTAGTCATGGTACAGTTGAAATTGCCCTGATTGTTAGGGAAGATTCATCCGGTATTCCATAGTAGCCTCTTAAAACCCCTGGTCGGATCAACCCTGAGGCCCTACCTTGTGAGCCCCCAGACGCCTTGGTCATAGGAGGCCAAACCCGTTATGAGGTGCAGTGAATCCTTGATTCAAGGTGGCACAGGAGACTACTCCAATATTTAATCAAGTGGAAGGGGCATCTTATCAGAGGCATCTTGGGTAAAGAGTAGGAATGTCCAGGCTGATCACCTTATAGCAAGATTCTGTGCAGAAAATCCAACCAAACCTGAGGGGGGTTACAACCCTAAATTGTATACCTGCAATCAGTTTGTGTTTTGCTTTGTACAGATCACCTTCTGTACAAGTGAAGGGAGCCGAATGTCAACTCATAAAGCATTTCTATGCCTGCTATAGAGCTGCCATAAACAAGGGAGGGAGGAAATCTGAAGGGGCAGTGCGGGAGTTTAAAAACTAAAAGTACATTCCAACACTTATCTTACAAAGATTGTAGCTAAACTACCGGATTTTTCTGCCCGCAAAAATCCTTAATTGGAGAACATGATTAATGACACCCAGCCTGTGAATGTGCTTAATTGGAGAATCTGATTTATGACACACCCAGCGGGGAGAAAACATGATCACAGGTGACTGTAAATTGCATATATCAGAGTTTGCTTCATACAGGTTAATGCCAGACATGTTGCTCCTAATAAACCTTTTGGTTTCTTTTGAACCTTGGTTTGAGGCTCATGATTCAATTAGGGCAATCAATTAGGGCAATCCTGACAGTGAGGATGTTTCCGTGTTTGTGTGCAAGTATAGATATGTGTGAACACATATCCTAGATCATACACAGATTCATTTATCTGTCTGTCCAGTTATCCAAATTTAGCTGCTATCTATCTGAAGCCCCAAATAGCAGCCAATGACAAGGAAATAAATTGCGGAGAGAAAGAAAGTCTTTCAGCTTGCAGAACAAATAAACAAATCCTCAAACAGACATTTGGCAACACTTGCCAATTTACACATGTAGTTGCCTGGCTGCAGCCCAACCAGTTTCGATTTTCTTCTGCACTGCAGTAATTGCTTAAACGAAGAGTTTGCCGCTAACTTAGTTACAGAAGCTCAGGCAGTCGACTGAAAGAGGTGTTCTGCTCACATGCCATGTGAGCAAATGCAGAATTTTCAGAAGTCTTCTACAGAAAGAACATGGCTTCCATCTTCCAAACTTGCAGGTCCTTGAGTATTTTTTTATACACCTTGAGTATTTTTAATGCAACTTTGCAAGTTTGGGTAGGAGCACCCTTGTTCTAACCTTGTTTTCAGGGTCCACAAAAGAATGCTGTTATTCCCAGAGGCAGCAACAGATTCTAATTCACCTGTATTTAAGCAAATAGGTCTGGATTTATCTCACCAGGGTGGGTGGGAAATGATTTGGGTTTAAATGGATTTGGAAGATAGAGCATTTAGACATAGGAATACAGTAAAAGAAAGGCAAATATAATTAATAGATTTAGGCATTTTCTTTATTTTTGTTAGCTTTGCAATGCAGTTTTAGAGTGTGTTTAGGAATTGTGAGATTCATTTGCACCAGAAGAGAGGGAGTTTTCAAATTTTGCAACACTGAGTCTTCCCCAGATGAAATATAAATAAAATGAATATCACATGGGTTTGATTAAGGTAAATTCCTCACTGATTTTCTATAGATAATTTTAATTTTCAATGAAAGATAAATATAATCAATGATAATTGTAATCTTTAATCAAGCCTGACAAGTTTGGACAGTGTTCCCTTTTCCTTGTGCAATCCTGATAGGTTTTTTTAAAAAAATGGTGACACAACTCCAGCTCACCCATGATACCCCCCCGAGTGTTTGAGACACACTTTGACTTATACAAGAATTGCTTTCAGCATGAGACTTTCGCTGAAACTCTCTTCTCCTTGGAAAAGAAAAGATGTCAAATGACCATTTTCATTCATCAAAGAGAGTAAGAGTCAGTCAGGATTTTTCCCCCCGGGACGTTTTTCTTCCAGCGCTATCATTTCATTTTCTTAATATGCAGCTCCACTGATTTGCTGCTACATTTTCTAGATGAGAATTGTATTTATAGGGCATGAAGTCATTCTTCAGCCTGATCTAACAGGACAAGAGGACTTCATTCATTTCCCCAAAGATTTCAGAAGGATTTTTCCATGCGCTTACAACGGCCAGCAAGAATTGTGACTTTGCTTGATTCATTTATCCAGGGTGCTGAAAAGGGCTCTGATGCCTTGCTTGCAGGTATCAAGTGGTGTCGATTTTCTCTGACCTGCAAATGGCTGGCACAGGGTTTTCAAACAGTTCTTCTTTGTCCAAAGGTAATAAACAGATAAGGGTGAACCGAAATTGCTGTTTCAATAGGAGAGAAGCAACATGCAAATTCGTCACATTTGAGGTGCATGCAGGCATTCTTATTTTCTTTTTCTTTTCTTTTTTCTTTTTATAACAAAAACAACAGATAAAGCCATCTTTCAATTATACAGTGTGTTGGTTGGTTACATATATCTTGTGCATATAATAATATTGGTATACATTTCTTATTGAATTTACATTCATATTATATTATAGTCAACATTATGTCCTCTTATATCATTATTACATTGTCATTCAGTTTTGATTTCAATTTCAAACTATCCTTATGAAATTATGGACTAGAATTATGGACTAGAATTTAGTAAGATTACTAAATTATATTCATATTAAAGCTTATTCAAAAATAATCAATTTTAGTATTTCATTATTAATACAACATCCTTTAATTTCTTACTCTATTTTCTAGCCATCCATAAAATAACTCCCAAATCTTATAGTACTGCTTTTCTTCTTGCTCTCTAATTGCTAATGTTAATCTACTCATTTCTGCACATTCCATTATTTTCTTAATCACCTCCTCCTCCCTTGGAATTTTCTCATTTTTCCAATTTTAAGGAAATACAATTCTAGCTGCAGTTAATACATTAATAATCAAATATGTTATTTCTTTACTATAGCTTTCAGGCAAAATCCCCAATAAAAATATCTCAGGTTTTAAGTCTATGTGTTGTGTTATCATTTTTTCCAACCATGTGTGTATTTTAGTCCAATATCTTTTAGCTTCTGTGCATGTCCACCACATATGGTAGTATGATCCAGGTAATCTGATGACACTTCCAGCATTTCACCAATTTATCTTTAAACATATTTGCTAGTCTTGCTGGGGGGGGGGGTAGGTGCCACTTGTAAAACATTTTATACAAATTCTCTTTATAGGTTGTTGACATTGTTAATTTATAGTTTCTAGTCCATAATTTCTGCCATTTATCTAAATCTATCCCATATCCAAAAATTTTCCCACAAGCAATCATTGTTTCTTTAACCTGTTCTTCTAGTTTCACTCCTAATAAATAGCCATACAATTTTTAGTCATCTTCTCTTCAGTACCTGTCAAGATTTTATCTAATTCAGTCAATTCTTTGTAAAATTCATCTATCTTATTTCTTTTTCATATCTAGAATGTATTTGCATATATGAATACCAATTCATACTTACCCCTTGTTCATCTAATTCTTGTTTTGATTTGAGTTCACCTTTTTCATTTAAAACATCATTATATCTAACAATATGTTCCATTTGAAAAACATTTGGATACACAAATGCCTCCATTGTTGATAACCAGACTGGTATTTTCAAATAATGTTGTTCCCTTATTTTCTCCCATGTTGACAATTAAGCATCTCGAATATAATGTCTTTGAAAATAACCATGTGTCTTACTTTTCTTATACCATAAAAATGCACGCCACCCCAATTGTAGATTGTGCTCTTCCAATATTAACAGCCTAGTATTTCTTAGAGTAATCCATTCTTTCAACAAGCATTCTTTTTTTCAAGGAGAGATAAGGTGTAATTCTTTGCAGGTCTACTCATATTTCAGTCCTGTTTAAGTCTGTGTGGGACTGTGGCCTTATGGGCTCTCCACCCATCAACAAAATGATTTAAATTTAAAAAAATATTAATTTATTATTGGCACAATTTATATAAAATAACTTCATCATATGAATTGATTAATACTAAGAAAATATTAACATGAATTTAGGCAAACGCTGGGAGATAGAGGAGCACAGGGGAGTCTGGTGTGTCATGTTCCATAGGGTCCCGAAGAGTCAGGTATGACTTAGTGACAACAAAGATAAAATATTAATTATTAATTACTAAAAATCAACTTTACATACTTGTTTCCTGACACGTGGTGTAGATCTGTAAGCCATTGCATGGGCCTGATGATGTCAATAATGCACAGTTCATCCTGTTCACCCCCTCCTCAGACATCTCAGACTGAAAATATGAAAAATTGTAATATACCCTTTTGACAGTTTTTGGACCTTAAGACCAGCTGATGAAATGCAAGGGTTCCAATGGACAGATAGCAACAGAAGATACAGTTTCTTCTCATGCCTCCATCATCTCTTTCCATCATGTCTATTCTGAGTACAATGGCTATCTGTAATCAGACAGCACATCACAATGTTGAGCAAGCCAGTTGGACTTACCACATCTTCCTTCAAGCTAACCTTCAGCTAGGCAGGAAGTTAAGCAAATATAGAATCAATCTATAGCGACAATCTTTAAAGAGACAATTAGAACTAGAATTCAGAAGAAGTTTCCTGACAGTGAGAATAATTAATCAGTAGAACGGCTTGCCTCCATAAGTTGTGGATGCTCCATCACTGAACATTTTCAAGAAGAGATTAGATAGCCATTTGTCCTGAATGATATAGTGTCTCCTGCCCAAGCAGAGGGTTGGAGTAGAAGATCTTCAAGGTCTCTTCCAATCTGAGCTGCTGCTTGTGTTTTTGCTTATGTTACGTTGAAAGAATCTACAAATGGTATTGTAAACTTTACTCATATTATTATGTTTATAAAGAACTTAATGATCCTGCTGGACTTGAATTTCTGCTGCAAACTTTAACATTCTCACTGTTGGGAGCTTTGTCCTTGGTTCTAGGTTGCTTCTTTTCCTTGATTAGTTTCCATCCATTGTTTCTTGTCTTGCCTTCTGGTGCTTTGGAAAATTCCTTCCTCCTATTTTGCCCAAAACAACCACCCTGTGAGGTGGATTGGGCTGAGAGAGATGGGCTGGTCCAAAGGCACCCAGGCACCTTTCATGCCTAAAGCAGGACTAGAACTCACCAAATGTTTGGCTCCAAATCACTCAGTTTTGTTGTGTGCCTAAGGCAGAACTAATGTCACAATTTCCTGGTGATTGGTCCAGAGTCACTCAGCTGGCTTTCATGCCTAACTGGGACGAGAGGGGGAGAGAGAGAGAGAGAGAGGAGGGAGGGAAGGAAGAAAGACAGAAGGAAGGAAGGAAGGAAGGAAGGAAGGAAGGAAGGAAGGAAGGAAGGAAGGAAGGAAGGAAGGAAGGAAGGAAGGAAGGAAGGAAGGAAAAAGAAAGAACAGAAAGATAAAAGAAAGAATATTTTCTTTACATAAACAATCAAACTCCCAGGAACTAAACCCCTATACCCTTGAACTGGATTACAAGTTCTCTTGTTATCTGTGCCATGGGGATCAGTAGCTAAGCATATTGGATTGTTTTATTCTCTACTGTATTCAGAGGCCACCCTCTACTAGTCATATAGGAGTTTTGACTCTGAATTTATTGACTCAAGGTTGCTCAGATCTTGGAAAAGGTATACAGATGCCATGATGCATTGATACCTACAAGGATCAGAATAGCACAGTCAATGACACTCCCTGTGTGAAAAATGAATGAGGTTCTAGAATGGGTATTGCATTTAAAGAATGTTGATTGTGTGAAAAGGCATTTCTAAACATTACACAAAATTGTATAATTGTTATTACTACATCTGGTTTCTTCCTCTTGGTTGGGCATTTTCCCACTAATGATTTCATAGAAACTCTCAGCAATCCCCAAAGTAATAAAACCTATTTTCATCAATATCATTTTGGTGGAACAATTTTTGAATGAGTCTAGAAAAGGCTACAAATTGCTAGTGCAGGAATTGCCTAAAAGGAGGAGCACATTGATTCTGAAAACCATCTGCCTCTGCTCTTTTTCCTTGGGTTGCTAAACAGATGTTATAAAGTTATAAAGATTGGTCACTTAGTAGGGAGAAATGGCTCAAAGCAAATCATGTGGCAGGGGAGGGGGCGAGTGGGAGGAAAAGGAAATAAGAAAGATGAGAAGGAGAAGGAGAATGGCGACTAGAAGGAGAAGAAGAGAGAAGAGGAGGACTCACATCTGATCTATATAGAACTGTTCTGAGATTATATGTGACTCTGTCTTGTCTCTCTTCTTCTCCTTCTCCTCTTCCCCCCTCTGATTTGCTTTGAGCCATTTCTCCCTACTCAGTGACCAATCTTTATAACTGAGCTGTCTCAATTGGCTAGTTGAAATGAGAAATCAGCTATACAGTTGTATAGGATATATTTTTTCTTGAGAAAAGTGGAGTCACCCAGCCAGCCCTGTACTCAGCAGAAAGGGGGCCTTCTTCCAAGGGCTTCAAATGGCTTTTCATTTGTAATTCAGATGAGAAATGTCACTCTGGATCTTTGCAGAGCCTTTATCGATCTTTGTTTTTAAAAAAATGTAATTTTGATCAAATACATTTTCAACAGAAGGAAAACAATACAATGTTTTGAATTAAAGAGAAAAGAAATAAGAAAATGAAAAAGAAAAGAAGGAAAAATTCAAAAACAAAGAAAAAGTAATAAAGGAATGGATTCTGATCTTTGTAACAATAGCTATAAGTGTACATATATTTTACCATCTCTAATAACTTTCCTCTTTCCATAATCTGCCCTTCTATTCATCAAATCCATAAATCAGCAGTTCATGTTTTTCTTTTTACAGCAAAAAAAAAAAAAATCCATAAAGAGTTTCAGTCATTAATAAATGTAACTGCTTAGAGAGGGCTGTAAAGCAATATAAAGAGGTATATAAGTCTAAGTGCTATTGCTATTGCTAATAGTTGATCTTTCTGCCATCTCTTCTACTTCACCAACCATTCCTCTATTGTGAGTATTTCGAAATCTTTCCATTTTGGCATATATAATAGCATTGTAGGAGTAATCATATACAAAAATTATCCTCCACGGGCCTTGTGGGTTTGGGTTTCTTCAGGGACAGACCAAAATCCGCAATCATGCGTGGTTTCGATCTGTGCTGGCTGCTGGAGTGCCCCGCCTTCGGATTCGGGGCTGAAGCCACCCTGTAGAGGTGGTGAAGAGGGGGGAGATTGTTAGCCAAGTGGAGGGGAGCCTCATCTCTCCTCCTTGGCTGGTCAAAACTCCCATTCCCGAAAGCGGTTGTAACAGTGGTCAGAAATGGCCACCTCAAAGAAGAACCCGACTGGATAAGATTGTGCAGGAGGAAGACAAAGAGGAAAGCAGGACGGACCGGGCTAAACAACAGAGAACATTTAAGCAAGGTACCCTGAATCTAAAAGTACTTAGAGGGATACTTCTGAAAGAAGATTTTTAAGCGGCGAAGGAGAGAGAAAAGGAGATTAAAAACCCTTTTTTTAACCTTTATATTGACAATTACAAATAGTATGGAAAGAAACTTATGTTAATCTATTTTGACACTTTAAGCTGAAATCTAAGTGTCAAAAGGAGAATAAAGATTTTTCTTTGGTCATTTTAAAGCGCTAAAAAGGAGAAGAGTGAATGCAAAAGGGTGGAACTTGGAATAATGAAAAAATGGAGTGCCACCTGGAAAAATAAAGAGGATTAACAGTGAAACTTTGAAAAGACTCCCTAGGATACATTGTAACTGAAATCTTATTAAAAGATACCTTTTAAAAGATTCCTTTCCCACGGAAAGGAAAAGTAAAGGAAAGAAACAAGAAGAAACAGTTTGGGATCATTTGGTGATTTAAAAAAAAAGTTTTTGGCATTGTTTTTTTCTTTTTCTGTTTTTTACTTAAAGTCAATCAGGTGGTTGTTCAAAAGTGTTTAAAATGGCATCACTCCTGGAGGAATTGAAGATGAGTCTTAAAAAACCAGAAAGAAATGCAGAAAGGGGAGGAAGATTCTTTGGCTTCATATTTGAATTTCTTGAAATGGAGATCCTGAACTATGAAAAGCAAAAGGAAAAGCTTCAAGAGCAAGAAGAAGTGCAGGACAAAGAAGAAGCCATTTTCAATGATCAAATAATGCAAAGTGTGGTAAAAAGGGGGAAAAGGGGGAAAAGGAGTTAAAAGTTTGAGATCAAAGGGAACAGCCAAAAAGAAAAATAGTCTGAAAAAGAAGTATAACAGCAAGGAGAAGCAGAAAAGAAAACTACAGAAGGGAAAATTAGAGAGAGAAGGGTATTAAAAAAGGGATGAGAAAAAGGGTGGCGGAGATAGAAAGGGAAACAACTTATGAGGGACAAAAGCAGGAAATAAAGAAAAAGCAGAAACGTACTGGGATTAAAGGTATTTGCACAGCTAGAAAGCACAGAGACAATGGCTAAATTAAGTTAAAAGTGAGGATTCTGCAAAGGTACAAAAGATAGTGTTGTGACAGTAGAATACTGTAATGAGTTAGAAATGAAATAAGTAAATAATCTATGAGATAAAACTGTATTGTTATGTAATGGTATGTTTATTTATAATTAATGCAATAATAAAGAAGGGAGGGAAACTTTGTAATTGTTTCTAAGATTGATAAAATATTGAAAAGAAATGTGAAAGATTTATAAGGTAATCTGTACCAGTCACTAGAATGAATTTGAATAATTATTTTGCTTATTAATAGTAAATAATTTATAAGATAAAACTGTATGACTATCCAATGGTATGCTTATTAACAATTAACATAATAATGAAGAAGTGAGGGAAACATTTCAATTATTCTCAAAGATTGACAAATATTGAAAAGAAATGTGAAAGATTTACGAGGCTCATACCAGTACTAGAATGAATTTGAATAACTATTTTGTTTATTAATGTCTATATATATATATTGTTTTTGCTATGTTTTTAGGATTTTTCTTTTTACATTTTCAAGGGGAAGTACCAAGCAGAGCCTGAATGATGAGATTTACATGATATAAAACAGATATTAGAAATTAGAATGTTATAATTTTAGAATGCACAAATTTAATGTTTAATGAGATTTCATAGGATAATAACAATAAGACTTAAAGGTGTTGCAATCCGATTGGCAATCATAGGGGGAATTTTGCTTTTTAAGAATGTTGGAAGAGAACATATCAAATTGTAAACAAGACAGACGAAAGTATAAGTATAATGATTAAAAAGATATAGAAATTTAGGTAAAAAAAATACAATTGAATAAGAAGAAAATGAGATAACCATAATAAGAAAATTAAGAGAAGTAAAGGGAGAAAGAGTGAGAAGTTGGGAAAAGAGTAATAAGATATGAAGTTGAATACATAAGATGAATATGCATATGAAATTGTGTCTGTATGGAAATGCGATAACCCAAATAAAATGTTTTATTTGCTTTGTTAAAACTCAATAAAACTTTATTTTAAAAAATTATCCTCCATGGTTCTTCTCTAATTTTCTGTCCATTAATCCCAACAAAATAGTTCTAGGGTCAGTTAAATATTTGTCTTTACATTTTTTTGCATTTATATGTATTCAAACCTAACTTTTTCTGGCTTTCTTACAAGTTCATCAAGCATCATAAAATGACTTTTCACACTGTCCACATTTCCAACATAAAATTGAAGCACCTTTATACATTTTATATAATTTTTCTGGAGTCATATACCAACTGTACATCATTTTGTAAAAAATCTGTTTTAAATTATATCATAGTGAGATAGAGCCTTTATTGATCAGATTTGTATACCGCTGCAATAAAAAAAAGCCCTCTTGGCAGTTCACATACATCAAGAGAAAAGCAATAAAACAGCCACAGTGAAAGGATAGAAAAAGAATTAATCAAGAGTGACATAACCATCGATCGGTCAGCCCAAAGGGGTCAGTTCATCCGCCCAAAGGACTCTCTGATATAATTCAGTTTTTAATAGCTTGGGGAAAGTTAATGGGAAGGGTGGTGAAGAGCAGATGCACCCACAGACAAGTCATGCCTACCAGTCTCAAGCCCTCGTGGTTCTCCTGGGATATCCAAATCTGGCAGGCTGAAATGAAGTGGCGAAGGTGATCCTACATATTTTCTGGTGCCAAGCCATGGATGGCTTTCCAAACCAACATTCTGAATTGCAGAGAGATGCTAGTTGGCAGCCAGTGAAGAGTCTGGAGCTCTAGTGTCATCTGTTCCTATTGGCAGGTGCTCATTAACAATGGAGTTACAAATTCTGAACCAGTTGAAGTTTCTAAATGGCCTTCCAAAGAAATCCATGGAGAATGTGTGATAATGAGGACAAGCATTAAATTGACTTTGTGCTTTTACATACTGAAGTCTCTCTTCCCATGAATACACAGGAAATATTGATAATCTATTCTAGGGTCAACTCAAGCTTTATCCTACATTTTCCAAGTCCAAGTACCCCTGTGAATACCACTGTAATTGTAGTTCCAAGCAAAGCTGTTTTTTAAAATTAAGTATCAAAATCAAATCTAGACCAGGATCTGTTAAACAGCGAGAGGTCAAATAATTTTAATTTTGTCTGTTTTGACAATTTGATTGTTATAGCTCCAAATGCACCAAATGCATAATTATGGGAAAAACTTCTGCTTAAAGGAGACTATTTGTAGCTCAGGATTGAAAGGAGGGATCCTTAATGCTCTTTGAGCTTGGTTGTTTTCTTGCAGACAATTCACTAGCAGTGATGATGTTACCTAGTTAGGGTAAGGAAAAGTCTGCAAGAAAACAACCAAGCTAAGAGAGCACCAAGGATCCCTGAAACCTGAAATAAATGTTTGTTTTTAAATTATGAAGTTCTGATATTTCACAGTCTTTTCCAGTTCTTTTTGTGCTACTCCAATATCATTTTGGGTGGTTTCATCTATAGATAGAACTTGCTTTGTGATGAAAAAAAAGAATATATCCCTACCTAATAGCTTATGTTCCTGTTATGGATTCTGGTGCAATTTAATCATTACAGAAATCTAATAAAGGAGAATATTAGTAGCTCAGGGGGTGATATGAGGGGTCCTGGGCTTGCTTGTTGTCTTGCAGACATTTCATTATCATCAGTGCTAGAAGAGAGATGAGCCTGTAGGGAGAAGGAGGAGAACTATGAGTCCTTGGTGCTCTCTGAGCTTGCTTGTTTTCTTACAGAAGTTCCATTACCCAAACTAGGTAACATCATAGCACTGATAGTTTGGGTAATGAAACTACTGCAAAAAACCAAGCATACTCAGAGAGCACCAAGGAGCCCTCTTATAGACATCTGTTTTGAGCTTCTTAAGCATATTTAAAGTGATTGGCCTAGGCCCTAGCATTTTTATATATTCATAAAAATCTGATTTAGCCAGTAAAAATACATGAAAGTATCTTTCAGAAGAAAATAGTAAGTGAAGGGCCCTCACCCTCACTCCTAGTAATGGCTGTAAAAATGAATGAAGACAGTAAAAGCTGTGTGTTTTAATTAGACTTTTCTACTAGTTGGAGCTTATCTAATATTTAAAGGCTTCCTGACATTCATTTCCAGCTTTAACTGAGAGTAAAATGAAGGTAGCAAGGATATTTGTAGTCTAAAGACAAGCTGATGGTTACAATTGGGGGGTGGGATTAAGCATTCCAGATTTTGCTTGCTACATTGAGCTTCAGTGATCATGCTTTCTTGTGATCCTCACCATGGGGGTATCTATTTCTTGATATGTCTTAAGACAGGAATAAGAGGAAAGAAGGCATGGAAAAGAGTAGAGGATGGAGCATTTTAAGGGAAGACAGTGGTGTCTTTTCATGCATTTAACGTAAAAAACACAGTTTTTTAGGCAGACATGGTTCAGGTGTGTAGGATGAAAAGAGAGAAGAATGGAAGTTGTGTTTTTTCTTCTCATAGTGCTAAAATGGTGTCCTCTCATCAGTGTAGGATTTTCAGGCAAAAACCCAGGGCCTGCTTGGCAGAAAGGAAAGATCCCATACATTGCCAAGCATTTTGAATTAAATGATATAAAACATACATCATGAAGTCAGTTTGTAAACTTCTGTATTCCCTAATAGAATTCAAGTTCATCCAGTAACATCAATTGGTGGGAGATCCCAGGACTATAGGGTCCTTAGCACTCTCTGAGCTTGGTTCTTTTCTTACAGACGTTTCATTATCCAATTAAGTGATATCATCAGTGCTACAAGGGATTGGGGTTTTTTTCCTCTGTTTATATACAGTGGCTTGCTCTGCCGACGTTGGTGGAAGTATTCTTGGTAGTTCCTTGATCTAGGATATCTAGGAATAAGAAATCAATCCTCCATTCAGTAACTCATTTAAGATGTTCATTGCCAAACAGTAGAATAGGGAACTCTACTGATATGTGAATTGTTAAAAAAACAAACAAGAGGTGAGGCATAACTGAGGGATATTTGAAAAACCACCTATCCTTGGATAAATCTACCTGTCCCATCAGATCCTGCAGAAGAGATATGTTATGGGTCTCATCTATGAAGGAATCTGACAAGACTCAGGAAAATGGCACTGATCTTTTGGAACATAGTTCTTCCAGAATTTAGACTGATTCTGAATATCTGGCCTTTTGGAAGGACCTGAAAATGTGGCTGTGCCACCATGCTTGTAGGGGGTGGGGTGTCTGGTAATATGGTAAGAAATCTCTTAAAATTAAAGGAGGTACTTCCTTTCTAAAGCTAAGCAAGTTCAGAAATTAAGTGTCTTCCTACTATGTGACTTTGGCAACTTTTTGCAAAGACTGGAAAGGGGAAAGTCAGATTAGCTTGGAATGATGTGGAAAATCTAGGTAGTTCAAATAGAGATCTAGAATTTACACTGGGGATTGCTCATTCATTATTGATTGGAAGAGAAATCCTCAACTATTTTAAGCACTGATGTTTTGACACCTTGTGGCAACTATTGCAGAGCTGTTGACTGTAGACCAATGAATCTTTTCTCTAACAGAGGTTAATAATGCAACCCCTGGCTGCAAATACATTATTCATATGAATAAAAAAGCATCTCAGCTTGAGACTAATTGGCTTCCTCAAGTATTGGAGGTACCAACATTTCCCCAAACATATTCACTTCTAGCTTAATGTTAATATTGGGTGCAATTTGCCTAATGGTCAAGTGTGTGCTCTTTTAATTCAAACTGGTGCACAGTTGGAAGGTTATAGCCTTTCAAGAGCAACATTAACTTATTCTCAGATAGGCTGGAAATGACAGACCACCCCAGAAACTCTTTTGCACACCTTTTCGAGTGCCCAAAAATGTTTCCTGAGTACTCTAGAAACACTTTTGAGTCAATTTCTATTCTCAATCTTAATCAACTACAATGTGGACACTCATTTGTATTTAAAAGAATTGTTTGTCTTCCTGGTATAGCAGGGAAGTCCTAGATGCAAGCAGCTGATTGGGTGATTATATTCAAGGTTGTAATTATGAGGATTAAACCAGGAACAATCTTCAAGTGCAACAAAATGATTAGGAGGCTGCAGTCTAAAATGTACAAAGAATGGTTACAAGAATTGGGTCTGTCTAGTCTATTAAAAAGGACTAGGGATAACATGATAACAGCTTCCTGTATTTGAGGAGCTACCACAAAGAAGAGAAGGTCAACCTATTTTCCAAAGAACCAGAAGGCAAGACAAGAAGCAATGGATGGAGACTAATCAAGGAGAGAAGCAACCTAGAACTAAGGAGGAATTTCCTAACAGTGAGAACAGGTAACCAGTGGAATGCTTCTACTGTCTCCCTAAAATTGTAGGTGCTCCACACTGGAGGTTTTCAAGAAGAGCCTAGACAACCATTTGTCTGGTATGGTTGATCGGAATTTAGATTTGAAGACCACCAATGTCCCTTTCACCTTGGTTATTCTGTTAATAAAAAGAGCATGTAACAAGGATTGCAAGTGGACTTAGTTTTTGCAGTCCCCCAAACATATTTTTAATGATCTTACAGATAATCTGTTCGTGCTACTTGTTGCCATCTTCTCTTCCACAGTTTCCATCTGTTTTATTTCTTTCTTCTAAAAGAACACTTGGGTAATTTGGCAATACTCATTATCCAATGCTCAGTAACATGTTTTATGAAAATATTGAAATGGCATCTTAATACCAATGCCTCACAAGGCATGGGTGCCATTCTTCCACTGAGAAATATCACTCACCTCTAAGCATAACTACTTTATCATCTAGCAAACAATCTCAGAAATTTTATCTGAAAGTCAACCTCAACTCACATTCCATTCCCCAAAAATTAAAGGGATCCCATCCTAATGAGGTTCTCAAAATATTGAAAATCTGCTTATTTCCCTGGTTTCCCTTTTTCTGGACACCCCTCTTTTTCTTCTTTTATTTTATTGTTCTATTTTTTTAATAGACTTGTTAAACTCCCAAACTCATTTGGGTTTCAGTTGCTCCTTAAATGCGTGTATTTCAACCTTGGCAGCTTTAAGATACAGAGGCTTCACCTCCCAGAATTCCCTAGCCAATCTAAGGAATTTGGGGAATTGAAGTCACAAAGTTGCTGAGTTTAAGGCTGCTAAACGCTGCCTTAAATTTTTGTAAATAAATCAAGTTGGGGGGTGGTGGATGACATTAAATATAACATAGATCTTGAACTAAAGTAAGAGTATAACATATAAAACTCTCTCTAAAACTCCATTGGTCAATTTTTGAGAACAAGCAGCACAGCTTCCCATAATATTGGAGTGGAGATTTCAGAAAAAGTGAAGATGGCGACTACAACTGCGAGTGAGATCTCTATGCTATGAAAAGAAGGGTACAATTTGTAACTAGATAAAAGAAAATCCTAAAAAGAAAACATAATCTCTATCCTTCTCCATGACAGTCAATTTGGTTTATTGGTTATAGCATCAGTCTTGAAACTAGGAGAACGTAAGTTCTAGTCCCCACCTTAAGCCAGCTAGGGAGCTTGGGCCAGTCCCTCTCTCTCAGCCCTGGGAAGGAAGAAATGGCAAATCACTTCTGAGAAAAATCTTGCCAAGAAAGCTACAAGGATTTGTTCATGTAGTCATTAGGAATCAAGAATGACTCATAAGCAAAGTAAGCGACAATTTGATCTGATAGTTAAGGCACCAGGCTAGAAACCAGAGGACTGTGTTGCCTTGGGTATGAAGCCAGTTGGGTGATTAGAGACTAGTTCTTTTTTCTCAGCCCTGGAAAGAAGGAAGCAAGGGTAAACCACTTCTGTAAACCTGGTCAAGAAAAGTTTCTATGGAGATTCTTGATCAACTAGGTCACGGTTGTCCCAAAAGTTCTTCTTCCAGAAGGCAATTTGGAGAAGTTTCTTGGATAAGAAGCAAAATATTTTCAAAAGGAAACAGTGACAAAAATCTAGTTGTCTTTTGAAAAAAGTACTTTTGGGACTTAACAAGAAATCTTCTGAGACTTGTCCAGATGGTTTCTAGGAAGGCGGGGAGAGATGGAAGGAAGGAAGGAAGGAAGAAAGGAAGGAAGGAAGGAAGGAAGGAAGGAAGGAAGGAAGGAAGGAAGGAAGGAAGGAAGGAAGGAAGGAAGGAAGGAAGACCCCTTCTCATAAAGAAGAGGGGATCAACCTATTCTCCAAAGCACCAGAGGTCAGGACAAGAAACAACTGGATGGAAACTAATCAAGGAGAGAACCAACGTTCCACAATTGTTAAAGTGGAATGACTTGCCTCCAGTGTGGGTGCTCCAACACCGGAAGTTTTTAAGAAGAGATTGGACACCATTCACCTGAAATGGTATAGGGTTTCCTGCTTGAGCAGAAATTTAGACTCGAAGATCTCCAAGGTCCCTTCCAACTCTGTTATTCTGTTGCTCTGCTATTCTGATATGATTATATCCATTTAACCGATTCCTCCACTCACCATGTTTATCTCTTCCAACATCCTTCCCCAAAGATTGCTCATCTTAGATCTACAGAAGGCAGTATTACTACATAAGTATCCCCTTGTTACAATTGTGGAGGTACTATGCAAATTATTACTCATATTGTACAAATCTGTCCAAAGCAACGTCAAAGGCCATTGCCTGGATAGCTGAATTGGACATCGAGTTATGAGGCCCCTGACATACTCCATAGAAGTTTTGTATAATATTATGTGGGTTGTGTGTATATTTATCCTTCTCTTATGTCATGCCCCAATCATATGCTAAATAATAATAATAATAATAACAACAATAATAATAATGAATAATGAGGAGGAGGAGGAGGAGGCAATATAATGTTTGATTTGAGAACTAAACCAAAGAGATTATGTATGGGAAAAGCAATGCTATATCAAAAAAATAAATACCTTTAGTCTGAACAAAGAGGATGCTACCCAAATGTCTGCAGAGCTTCATGCATTGCAAATTATAGAGAATACTCACATGAGAAGTAAAACCACATAGATGCAATAAGATGTTTGCCAAATGTGTATGCAAAATTCATCTTATTTTCCATCATTTGCATATGTCAGCAGTTTTATGCACATATGTGCAGGGCTGGGGAAGAAACACCTGCATTGCAAAAGATCTCAATGTCTTATATACATATAAATACAAAATGTAAGGTGGTGGAATTGGAATGCACAATATGCCTCTTGAGAAAACCCATCAACCTCTGCCTTAAAGTTGCTGTGAGGTGCAAAAATCACACTGGCAGAATTCACACACAGCATGAAGTTGTAATATGATTTGCTTAGGTTTGGCCTAACCCAATATATCAACTCAATGTGTAAGTCCCTAATTTTGTTTCTAGCTTAACACAGTGTGCAAATCTAGATAACTGTGACTCAGATCTATCTCATTGTCCATTTCCTTCATTTAAAGTTATTGCATAATTCCCACAGCACTGCCTTATGCCTAAGGATATCTATCATGTAGTAGGACTGTATTACTATTATCCTTCTCAACTTTCCTATTACTTATTCCAACTGGCATTTTATGACTATCACCTGTCTGTTGGTTGTATCTCATGGTTTGTATCTTGTGATTTATGATTTATCACTTTGTTTCTTTTATAGTGTATGTGCCAAGAGCTTATGCATCAAAGACGATTTCCTTGTGACTTGGCCAATAAAGAATACAGTATTCTGTTCTGTCCTGTTCTATATTCTATTCTATTCTGCTCTGTTCTGTCCTGTTCTATATTCTATTCTATTCTATTCTATTCTATTCTATTCTATTCTATTCTATTCTATTCTATTCTATTCTATTCTATTCTATTCTATCCCATTCCATTCCATTCCATTCCATTCCATTCTTTTATTATTTGCTCATGCAGGCTTATTTTATTCATAATGTGATTTTGGGGCAAAGCTTTTCTGCAACCAAAGTGCCTGTAATTTACAGCTTAGTACAATATATGAATGCCACTAATTGTGCTTTATACAATAAAATCTGGACAAACAAACCATTGATTGTTTGATGGGGAAATGCAGCCAATAAATTTTGCAACTTTTTTCTTTGCTGTGTTAGTTATCTCACTTTTTGAAAATCAGCTGTTCTTTTCTTTCCTGGCCATGATTGCTATGAGCACAAAGAAGCATTTAGAACCATTAATGAAGTACTGCATGTCTTTTTGGAGGTATTTTCACTAGTTTTTCCTCTGAGAATTCTATTTCTGGACAAATTGCTTTGTATAATTAGAACAACTGGTTAGGATGAACACAAAGTAGACCCCTGTCTTTTAAAGAGTGTCAGCTATTTTAGAAGTAAAGTATTTATTAGGCTTAATATAGAACTGGCATGGATCGTGGGAGGATATTGAATTTCAACTTGAACTTCACTCCTAATGATCACATAGACATAGCCATGTTTCCTTGGTAAAAAAATTCAGAAGTGGTTTCCCATAGCATCCTAATATGCTCTTCCAGCCTCCCAACTTTCCAGCCTTTTGAGATTGGTTGGTGCTCTCATTCTGGGAAAGGGAGCTGTGGATTTCTTTTCTTGTTGGCGATAGGTCCTTAGAGAAGCAAAGTCTGCAGAAGCAGAATAAAATGGGGCGTGAGGGAGAGAGAAAGAGAGACACTAGAAGCAGGACGGGTGGACAGATGGACGGATGGATAAGCAGATGTAGATAGAAGCTGGATGATCAATTGATAGCTCTAGATAGAAGCAGGATTGTAGAAGCAGGATGGATGAATGAATGGATGGATGAATGGATGGATGGATAGAATTACAATTAGAACCACTAAGGAAGAATTGGCAGATAAGATTGTAAAGATTTACCTTATGAAAGAACTCAATTTGAACAAGTCTTGCTTCAAAACCCTTCTGTACAATGTCAGAGTGAAAACTTGAAGACCATCAAACAAGAGGACCACTTCAATTCACTTTTTTAGAGCCACACAAAATTTCCATCTGAGGTTATTTCAGTTGAATCTCCAGATCAGTTTTCTGCATTGTAATGTAATGTTTTTGTTCAAATAAAAAGTCATATAAATTCAGTGACAAAACGAATTCATTGTTGCAGGGGATGACTGCACATTTTACAAATTGAGGTTGCCAATGCATATCCTTGAAATATAGATTATAGATTATTATAAATTATTATAAAAGGCTTTTCAATCTTGCTTTAAGAGCTAAAAATTACTTATGACAACAATAGAGCTCAGTATTTCTGTTGCTAAGCAAGACATTTGGTTAAGTGAGTTTTGCACCATTTTATGACCTTTCTTGCCACAATTGTTCAGTGAATCACTTCAATTGTTAAATTAGTAACATGGTTGTTAAGTGAATTCGGTTCCCCCATTGACTTTGCTTGTCAGAAGGTCACAAAAGGGGATCACGTAACCCCTGGGCCACTGAAACCATCATAAAGATATAACCAGTCTCCAAGCATTTGAATTTTGATCACATGATCATGGGGATGCAGTGATAGTTGTGAAAAGTGATCATAAGTCACTTGATTCAGTGACGGCCACTAAAGAAATGGTTGTAAATCGAGGACTACCTGTATTTGCAAGCATGTCCCTTTCATTTAATGCAAATTACAGGTAGTCCTCGACTTATGACCAAAATTGAGTCCAAAATGTATGTTGCTAAGTGAGAAATTTGTTAAGTGAGTTTTGCCCCATTTTACAACTTTTCTTGCCACATTTGTTAAGTGAATCACTGCAGTTGTTAAATTAGTAACCTGATTATTAAGTAACCTGGTTTCCCCCATTGAGTTTGCTTGTCAGAAGGTCGCAAAAGGTGATCAGATGACATGATCACATGATACTGCAATCATCATAAGTGTGAATCAGTTGTCAAGAATCCAAATATAAATCACATGACCTCGGGGATGCTGAAACAGTCATAAGTGTGAAAAATGGTCATAACTCATTTTTTTCAATGCTGTTGTAACTTCAAATGGTCACTAAGTGAACTGTTGTAAGTCGAGGACTACCTGTAGTTATTCCTTCCAAGCAAGCTCACTCTCAGATTTGTTTAAGTAGTTGTTCATTGCCCTATGATACTCCAGCCAACTAATGCTGGTGCTGTTCAGACGGCCATCCTGTTGCACTGACCCTGCTTAGATGCCAGGCTGTCTTAAGAAATGGGGGGAGGAAACTGCAGGGTGGGATAGAAGCGGGGAGCATAGAGGAAAGGAAAGGGAAAGTCATCACGTCATCCCGTAAAGAGCTGCAGCCTGCTCAGAGGCCATTCAGTGGAATGCAACACCTTCAAGCCCACGCAGCTGGGGACTGTTAGCAAAATAATTAATTTGAATACACTTGAACACTCACCAATAACCGAGGGAGGAAACAAGATCCAGAGGGGAATGTTAACTATACTCCTTGGGTGTGAAACACCACATTTGGCTTTTGCTGTTCTGTTACTACTTGGCTTCTATGACCATGAGTCCAGGAGTCTTTCTTTGCTCACGGTCCAAGTTGAGACAGCTGACAGATGCTATCTGTTCAACCCTGTCCAATTTTCAGTGATTCGATGGGCTGGCGCTCCTCACATATTCTGATCTTGTGTGGTTGTCTCAGTTTTTTTATCCTCTGACTGCTGTTGACTTTGATGGTATCCAACCATCATGTTTTTAGTGCCCTCTTTTACCTCTGACTATTCTGAGCATAACTGCCTTTTCCATTTGATTGCATAACATGGATGAAATAAGTAAGGCAGAATTCGGTTATTTTTGTCTGCCAGCGATAGGTCTGGTGTTATACACTCTGGTACTTGCTTCTTTGTCACCTTTACAGTCCAAGAGATACACAGGAGCTCCGGCCAACTAATAACAAATCTTTAAATTAACAAATGTTGAACTCTGTGATATTTCTAGAAAAATTATTGTCAAAGGAGTGTTTCACAACAAAGAAGACATCTGGAAACACTTTCTAAAGGAATTCCCTATTTTAAGGTTTTATTCCCTGCATGTTCCAAGCCACCTTAATATGTTAAGTCCCTAAAGAGAAAGTGACAGGAATGACTGTGAAATACTTATTTCCAGGAATGTAGTTTTCTTGTCACAGTGTAATTGTAACTGGTAGTTTACAATATGTTAAAATTAAGTTGTCAAAACTTATATAAAATGTTTTATAGATGGCACCTGCCTCCTTCGAGATTGGCCAAGATGCACCCCAACACGAGCCCCAAGTGTTGGAAATGTCAAAACACAGAAGGTACCTTCTTCCACATGTGGTGGTCATGCAAGGAAACCCAGAAGTATTGGCAAAAAATTAGGCACTGGCTAGAGGAAATAACCATGGAACAGATTGAGTACAAACCGGAGTCCTTCCTTCTAGGAATTTTTGATAAACGAATATCCAAAAAATCAAAGTATATTACAATCCATATCTTAACCGCGGCCAGACTGGCATTTGCCCAGTGCTGGAAACTATCTTCCATCCCCACTGAACTTATGGTCATTCAGAAAATTTTACAATGTGCAGAAATGGACAATCTAACCCAAGCATTAAAAAATAAAGAATCTTCAATTTATTCTAGCAATTGGAATCCTTTGTATATTTGGCTTAATCAAAGATAGTTCACTGCTAAGAAGACTAAGGCCGACGATAGCTTTGAAGAAGAAAAGACCTTACTGACAGTCACAAAATATGGTTTTATTATAATTGTCTTTCCTACCTTTGTTTTCCCCACTTTTCCCCCCTTCTCTTCCCTTTCCCTCTTTCCTCTCTCAAACTTTCCTTTCTTTCCCTCTTGGCTTACGCCAAGACTGGTGCGTCTCTTTGTTGTATATAATTTATAGCTGTGTTGTTGTCTTTTTTTTAAAAAAGTAAAATTAATAAAGTTTATTTAAAAAAAAATAAAAAAAAATTAAGTTGTCATAGCTATATTTATCAAGAAGTTTACAGGAACATTTTTTGTTTTCTTACTTATTGTACTCATCTTTGTTGTTCCTTTGCATGGAGCAGGGAAGTGAAGTTGTTTTGTTATGTGATATTTTAACTCTGCCTAGGAGAAACTCTGGGTCTTAAGTTAGAACTTCTAGAGCCATGGGTTGGCTTAAACTTCAGGTAGGACAGAGATTTGAGAATACATTATTCCTGAATTCTTCCTACTATAGTTCCAAGAAACCTATTACTCACAAGAAGGACTTACTTCTCCATTGAGCCTCAAGCATCATCCGCCTATATCTTCTAAGGAAACTTGGTCCATCAGTTTTGATTTCTGGTGTAGACCTGGAGAGCAGTATTTATTCAAATAAAGTTGCCACCGGTTTGGTGGGTGTGGCTTGGTGGGTGCAATTTGTGTCTGTGCACACACTTTGTGTGCATGTGTGCACCAAATGCGCACTTTGCGCAGGCACAGAGACGTTTTAACTCACCTCCTGCAAGCCTACACGATGCCGGTTGTTGTAGCAGCTGCCATGCGGTGCTATTCTGCGCCGCACAAAGCATCTATGCTTCAAATTCTGACCATAAAAGTAAGTATGGGAGCCCGGGTGACCAGGTGGGACAAACACAGAGCAATGGAGAGAACCGGTCCTGTCTCCACTGCTCATCACCATTACCGGCTCTCCAGAACCGGGCAGAACCGGTTGAATACCACCACTGCTGGAGAGTCAGGGTCACCAGATTCAAGTTGACTCTGAGTATTGGATTATCAACTATCTCATCCTCTTCTCTAGTAGAGTACAAGATGAGCTGTACCAAGGGGAGATCCCTGTACTGGAAGATTCAATGAAGTGGCTTTATTCTATCAGACGTACACTTTCCATTTTAATGTCTTCTTGTGATATAAAATGTCAGGTTCTACTCTTGCAACCTGCCCAGAGAGCTTTGGTAATTTTGTAATCCTATAAACAATCAGGAACTCATAAAATGAATCCATGGGAAGGAATTGCCTGGTTATTCATTTGGCATGAAATAGAACCTGTAAAACAGAAAGCTTAACATACCATTGCTTAACATACCATCAAAGTAACTGCTACACTACATTTTGTGTTATAGTTTGTGTAAAGGGAAATAGAGATAGAGAGAGAGAAACAGTTTTATGTTTCCAAGAAATCTGAGTCATAAAATGAATGCTGCCAACTCACACTAAACAAATAACTTTATTTTTTCAATAGGTAACTTGCCTTCATGATTTCTTTGGTGATGATGATGTATTTATCGCTTGTGGCCCGGAAAAATTCCGCTATGCCCAAGATGACTTTTCTCTGGATGAAAATGGTAAAATCTCTTGCACAATTATTATTTTTTAAAGGGGAAGGGTACCTTTCTGCTAAATTGGGGGTTACCTTGCATTTGTATTAGGCATTTTATATTAAATTGTAAAGTCCGGCTATAACTTAAGATCACTATGTGCCAAAAATGAACTTAAGCAGAGACTTTGAAGAACAAAAACTAACTTTAATTGATCAACAAGTTTAGGGTAAGACCTATCCTCACATACACACAAGATAAGTATGTGAGGAAGGTTACAAAAGCATATAAAGCCTTCTTATACCTTTAAGATTCTTTAGAAGTAGAGTAACTGCATTGTAAACTCTCTAACTTAGATTTACATCTTTCCTGCAAAAGACAAATGTCCTCCTGGCACGGTTTACCTTTCATTATCCCTTCTCCTATTGTTATGCTAATTGATCACAACTCACCACTTAAACAAGGCTATTAAAGCATACTTCAAAAGTGTGGATTCCTCTGGATGGAGGAGATTGCATTCCCAGAGAGGTACGTTTCATTCCCAGGGGGGCTGGGGAATGCTATGGTGAAACATATTAATAAAGGTAAACAGATGGATTCAGATTGATTTAGATGGGACAATCATGTGTCTTCATAGGAGAGGGAGGTAACTGTATGTTTTACAACAAGCAAAAGTTAAAGAAATATTTCTACAACAGCAAGATAAGAAATGCCTATAGAGTGATAAATACTTCTACATATATTTTACTACATTTATTTATTTATTACCCTTCAAAATAATATTGCTCGGACTCACAATAGAATTGCATTTTATAGGTTGCATTTTATGCATCTCATTGTAACCCAACCTACCAAAATTGGAACCCAATTCAAATTCCTGTGAAGTATTAGTACTGCTTTATAAAACCTTAGTAAGAACTACACCTGCAATACTGCATTTTGGTCACCACACTACGAAAAAGATGTTGAGACTTTGGAAAAGTGCAAAGAAGAGCAACTAAGATATTAAAGGCCTGGAAACTAAAACATATGAAGAACAGTTCCAGAATTGGGGTATACTGTAGCTAATCTAGAGAAAAGGGGTGACATGATAGCACTATTCCAGTATTTGTGCTGCCAAAGAAGAGGGGTTCAATCTATTTTCCAAAGCACCAGAAGGCAAGACAAGAAACAATGCTTTGTGTTTCACAAGAAGATTGTAAATCTCATCAGTCTTTTTTGCTTCTTGCCACACTGCCCCCCAAAATCCCTTCTATAAATCTGCTTGATTATTTTTTCCTTTAGACAAAATCTGGTAGTTGTCTAAGACTCCACTCAGTTGTCCCTCCTGCCATCTCTGTGCTGAGAAGCACCGATTCATTTGGAATCTATTAAAGACATTTAATATTTTGTAAGAACTAAGCAAGATTGTTGTACATTATAGATTGCTTCTCTAGACTATGACAGACACCCTTGTTTTTGTGGGAATTGTCATTGTTTGCAAGAAATTATCACTATCTGGATCTCCTTCGCTTGGTTTTCCTCTCTTTGTATTATCTTCCAAATGTTTTGGTTCTTATTCCAAAAAGATGCTTTGAAGAGTTGGAGAGAGTGAATGTCACATCTTTCTGCATCAGTTCCTATGTTTCATAGGAACTGAAGTTCCTTCACAGCTTCAATTTATTTATTTGTTTATTTATTCATCCACCCACCCATCCATTTATCTATCCATTCATCATCCTTCCTTCCATCCATCTAGCCATGCATCCTTCCATCCATCCATCCGATTAGATTTCAGCTAAAATGGATAATTCCTTATTAGATTGGTGATCCTTGGAGAGTATATGAAGTTTCTTCCCATAATTCAGGACCCTAAAGCTAGATTTTGAGGAGACATTCTAGAATGAATAGAAGCATAATACCATGCTTTATTTCAAGCCAAGATGGATAATTTAGAAGAATTACACCATCAGGAATAGGTATATTTAGCACAAAGTGAAATTATTCTGCCAGGCATCCATATTTAGATCAAATGTTGCTTTTTATCAGTCATACTAAACTATAATGAGTTTTTGATTGGTTTCCATTAGGGAAGCCATTCAAAGCAGATTCAATACCAGATTGATCTGTTCATTCAGTGAAGCTTCATCAAACTAATTTGATAACATGAAGTTTTGCAAAGACTTTTCAGACTTTTTGAAGGTTCTCTAGTGCAGAGGTCGCCAATCTTTTGGACCTCAGAGACCACCAAACTCATAATTTTAAATCCCAAGGACCATTAACCAGTTCTGTGGGCATGGCCTAATTTGTGGGTGTGGCTTGGTGGTCATGTGACTGGATGGGCATGGCTTGTATGTAAATATTATAAATATTTATATAAATATTGAATTTTTTATTTAAAAAAGAGCAACTTTTACCCAAAATCAGGCAAAGCAGGCAGGCAGATTGAGTTGCTCACAGAATCATTCAGTGATCTATCTATCTGCCATCAGTTAGCTCAGTCTGTCACATAAAATTTGCTTACCATAAGTCTGCACTGAATAACAGAAACTTCTGTCCTAAGGGAGGTTCAGCTGTGCTTAAAAGCAGAGCCAAAGATCTAAAGACTAGCTAGAAAGCAAGAAATCCATTTTCTGCTTCCTAGCTAATCTAAATCTCCCAGCACAGCAGAACAGATGATGGTCGGAAAAAGGAAAAATAGCAATTTAGCAGGCAAGTTTATGGGTAAGGATTGAGTGGGTGGGGAGGGTTCTCGCAGGCCATGTGGGTGGTGCAGCCTTGTGTTTCTGCGCAGCTTGGATTAATTGCTTTGGGGGGTATACTGGGGGTGAGATTTCTCTGCAGCCCACCAAAATTTTCTCGTGGCCCACTGGTTGGTGACCGCTGCTCTAGAGCAGATCACAAAAGGAGCAGAGAGATTACAAGGCATTGTCTAGTGAGATACTGCCTCATCATGTACATATGGGAGGAACCAGGCTGAAAAACTGATTCAAATCAGAATTATCCAAGCTGGATGTCCTCCACCTGGGTGGGGTTCCAGAGTTTACACAAGGCAGCATGAACATTGCAGATAATTTGGGAACCTGAATTCTATTCATCTAAAGACATCAAGGATATAGGTGTTCAGCTTCTAAAAAGCAACCCATTTAATGGAATCTTGTGGGTGTGTTCTGTTTTTGTTTCATTTACAGAGTGTCGAGTAATGAAAGGAAACCCACCTCCCACCCCAGGCAGCAAGTCATCTCCAACCCCACAGAAGAGCTCTGCAAAAAGCCCAGCTCCATTGCGCCGGAGCAAATCACCAGCTGATTCAGGTAACCTTCAGGACGGTGAGTGATTGTTCTCTTCCAACCAATAAACATGAGCTTCTCGTGGATCTGGGGCATAAATTAACTTGAGAAGCATATTCCTCTTTGATTGGAGACTGACCAATTCCAGTGTATGGAAAAGTTCATGAAATAACCTGGTCTTTGCTTATTTCTGCTGCCTTCTGTCCCCATCCTGGCTTATCTTGCTTATGATGTCCATCCAAACTCTAACTCATCAAGGATTAGGGTTGGACAAGGGAGCTGGCTAGAAGTGAGTGACTAAGACAGTAGGAGTATCTGCTGCTGCAATGTATTGCCATTAGTTGTGTCATCTGCATTCAAGAAGAAATAATATTTTAAGCTATTTATTTGCATCCTGCTTTTATTATTTTTACAAATAACTCAAGGTGGTCAACATGTCTGATTTCCTACTCCTATGTTCCCCACAGCAACAAAATGTGAGATGGGCTGAGCTGAGCAAGAGGATAAGGCAGGAGTAGAACTCACACACCCTGGTTTCTAGTCTGCTGCCTTAACCACTAGACCAAACTGGTTGTCCCAAAGGTGCTTTTTCAAAAGGCAACTGGACTTTGTTTTACCTTGAAAACATTTTGCTTCTCATCCAAGAAGCTTCTTTAGTTCACAAACTGGTTATGTGCTTCAAAACCTTGAATAGTATTTTCTTAAAACTGGAGCCCAATATTATGAATCTTTTTCCCTAGCATTTCTCATTTGATTTGATAAAAATGTGGGTTTCAGTATTTCCCTCAAATGAAAAGAGGGTTTCAGTGGGATACTTATGGAGGGAACACAATTTCTTTATGCTTTGTTCTTCACAATAGCCCTGCAATGATGCTGTGTTATATACATATACATATACACACATACACATACACACATACACACATATACATATACATACATATACACATACATACATACATATGCATATGCATATACATATATAAAATGGTTTGAGTAGGCAATCATAGTTGTTCTACAGTTTGATGAAATTCTTGGAGTTGGCTGAGATGTGCAATGGACAGTTTTGATTCAAGAAAAGATAATGATTAATTTCAATAATGATTGGAAGCCCCTTCTGGATTTTGTGTGTATGTGTGTATGTAACAGAACAAATGAAATTATGATACATGGATTTGCTTTGATAATTAGAAAAAAAAACAGTAGATTATAGAAAAAATGAAAGTTGTGTTGTAAACATAAAGTAAGAGCTTAATGTGAATTCATTCCAATATCTGTTGCAAAAGAAAGTTGGAAATCATTTTTATACTTCTTTTTCTTTCTTTTATTAATTTATTATTTATTTTATTTACTAGATTTTTATCCTAACTTTATTACTTTACAAGTAACTCAAAACAGCAAACATACCTAATACTTATTTCTTCTCCTTTTCTTTCTGCTTTTCTTTGGGAATCTTTCTTGCTCATTCCCATCCTATGATTGGAAGGAATTGATTCCCTCCCCCACATCTCTGATATATTCAGAGAAAATAGAGCAGGTTAACCTGCTTGGCTCAGCTGTAGTTTCTAGTTAAGAGAGGACTGATTGATCTGCCAACAATAGAAAGTATTATTCAATCTCATATAGATAAAGAAGTGTGTTTTTGTGATAGTCCTAGCATTTCTTTTCTAAATCCTTTGGCATTGCACCCATCAGGCAAAGTCAAGTAGCTGAAGAGATTCACATGAAGCAAGAAGTTAACAATAATATTGCAGTGTTTGTTTTCACCACTGAGCTGGGCAAAAGAAAATTTAATAGACAAAAGTGTCCATCTCTCTGGGTTGTCACATCGATTGTTGGCAATAGCTCAGCAGAACTGACACAGCTTCAGAGTAGCTTTAATCATCCTTGTCAGCCTCCAAATTGTTTTTTACCAAAGTGGGGGATGGGGATGGATGATGATTAGGATCCTATGGAAGAAACTGAGCTTATGTTATGGGGACAATCTTTACAGTGAGATGTGCAGAAGAGAATGTTTCTAGCTCAGGGTTGAAATGAGGGGTCCTTGGTGCTCTCTGAGCTTGGCAGTTTATTTATTTATTTATTTATTTATTTATATTTGTCAATGGCTTACAAGATAATAAGGTATAAGTATATACATAGTTATGAATACATGAAATGGGTACATATAAGAAAAATAAAAGAAACAATAGGACAGGGACGGTAGGCAAGTTGGTGCGCTTATGCACACTCCCTACAGATCTCTTAGGAAAGGGGTGAGGTCAACAGTAGAAAGTCTAAGATTAAAGTTTTTGGGGTTTGGGGAAGAAACCAGAGTCAGGTAGAGTATTCCAGACATTGACCACTCTGTTGCTGAAGTCGTGTTTCCTGCAATCAAGTTTGGTGCGGTTAACCTTGAGTTTGTATCTATTGTGTGCTCTTGTGTTGTTATGGTTGAAGCTGAAGTATTCATTGACAGGTAAGTCATTGCAATGTATGATTTTATATGCCATACTTAGATCAGACCAAAGACGGCATAATTCAAGGTTTTCTAGGTCTAGAATTTCAAGTCTGGTGGCATAAGGTATTCTACAATGAGTAGAGAGGTGGAGAACTATTTCTGGACTTTCTCAACTGTGCTAATATCAGATACGTAATGTGGGTTCCAGACTAATGAGCTGTATTCGAGTATTGGTCTAGCAAATGTTTTGTATGCTCTAGTTAGTAGTGTGATATTACCAGAGAAAAAGCTACATAGGATTAGGTTAACAACTCTTAATGCCTTTTTAGCTATGTAGTTACAGTGGGCTCTAGCACTTAGATCATTAGAGATGAGTATTCCAAGGTCCTTTACAGAGCTTGGATCATCAACAAGGTCTTGACTATTCAGCTTGTATTTTGTTTTCTGATTTTTTTGCCAATATGTAAGACAGAGCATTTATTTGTTGAGATTTGAAGTTGCCATTTGTTTGACTATTCGGATACATAGTCAAGATCTTTTTGAAGGGTAGCACTATTATCTGTGGTGTTGAATAGCTTTACATCATCAGCGAAGAGAATGCAGTTGCTCTTAATGTGATCACAGAGGTCATTTATGTAGAGTATGAAGAGAGTTGGTCCTAGAACACTGCCTTGGGGGACACCCCTATTGACAGGTACAGAATTTGATAGGACACTCCCAATTTTGACCATTTGTTGTCTGTTTGACAGGAATGCTTCTGTCCAGTTATGCAGTTGATACCATAAGATTTTCGTTTTAGGAGTAGTTTGTCATGTACCACTGAATCAAAGGCTTTACAGAAGTCTATGTAGATTGCATTTATTGTTTTGCCCTGATCGAGTTGTGTAGTTCATGTTTTTGCAGTGTAAGAGTTGCAGATTACAGGATAGTTTTTTCCTGAAACCCAATTGTTTATTAGAGAGTAGGTTGTTTGTCTCTAAGTGGAGGATAATGGATTGGTTAATAATTGATTCCATGACTTTACAGGTGACGCAGCATAAGGAGATTGGTCTGTAATTTTCAATTAGGCTGGGATTTCCCTTTTTGAAGATGGGGTTGACCATGGCTTGTGACCATAGGTTAGGCAAGGAGTCCTGAAAGATTTTTCAAAAATTATCCTTAGAGGTTCTGCTATGGCAGTGGATAGCTTTTTTAAGAAGTAGGCACATATTCTGCTGGACCAATAGATAGAGATGGTTTTAGATTGCGTAGTGCTTTTTCAACATTGTCTTCTGTAAAATCGATATGTATTAGATCATTGTAGTTTTCTGTGGTTCAGCTAGGAAATACTGGGCATGATCCATTGCTGTTTACAAATACTGAGCCAAAGAATGTGTTAAAGATGTTGGCTTTAATGGTGTTGTCATTGCGATCTTTACCATTAGGTCCTATCAGGGGCGGGATGGACCTTTTTTTTTCTTGCAGAAGTTTCATTATCCAACTAGGTAACATCATCATGGGCAAACAGAAAAAACAGAGCACATAGTCTGCAACACCCAGATACTAGACAAACAATCAAGCAGAAAAAAATACCCTATCAATCACATATCAAGGAGAAACTCTACTAACCCAATACTTCAGAGCAAGTATCTGTATATAAACAGGAGACTAACTCCACACTCATTATCACTGCCAATGTCACTTAGTTGGGTAATGAAACGTCTGCAAGAAAACAGCCAAGCTTAGAGAGCACAAGGCTTCCACAGTGAGAGATCTGTAATACTTGAATTTCCTGACCATCAGAATTATTAAACAATGAAATAGCTTGCCTTCTGAAGCTGTGGATGGTTTATTACTGGAGGGTTTCAAAAAAAAAAAGACTGGACAGTAATTTGTCTAGAATGGGATGAAGATTCCTGCAGTAGGCAGGGTTGGACTAAAAGACTACCAATGTCCCTTCAAACCCTATGATTCTATGATTATACTACATGTGAAAATAAAGGAAGAAGAAATCCAATTGAACAAGTAGAAGTTTGCTCTCATAATATTAAATCTATCTATTTGGATTATGAACCAAGGATGATTTGAATTCAAATATAATTCTGTTTGGATAACAACATCCAAACATCCATTCAAATTCCTTGACTAATATTGTATTTGTATTTAAAATTATTTGTATTTAAAATTGTACTTGCACAATTGATCAAGATAATAATAATTTAAAAAATCACTGCAGAGAAAAAGACCATGTAACCTATACACTCATTTTCAACTATCAGTTAATTAATGAATCACAACTAAGAATGGAGAGTAGGAGAAGGAATGACAGAACCTGGGGGCAGAGTGAAAAGAGGGATAAGCCTAGAATCCCTATGTAGCCACAAGCAAACTCAGCCTAACTCACCTTGAGTGCTGTTAACCCATATTTAACTCTAACCAGGTACGGGCCATTAGCTGGGAAGATTCTTGTGGATAGGCTTTTAGCAATAAATCAGCTTCATTGAACTTTCATGCATGGACCTGGTCTTCCATGCCTGACAAGGAAAAAATAAAGGCAGGTTATTCTCTCTAGAGAAGTAGATTGTGATGCCCTCCACAAGAGCGTTTATATTGTTTTTTTTCCTGCAAAATAATTAAGTAACATTAAACAACACAGCTGCTTCTTTGACAAATAGTGCCAGAAGACAGTTAAAGTTAAGAGACTTAAATTGATTGGCCTTTTAATAATTTGGATCAATGAACAGTGCTGGTGTTTTGCTAATGTGATTTTTTTTAAAATCTCATCTTCCTTCGCCATAGAATTTCTTCTGATGACTCAATGTGACTTCTGTCACATGGTCTTTTTCCAAGTTGTGTTTATTGAACTGAGGTGTCACAACTTCATTGAGCAAAGTGACAAATTCCAGATTCCCTGGGAAAGCTATGACCCCCAAGAACAAGCATAGAAGTTACACAAAGTATCATAAATTGTTGAGTCCTCCCAGAAAAATATGAACTATAGTCAAACTATGTATATGATAATTTAAAAGTGTCAGATATAGTCTTCAGCAAGTATAATTTATAAAGTAGGAGCAATGGTAATCAGATACAATTATTGAATCATTGTGAAGATGTGGAACTATACAAAAACCTCCATAATAATAAATTCA
Organism: Pseudonaja textilis; assembly: GCF_049901715.1. Classification (NCBI taxonomy): domain Eukaryota; kingdom Metazoa; phylum Chordata; class Lepidosauria; order Squamata; family Elapidae; genus Pseudonaja; species Pseudonaja textilis. The sequence goes on along the minus strand of NC_142001.1, from coordinate 752,900 downwards.
AGGAGATACTTGTGTAAGGAGTGGGATATTAATGATTGCATTCTCTAGATGAGGATGCAATCAATGAAACCATAATTATTTCATTTGGGGACACCACATAGTCACATGCTTTGACTTGTCCCAGCTGATAGCAGCATCAAACCGGCTGACCTAAAAAGCTAATCCAGCATTTGGAGGAAAAATCATCCAAATGCTCCAGTATTTCAGGGGCTGCCACAAAGAAGAGGGGGTCAACCTATTTTCCAAAGTACCAGAAGACAAGAAGCAATGGATGGAAGCTAATCAAGGAGAGAATAATGAACATGCTAATTTCAGCAGTAGTTCAGCTATATCTGCCCTTTGAGATAACATAGACCCAAAACATGAACCATGAGTCTTCGCATTATTTTTATTGTACGGTAACAATAGCAGTCAGAAATCACTTCTCCCTCCCTTTACTTTTTACATTCCAGAAAACTAGGGAGGCTTAGGGTTAGATGCTTCCCACATCCCTTTTCCTTTCATGGGCTGAGATACCATTTTTATGACAATTGTCTTAGCTGCATCTCTTCCTTCTGTCTCTCATGATTATTGCCACATACCACTATAGACTGGGACTCTGTACTCCCTGACTCCAATTTGGGGGGACCCATACAAACAGAAATCAACTGATTATCCTTTTGCAAAATGCCCCTTTCTTTAATGATCTTGGAACAAAATTCATCAGCAAATATTGCAACACCAGGCTGTTGATTCGCATTCAATTAAAGTTCAGTTATTGGCACAACTAGAACCAGTCCATCAAATACAATTGTCAAGCTTCACTATGAACCACTATAAGCCCAAAGATTTTTAAAGATAAATCTTTATTATAGGGAGACATTTACACAGGATTCCTGGCTACATTTGATGGGATGTGCTGTTCTCATATAAATTATTATACAGTGTGCAGTTCTAGTTTAGACTGAGTTTCTTTCTCTAAACTGCAGAGCGATGAACAGTTTCCATGGAGAACAACAACAGCAGGCACAATATGTGAGGTCTGGCTTTTAAATTTATGTGCTTCTCTAATGGAGTTCATGAAGCAATTAAGCCCTGCTAGGTTTATATCTGATGGATTTCTGTCAAGAAAAAAGCAGGTGTAATCCTCTGGCGATCCTTCCCTCCATTTCATAGTTTAATCAGATTTAAGAAAGCAAAATGGAATCCAGGAATGGTGGATGATGGATAATACCCTTCTTTTATAAGGCATCATAACAAAAAATTGCAAGGGATTCAAGGAAATCATCACAAATGTTGAGAGCATCTTAAGCAGCTTATAAACCTCAAATAGTAGCAGTTTGTGAAATAATTCGTATATTAGTTATGAAGTCAATCAACCTTAACACACACACACACATTATATATATATATATATATATATATATATATATATATATATATATATATATATATATATATATATATATATATATATATATTCTTAAGTTTTCGAGGTACTTGATTGGTGTTTCTAATATCTTCTGTCTGTTTTGTAGCTTTTTTTGTCTTGATTGGCTTTCAACACTGTGTTTCCTGTATTGAAGGCTTTTAGTGCGGCTTGGCTCCGAGTATGATAGCCGTCCGTTTACTTGAAGCCAAGCCACACTAAAAGCCTCCAATACAGGAAACACAATGTTGCCAGCCAATCAAGACACAAAAAAAGCCACAAAACAGACAGAAGATATTAGAAACACCAATCAAGCAGAACACAGCAAACTCCAAGACCAATAAACACAGACCATGACTCCCAACCAATCAGGATGAAGAAAAATCCATTCTGGCACAGCAGTAGGCTAGCACTAAATTTAAAACAGAAACAGCTGTGAAAGTCTGACTCACAGAGGAACACAATACAGAAGCCTGATGATGGCAGATGAGATTCTGCTGAAACGTTGCTACAACTTTAAAAGCACAACCACAATGACGTGGGAAAATACCCGAACAAAGCTGAATACCATATATATGTATATGTATATGTATATGTATATATGGCAACTTTTTCTGTAGTTCTAATTATGTGTCTTTCTTATTACAACTTAGTACAGGTTGCCCTCAACTTACAACCATTTGTTTAGTAACCATTCAAAGTTGCAATGGCATGAAAAAAAAAGAGAGACTTATGACCATTTCTCACACTTATAACCGTTGCAGCATCCCCATGGTCACGTGATAAAAATTTGCCTGACGCTTGTCAACTGGTGTGTATTTGTGACATTTGCAGTGTCCTGGGCTCATATGATCATCTTTTGGGACCTTCTGACAAGCAAAGTTAAGGGGGATGCCAGATTTGCTTAACAACCAAATGATTCATTTAACAATTGCAGGGATTCACTTAACAACAGTGGGAAGAAAGGTCATAAAATGGGGCCAAATGCACTTATCAGCTATCTTGCTTAGCAACAAAAAATTGGGGCTCAATTGTGGTCGTAAGTCAACGGCTACCAGTATTTGAAATGATTTACTTGGCCTCCTCCTTCCACCTTTATCTTTTTCCTACTCCTTTTTCTGGCTAAATTCAGAGCAGTTGATATAGCAATTTAGATGATCATATGACACCTTTGCTTATACTAATACTGCGTAGCAGAGAAACCATATGCAGAATTGCCATATAATACTTTTTTGCTCATCTATCTAATTAAAATAAGCAAAACCCTAATTATGAAGCCAGAAATGTGAGACCATCCAATTCATTGTTTCCCAGCTATAGATTTCACAAACTAGAATGTAATTGAGGGTTTTTTAAATGATGATCTTCATTCATGAGTGATTTTCCTTTTGTTCCCTGACAGCAAATGGAACATCAAGTAGCCAGCTTTCCACACCGAAATCAAAGCAATCCCCAATCTCTACACCTACTAGCCCAGGAAGCCTCCGTAAGCACAAGGTATTACGTTTCTTATACCTTACTAAACCTCCTTCCACAGATTACACACTGTTGAGAGTTACCTGCAAGTAACAGACTTGAGAGCACACTTGAAATACTACATCCAGTTCTGGTCACCAGGATACAAAAAAATGTTGGAACCTTAGAAAGAATGCCGAGAAGAGTGATAAAGATGATAAAAGGTCTCAAGGCTAAACTGTATGATGAAGGATTGAAGGAACTGGGTATGTCTAGTCTAATGAAGAGAAGGACGAGGGGTGATGTGATAGTAGTTTTCCAATACTTGCGGGCTGTCACAGAGAAGAGTGGGTCAACCTATATTCTCCAAAGCATCTCCAAGGCAGAACAAGAAGCAATGGATAGAAGCTTATTAGAGGGAGATCCAACCTGAAACTAAGGAGAAATTTTATGACAGTGAGAGCAATTAACCAATGGAATGGTTAGGGGCTGCTGATATAAGATCTCCTGCTTGTGGAGGGAGTTGGACTAGAAGACCTCCAATGTCCCCTCCTACCCTTTTATTCTATGTTCTATGAAGCTGCATTGAGATTATCCCTGTGAGGCTAGAACTCTTCTACCTCAAGCAGGGCTCTGGATCATTTAGCAACTCGGGAGCCATCTCGCCTTTCCCAACTGTGCCAGTTCTTTGCTTATTTATTTGTTAACATTATTGTCCCCACTTTTTTTTCCCAGGAATTCAAAATGGGGAGCGTTGCAACAACAAATATAGGGGTGGGGTGGGTTGAGAGAGAGAGTCTGGCTGAAGGTCACTCAAATGAGTTTGCACAGTTTAGAACTGTCAGAAATCTTAACTATCAGGAGTTTGCCCTTGGCAAGATCTCAAAGAATGGGAGATACTGTAGGAAAAAGCCCTACGCCAGAGGCTAGTTGTGGTTTTAAAATAGAACTGAATCTAATGTTGATTCTGCAAGCTGTAAAGTACAGGTAGTCCTCAACTTATGATCACAATTGAACCCCACATTTCTGTTACTAAGTGAGACAATTGTTAAGTAAGTTTTTTACGATCTTTCTTGCCACAGGTATGAAGTTAATCACTGCAGTTGTTAAATTAGTAGCACAGTTGTTAAGAGAATTTGGCTTCCCTATTGATTTTGCTTGTCAGAAGGTTGCAAAAGTGGATCACGTGATTCCAGGATGCTGCAACCGTCATAAGTACAAGCCAATTGCCAAGCGTCTGATTTTTGATCACATGACCCTGGGGATGCTGCAATAGTTGTGAGGGTGAAAAATGGTCATAAGTCACTTTTTTGACTGCCATTGTAACTTTGAACAGTCACTAAATGAACTGTTGTAAGTCAAGGACTATCTGTATTCTAAAATTACGTTTTGTTGGTGCTGTGATAGTTTTCTCAGTCAGGACTCCTAGTAACAGTTGTTTTGGCTTTACTGTTAACATCCTTTAAATTTCCATGCCCTCTCTCTCCTCATGCACCCAAGCACACATGTGAGCACACTCTGACAGTCAGAACAATTAATCAGTGGTCCTGGCTTGCTTTCAGAATGACTTTGGAGACTGTCAATCATCCAGGTCATGGATGTGCCAGGGTGCTTTTCAAAAGGCAACTGGACTTTGTTGTATTTTTCCCTTGAAAATGTTTCAGTTCTCATCCAAGAACTCATCAGAACTGAATAAATTTATTGGATGAGAAGCAAAAGTTTTTTGAGAAGTTTTTTTCAAGGGAAAAAACCAAGAAAGTCCAGTTGTCTTTTGAAAAACCACATTTGGAACTTGCCTTCAGAAGTTGTGGATGCTCCATGACTGGAGTTTTTAACAAGAAATTGGACAACCATTTGTCTGAAACTGTATAGGTCTCCTGCTCGAGCAGGGAATTGAAGACCCCCAAGGTCTCTTCCAACTCTGTTATTCTGTCCCATGCCAGCTTTTCATCCATACAACAGAAGTTTTTGACTGCTGCTTCCTTCCTCTTGATGCCATCCAGGCTAATTGTGGGATTTAATGCTTGTCCCTTTCTTCTTACAGGACCTGTACCTGCCTCTATCCTTGGATGACTCTGATTCTCTTGGAGACTCCATGTAAAGGAAACCCAGTTCCCCTTCTCTGTAGTACACGCTCTGTTTTAAACGCAGAGCAGTACTTCTGCCCAACGGAGCAGAGAGGTCACTGGTGCTTGCAATCCGTCCAAGGACACAAAACTTATGGTTATGCTTTCTTTGCTTTGCTTTCTTGTTTTCCTCTTATGAGTTCTCCTCTGTGTTACAAAACCAACACAAGCAATGGATCAGAGGTAAAGGGATACCAACCATTTTCAGATCTTCACCATCTAAATTAAAATGGTTCTTCCTGGTGGGTTTTAGAACCAGAACATAGTGATCTTATGATTTTCTATTCTCTGTTTGTACAGGGTACAATGATACCAGGACTGGCTGTATAGGAAAAAATAATAAATCTTTTCAAAATATTCCATGTCAAAAGATTTCATCAGCAGATGTGGCAACACTGCCTCTAAATTACAACTTTTCCCACCAGGAAGTTTTTCAGACATTCATAATTACCAGCAACTTTACCAAAGTAGCTTTGTTCCCTCAATCCTATTGTGTTAAATTTAATACTTTCCTATTAACTGTCCTTGATTTATACTCACAGCCACCAAGGGCTAAATCCATGATGGTAATCAGGTCAATATATCACAGCATGCCCCAAAAATAAATGAGCAAAAAGCTATTTATGGTAGTTTTGCTGCAGGACCTTTAAGGCAAGCCAGGATCTTTTCACTACAGTGGATTTTTAAAGATGTGGCAGTTTAAAAAAAGATTTGGTTGGTATGAAGTTACTGGAAGTACTGTGTGGTATCTCTTGATCTCTGAAAGATTCTCAATGCCTTTCAAACAGCCAACACTGAAAACACAGGTTTTGTTTTCAGGTTTCTAATACTTCTCTGTTCCTACAACTACTGCGATTGCTGTTGTTAATATGAAATCAGTACAATTTTATAGTGAAAAAATGACTTTAGCTACGTTGTAGAGAAGCAATTCTTCAAGCTTCTTTCTTTCTTTTTTTAATGTGAGAACTGGTGACTTGATTTTGCTTAAAAAAACAAAAACAAAGGTATAGAAAATGTTCTGCGCAGTGAAACATTTTAGAAGTTGCAGCCAAATTTGGCATCTGAAATAGGAAAAAAAAACATCTGGGTGCATTGGGGAGGTGGGTTGTTACCACTCAGTGAGTATTTTGAAAGGGTTTGTAACATCAGGGGCCTCCGGAAGAATAAAAAAAGTCAAGATGTCTGCTCTCCCCACATCATTGGAGCTCTGACTTGCCCCTTATGTGTGTTGCAGGCACAAGGCACCTCAAAACAGGTTGGGTTTCAATTGAAGGCCACCATGTTGATTTTTTTGCCTCCAGCCCCACCCCACTCCCCTGTGCAACAGGCTGGATTTACCTTGCCATTTTCGGCATGTTCAAAAATCCCAATTATGGCCAGGAGACTACTTTTGAGTCCTCTTTTCTATGAAAACAACCCATTAGAACAGAATGCAAAACATAAGCCAGCGTTTCCCTTTTTTGTAATTGTAAATGCAATGTTTGATACAGGGCTGACCATTTTCTCTATGCCTTTTTATCGGTGCTGGATAGTGTGTGCCGCCTTGTTCCTGATTCATCAAAATAAGTGCTTTGATTTTTTAAAATATTCTCAGATCTTTCCTCTGCTTTTTTGGGGTGGCAACCCCTTTTTGAATTTAGAATGTGTATGATAAGAGTTCGTTCTTTCATTTCGATTGGAAAAGCTGCTTTGGGCCACTTGCATGGAACGAGCTGAACAGGCTACTTTGCTCACCTAGTGGGGGGGAAAAACTTTTCCCATTTCTTAAAATGACTTTCTCTTAACCCACTGGTTAAGATCGTTGCACCATTAGCAAGTTTTGAGTGAGCTGAGTGTTAGGATGTTATCGTTGCAGAGAAGGTGTCAGATGTTAGAGTGGTCTGATCTGCAATCCTGCACCACAAAGACAAGTAAGACTGAACCCATTGCTAGCCAAAGCAGTGTCTAGAATTCCCCAATGTTGTTGTTTGGTCTGATGCATCCACTAAACATTGGTTCAGGAGAACCATTTTCCTTGTAGGATCACAGTCAGATCGCCATGGGGAAAGCTGACTTTGAGGACAAAGCACAGAAAAAGATCTACAGGAGAATTTCCTATGGTGTGTTTGACCCCCTAGCAGATCTAGTGTATAAATTGGAGCAGGTCTCTTAATTTCTTGGTGCCTCAATTTACCTTATCTGTCAAAATAGGGACAGGAATACTTCTCTACCTCACGGGAAGGGTGGTTGGGTTGGCAGGTGAGTCATTTTGTTAATGTCGTAAAAGACATATTTGGTGGGCAAGTACTTATAGCTTTGGAAGGGGCAGGATTTACTGAGTCCAGGGAAGGTTTCCTGGGTAGCCTGAAAGATCTTCTTTCTACAGACAGCCAAGCAGCCCTGACCACCACAACTAATCAATGCACACACTGTGAGCTTTGACTGTTGTCAACACCAGAAACAGGAACTGATCTCTCCCTCCCAGATCTGGCAATGGTGACTCTGTCCCTCCTGAGATTCTGAACCATGGTTACAAAGGTGACCTCCATTGTGAATTGCTTGCAGGAACACTTGTCAACTTGGAGTACACTTTGTTTGCGACACATTCACTTTGCTCTTGTTTTGATCTTCTGCTCTCTCTTCTCTCCCACCTGAAGGGCTGTCCTTACTTTGCCAGTCGGGTGTGGTCAGAGGAGCTATATTTCTGGAAACTGGAACTGAGCGATCCTTTTCTGCTAAAGGTGATGATGCTTCACGACAGCACTGCCTTTCTAGTCAAGAGTCTAAAAATCTTGATGCCTTCAACCCAATCTTTCCTGGTTTAATAGACAACAAGCAATTATCTCCATCAAAACTGAGCCATAGAGAACAGACCCTCTCCCTCCCTCTTTCTCTCTCTTATACACATACACAAATGCATACCCATGCAAAATACATCTATAGATGCTTGATCTATTTGATTGTTGTTCTTGGGCAGTGCCCTAGCATTAAGCCTATCCTTGGTAGTAGTACTGTAGAGTCTTTTGAATGTTAACCTTTCTCTTTCTTGATTGCACAGAGAGGACAAACAAAGACTTCTTTCTATCTGCCAATGGAAACTCTGAAGTAATATTGTCCTTTGTATAAAATGCTGGGAACATATATTAAGGGAGAAGCCACCATATTTATCTTCAACTTGTAAGCCCTTGAGAAGCTCATAGATGGAATGATAAACTAGATCCGTTTTCCCCAGCTGATTTACTTCAGACTTCCAATTCTTTGCAATCCCAAAGAGAATTGAAGTTCCTTTAGGCTTACAACCTGGACATTTTGACAGCTGGAACCTGGATAGTAGTAGTGATTCCAGTAGTGATTCTTGATCCTGGTTTACATGCTGTAGCTTCCCCGCTGAACGTTTTTGCAAAAATGCAGATTTGGGCTTTCATTTTTATTGCACTTAATAATGGCATGTCTGAAAGACTGATCTAACGGGAATGTTGTTGCCTGGGCTGTGCCATGCTGTGCGTTACTTCTGAATCCAGAAACGGTGAGATTCAGCTTTTGTAAGCATTCACCTTGTCAATGTTCAGAAAATCAGAGGCCTAGTCAATGGAAAGTGAAAGTTCTTCTTTCTAGAAAAGGAATGGGGGAGGGTGGGGGGAGCCATTCAAAACTTGTAAAAGTGAAACAGGGTAAAGAACAAGACTCCCAGGTTTTAGAAGAATCTTTCAGGTAAGTGTTCTTGAACTGTAGGTAGAAATCAGTGACTATGTCAGATGTAAAACTGCCTATGTAGTGGATGTTGCATGATTCTTTGTAAAAAATAAATTAAAATGCATGCCGAATAGCCATATGTACCATGCTAGGTGTATTCAGCTCCAAACTCATAAAAAAAAAAAAACACTAGAGGCTACAGTGCTTTTCTCTTACAGCTCATTCATTGGGGGAAACAGATGTCACCTATTTTATATAAATGGATTGTATTGTAACAGACAGAAACACTGGAGGACAATAACAGCGGTGTTCAATACACAAGCTGAAAAGTTGAGTGGCCAGGGGTGGCACTTAAGGAGGGAAGGGCTGAGGGCCACACAGTAGATGGCCCACTGTATCACACATGTGAGTAAGGCTGATGTTTGAGGGGAGAAGAGACAGAGAGGGTAATTATTTAATTTTTGTTTGGCTCTTATATGCCGCTACAGTGTTTATGGCTTCCCCTTTCAAAATAGCAGCTTCCTGTATTCACCAAAGGAATTCAAGGACTACAGGAAGGTGATGCAGTAACTTGTAACCTTGAGGCTCCAACCCATCCTATCAGGCACAATCAACCAGACCCACATGAGTAGAGTTCAAACTAGCAACTGTATTGTTCTGCGCCTAGTCTACAGGACTCTACCCAGACTGGCAGCTTTCGCCTGGAAAATCTAGATAAGATTCAAAGGCAATCAAAGGGTGGGATGGGGTTGGACCTTTGCCTCTTGTGTCTATGTAATGATTCCAGACTAATTCCCTGCTTGATCCCTCCTTCCGATTGGGACAGTCTGTCTCCAATACATCCCTGCTTTAGCTCTATGAAACTGTTTGGTTTCTTTTCTAAAAACTCTTGCACTTGAGCAGATGCAGGATCAGGATGTAGAAGGAAGTTTTAGAAGACAGCAGTAGCCAAATTGCACACCTGGACCCCATATAGTCCCTTAGCCCTTCACAGGTGCCTGGAACTTTGCTCTTATCCATTCCCTCTTGATGTAACCATCCATGACCACTGTTAATGCCTTTAAGGTCCCTATTGCCATCCAGCCCAGAAATGTAAGTCTTCACACTGCAGAGAGCCATTGGGGCTGGGGGAGAGCCCTGAATTACAGTCCCATATTTTTTGTTTTGCGCAGGCAGCCTGTATATTATCAATATATTTGTAAAAATATCTTTGTTGATCATGAAGAAGATCCATCCTTCTAATCTTAGAAGCTCATGAATTATGAAGGACATGCTGTAGAGACCATTGTGAAGATCTCCTAACTTTGTGAAGCAAAGGTGAGGTAGCTGTCTTGAGGACACATTATGGATGCCTTGAAAGGACAGATCTGTAGTAAATGTTGAAAAAAGTTGCTGGGAGATGTTTGGACTTCAACTTGAAGTTCAGACATCTTAAAGTTGCCAAGGTTGGATGGATTGAAAAAAGCTTCGGTTCATGGGGGCCCTTAAGGTATGCTAAAAAGAATCAAATCTGTTTGCCTCTAGGAAAAAAGAAAAACAAGTTTCTTTGGGTATATTACAACTTAGATAGAAGCATAGTCCACAAGAGTTCAATTTTTTCCCTTTGGCTACTAATTTGAATATTTTCCAATAGAAAAATATTGTTCTATATAATAAGTCATAGAAGCTAATAACATCTAGCAAATTGCCCTTTTGATCAAAGTTACTTAATTTCCTTTCCAAACATCCAGGCTTCCATATTGTTCAGAAATGAAAGCTCTGGGATCAAACATTTACTAGAAATATTTGGCATCACTGCTCTTGTCAAGCTTACAGCTAACAAGGAGAATACAAAGATACATAATCACACCTCACAGGACAAACCCAGGAAATTTAGAATGCCAGTGTAATTTCTGCTCCCATCATTCCCTTCCTGTATGTGGCATCTCATCTTTAATATCACCTATTTCTTCCTGAAACAGATTTTGTCAGAAGTAAGAATTCTTATTCACCCGTCATCAATTATAAATCCATGACGCAAATTATAAGAGCTAAAAGCTTCATATTCATAATAGATTAAAATGGAAATTCACTAGGCACATAAACTGTAGCTCCTGTAGCACAACAGTAGGGTTAGCATCCCAAAATATTACTTACAGTAGGTGTATGATCAATAGTACAATGAAATGTCTGCTGGGTTTGTAACATGAATACACAACCCTCAGTTGCATGTATTTACTGTAGAAGAATCTAGAAAAGTTTTGGTTGCAAATTATATAGGTGTTCTCACTGGTGTTCAGAGGTTTTAGGTCTAATTTTGTCTTTGCACACACATTGAGGCAGTGTTCTTTCTTGGCTTTGTAATATATTTTTAATAAGCGTCACCTTTGATCTTGAGTCCCTTACAGCAGGGGTGTCAAGCTCGCTTTCATTAGGGGCCTTTCATTGTGGTTGTCCTCTGGGGCAGGGGTGGGGGGTGGAAAGAAGGGGCATGGTTGGGGTGGTCACTACCAACTGGGCATGGCCTGGGGGCGTGGCCATCTTGACATAGCTCACATGAGTGGTACCTGTGGTGGCCGGGCAGAGTTGGTGCAGGAATCCAGGGGTCTCCGGTGGGTGGGACAGGGGTGGGAGGCTCATCTCATGGGATGAGCTGAGGTGAGGCAAAGCAGGGGGTGTGGCAGCTACAGCCAATGTGTTTTCAGCTGCTTCCTAACCCACACCCGCCAGGGAGGTCTGCTGTGGTGGGATTCAAAAATTTTTACTACTGGTTTTGTGGGCGTGGCTTGGTGGGTTTGGCAAGGGAAGAATACTGTAAAATCTCCAGTCAGAGGTGGGATTTGCCGGTTCTCCGAACTGCTCAAAATTTCCGCTACCGGTTCTCCAGAACTGGTCAGAACCTGCTGAATACCACCTCTGGGCCTGGTCTGGTGATGGGGATTGTCATTCACCTTCTCTGCTGTGCCATGAATGGGGATTGACCATCCCCCAAGCCCTGCCACTGTTAAAGTAAATCCCGGGCTCTGCGTTGCAATGGACAGATGAAAAACATAGCTTTTGTCTGAAGGAGGAGGAGGAGCAGGAGGAAGAAAGAGAGAAAGTGGCCAAGTGAGAAGCACCCTGGGATGGTGTGGGCCAGGCTGAAGCAATGCAGGCTGGCCCCTTACAATTTTCAGGATGGCCGCGTGGGCCAGATCTGACCTCATCGTGGGCCTGATTCAGCTCGCAGGCCTTGAGTTTGACACCCCTGCCTTAGAGGGAACACAAATGCCATGCTTCTCATCTATGGAGATTCCTGGTCATCCAGGTCATGGTTGTCCCAAAGGTACCTTTTTCAAAAGGCAACTGGATTTTCTTAGTTTTTTCCCTGAAGACATTTAGCTTCTCATCCAAGAAGCTGCTTCATTTCCAACTGAATGGTGAGGAGTGGAAGGATTCCAAAGATGATTGCAAGGAATAGAAATCCTTCCATTCTCCACTGTTCAGTCAGAACTGAAGCAGCTTCTTGGATGAGAATGAAATGTCTTCAAGGAAAGGCAAAGGAAGTCCAGTTGCCTTTTGAAAAAAAAGCACCTTCAGCACTACCATGCTTCTTATCCGGCCTTGATGTGCTCACTGTGGCTTGCAGCCTGGGAATTCTGAAAGTTGAAATCCACAAAACTTAAAGTTGCCAAAGTTGACATAACAGCTCTCTAGGCCATGTCACAAGGTGATTGTAATCAAGAATCCAATATGTTCAATTTCATAGACTCCTGGTCATTTTCACAACTGTTAGCTTTTTCTGTCTTGGTATCTGTAGCTTGGTTTCCGCCAGATAATCCAATAAATTAAGAAGGTATTAATGCTTTCCTGAAACACATTTTTAAAAGGAATTCATGGAAACTGTGATTGCCTAAAATTGTCTTTAAAAGACTCGTGGAAATTAACTGATTATTAAGGAAAAATGACAGAAGAATGGATTGGAGAGTGTGTCTTTCGTTTGGTAAGATTACTTATTCTGAAGGAATAACATCTATGCATATTCACCCTTGTTCCATATTTAAACTGTCAAACTTCTAAACCATGTTTCCCATTAAATGATTACAACTTTATTTCTCACTATTACCTTAAAAATCTGTCCAGTTGAGATTCTTATTGAATTTTATCTTCTGTAGCAAAAGAGACTCCTCCTCCTCTCTTTCAAATCTGTCATTTACTTATCAATTGATCAGTTTTCTATCCCTCCGTAATGCAACTTCATAACAATAAACAACACAGTAACACCAAGCAAACATGTCTTATAAATACCATAAAATCATATAAAGTGTCAGATCCCAAGAGGCCTCTGGAAAAATTCTGTCTTTACTTTTTTTCCCAGAAGGCAGATAATGTTGGAGACAAACAAATTTCTAATGAAAAAAACAACGCTTCCACATTTCTCTGTGCTAGAGAATTTCTTCCAGCATCATCAATGTGCCAAGCTATAAAGGACTTTTATAGGTGAATACCAGCATTTAAATAGGACCCAGAAATTGGTAGGAAGGCAGTGAACACTTGAAAAGCAGACGTAGCCCCTGTATGCCCCAATGGAAGTTTCTAGATAGTCCTTCCAGGCAGCCCCATGTAGAATCTATTGCAGTAGTCTAGTGCTATGGATACTGATGAACACACATGATGAGCTCCTTTTATGTGAAGTGAGGCTGCAATTGGTGCACCAGCTGAAACTGAGCAAAGTCCTCCTTGGCCAGGACCTTCATTTGCTAATCCAGAAAGAGAAATCTAAATATCCTCAAGTTGTGGATCTGGTCCCTCAGGAGCTATGCAACTTTCCCAGAGTTAAGACAAGAGGTCATAGAGGAACTTCAGTGTTCAAGCAGCATTGTCTGTCTTGCTAGAGTTCAAATTAAGGCTGATCTTTTATATCCATATCTTCATAATCCCTAGACATCCGGACAACACTTCAACAGCATTTTCAATACAGTCCACGGTCATGATGTACCATTGAGTATCATCAGCCTCTTGATGATTCCAGACTTCAAACTTCCATGAGCTCCTTAACAGCTTCTATACGTGTTAATAGTGGGAAGAGATAACTCAACCTTATATATCCCTACAGGGGAGGAGCCACTAAACTGATGTCTTCCTTCTGGAACTGGCTGTTGAGGAAGGACTGGAATCAATATGAAACAGTCTTCAGCCTCCAGAGTCTACAGCCTGTCCAGAAGGATGCCATGGTCAATGCTATTGACGACCAATGAAAAGTGCATTACCTTCATCCAGATCCTGACCAATGCCATCTCTGTCCTAAACCCAGGTCTGAACTCTGAACTCTTCTCTTTCTCCATAACCTATTACCTTATAAAAAGTAGAATTGTGTAGAGATTTGTGAATGCCACCAGCCAATTTTCTTAATCCTTAGCAAGTGACAAAACAAAAACACACTGAATTATAAAACTCTCTGAATGGCATCTACATAAACATTCATTACTTTTTTGAAGATGCATCTCTTCCTTTACTGCTCTTTTGCAAAATAAACTGTGGCCTGAAGACTGTCGTGAACTAAAACCAGTTAGTAATTTAATACCTTGAGTTTTTTGAGCTGATAATGTATGATTTGCTTCATTTGTGAAAGAAAGTTGCAATATAATATAACCAGGATGTCATAATGTATTTTCTTCTATAATTTTTCTGTGTTGAGTGGGAATGAAGTGGGGAAAAAACAAGAATTTTAAAAAGTAAAAGAAGAAGAAGCAAGGTAAGGTTTAAAGTTTAGCTGGCATACTTTAAACTTTCTGTACAGAATCTTTAAAAACAGGTCCTTCGTATGAACTGTTGAATTTTACAGGGTTGATACTTTAGTTTTAGTTTTGTTTTGATGACATATTTTAAGAATGAGTCATTGTAAAAAGGATGAATTAATTAAATTAAGGGTTTTTTTAATCTTTCTCTAACAGATCCATCTAATATTTCCATAACCCTCTATCAGTACAGTTGAGGAAGGATTTTATAAAAAGCTGAAAACGTTTTTTTCACTCACATCCACCAGAAATAATCTCTTTTTCAGTAAATTTCAAAATGCTTTATCTCTTTGCAACAATTCCCCCTTCTAGCGATCAGCACTGGGAGAAATTGAAGTGAAGCTGTATCATGACACAAGGCTGACAAGATGGCAGTCTCAACTATATGACCGAAATCCTGGGCCTTTGTAGTTACCATCACATAGTTGTAAGAGCCATCTTTACTTTTTTGAAATCTAGTCCCCACCCCACCACCGTGGCAGATGCCCCTTTTGATAAATTCCCCAAGCTTCCAACAACCCCTCTTCAACCAAAATAGCTCATTATAGTATTGCTATAGAGAGACAAATGATTGTAAAATAGGCAGAAGCATTTTTGATGCCCTGGAAAACTTGAGGTTAATGATATTAACATGGATTAGCCATGTGGCAATCAAACTACAAAATGGAAGGAAGTTGATCACGGCCAATGCTTCAGATAGTTGCTACAGCCCACAGCCCTCAACCTGCTGAGCCAGCTTGCTCTGTATGCTTCCTGCTCACATTCATGAGCTCTTGGTGTGTTGTTCCATGTCATGTCCATCATTGGGATGTCCACAGGAAGCAGGAATTCAAAGAAAGTCAAGATGGGGGCTCTGTTTGTCTGGTTGTAGCATTATCTGAACTTTTGGCCCACCTGTACAAACAGTAACAGAAGAGACAGAACAGCATTTTTACAAGGCTTATGATGACCCTATGATTTGCTGTGCAATTCAGATTACAAATGGTCTTCCTGTTCCAACTTGTTCCTATCCATAACACTGCTCCATAATTCTAGGTATGTGGAGGAAGTACTTTCCAGAAAACTTTTTGAGCAAGCATAGCAATATGATTTTTTTTCTTAATTAGCTGGGCTCAGGGAAATTACATGGTGCCATTGACTATGTGTTATTTCCTCTTCATTCCTTTGACTATGAGATTGCTTTTCATGAACTCTTGTATGTCCTCAACCTGACTCCAGTCTGATGAAGACCTAAGCAAAAGGGAGTTCTCTCTGTCTTTTAAAGTCTCTTTGGTGTCAATCAGGTAATTTCACTTCTATTGAAGATGTCCTGCTTGGGGCTGTTGACGTTTTGTACATGATGAACAATAATTAGAGTTTCCATCCCAGACTATTCTCAGCTGTTATTGCCTTGTAAAATATTGCAGCTTTAAACCAATGAACCCACTCTTTTCTCGAGGTGCATGTTCTGAACCCATTCTGCATTCTAAATTCGTGGCAAGTCAATTAGCAGTCCGTCCACCATTTGTTCAGCCATTCAACTTGTACAGAAAGCATTTTTAATTGAGATATTTGGGGGAGGGGGGATTATTTTTTTTAAAGCTTCAGTTCCATGGCTAAAAGTAGAATTAGGCTACTTAGCTGACAGAAATAGTTGTGGTAGTTTTTAGACATTTTAGATTGCTAGCAAAGAAGAGTTTGAAAGTAAATGCATGGTATTGACATCTCATGCCTTAAATAATTTCTTTTGCCCGCTCTTGGCTTCTCTCTGTCCTTCTGTGTTTTGCATTATTGTGGGTTTTTTCAGTTATTGGTATATACATGGAATATAGTAAGAGGACAAAACCTGAATAAGCACTGATTATGGGAAGGTGTTCCATTACAGTTGTATTGTACAATTCAATGTCTTGCTCCTAAGAATAACTTGCCTTGATTTTTGTCTGTTCACGGCAACAGACCTCACAAACGTGTTTCTGGAGCATTATGCCCAATGCCATTCAGGGTTTTTTGTACTTTTTTTAAAGAGAAAATGTATATAATGTCAAGAACTTCCCTTTTTTCCCCCTGAATATTCGAAATGGGGTAGAGAGAGAGCACCCAATGTTACCAGGATCCAGTGGAGAAATGTTGTGTTCTAGCCTAATGGTTCCCTCTTCTGATGATGACCACAATCAAAAAAGTGTGATCGTTTACATTTGAAGGAAGCATAGTTCCTGGGTTGACTCCAAACAGAGTCTACAGAGACTAAGAACCCAAGAACTTGTGAATCAGTGACTTTGAATGAAAAGGAAGCAAACTGGATGGATGTACCCTGGACTTACTTTTTTGAGTCTCTTTTTCTCTCCACTGGAAAGGCCCTGTTTGAAGGCCTGATGTTTTCAAGCTCTTGGTTTTCCAATGGTGAAATATTGTGAACTGTTTTTATCGCCCGTCGTCCTCTCTACCCAACCCCAACCAGATGAGGTCTGTAAAATGCAGCAAGAAGAATTTGTATATGCGATAGCTTTGCTCTCAATAATTGTTATGCATTGTTTCCTCCCACCCCCACCACATCTCAATGTTCATTGGCAACGTGTGTGTAATGTCATCTTCCTAAAATAAAATTTGGTTTCAATACTTAGGTGAAGAAAAATGTGGGTGGAGTGAAAGAGTGTGACTTTTCTGTTCCATTGGTGGCGATATATATATATAGTATTCAGCTTTGTTCAGGTATTTTCAGGTATTTTCCCACGTCATTATAGTTGTAGCAACATTTCGGCAGAATCTCAGATGAAAACATCACACGAACACAATACAGAAGCCTGATGATGGCAGATGAGATTCTGCCGAAATGTTGCTATAACTTTAAAAGCACAACTATAATGATGTGGGAAAATACCCGAACAAAGCTGAATACCATACATGTAAGTACCCGCGAAAACTTAATAATATATATATGTGTGTGTGTGTGTGTGTGTGTGTGTGTGTGTGTGTTTTCTGAGGTTCTCGCGGGTATTTGTATGTGGATGTTTGGTTATTCAGGTTTAAATTTTACGCGGGAAAAAACCCGAATAACCAAAGATCCATATATATATATGAAGATAATAAAAATAACTATAAATACAGGAAATGGGTACAAATAATTGGGGACAATAGGACAGGGATGGTAGGCACGATTGTGTGCTTATGCATGCCTCTTATATACCTCTTAGGAAAGACGTGAGGTCAATAGTGGCTAGTTGGAGGGAAAAGGAGTGGGGGTTTGGGGATGTGACAACAGAGTCAGGTAGTGCATTCCAGGCATTGACCACTCTGTTGCTGAAGTCATACTTTCTGCAATCAAGTTTGGAGTAGTGGAGTAATGTAGTTTATATCTGTTGGGTGCTCTTGTATTGTTGCAGTTGAAGGTGAAAAAGTCATTAAAGTAGATTATTTTATAAACTATGCTTTAGTCAAACCGTCAGCGGCACAGTTCTGGGTTGTCTAAATTCAAAATCTCAAGCCTGGTGGTGCAGGGTATTCTATTGCTTTCAGAAAGACGTGGGCAAATCTTTTGGGTGGGGGAAGCTCATTTTTGTAATTGGAGTCCCAAGAGTATAAGGGGGGTACTTTAAAGATGTTGGTCATCTCCAGAAGCAGATGTCATGATTTATAAAATGAAACTGGATTAAGGTAAGTAAAAATTCAGCCTCACTAGTGGTAGATATTCACAAACACATGTAATTCATTCAGATTTGACATTTGTTCAAGAAGCTAAGAGTGGCATATGATTTCCATTCTATATTCTCTGGATTTTCTTCAATTCGTATAAATCTTTCACCTTTTACTAAATATTCTGCTAAATGGTCAGCTGCCAAAAGAAGTTAAACTGAGTAATTAAAATTTAAATGCTTTATGTCTATGACATGCATATCAAAGGTGACATACCACAAACATTTTGGGTGACACGCCAGTGTTCACCAACACCTAGCATCCATTTTTGAAAGCATACTCCATACTTGTGTGACTTTTGGAGTCCATGGAAGCCAAGGAGAATGGGATGAATGCAGCCTCAAGATCTTCCAGAAGTCGTGCATAAGGACCATGTTCTCGAGTCTCTGGAGCCTCCAAAAATCATGTATGAATGTGGCATGCTTTCACACAGTTTTCAGGGGCAGTAGAGACCACAGAAGAGCATTCTCTGAAGCCACTTCATGAATGGATGCCTTGTGCGACCCAGAGCTGCTTCCATTTGTAGTTTTTTTTTAAATGATCATATTAGACTTTGAATCATCAGGTGCTATGATACAGATAGTTCTCAACTTATGACCACAATTGAGCCCAAAATTTCTGTTGCTAAGAGAGATGGATCTTTGCCCCATTTTGCTATCTTTCTTGCCACTGTTCTTAAGTTAATACCTGCACTTGTTAAATTAATAACATGGTTGTAAGGTAAATCTGGCTTCTCCATTGACTTTGTCAGAAGGTCGTAAAAGGTGATCCCATGACCCTGGGACACTGCAACCATCATAAATATATGAGTCAGTTGCCAAGCATATGAAGTTTGATCATGTGACCGTGGGGATGCTGCAATAGTCATAGGTGTGAAAAACAGTCATAGGTTACTTTTTCCAATGTGGTTGTAACTTCAAACAGTCACTAAACAAACTGTTGTAAGTCGAGGACTACCTGTAATCTCACTACATATTAGTTTGAAATGCACATGGCCTATTTTTGTCATAAATTGTTGTACTAACACAGTCTGTGATTCCATTCCCATGAAGGTTTTTTACTTTTCATCAAATATAAGAATCTCCTTTGGATATTTGAATATTTCTATGATTTAATACATTTCCTTGTTGGCGTTATTAATGCATTAATTTTCATCAATTCTCTTTGTACTGCATAATTTTTCCCATCTATTTTAAATCCCATCTGCCATCTAGCCTTAGTTTAACCCCTTAAACCGTAATAAATGTTGCATTCTCTTAGGAATGAATGGCATTAATTAGCTCTGCTAATTAATTACTGGTGTTTTTATGCACTGAATGTGGCTTTTCTTCATTTCTGTCTTTATTCCCCCCACCCCATTCTCGGTTAGTTTCTTTATCAAACATTAAACATGTGGAATCTGGTTTGTATTTCTTGAATCTTGAACTAAAGTCTTGAATCAAAAGCATAAACATATTTTTTTTAAATAAATTTTATTGATTTTACAATTAAAACAAACCAACAACACATAAATGAAAGAGAAAAAGAAGAAAGGAAGAAGAAAATAGAAAGAAAAAATAGAAAACAATTAAAAACATTCTCATCTTCAACAGTTTGTAAGACCTCTTTTTTTATCCTTATTTTATGCCATATACACACACCTAATCCTTACATATATCTGTGTATCGCTACTATGGATTTATCCTATCATCTTTTGCCTTTTAGCGTGAAGTCTATCTTTGGTCTATCCATTTGTACCAGCAGTTCCAGCTGTTGTAGTATATTGAAGTGTCTTTATTTTTTTATGCCAAAGTTAATTTGTCCATTTCTGCACAACTTGAAATTTTTTGAATGATCATCTCTGATGGAACATGAGGCTGCTTCCAACATTGTGCAAAAGCCAATCTGGCTGCTGTCAAAATGTGTATTATTATATATTTCACTTTTTTTTATATATTTGTTTATCAAAGATCCCTAACAGAAAGGACTCTGGTTTGAATTTGATCTGTTCTCTTGTCATTTCTTCCAGCCAATTTCTAATTTTCTGCCAATATTTTTGAGTTTCTGTACAGGACCACCACATATGGAAAAAAGTTCCCCCTTTTTTTTTTGCATTTCCAGCAATTCAGACTCATATTGGGGTGCATCTTCGCTAATCTCGAAGGAGGAAGGTGCTATCTATAAAACATTTTATAGGCGTTTTCTTTGTATGCTACTGATTTTGTAATTTTATTATTTCTACCCCAGACCTTTTCTCATTCTGTTATGGTGATGCTACGTCCTATATTCCTGCTCCAGGCTATCATGTTCCCTTTTACAATTTCTTCTTCTACTTCTACTTCTAATAAATAATTATAATCCCATTATAATTGCAAAGATGGTGTAGCTCCATAAGGAATCCGTTGTTGGACAAAAACACATTGAAGTCATTTATCATCTGACATGGCTGGGGAAAAAAGAGAAAGAAAATAAGGTATATAGCAGGAATGTCCAACCTTGGCATCTTTAAGACTTGTGGACTTCAACTCCCAGAATTCACCAGACAGCATGGAATTCTGGGAGTTGATGTCCACAAGTCTTAAAGTTGCCACGGTTGGACACCCCTGCTGTATAGTAAGCTAATATCTGCAGTGAGAGTCAATCTGAAAAGGAACTTTCAAATTTGACATTGGAAAATGTGATGAGCAGGTATCACATGATGATGGATCTGCACTGAAATTCTCAGAATTGCCTTTGACCACATGACTTAGAACATAGAATAACAGACTTGGAAGGGACCTTGGATGTCACCTAGTCCAACTCCCTGCACTAGTAGGAGTGTCTATACCATCTCAGACAAGTGGCTGTCCAGTTTCTTCTTGAAAACTTCCAGTGATGGAACACCCACAACCTCTGAAGGCAAGCCATTCCACTGTGGATTGTTCTCACCATTAGGAAATTTCTTCTTAGTTCTAGGTTGCTTCTCAACATTTCTGAAGATATCAGTCTGGAGAAGCTGGGCTGATTCAATCCCCATCACTGTATCGAAACTAAACTATTTCTGAAGCTGATCATTCATACATCGTAATGATTAGGGTTTTCCAAAAGCTAATTTCAAGTATTCTATGCCGTGGGGCATGTATTTCCATTTGGCATGCAATGAATCTCTCCTCTGAAATTTTGTGTGTGTGTCAAAGGGGGTATTCAGCAGGTCCTGACCAGTTCTGGTAGCAGAAATTTTGAGTAGTTTGGAGAACCGGCAAACACCACCTTTGACTAGAGATTTTACAGTATCCTTCCTCTGCCATGCCTACCAAGCCCACAGAACCGGTAATTAAATTTTTTGAATCCCACCACTGATGTGTGTGCAATATGGAACATAGGTAATCCTCGACTTACGACCACAATTGAGCTCAGATTTTATATTGCTAAGTGAGACATTTGTTAAGTGGGTTTTGCCCCATTTTATGACCTTTCTTGCCACAATTGTTAAGGGAATCACTGTAGTTGTTGTTAGTAACACGGTTGTTAAGAGAATTTGGCTTCCCCATTGACTTTGCTTGTCAGAAGACCCCAGAAAGGAATCACATGAGCTCAGGACACTGCAGCTGTAATAAATATGAACCAATTGTCAAGCATCCAAATGTAAATCACATGTCCATGGGGATGCTGCAATGATTGTAAATGTGAAAAATGGTCATAAGTCCATGTTTTTCAGTGCTGTTGTAATTTTGAATGGTCACTAAATGAACTGTTGTAAGTCAAGGACCACCTGTACATTCTTACCATGTTTTCAACCCTCTGTATTATGTAGATAGAAAAGATAGACACTCACCACATAACAATCACCACGCACCACATAACAATCACCACGCAACACCACTTGTAACAAAATCAAATTTCCAATTGTAGAAATGTTATGAAACAAGATATAGGTAGTTCTCAACTTACAAATATTCATTTAGTGACCATTCAAAGTTATAACAGCATTGAAAAAAGTGAATTATGACTGGTCCTCACACTTACAACCAGTGCTGCATCCTCATGGTCACATGATTAAAATTTGGTTGCTTGGCAACCGGCATGTATTTACGACTGTTGCAGTATCCCAGGGTTATGTGATCACTTGTGCAACCTTCCCAGTCACCTTCTGACAAACAAACTCAATGGGGGAAGCAAAATTTGCTTAATGGCCACATGATTCACTTAAAAACTGCAGTGATTTGCTTAACAGTTGTGGCCAAAATGGTCATAAAATTGAGCATGACTCCCTCACCAGCCACTTTGCTAAGCAGTGGAAATTCTGTTCCAATTGTGGTTGTAAGCCGAGAACTACCTGCAGTCTGAATGAATAGAAACACAATGTTTGCTTACATTGGAAACCACTTCATACAATATATCATAACCGCTTCCTGCTGTCCAGCTATTTCTTTTTGAAAGTCCAAATGAAAGAAGCCTTTTTCCTCTCCTACTTCTATCTCTGTTTGCCTTGGCAGTTCCAAATCATTCCAGAAATCTATTTTCTTTTTATTTCAAATAGAAATTGCATGTAGATTTGTACACCATGTGCATCCATACATATCCATCCTTTCTGGACAAGCAAGGTTTGCAAGGCTTCGGCAGCGGCAGGAATCCGGGATCATGCGTGGTTCCCACTGCCCTCGCCACCGAAGTGCCTCCAATCCAGCTGGATTTGGAGGATATGGTTACCCCATAGAGGCAACTGAAGACAGGGGAGATACGGGTAGGGGCTTGGAGGTTTCGCAAACCCCCTCCTTAGCCAGCTAAACTCCCTTTTCCCAAGGCAGTGGAGCGGCGGTCAGCAATGGCCACCACAAAGAAGCCTGCAGCCAGACAAGATTGTGCAGGAGGAAGTTGGAGAAAGTGAAAGTTTTTGGCTGAACCGGGACAACAAGGAATCTCTAAATACCCTGGAAATTTAATTTCTTGAATGATACATTGTTTCCCAAGCACTCTTCCAATATTTGAAGGGCTGTCACAGAGAAGAGAAGGCCAAGCTAGTTTCCAAAGCAACTGAGGGCAAGACAAGAAACTATCGATAGAAACTTATCAAGGAGAGAAGCAAACTAAAACAAAGGAGAAATTTCCCGAAAGTAAGAACAATTAATCAGTGGAACAGCTTCCCTTCTGAAGTTGTGGGTGCTCCAACACAGGAGGCCCTTTTATGAAAGGACTGGGCAGCCATTTGTCTGGAATGATATTGCATCTCCTTCTTGCGCAGGGGGTTGAACTAGAAAACAGTGTAGAGGTCCCTTCCAACCCTGTTATTCTACTCTATTCTACATTTCCAGTCTTATCTGTGTTCTGTTCTATTCTTGAAAACCTTATTCTTTTCTCCAACTGCACCTTCTTCCTCTGGAAGATATTAAATGAAATAAGTGATGAAAAGATTAGAACAGCACTATGAAAAACTGTACAAAAGAGATGGTTTGCATCCATCTCAAAGAAAGGGACTGAGTTACTTGGCATTAAATTCGCAGATTTTCTGGATAAATATTTAAACTGAACATTGGGGACAGAGAATTGATACAGAACATTTCTGTCCCCAGCAATCTAAAATTAATAGGGTTACTGGTGCATGTAACATAGATGTTTGTGCAGTAAGATTATCAACCTTGCTGTCAAGCAAAACCAAGCATTTAATAGCAAGTGCCATACCATGTGCACTAATCAAACAGGTGACAAGAAAATAGGGGCAGTCAGGCACAACACAGGTTAGGTAGACAGTAAACACAGCATCAGACATAAAGACCTCAAGTGCCGATATACAAATGCACAAAGTCTGGGGAACAAACAGGATGACCTTGAACTACTACTGCATGAACGTAGGTATGATATAGTTGGAATAACAGAAACTTGGTGGGATGAAACCCATGATTGGAACATACCGGTAGAAGGTTACAAACTGTTCAAAAAAACCAGACCCCATAAAAGAGGAGATGGAGTTGCACTGTATGTAAAGGACCACTATATTGCTACAGAAATGCATGAAACCAAAGATGAAAACCTCCTAGAATGCATATGGGTCAATATAAAAGAAAAAGAGAATGACATGGCCATAGGTGTATATTATAGGCCATCCAATCAAGTAGAAAAAAATAGATGACCTTTTTGCCAACCAACTAACAAACATATGCAGAAAACTCGCTACAAAAGTAATATATTTCAACTCCAGAATTCCCCAACCATCATAGTCCTTGCTGATAAATTCCTTATATCTGAAGGATGCCCTAATTGAGTACACTTCTACCAGCCACATTCTCAACTCAAAATTATCATAATTGAACTCATGCCATCCAACAAATGTCCTTTCTTTCTGGCTTCTGAAGATCATCTTGAGGTGATCAGTGCTCCTTTCCTCATTATCAGCTGGCCGATTGCAGAATGCAAAAACTGACCCTCTACCTAGTGTTCTGTTTTCTGCCTTGTTACATTTTTCTGCCAGTGAGCAAGAAACCCCCACCACCACCACACACACACACACACACACACACACACACACACAAAGAAGGGGGAATAGATTCTGGAGGAAGAATATGTCCTTGGAAATACTAGGAGCCATAAGGCAGGAAAAGTTCTTATTTAGGGAAAGTGTGCACCAATAAGCTTTAGAAGGAATACTGCAAAATATATCAGTCCTTTGTGCTTGCAGACAGTTCATAACCCAATGAGGTAACATCATCAATGCTAGAAGAGAGTGGGGTTTGCTCTGTTTATATACAAATGGTAGTTCCTCAAGTAAACTACCAACTCAGACAAACCATAAACAACAGCCTAATCAAGGAACTACCAACACCACTCCCACCAGCACTGACAGAACAAGCCACTTGTATATAGATGGAGACTAAACCTCATTCCCTTCCAGCACTGATGATGTTGCCTAGTTGGATCATGAAACATCTGCAAGAAAATAACCAAACTCAGAGAGTACCAAGGATCCCACAGTCCTCCTCCTCCTCCTCCCACTGATGATATTATCTAGTTTGGTAATAAAACATCTGCAAGAAAACAACTATGCTCAGCCCTGATTTATAAATATTATCTTTGATTGGTGCAAAAATATCATTGCAATGTTGCCTTTTCAAGGAAAATAATTTATAATTTTGAAAACAATCACTTTCAAAGTTACATTAACTGGTTCAGTTTCCAGGCACCCACTTCCTCCCATGGCCCTGTATGGATGCAAGATGATGGCACTAATATAAAAAAATGTCCTGAAATGGAGCAACAGAGACCCTCTTGAAGACTTGCAAAGGCCTATAATCCCCAGACCGAGCTGCAGCATTGACCTTTGGAACTCTCCTCCTTATTTCTGTCATTGGCAGCTTATCTGCTTTCTCCAAGCAGGTAGTGACAAAGGAAAGGAATCACAGCAATTCCCTGACTTGTTCTGTCTGTCTAATGCATCTCCAGTAGGTCAATGGGATTAGGAGCATGGCAGCTCTTCAAGGATCTGGAGGCAAGACTGTTTCTAATCACCCTTCCAAAGCTTCAGCTGATTTGCGAATCAGTAACTGGAGCTAGCACATTCTGACAAGATAGGAGCAAAACTGCTGATCCAGTCATTCACTCAGAGCACAGCTGCTGCAAGTTCTCTAGCCCCATAACTCTCCCTCTTTTGGGGGGAGGGGAGCACTCTTTGTGTCTAATTAATCTTAGAGAAACCAGTGCTCTTTACTTATAACATAACCACTTCCTCTTCCATTTTACACCCTCAGCTTTGAGTTTAATTCATCTTTCCTGAAATAAGAAATTTTGGGACATACCCCCACCCCCCACTCTCCCTTATTAGGAGGAGAAAAACACCAAGAGGGAACAGAATACTGCACCAGACACAGAGCCATCAGGATGTTCGTGCAAGGTGAGTAACCTGGTTATTAAATTAACTTTTTGTCTCAGTTTGCCCCATATATTAAAACACAAATGAATAAAAACGGCAAAAATCTAAGCAAACAACCCAAGGTTATCCCTAAACATTTTTTTTCCTGTGTTGCCAATGCATTAGTTAAGATTTTAAAATCAAACTGTGTTGTATGAGTATTATAAGAAGGAGGAGGTTCCATCTCTCTCTAATGGTTCCAAATGCCCTTATAAAGCCCAAGATGGATTGAAGGTAGGAAGCCTAAATTAAGCAAGTATAATGCATAAACATAATTGGCTATATCACATGGTATCTAGGACTTAATTTACATATTCTTGCTTTTACAGGGTGAAAATTCCAAATGAAGGGCTGTTTAAAATGTAGAATTAAAAGAAGGAAGGAAAAAATAATAAAACAGATTTTTGCAAATATTTTATTATTTATTAAAATTGTACGCTGGGATAATATTCTGTTAACATGGACAGTAAAACAGACTACGTTGTTTTTAATCCATTGTGACTAAGAATCTCTTCCTCCTCCTCCTCCTCCTCCTCCTCCTCCTGCAGTTTGAAAGAAACACGGCAGTCTCTGAACATAATTTCTAATCCTCTGGTTCAAAGAAATTAAGGCCATGTTTAAAGCTTGTAGCAAAAATTTGACCCTGTGTTAGAGATATACGCAGTTTGCTTTTTCACTAATGAAACCCAAAAGTCCTTATATGGCAACATTTTCAAGGTGAACTGTATAATGAATACAAGCCAGATGTGAATCTCAAACTCTCAGGAGGACCACCAATGTCATAACAACTTTAAAAAATGAATGCAATTTGTCTGCTTATTCAACACAAAGCCTGCCTCCTTTCATCAATTCCACAGGCGTTCTGAGAGATGCTTAGATAGGTTTGATGACTAGAAGGTGTTTCCCTAAAATGAAACTCCAGGAGGAAATTCCAGAGGGGGAGATCTCCTAGTCTCTCGCTGGTGCTCAGAGTTATTACATCTCTGATTCCAAAATTCAAACAAATTGAATCTCCTAGCTGTGGTTTCGGAAAGGTTTCAGAGCTCATGAGATCAGAGGGCAAGATTATTATTTCTTTAGTGTATGGCATAGCACACACAGTCTAGCAATACATTTCATCTACATTATTATAACACAATAAAATGTAAACGTTAAAAAGATTGGTGTTCAAATACTAATGCTTAGGCCATCTAACCATTGAAGTGCAGCATTGTTTATATTTTAAAAAAGTCATATATTGGACTGGTATACGCTCTTAGCTTACAGCCGGTCACAATGTGATCTACAGTTTGACATGGGACTCCCCAGTCACACTGAAGGGAGGACACTATGCCTCTTTTATACATAGAATGAATTCATTTTATTATTTTATAAATTGTTATGTGGTTATTTAAAATTTAATAGTTGGAGCAGTGAAGGGTTGGACAATGAGTAAGAACACACTGTTATAGCTAATTGGCCTTCATGAGGGAATCTGAGCTGTAATTGGTCGCTGTGAGAGTAGAGAGTAGGGAGAGTTTCCTTGTTTCCCACCATTTTCACCCTGTGTGTCCTCCATGATTTATTTGTTCCTGCTGTGTTGATTTACCTGACGATGCTTCTGTTTGCCTCTCTTATTTACTGTAAATATATTTATGTTAAACCGACAAGTTCTTGTCAGTGTCTCTGACTCTATTTGGACACAATTCCCTGACACGTTATAAACTATTTTGTATATATGATTTTATAAAAGCATTTTATTATGATTATTCGTTTATATAGAGAAGAGGGCAAGAAATGCCTTCCTTAGCTTCCTTATCTAATGTTTGTTTCCAGCTAACAAAAACCAGGTAAACAAATGGAATGACATTCAGGGAAACTGGTTTTCTGAAAGCTCCAGAGGAGGAGAAGCATTGTGACTGGTGACAGCCTGTTGCGACTGGTGACCAAGCTAATATTTTCCAAAGGGAAAACATCAAGAAAAGCACTCCTGGACTTCTTAAAGATTAGCAAATGTATGATTATCTAAGGTGTTCAAGGAATATAAATCCAATGACAACAATGCAGATAGTCTTTGTTTACCAACTGCCTCATTCAGCAACTGTTTTACCACCAATGTATGCACTTACGACTTTTGAAGTGTCTCTCAGTCGTACAATCATCATTATACAGATAATCCTTGACTTATAACAGTTCATTTAGTGACCTTTTAAAGTTACAACAGTACTGTCTATGGAGATTCTCAGTCATCCAGGTCATGATTGTCCCTCTTGAAAAAGCACCTTTGAGATTTCAAAAGCACTAAAAAGTGACTTATGGCTGTTTTTCACACATATGACTTTTGTATCACCACCATGGTCACGTGATCAAAATTTGGACGCTTGGCAACTGACTCATATTTATGGCAGCTGCAGTGGAGTCAGATCATCAGGGCAAAGCGTGGCCATGACTACAGGTTTGAGTTCTTTGACAACATGTTTCTTGAGGTTCCAACAAACCTTGCATCACTACTGGGAAAAGAGAGAGATGCTGGAGATATGAGCCCCAAAGTGGGATAATTCAGCCATAGAACTGGAGGCTAACTCCTGGCAGGTGACCTAAGAAAAAGGAAGCATGGTGTGATCATCACTGCCTTTTATGAGACAGGACCATAGACCGTAACCCATTCTGGACTGGAAGTTCCTTCCTAGTATCAAGATGGCAGAGCTCATGTTACTAAGTGGATCATTCAAGCTGGATTTCACAACGGGACAGGCCAATGTGTTATCTCTATCCTATTACCATCAGAGAACAGGGCAAGTATTTGACACCTGTCAAATACTTGCCCTGCTTAGATACTAGGAATATAAGGCAGAAAAGGGAGTTAGATTTCCCCCATGTCCACATTCAGGTGTGGAAGGCAAATGTCTTGACCAGACCGATAAAATAGAAATTGATAAGGAACTGGTCAACTGGATAATGGAGTTGAAATGATATCTCCAAGAAGAGAGAAGATGGAATTAAAGATCTTCTGTGCAGAATGGGACTCGCTGCAGCCAACTCACCATGGGATAACTCATCATCATGGCCAATCTTGCCACAGGGCAACTTGCTGTGGGACAAGTCAACAATTTTATTTAATTTTTTTAAAATTAATTTTTGTCATTCACATTTCAATTTGTCACTCCTTTTGTATCCTTTCTTTAATAATTCTATTTCAACATTTCTTCAATATTATGTAACTTTTGTCCATGGTGAGTTGTCCTGCAGCGAGTTGGCTATGTCGAATTCTCCCATTGCAAGTTGGCCACTGTTAGTTGACTGTGGCACTAGAAGGATCCATAGAGATGAGAAGAACTGGACATAGTAGACCAAAAGATGTACAAGCATGGAACCTCTTTGTACATATAAATAAATGTAACTATTTAGTCATTTCTCTTTGGCTCCTTTTGCACAGGGAGTTTTAAAAGAAAATAGTGCAGAGGGCAGGGCAGTAAGCCTGTTAAATGACTACATGG
Organism: Pseudonaja textilis; assembly: GCF_049901715.1. NCBI lineage: Eukaryota > Metazoa > Chordata > Lepidosauria > Squamata > Elapidae > Pseudonaja > Pseudonaja textilis. The sequence continues at coordinate 723,480 of NC_142001.1, read as the reverse complement.
ATGTTTTGCAAGGAGGAAAGAAGGAAGGAAACTCATACAAATTAATGTTGAAGCATACTGCCACCTAGTGAGCCATTGACAACTCAGCTTTCACTATACATTGTGCAAATAAATACTCTTTCCGCTGCCAGCAGAGCTGATCAACAGAAAGCCAGAGAAGGTTTTGTATAAAACATTATGCTGAGATGCCAAATAGTCATAAATGAAAATTGTAACACAGAAGAAAATCTTCAATGGTGGAGAAAAGGGTGAGAGAAATATCCCAGAGTTGGACACAAATATATTTATGTGCCATTTCTTCCTAGTTAACTGCTGGCATCTTTTCATTTCAGAAACAGCCAATAGTTCAGGGGATGACCAACCAGGCTGGTTCACCTGTAATTGTGGATGCCATCATTTTAATTCTTGTAACCACAAGCCTGCAGAGGGTTATAAGTCATTTTACAACTAGCACCTTGCATATTCCCAATAGATGATAGCTTCTGCTTGAATTCACCCTGGATGAATGAAGACAGGAAAATCTCCCTCTTTCTCTCTCTCTCCCTCCCTCCTTCTCTCTCTCTCCTCCTCCTCTCCCCCATCCCTCTCTCTCTCCCTTCCCCTCCCCCCGCTCTCTGTGTATTTAATGGTATTGTGTGCACATAAAGGCAGGTCTGCCCAAGCCTTGGATGGCAGGACCTGGTTGTTTAGCTGCAGAGAACACACAGCTATCAAAGATATCAATAAGCTCATATCCTATCCTCGTTTGAATGATGAAAATATTAAGATGCAGTGGAATGCAATGTTCAACCTTGGAAAATAATATATCTCCGTTTTTTTCAGAGGGTGGGCTTATTATTATTAAATGGATGCAGCAAAAAAGCAGGGGCTTCTATAGCAATTTCCCACCTGTTTAGAAAGAGCTCATAATAGAAAATGCATTCAATTTCCTCTCTGAATGAAAACCTCTGATTTTTTTTTTAACATGGCAGATTAATGCGACAACACAATCAGTGTGAAAGCCTCACAGACTGAATTTACACCAGTGCAGAGAGATCCCTATTAATTTGTTAATTGCAATGAAGATTTGCAGGGGAATATTATAATTTAATATTATAATAGAAGCTTACAAAAATGGGGATGGTGGAGATATTGAATAAGCTAGCAAAGCACTTGTCACTTTATATACTGGGTTAGGGGAGATGGCTCATGCTTCTCCTAGGCCAATGCCCAGCTGTTTGAAAATATTGTATTGATTTTAGTATAAACATCTGAAAAGATTTTGTTGATTAGTTTGTATTAAATTTAGGGGCAGCTTGCAATCAAACAAGGAAAAATAAGAAAAGCAAACAAAAATAACATGTACGCAAGGAAGGAGGGAAAAAAATAACTCAGTGTTTCTCAACCTTGGCAACTTTAAGATGTGTGGATTTCAACTTTCAGAATTCTAAGAGTTGAAGTCCACACATCTTAACGTTGTTAAGGTTGCCAAATCCTGGGCAGGAGCTCAACACTTATCCTTGCCCCAAGCTTAGGAGGACACCACTTTTTAAAATGTCAACAAGTTGGGAGCCATATAGATCTCTGGGGCAAATGTTGTTCTTGTAGAGAACAAGAGAAATCAGACCCTGATGCAAATATTCAGAAACTGGATAAGCACAACCAGACCTGGAAGAGTCTGGAAGAGATGCAGACTTAGACAACAGGCAAATGAGCCCACAGAAAGAATGGGAACATGGCAAATGTCTTAGAAAGGACCCTCCCTAGTTTCTTAGATTTAAAGGCAGGTGGGAGGAAGAGTGAGATATGCACTTTCAGACTTGCAAGAATCTGTTAATGTAAACTTGCAAAAAGGGAGGAATAGTTCATCTGTGTGTGTGCTTCCTTCCTTGGCTAGCCTCACAATTTGGAGTCATCCTCTGGTAAAAAAAAGGAAGGAAGGAGGGAAGGAAATGAAAAGAGGGAAATGAAGAAGGAAGGAAGGAAGAAGAGAAAGGAAGAAATAGAAAAAGAAAGAAAGAAGAGCAAGAAAGGAAGGAAATTTAAAAATGCTCTCTTACTGAACTAGCGTTGAATTAAGTAGGTACTTTTTCTGAATTCTGATTTCCTGGGGTTCACACAATCCTGTCACCTGCCATCTTGACATCTTTTGCAGATCAGCACAATCTTTTGCAGATCAAACTGCCCCATCCCCTGGGTCCTTCCCCAGACAAAATCACTTTAAAAGAATGGGAGAAAAACAAAATGAACATCTTGCTATCGGAGGCTCCCTGCTGGATGACAAGTTCATGTGTGTTTCAGCAATCCACCAAGGGCGGTGCATTTAATAACGAATGATTGAAGCAAGTACTCTGGAGAAAGAGGCAGCAAACAGCCTTCAGCAAAAGCATTTGCAAATGTCAGCAGTCATAAATAAATTAAGGACAGGAAAGAAGAGGGGGCAGAAAGAAAGAAGAGCAGAAGAGGTAAGAGAAAACATACTTGGTCAAGAGTGTATCCAACAGGGACATCCTCCGAGAAGGTCCAAAATGTTGAGATGGTGGTGGTGATGCCCAGGTGGACAAAGCACATGTCATGCATGTAAAAAAATAGGGATTTGATTTTATTGAAAGTATAATACAAATGAAAATAAAGATAAAAGAAAAACGAGAAAGGATAAAAAAGGGAGAGAAATGTAGAATAAAGGGGGAGAGGGAAAAAAGCATTGATTTCCAACCATTTTCAGTGCAGTGAAATCCAAAATAAAATTACAGCCTCAATTATTTACTTTTAGATACTTAGCAATTGCTAGCCATTTCTATAAAAACAAACTAGTCAGCAAAACTCAATGTCAAGAATTATTTTTTTCTCTGTCTCAAGCACAAAATCCAGAAGCGGTTTCCAAGTAGAAACAAAGTTGGAGATGTTCTTTTCTCTAAATAAACCAGTTTAATTTTGCCATTTATGCTAGCTCCATTACTTTTTCCATCCATTCTTCTGTACTGGGGATAGATTGACATCCAGACCAGACCTGGGCATTTGGTGGCCCCTCAGCTGTCCCTGTCCATGCCATGGTGTCAGCAGTCTCGGCCTCAGTGGATGTGTGTGCAGCAACGTCAATTGGGGGGGCATCAAAGCGGTGAGGGTAGGGGGAGGGAGGGGGGCAGCAGGGGAGGAGATATTGGGGGGCGGGCAGTGGCAGGTATCAGGAGCAAACACCACACACACCTACACACACACACATACATAGAGAGATGGAGACTGATGAACACCCCTGTCTATCAACATTAACATTCTTCTTGTTATGTACTGGTTTTGCATACTCGTAATACTGAATTCCTATTGGACAGACACTGCCGCCTAGCGATTGGTAGATAACAACAGTTCTGATTGGCTGCCTAAGCGGCAGGAATTTTAAATAAATGCCATTGGTTGCGAGCCGCAAGCAGCCGCTATAAAAAGGGCTGCCGCAGCTCAACTTTAGTTGAAGTTACTGACAGTTTAATAAAGAGCTGAACTCAACTCCGGCCTCAAGTCTACTTTGTTCTGGCGATAGAACACTGGCGATGAAGGTGGGATTGAAGGAACAAAGACTGTAGCACGTGGCAAACGACAGCCGAAAAATCAACGAGATGGCCGGCAACAACTCGCCACCCACACCGTTCAACCCAGCCGAAGAAGACTGGGAATCATATATTGACAGGTTCCTGATGTTCTTAGAAAGCAACGAACTATAAGGAATCACTGACCAGAGGAAGAGAGCCATATTCCTGATGCATTGCAGTCCGACCATCTTTAAAATGGCGAAGGCATTGGCAAAACCAAATGATGTCAAACAGATGGCATGGCCAGACCTGAACCGAATGCTGAGAAACCATTACGCACCTGTTGTGTCCAACCTCATTCGAAGACACGAAATTTACAAACGGGATCAACAAGAAGGCGAGAGTATTGGAGACTTTGTAGCAGCACTAAGGGACATTGGAGGGGCATGAGAGTTCCTCAACATGGATGAAGCCATGAGGGATCTCATAGTCCTTGGATTGAGAGACGCTACCCTGCAGAGCAAACTACTAAATCAACCCAACATTACCGTAAATGAAGCCATCGCTGAAGCAACCGCAGCTGAGGCAGCAAAAAAATCTGCAGCGAAAATGAAGCAAATGAATACAGCCAACAGCCCCAACCAGAGCAAAGAAAGCAGAAGGTACCCAGAAACATACTATCGCAACTGCCCACCATGAAGACATCGAGTCATCAACTGACTCTGAGGAAGAAGACAAAGAGGTAAACAGACTCCAGTCAGAGCAGAACCGGCGAGAAAGAAGAGGGAGGAAAACTGATTTTCAGTGTGCTGGATGCGGAGGAAATCACCCGGGTTCTAAGTGCCATTTTTGGGATGCCATCTTCAGACACTGCGAAAAACGGGGGCACATTGCAAGGGTCTGCCGAAACAAAAAGAGCTATAGTCTCAAAAGAAGAGGCAGTACCCCCACCCCAGAACTAAGAAGCCAACCGGAAGTCATTGGAGCCGGGAGAATAGAAGTCAACGACTCAACAAGAAGGAAGAAACGCATCAGATGATTATTATTGGGACTGCCAGAGCAACTGATACTAAGAAGGTTCAAATCAATGTCCAGATAGAAGGAAAGCCATGCGAAATGGAAGTAGACTCCAGCTCATATCTGTCATTGGTATCATGGAACATGATAAAAAAACTTGATACCAGACATACGACGAAAAGAACTCGAAGAGCAAAGCCTGACGATAAAAGACTACCAAGGAAACAAGATTCCGGTAGTTGGATTGGGACACTTCAAGGTAAAATTTAAGAAACATACTGAAATTCTTCCACTGACCATCGTTGACCGAGACTGCCCCAGCCTGCTTGATTTAGAATGGTTCATGCCCCTGGGAATCAAAGTGACAGGAATCAACAGCGTCACCATGATAGACTGGGAAAAAGACCTGATGGAGGAGTTCCATGATGTATTTGACGGAACCTTAGGCAAGTATTGTGGGACCCCTATCTCATTTAGCCTAAACCCGAACATAGCCCCCATCAGGCTAAAGGCCAGATGCGTTCCCTTTGTGTTAAAGCCAAAAATCGATGAGCAGCTGAACAAACTCATCGCACAGGGGGTGTTAGAGCCAATCGACCATGCGAGATGGGAAACCCCGATTGTGACTCCAGATGGAACCAGATGGGTCCGTGCACATCTGTGGTGACTATAAGGCAACTCTGAACCATGCATTGCAGCAGAGCGCATACCCCGTGCCAGTAGTCCAGCACCTTCTGCACTCGGGGGGAGGATAATTTTTTGCAAAGCTCAATCTCGTGCAGGCATATCAACAGTTGCCAGTTGATTCCAAGACGGCAGAGGCACAAACTATCGTAACACATAGGAGGGCCTTTAAATGCAACAGATTACAATTTGGTGTCAGTGTGGCCCCTGGCATTTTCCAAAGCCTGATGGAACGCCTCCTACAAGGACTAAAAGGGGTGGTTCCCTATTTCGATGATGTATTAATATCGGCCGGAAATAAAAAACAACTAAAGGACCGGCTAAGGGCAGTCTTGCAAAAGTTTAGGGAAGCAGGACTCAAGGTCAAAAAAGAAAAATGCCAACTTGCCACAAATCAGGTTGAGTTCCTAGGATATCTTATTGATGAAGCAGGAATCCACCCCACCGGAAAAAAAAAACAAGCAATAAAAGAAGCACCCAGACCCAAAAACAAAACGGATTTGCAGGCATTCTTGGGACTCATTAATTTTTATAATGTCTTTTTGCCGCAGAAGGCAACAATAGCAGAACCACTGCATGGACTACTCGATAAAAATGCCATCTGGAAATGGGGCCGACAAGAAGAAGCTGCATTCCAAAGAATTAAGGACTTGATTACATCCAAATCTGTATTGATCCAATACAGCGACACGCTACCACTGACTGTCACCTGCGAAGCTTCACCATTCGGCGTAGGCGCAATACTTAGCCACACACTACCTGATGGCAGAGAGGCACCGATCGCCTTTTATTCCAAAACGTTGTCCAAAGCTGAAAGAAACTACAGCCAACTGGATAGAGAAGCCTTGGCCGCTATCTCAGGGGTAAAGCGTTTTCACAAATATCTTTATGGTAGGACATTTTCTTTGATTACTGACCACAAGCCACTGCTAGGAATCCTGGCCAGAGACAGGGCCACCCCCAACATCCTGTCTCCAAGGATGACAAGATGGTCAGAATTTCTTGCAGCCTACAATTACAAGCTCATCTATCGGCCAGGAAAAGCCATACCCCATGCCGACGCATTGAGCCGCTCACCTCTACCAGACCACAACGACGACCCAGCTCCCACCACACACACCCTGCAAATTGAAACAATATCGAACTTGCCCATCACCGCATCGGACATTGCAGGGGAAACAGCAAAAGATGCACTGATGGCCTGATTCCTGAACTGAGTGGGGAGGGGCTGGCTGGAAAATGACAAAAATGAGATTTTTAAACCATTCAAAAACTGGCAAACTGAGCTGTCAATTGAAAAAGGATGCATATTGTGGGGGGATAGGGTTGTTGTTCCATGAAAATTGCAAGAAGACGTGCTGAACATGTTACATGAAGGACACCCGGGCATGGTAAAAATGAAGTCCCTGGCCAGAAGCCACGTCTGGTGGCCAGGAATAGACAAAGACATTGAAACCTGGGTCAGAACGTGTAACTAATGCCAGTCGTCCAGACCTACCCCCCTCCTTAGCACCAGTTCTTGACTGGGAGACACCCAGAGGCCCCTGGTCAAGGATCCACATGGACTTCACCGGACCCACAAAGGGATGTTGTGGCTCCGGGCTTGGATTCAGCTCCTGTGACTGATATGAGTTCAAGTGAGGAAGACATGGCAGAAAAATATGAGCTGGCATGGCTCAGTGATTGGACTGGTAACCAGGATGAGGAGATGGACGTGACAAAGGACGGCAGACCTGATGTATTAGAATTGTCAGGACCTTTGACCTCCTCTGGTTCCTTATCTGATCAACAGCCAGGAATGGCTGACAGGGAAGTTTTGAGAGAGTCTTCTAGTGGAGATGAGAACTTGGAAAATTTGTGGTTAAATGTAAGGAACAGAAGACGGTTGAGAAGGCAAAATCAGCTGGAGCGAATGAGGAGAGCGAGTCAGTAAATTAGCACATTGCCTCAATGAGTATAAAAGGACACAGCTGGGCTGGTACAATTTGCCAGGAACCAAGTGACTTATTTGAGTGAGGACGTTACAGCAAGAAGCTCTGAGATTAGAGATTTATTGCCAGGACTGGTTTGCCAGACAGATTAAAGATTTATGCTGTGGATTGAGATTCCTGCCAGCCGTTATCTTGTAAGACTTCTTTCTGTTTGATTTAATTTGAAACGGCTGCTTTCTATTTTGTTCGTTGGAATTTTGAAGGGGAGTCATAACAAAGGGATATACATATTTAATCATTGTTGATGCCTACTCGAACTGGTTAGAGGTCAGCATCATGAGTTCAACAACGACTGAAGCCATCACTAAACAACTAAAGAAACTCTTCGCCACTCATGGTCTACCAGATGTAGTAGTATTGGACAATGGCCCACAGTTCACAGCTTTAGCTTTTGAACAATTCCTTGCAGAACAAGGAATACGACATACTTTGACAGTGCCAGCACATCTGGCGGTGAACAGAAGGGCGGAACGCATGGTTCGATACACAAAAGAAGCATTAGAAAAACTTGAAGGAGGCGACATGCAAGACAAAATCAACACCATGCTCACCATTCAACATATAATGCCGTGCACATCAACAAACAAGAGCCCAGCTGAACTTTTAATGGGCAGAAAATTGTGCTCATATCTGGACAGACTACACCCCACCTACAACCCCGAAAAGCCACCAGACTCCTCCAGTAAGTACCGCACGTTTATACCAGGAGACGTGGTATACACGAAAAATCTTACCGGAGACCCATTGTGGTTACCGGTCACGATAACGAAATCACAGGCCCCTGATCGTACTGGCTAGAGACAACTGACAGCAGAACGTGGAAAAGACACATCGACCAGCTACGGTCTCGACACATCGAACGCAACACCGACACACCCCGGAACATGGAGCAAACACATCCACAAAACCCAACAGACATTAATAATAAAACTGGGGGTGGGGGGGCTTAAATAATAAAGGAAAAGAAAACCCTCCATTAACAAACCACCAACCAGAAACTGAAAACCCCAAAAGAAACTGCTTACCATTTGGCAAAGTCGAAAGAAGAGAGCTGGAGGAGAACCAGGGAAGGAGCAGCCGAGCCAACTCTACCAGCTCAAGCATGCCAGCAGGGAGCGACAGTGTCCACCCAACTAAACCAACAAAGCACGGCAGGAGTGGTCTGGCTGACTCACCCTTCCAGGAGCTTCCAGAGAGAAGAACAGGAGAGACGGCGGGCCCGTCCGAACCTACCGAAGTCAACACAGAGACTGAACTGCGCAGGTCAACTAGGACCCACAAAAGCCCCGCCTACTTACGCAACTACATCATGTAACCTTGGATCAAACCAAGAGGGGAGGGGTGTTATGTATTGGTTTTGCATACTCATAATACTGCATTCCTATTGGACAGACACTGCCACCTAGCGATTGGTAGATAACAACAGTTCTGATTGGCTGCCTAAGCGGCAGGAGTTTTAAATAAATGCCATTGGTTGCAAGCCGCTATAAAAAGGGCTGCCGTGGCTCAACTTTAGTTGAAGTTATTGACAGTTTAATAAAGAGCTGAACTCAACTCCGGCCTCGAGTCTACTTTGTTCTGGAGATAGAACACTTCTCATTTAGAGAAAACTGAGAAATTGTTCAAAAGTGTAATTTCTAGGGAGAAAGCTAAATTTAGCATGGAACAAATGCTACTTTGCTCCATGTCCAACCCATTTTCCTCCTCTCTAAGTGTCAAGGCTGGTCTCCCTACCCACTTAAGATAAAGACTGATAGGTATAATAAGTGTTAATTTAGCAAGTTTGCAACTTGTCTGGAATTATTGACTTAAAACTCAAATGAATAATGGGCACAAGTGATTAGTCCATTCCAGATCATTTCAAAACTTCTGATTGTCATTGTTAAATAAATGGGATCCAATTAAGCATTTCTGCTCGGGAGTGAGGCTTACTAAGTGACTCAAAGTCAGTTTGTCTTCAACCTTAACACCCCTCGAAGAATTGTGGTGATAAATTAGAGCCAGTGGATTTATGCACACTGTTTTAAATGCTAGGATGAACAATGTCTACAACCAATAAATATATTTTTCCAAATTATTCAGCCAGGTCATTTGATTGACTGATTAGAAAAAAAAACCTATTGTGAATCACCACCAAAAACAAGTACTGGTGGCTTGTAACACCTTTCAGAACACTACATTTAAATGAGCACAATATTATATTACTAAAATGAAATAATACTTTAGAACATGCATAGAGCCAAAGATATAATAGACATTACAAAAATAAATAAATTACAGAAATAAATGATATAATAACAACTGAAACAATCTTCTAAGCAATTATGTTTAATTACATTTATAAAATGTCATTAAATTGTAGCTGTTATTATGAGGGGAGGGAGAAATATTCCATAAAGCAAGCACAACAATCCCCAAAATAATACCTGTGAACCTCCATCCCCTGCTTACCTTGAGAAAATTGGGGGAGGAGGGTGTGGCATTAAAAGGATTTTCTAGGACATCCATTTTGGGTATATGGGAATTGGTTGAAGATGGTTTTGGATCCTTATTTATTGTAGCAATAGCAATAGTATTTAGACTTCTATACCGCTTCACAGTGTTTTTACAGCCCCCTCTAAGCTGTTTACAGAGTCAGCATTTTGCCCCTAACAATCTGGGTCCTCATTTTACCGACCTTGGAAGGATGGAAGGCTGAATCAATCTTGAGCCGGTCAACATCAAAGTCCAGGCAGTAGGTACAGTCAACCTGCAATACTGCATTCTAACCACTGAGTCACCATGGCTCCTAGATATTGAGTAGATATTCCTAATGTTCCTTTTCCTAAACAATTCTGCTTATCATAGTAATTTTGCTATGTTTTTTTTTCTAGCGCACATTTTAAAAAATCCCAAAGATAGACAGTCAATCCCAAAGGAAATCAACCCTGCCTTTTCTTTGGAAGGACAGATATTTAAGCTGAAACTCAAATGCTTTGGCTACCTAAGGAGAAGAGAGGACTCCTTGGAAAAGACCCTGATTGTTGTGGTTTGCGGGAAGCCTGTGCAGACGGCAGTGGAATTGGACAGTGGGGGAGAACGGGGATCAGTCCTGGAGTCTGAGAAGGTCTCGGACGAGGGTCCTGTGTCCGATGCAGAGATGGGGCCACGACCATCTGGGAGTGGAGTGCTGCCTCCAGAGCCTCCAGATTCTAGCAGCAGCAAGGCAGAGGAACAAGGGGAGCCTGTTCCCAGTGTGCATGTATGCAGACCTGCTAGAAGGCAAGAGCAGCTGCGACAAAAGGAGTGACTCAGGAGTAAGGCTTGGAGGTGATTGCCCCTCCCATAAGGTATAAAGGACAGGCAAAGGTGACAAAACCTTTGCAGGAAGCAAAGTCATTTGTTCTGTTTGGATTAATCCTTGAAGCTCTGTGTGGACTTTGTACTTCGGTTGGTTTTTTATAGTTCATTTGGCACTTTAGTTCTTGGCAGCAATTCAAAGGAGAGAAGGGACTGTTTGGGACTCAATACAGGCTGGGAATGAACATAATTCCCAGCATTGAAATAAAACAAGAGTTGCTTTAACTAAATGTGTGCTTAATTACGGTCTCAGGAAGCCTTGGTCAGAACACTGATGTTGGGAAAGATGGAGGGGAAGGGGACAGCAGAGGATGAGATGGTTAGATAGTGCCATCAATGCAATGAGAATGGATTTGGGCATGTGGAGGAAACAGTGGACGACAGGGGTGCCTGGCATGCTAACATCCTTGGAATTGGGAAGGCACAACTTGTGACTGAAAACAACAAATATGTGGGAATAGCTTTCAGAGTCAGGGATGTGTGAAAGAGGGAAGAGAAGGAATGGCCAGAGATGCTATCACTTTCTATTTCTCTACATTCTAATAAGGTAGAAGATGTTGACCTACCACCCAGAAAGTAGCTTGAAGAATTTGTGCTACACTACATCCATTTCTCAGAAACATGAACTATGGCGACCTTGAGAAGGAAATGAAAGCCTGCTTAAAAGATCAGAGAAGGTCAGTATTACCAAGCCTTCTCTGAATAGTGTCACCTCTGATCTATCCCTGTTGTATCTTGCCAGATGAAGAAACATTGGCTGGTGTAGCTATAAAAGCAGCTATTAAATAAAAAGATGGAGAAAAGAACAGCCAGTCCCATTTTCACTCATGTTTCTTCATAAAAAGAACATTCTTCTCTCTCCCTCATCAACTCTTCATCAGCACATGATTCCAAGATATCTCAAGATGCCCTTCACTCCAGTCTGTTTATTTTATTTATTTAGTTGTGGTTGTTTTTGACAACAGGATCCTGGTGATAAGTTTTTTTACAGATGTACCCTTGAAACGAATTGAATTCCTTTCCAGATACTTTTTTTTTAAATGTTCCCCACATGACTCATAATTACATTTTGCAAGCTGAAGTTCAAGAGTGTGAGAGAGAAAGAAACAGAAGTGGACAGAAGTAATTTTGACCTCCCCCTGTGATGAAGAGATCTTTGGTACAGTCCAAGAAATTTCAGGTTAAGTTTGTTTGTTCCGGGGATCTGCAACTCTCTCTGCATGTTTGCCTGGCGGGACAGGAACTCGATGGCTTAAAGTCATTTTAATTCAGGTGAGTTAATAGTATTGAGTTGTATCCTGTTAACTTTGTAGGATTTCTTCCTTGAAATGCAACATTTATTAAATTGAATCTTCTAACATATCAGTTGGGACTACAAGCACTGCAGGACAAAAATCCAGAAGAACAAGAGTTGGTGGCAGTTATATCTTTAAAAAAACCCAACTTTGTTATCCCAAATGGTTATTTGAATTTTTTAAAAGTTCAGAAGTGGAGCTGAACTTGTTTAAAAAGTGAACAAAAATAGTTCATACCAAGCGTGGAAGACTGAAAATCCAGCTTTAGGGCAAAAACCACATTTCTGTAGAATTAAGAGTCTGGCTGTGAAAAGAGGATTATGTGTTGATTTTACTAGGGAATTGTTTACACTAAATTTTGTTTGCCTCTAAGGATAGAAAGAGAACAATGCAACGAGACTGGGAAGTGCTTGAAGAATATCATCTGTGTTCAGGCTACAAGCAGACCTTTGTTTGCTATCTCTAAAAAAACTACCTTAACCACAAGGAGATTTGCACCCTAAAAGTTTCAAAGGACAATTTCACAAAACTCTTCAACTGAAACAACAACCTTTGAAACACAGAAACTATGGGAAGACAGATTTGCCGGTTCATCTGTGTTTTCTCACAAATAGTTCTTCATAATTATTGAGAGGAATGTCATACATCAGAAACTTCAATAAAGGGTAGCTTTGTGCAATTATACACCACAATTTCCAGATGCAGATTTGTTTTCAGATGTATTGGTTTCATATTGTAAATTATCTGCTTTCCTCCCTTTTTATAATGAAAAGTGACCTATAAATAAGAATGAATAAATGGAAGTTGATATCTTCTGTTAGGAAATATCTAGGTTCATACATTGCTCTAAGCCATAATATTGATTTGGTTTAAGTCAGCATATTCTTGAAAAACAGCATCTATGATTTGCAAATTATGGTTTATGGCAGGGTTGGGTGACCAGTTGCCCCCAGAAGTAGTTTGCTGAGCACAAAGAAATGAATTCAGCACAAATTCATCACTGAGCCTTAAATTAGATACAAACCACTGAATGTTAATGGGACAATTTAGGTTCTTGCAGGGTGGGGAGAGGAACAAGTTAGGATTATGAGTAGGGTTTAGAATGTTGTGCAGTTCCTGCTGCTGCTTTGTTCATAGAAGTTTAGTTAAAGGAAGCACTGCAACGTGACAATCTAGCAGTGAATATGATTGTTATGTTCATAAAAAGAGTGATTGTCAAATCATGGTCAACTCCAAAGAAGATTCTTATGGCAGAATCAGTTCTGCAGCTGCAGAAACCAACTTCTTTTGCTTCAGTGCTTCTCTAGGATGGAAATCAGAAAATGATCTATAATATCTTGCCTCCCATTGATTATACTAACTTGGGTTCATTATCAAATGGAAACAGGAGGGATAACTGAATGCAGAATAACAGAGTTGGAAGGGACCTTGGAGGCCTTCTAGTCCAACCTCCTGCCCGAGCAGGAGAGCCTCTATTTTTCCAGACAAATGGCTATCCAATCTCTTAAAAGCCTCCAGTGATGGAGCCCCCACAACTTCCAGGGGCAAACCATTCCACTGATTAATTGTTCTCACTGGCAAGAAATTTCTAGGTTGCTTCTCTCCTTTGATTAGTTTCCATCCATTGTTTCTTGTCACGCCTTTAGGTGGTGGAGAATGGCAGCCTCTCAAATATTGGAAAGCTGCGATCATGTCGCCTTTATTCCATCTTTTCACTAGATTAGACATACCCAATTCCTGCAACCGTTCTTCATGTGTTATAGCCTCCAGTCCCCCCTCATCATCTTTGTTGTTCTTCTCTTTCTAAAGTCTTGACATCTTTTTTATATTGTGGTGGCTAAAACTGGATGTAGTATTCCAGGTACAATCTCACTAAGATTTTATAAAGTGGTACTCCTTCACATGATATTGATTCTATCTATTAATGTACCCTAGGATTGCGTTGGCTTTTTTGGTGGCTGCTGCACACTGCTGGCTCATATTTAAGTCATTGTCTACTAGAATACCTGTCACAATTACTGCTATTGAGCCACCTTTCACCTAATCCATACCTGTGCGTTTGGTTTTTCTTGCCTATGTGTAAAACCTTACTTTTACTACTTGGATTGCCTTACTGCATCCTGGGTTAAAATAAGCTAAAACTAAGGGGAGGAGAAGGAAATAGAGGAAAGAAAAAAATTATATTAAGAATCCATCTTATTTTCACAAAAGAAAGGCATTTTACAAATTGATCAAAAATGCACACAATATCTTGAATCTATACTTTAATCTCAGAAATGTTAATTTCTTTCCAAGTGAAACAGTCTCCACTTACTACAATTCTTGACCTTGGAACAGATTTGGACTTATCGGTCACCACATAGACCAAAAGTATTCTGTGTTAAGATTCTACTTTGCAATTTGTCAAACATTTCCTTTCTCTGTGAAGGTTACTTTCTTTTTACTCTATGTTATGCTTGAGACTTTTTCTAAAATTTCTTTTGGAAGCCTTATGTCTAATACCTCCTTCCATCACTCCATAGCCCTTCGTGTATCTGCTCATTCTTCCCAATCTGAAATATTTTATGGATCTGCTACTTCCATTGCTATTCGCTTAAAGGTAGAAAAGTTAGAGAAGTCCTATAGAATCAGGACCTTTCTAACTTTCAGGATGGTGGTGAAGATATATACTTTTAAGAGGACAAGAGGTATTTTCAGGGTAAAACAGATTATTTCCTTTTCTTACTTTCCAAAAACCCATCAACAAAATTCATTCTATAATTCTTCCAAATAACAGAGTTGGAAGGGATCTTGGAGGTCTAATCCATTCCCCTGCTCAAGTAGGAGACAAGTGGCTGTCCAGTCTCTGCAGTGATGGAGCACCTACAACTGCTGGAGGGAAGACGTTCCACTGGTTAATTGTTCTCCCTGATGGGAAATTTCTCCTTCCTTCTAGGTTGGATATCTCTGATTAGTTTCCATCCATTGCTTGTTGCCTTCAGGTGCTTTGGCAAACAGGTTGATCCTCTCTTCTTTGTGGCAGTTCCTTAGATACTGAAACACTTCTATCATGTCACCCCTAGTCCTTCTTTTCATTAAACTGGACATATCCAATTCCTGCAAGCATTCTTCGTTTTTTTTAGCTTCCAGAGGTCCCTTTTCTCAAAGCTTCAGAAAATTGGACTAGTGAAGACTTTGTCCCTAAAAAATTAAGTTAGAATGTATTTTTTTTACTTCCATTTAGTTCTGTCCGATTCTTGGAGATGGCCCAGACAAATACCTGCAGTTTTCTTAGCAAGGTTTTTTAATGGGTTGCCATTGTCTCCCTTCTAGAGAGAAAGTTACTGGCTCAAGGTCACCAGCTGGCTTTGTATACCTAATGCAGGACTAGAACTCACAGTCTCCTGGCAGGACTAGAACTCACAGTCTCCTAGCCTGGTGCCTTAACCGCTCCACCAAACTGTCTGTAGTATTATTGTACCTACCCTTAGATTACTATCTTGGTAGACTGAAGAGAATTTTCCCTGGAACTTTTTAAATAGCCTCTTATGTATAAAATAGATTGGTAGTTTGGCCAAAGCAGGATTTTTAATATTATGCCAGTGAGTTTTATTGCCAGATAATAAGCTCCAAAATACTCAAGAGAACAATTTCATGTTCCATTTTTTAAAAATATTGATTTGGTTTGTGCCTGCTTTTATTCTCCACCCCATCTGGAGATGTGCGAATCACTAATGATTTTATCTGATTAATATCAGAAAAATAACCTTTTGAGTTCTACATGACACTTTCCCTATGGGCTTAATTCATGCAGAATTTTGTACCCAATTATGTTTGTAAAGTCTCTGGGTGCATTATGCACCTGCTCCGAATTTACATATCTTTTAACATAAATTAAACATTGAACAACAGGAGATAGTCCTGCTTTCATTGTTTAAGACTTATTTTTAAAATCCAGATTTCATCGATTGAATTCTTTTTCTAATTCTCACTATTTACATGCAATTTTCAGTGATAACAATTGCATGTAAATTTTTATGGATCTTTATTTAAGGAAAGAAAAACCTTAGCACCCCATCTGAAACTAGCCTTTCTGCTGTTGCAAAATTTGATGGGGCCGGTATGTCCATACTCTTACTCACGACCAACCTACTCAGCAATGGATCAACATCTGAGAAGCCCTGACAAATGGCCAGCTCAAATGTTCCCCTGATGCATAAATCAAAATCCATTTTTAATACAACTTCTATTCTATCATAACTATTGTACACTTTGTATTTCTAGCAAGCTGGCTGGTGGATTTTTCTAATATTCTTCTTTTAAGCAGGCTTTCCATAAAAACCTTTTCTGCAAAGGAGTTTTGTATAAATGACATTTTGTTGCAGTCAGCTTCACAAGGAGTTACACACTATGGAAATCATGTCCTGTGATTGCAGTTTCTTAAAGCTATGTGTTGCATAGCAGTGGCCCAATCAAATTGGCAGTCACCTATTGCTATATACAAGATTTTGAATGAAGACTCATTGGACAGTTGGGGGTGGCATGGATAGAGGTGCTGGAGAACAAAACTCTGTGTGATCCAATATTTGAGGGGTTGCCACAAAGAGGAAGGGGTCAAATTATTTTCCAAAGCACCAGAGGGCAGGACAAGAAACAATGGTGGGAAACTAATCAAGGAGAGAAGCAACCTTGGAATTAAGGAAAAAGTTCCTAACAGGGGCAACAATAACCAGCTTGCCTTCAGAAGTTGTGGGTTTCCTTTGTCACTGGAGATTTTAAAGAGACTGGACGGCCATTTGTCTGGAATGGTATAGGGTCTCCAGCTTGAGCAGTGGGTTGAAGACCTCCAAAGTCCCTTCCAGCTCCTATTCTATTCTGTTCCTCCACTCTACTCTACTCCACTCCACTCCATTCCATTTCTACAAAGCTAGGCTAGTCTGCTGTTTTGTGGTGAAATAGAATTGCTTTCCCATCATTATTGTGGAAATAACCTGGTTTATTTCTAGTTTTTGTATGTAATGGTGTATATGTATATCATTTTATCCTTTTGTTGTTATTCAGTTGCTAAGTCATGTCTGACTCTTTGCGACCTCATGGACAATAGCATTCAATTCCCCCCACCTCCAGTGTCTTCTGGAATTTGCCCAAATTCATGTTCACTGTGTCGATGACACTATCTAAATCATCTCATCTTCTGCCGTCTCTTTCTCCTTCAGTCTTTCCCAGCATCATTGTCTTCTCCAAGGAGTCCTCTCTTTTCCTTAGATGGCCAAAGTATTTGAGCTTCAGCTTCAGGATCTGCCCTTCCAAAGGACAGTCAGGGTTGGTTTCCTTTAGCATTGACTGATTGGGGTCTCCTTGAAGTCCAAGAGACTCTCGAGAGTCTTCTCCAGCACCATAATTCAAAACCATCAGTTCTTTGGCGCTCAGCCTTCCTTATGGTCAACCTCGCAAAGCCCTACATCATTGCTGGGAAAATCAGAGCTTTGACTATATGGACCTTTGTCGACAAGGTGATATCTTTGTTTTTTTGTCCAGATTTGCCATAGCTTTTCTCCCAAGGATCATTTCATGGCTGTAGTTGCCATCCTCAGTGATCTTGGAGCCCAATAAAATAAAATCTGTCACTGCTTCCATTTCTTCCCCTTGTATTTCCCAGGAAGTAATGGGACCGGATGCCATGATCTTGCCTTAGATAGCAACATAGTTTTGGCCTCTCCTGCTGATCCATTTTGGAATTGGGTGGAATTGATTGTCCGAATTCTGTCTTTTATTAAAAATACAATCTATTATCTACCAGAGAGGTTGACGCTTTATAGGAGATGGAGGGAGATGGGCAGTTAAGAAATATGGATAAATGATAGAGACAGACGGACAGACAGACAGACAGACGATAGACATGAGCGATAGGGATGGATGGACAAATATACAGTAGGGGAGAAGAAGAAATTACATTAATTATTAGATGTACAGCTCTTCCTTAGTGTGTGACCATCATCTGTGCTGCACTAATATTTGTCTGATACCATCCATCATCTAAGATCGATTGTGAAATGATTCTTTGCTCCGGTATATAGGCTGCTATTGAGTCAAAATGATTTTATGACAAGCTACTTCTGCAAAACAGCGTATCCATTTTCTTCAGACAGAGACCATGGGTTCTACCTCAACTAAGCCCTTTAAAAATCAGAAGTATGAAGACCTCAAGCGACAGTGCCTTGAGCAGAAGAAGCTCTTTGAAGACCCTGAATTTCCTGCTACTGATGTTTCTCTCTTCTATCTTAATCCACCACTAGCAAATGTGAAGTGGAAACGCCCAAAGGTATGTGAGATATCAGTCTAGTTGCCCCATTATTTCTAAATCTAATTTTTAAAGAACCTTGTTCTTGCTCAACTTTGTTATGTGCCCAAGCTTTGTGCTGTCCATTTCACACCTCACTATCTTTAAAGCTTTCCTATCATATCTGAACCAGGGGGATGTTTTATCCTGTGGTAGGATGAATTTCGGAGTTGCTAAACCATAGCTGTACCAGTACAAATTAAAATTCCAAAAAAGATTACTTACAGTTGTTTGGACAACTGAAGAAAAGTATCCAGTACATTGCTTCAGAATTCAAAACTCAGTTGCTTTAAAATTTGATCATTTTGTTAGTCAACACATTTTGACATGAAAATTTTGTATTCATTATTTGTTTGGTGCTCATTGTGCCAGCTAAAAACTTGTTAATGTCAGCTGCTTTGTTGACATTTGGTTTGTTTAGTACTTGCCATTTTTAGTACTCATCATGGCTCCCCAAATCAATTAACTGCGAGTACTGAGATACCACTGTATAAGGTTCCATGGGCTAAAGACAAAGAAGCAAAGACAGGTCCAGGAGCCAAGATAGATTTGAAAGAATATCTAACTTTAGCTATAGTTTTGGTAGAAATATTTTGTCACCTCTCCGAAATTCAAATATGTTGGTGTTGCTTATGTGGGTTGGGCTGAACCTATGAGTATTTTGCTTTCCTAGATTAGTGGATACTAATTGTGATTTAAGTCCCATGCTACAATCTGATTTAGTTGGAACTAAGGGTTATCTTCCCCCAGGAAAGCACCTAATGAGTGATTATGACAATCTTTATTTCTCCATTCAGTGAGTATGATTATCAGATGAGTCTCATTGATCCCATTTCAAGATTCCAATCCCACTCTAGTATTTTAATAGTTCACTGATATAAAGATGAGAGGTTATGCTTGCTTATTTCTCTTTGCTTTCTGCAGATCAGAAGGAGAAAAGCATATTGAGATTTTAACAATCCAGATGGAAAATTACCTTCTGTGTGCTTTGCTTTTCCAATTAAGACATAAAGCTGAATGCAAGAACTAATGGGAAAGGCTGGTTCAGATCAGAAACAGAAATGCAGTAACCACAGGTTGTTGTTGTTTTTTTAGATGGCATGTGGTATCCATCCCACCCATTATTTTTCTTCCCTGGATTGTCTTTTAGGCCGCTGTTTAGAAACTCCACATCTGATTATGTTTTTGTCTATTTGAATGCCATTTTTGAAGGTTTGTCTTTGGACATCACTTTTGATATTTTGGGGGCAAATAAAAATCAAAATAAAATACAAATCAAAAAAATCAAAATACAAATCAAAATACAAGTCACTTCTATGGGATATACAGTTTGGTATACAGGTAGTCCTTAACTTAACAACAGTTCATTTAGTGATAATTCAAAGTTACAATGGTACTGAAAAAAGTGACATGACTGTTTTTCACACTTACAACCTTTGTAGCATCCCCATGGTCACATGATCAAAATTCATATGCTTGGCAAGTGATTCGTATTTAAGATGGTTGCAGTGTCCTGGGATCTCACGTGGTCAGCTTTTGTAACCTTCTGACAAACAAAGTCTATGGGGAATCCAGATTCACTTAACAACCATGTTACTAACTTAACAAATGCAATGATTCACTTAACAACTGTGGCAAGAAAAATTGTAAAATGGGGCAAACTCACTTAACAAATGTTTTACTTAGCAACATAAATTTGGGGTTCCATTGGGGTCGTAACTCGAGGACTGCCTGTACAGCCAATTCATTTTATGCAATCTTTCCAGAGCAATTTTTTTGGCAATTTTCTTAACTTTTTTTTACTCTTCTAAAGCCAAGGAAGTGAGATTGGCCTTATTCATGAAAATGCGTATGCAACTTTAAGGTTTTTCCTTAATAGCAAAACTGCCTGCCTGGTTTGCTTAGAGCAGGGGTGTCAAACTTGACTTCACCAAGGGCCACATCAGTGTTGTGTTTGACTTCACAGGGCTGGGGCCGGGGTGGGCATGACATCACTTGTGTGGGGGCACCTGTGGTGGCCTGAGTGCTTTGCCAGTGAAAATGGGCTCCCAAGTTCTGTTTGGGCTGCGACTGCCTCCTGCAACCTTCTGCCAGAGAAAAAGGGGCTCTCCCAAGTGCAGCCCTTCTGACGTCCATTTTCGTGGGCAAAGGCACCGCAGGCCAGTCCTTCATTGTTTCCAGGGTGTCCCTGTGGGCCAGAGCTAAGTACCCTGTGGGCCCAGATACCCCTGGATTAGAGTGACACTAACACTGGTTCTTTTTGAAATGCTTCCTGGAATGATCACATGATGTGTGCTTGCATGCTCAGTTAAAGAAGTGCTGAAAAACAAAAGTATCTGCAGGGAATCCTAAATAACTGGAACCATTTTCTTTCTTTTAAAAGAAAGAAAAAACCAAGAATTCATTTTTTTTTTAAGCCAAGCCAAAATGTTTGCAATGGGAAAGACAGATAGTGGTTAGACTTTGATCTTTGCTAACATTCATCCTACCAAGAATTCACTGGGAATCAAACAACTATCTGTTATCAACAGGCACAATTCTTTTACATTTCTGATCGGCCCATGTTTTAAAAATGTTTCTCACCTTGATAATATATTCTTCACATTCAGCTAACTAGGAAGGGGTGAAAAGAAATCGGTCTCTCATATTTTCTCTATATAGTTATCTAGGTTGCACCTCCTAGACTTACAGGAAAAAAATGAACATGTGGTTTGGCTTAAAATTATGTTTTTAAAAATCTGCAATGTTTTTTTAAATATGCATGAATATATTAAAGTGAAGTGTCTGCAAAATGCTTATAAAAATTGTCCTCACTGACTGACGACAATAGGGACTGGCAATTCTGTCAATAAGCAGTGTGGTTTTTATGTGAATATGATCTAAGGGTCTTTGTAACTTCTGATTAGAGCCATCAAACCCAAATTTCAGCATACAAACAGGTTTCAGATATTTTTGCTTTATAGCATCCCCAGAACCCATTACCTTTATCTCTCATTATCCTATTTATTAAAAACAAAGGAAAACTCTAATCATTTACAGGTAGAATTGTACATTCACAACTGAACCCAAAATTTCCATTGTCCACTTGCATAACAAAAATTAGGACTCAAGCATAATTGATCCCAAAGCATCAATCAGACAGTTGTAAAATGAGTTTTGTCCCATTGTTGGACCTTTCTTGCTACAGTTGTTAATTTAGATTCCCCATTGACTTTTCTTATCAGAAGGTCACAAAAGATGATCACATGATGCAGGGACACTGCAACAGTCATAAATATGAGTCAGTTGCCAAATGTGTGGATTTTGATCAAGTGACCATGGGAATGCTGCAACAGAGTGTGAAAATGCTCATAAGTCACTTTTTTCAGTGCCATTGTAAATTTGGCCACTAAACAAACTGTTGTAAGCTGAGGACTACCTGTATTTGAATTTCCCAGTTTTCCCCAGTTTCATTTCTAGTCTACTATAAGTTTGATTGTCCAGTTTAGGTAGAATATGACTGTTTTGGTTTCCAGAAATCTGTCCTTTCTTTGCTGAATAGCTGGAGACCAATCCATCAAGGAGAGTTACTTATAGGCTCTGCCTTGTTTACCCATCTGCACTTAATTTAACTGTTGATTCAACTCAGATTGTAATGTTTTGTGTCAACTGTGTTTAGATCCTCATTTTTGTTATGCCAGTGAACAACATGGCATAACTGATTTTGTTTGTAGGCAGTTTCTGGAATTAGAACAAAGGGAGAAGCTTTTTTTCTACATTCCAACTCTAAACCCTCAAAACATCTATTGTCCTGTGGGTTTGGGGGAAACTAGGCTATTTCCTTAAATATGAGCCAGCTGTGAGCTGCAGCCACCCAAAAAACCCAATGCAGTACTAGTGCACTTGGTGGCCACAATATAAAAAAGATGTTAAGTCTGGAAAGGGTGCAGAGAAGAGCAATAAAGATGTTTAGGGGGCTGGAAGCTACAACACATGAAGAATAATTGCAGGAACTGGGTATGGCTTGTCTAGAGAGTAGGGGTGACCTGATAACAGTGTTCCAATATTTGAGGGGCTGCCACAAAGAAGGGGTGGTCAATCTGTTCTCAAAAGCACCAGAAGGCAAGACAAGAAGCAATGGATGGAAAGTAACCAAGGAGAGGAGTAACCTAGAACTAAGGAGAAATTTCCTGATAGTGAGAACAATTAACCAGTGGAACGACTTCAGAAGTTGTGGGTGCTCCATCACTGGAGGCTTTTAAGAAGAGATTGGACAACCATTTATCCAGAATGGGAGGGTGTCCTGCTTCAGGAGGGGGTGGACTAGAAGACCTCCAAGGTCCCTTCCAACTCTGTTATTCTGTTATGTTATTCAGTAACTTGCAGCTACTTGTTCTGTTCCTGCATATCTTTTGATATGTGTTTTGGTTAAAATAAAAGCTGCCTTTTTGAAGAACCTGCAATTGTGGACATCACAGTGTTTTTGATTGCTGTTCTGGGAATGTTTACTCGTCAAGACACTTTCATTGAGTCTCCTTTTGTACCTTACAAAGTTTAAAAATTTATTGCAACCTATTTAAAGGTTTATATACTCATTATGTGTGCATTTAACATACTAATACTAATTGAATTGGTATATGTCAGAAACCACTTCTACTTCACTGCCAAATGTCATTCCTTTTTTGGACGAATCTTTGCTTAAACAGAAAAGAAAGCAACTCTTGAAATAGGGCCCAAAAGAACCAGCCAAGGCACATCTAACCAGATGAAGTTGAAGCTGAGCCAAACAGCAATCTGGATAAGAGGAATTGAATAAGTAAAAGCAGTCAAGAGATCACCAGTCTTCCCTGCATCTAGAGGGATGCAAATACACAAAGGATGGTTTTGAAATTAAGAAATTTTGTAAAATATGCTACCTTATATACAGCACCTTACTTAATGAACCCCAGAGCTAAGTATTCACACATATATATATTTCCCTGGTTGAAAGATGCTTAAAGTGCTTCATTCCTAAAGTGGCTTGGTTTCCTTATGCCCACTTTTTCAACAGATTTCTCTTTATGTGGTTGCAATCACCATCTGTGTATTTTTGAGCCTAGGAGGATAACATCTGTAACTACTACAAGTCCCTTTTTTCTGCCTCTTGGTATTAACCATTGACATGATTTGACGAATATTTTTTTATATATAAGCAAACTGAAATTTAAAGTCTTCCTGTCTTCTAGTTGTGAGTGCAGACTATCTGCTATGTTGCTATTTCTTCTTGCAATTTTTATTCCAATTTCTTCTATTTCAGATTTTCTCATGATATAGTTTACATGTAAGTTAAACGAATAATGTGGCAGTGTGTGATGTTGATTCACTCTTTTCCCAATTTTAAAGCAATTATACAGGAGTTGCTCCTTATTTCATTCTAACGGTTTCTTTGTGCACATCATACAGTTCCATATTACCATATTACATTAATAGAATATTGCACTGAGATATATATTCCTTATTACAAGGTTACATTACAGAATCTTGCAATATATATGTGTGTACATGTATATATGTATTAGGCAGAATAGTGGGATAATAAGGTTGATGTATTCCTTTTTCCACAGTAATTTACAGTGATTATTATACTGCTAATTTATCATTTCTGAAACATCCCATACTCAGTAGTGAATTGATCTGATCTCCATGGAAACATTTCCTCACTGCTTACTTATACATTGTGGAGATTCCAGTTAGTTAAGAGACTTTAATGAATTCTGCTTGATTTGGTTTCATTTTGGTTCAGTTACTTTTGGTTTGATTTGATTTGATTCCATTAGATTTTTTTTCAAACTGGCAGGTTGGAATGATTGTAGAACCAAGTTAACCTGTTATTCTGGTTTTCTGCCTATTACCAGATTTGCAGAATTAATCAAGGGCTGCCATTTCTCTCCAATAGGATTTTCTAACAGCTACATGACCAGTTTTATTCTCTTTATATTAGGAAGAATTGTACATGCTGACTATGGCATGGTATAAATAGGAGAATTAAATAATTGCCTATTTTTATTCTAAGGAGGACAGAAAAAACTTGGAACCTTTTTTTAAATGAGTAGCATAAAAAACAAGATGGATAGATTCACCCTTCCCCAATCAGGAGAGGACTCATTATCTGAGGCGCCTGAAGGTCTCCATGGTTACTAGACTTTAGCACCATTGTTGATAACTGCTGAGAAAATATAAGGGGGAGGGGTATCTCACAGCACCAAGTCATCCCAACCCTGCCCTGTAAGACCCATCATTCCCAAAGGAAAAATGAAGTTTCATCTGTTGTAAATGATGTTTATTAGCACCTTCTACTCAATGTAATTCCTTCTTGCAAAGGGTTTACGTGTGTTCCTTATTAGGCAGATTGCAAAATACTGAAGTACCCTATACCAGGACAAAATCCAGATGTGACCTGAATATTTGTCCTAATTTAAAATTTTCATTCAGCTGCTTTCTTTGGGAGGGGCAGAAACATGCCTATAGAGGAAAGGTATATTTTAGTGAATTTTCTTACAGAATTTATGCTAAATTCTGCAAATTGATGAACATCATCAGGGTTACTGTTGCTATTTCATTACTGATTTGCAAAATAACATAAACCTCAACATATTTTTTTAAAGGTAAGATGTTGGACAAATCAAGACCCTACCCTCCCTGCAAAACAGAAACGATGAAAGTGTCTAGTGGGACTAAATCCTTAGAGGAAAATTACTTCTCTGTTATAGTACTGGGTGGCTGTTTTTTCTTAATAAAAGAAGCTTTCAAAACCATATCCCTGTCCAATATAACTGATGCAAGACCAAATTGAAAACTTCAGATTCCATTTCTATGTTTGTCAAAAAAGGCAGGGCTTCTATCATGATGCCATCTTGATTTTTTGATATATACATCACCAGGGATTTTACTATCCAAGACTATCTTCTAATCATCTTAGAGATCATCTATTTTCAGAGATCCTCAAGGAGCCTCATTCCCAGCTGCCATCATGACAGAAAAAGCTTACAAGCCACTTAGGGTGGGTAAATAAACTTCTCCCAGAGGGTGAAGTGGGAGATAACTTGAGTTGAGGTCCTACACTTGGGGAGGGGGCTCAGGCTGGAGAAGAAGCAATCCAAGGTGTAGAACACAATGAAAGAACAGAACCAGTGCAGAGGTCTCATCAGCTGAGCTCAAATCAGCTTTTCTGTAGAAAACTGTTATTATCCATGTTTCCTCCTTATCCTAAAATATATCTATGGAGTTCTTCTGACTGAATGGAAAGTGTTAAATGTCTTCTCAGCTGGGGAGACTAAAGGAAGACAAAAAACCCCACTGACATCATTCAGAGGTGCATGTGGCATACAAAGGCAGAAGGTTAAGGCTCGGTTGCCATGGAAACTGCATCTCCCAATGGCAGCAGTGGGCCATAAATATGCCGTTGTAATGCAATCAGGTTGACATTATACAGGGAAACACACAGAGATAGAGTCACAATAAAAGCAGCAAAACCAAACGAAAGCTATATGAATTTAATTGCAGAATTAGCAGACAGCCCTTATTCTATATCTGCAGGATCTAGTGTTTTGCCTTCACCAGTTTTGCCCTTAGGATTGCACTGATTTTGCTTTGCTCCATGTTATCTGATTAAAAATGTTCTATGATTCCATATTAAAATATTAAAATACATTCAACTGTGACTCTGGAGGTGGCCATCTTTCTCTGGATTTGAGGAGCTAAGCAGGGTTGGGCCACCATAAAAATCCATGGCGTAAGTTAGATTTTTTTAAAAAAACAACAAATTTTATTAATTTTCAAAGAGTACACAGACAAAACATAAGACATAAGAACATAAAACATCTTTTCTAACAACTACTTAACAAAACAAATAAGACATCTCATTTAAGTACAATATAGTTCTAGATTATCACATTTCCACACACAATTTAATATGCATCTTATATATTCAACTTCATATCTTATTACTGTTTTCCACCTTCTTACTGCTTCTTCCTTTATTTCTGTTCAATTTTATTCATTAGACTTATACTTTCATATATTTCATATTACTATATTTCATATTGTTACTATTTCATATGTTCTTATCCAACATCTTTACTCCTCAATAGACAAACGTAGACTAACAAAACACATAACTTAAAAATATAAAACTTCTTTTTAGAAAGCGGCTTAACCCCGGGTTATAACTTTTGGTACAGACGTAAATCAAATTCATGCTCAGCTTATATACTATTTCATATCTTAGTTAAAATTCTACATTTTACATATATCTTCTCCCCTCTTTTCCCTCTCTTAATTCTATTTTATTTATTTAATCTCAATTTAAATCATTACACTTGTATCTTTTGTCCGTTCTTTTTCAATGATCCATTTATCTTTCTCTTAACCACAAACTTTTTCCTGTAATGACTGGTTGAAGTATGACACCTTTCTATTTTCCCCCCAAATTCAACACTTAAAATTAAACATTATTTCTCTTCTGATTCTGCTTATTCTGCTTAGTACATTCTGCATGACATTTTAAAATAAAAGACATAATAATCTTATAGTATATTAAAAATAGTGTTCCATAACAAATTAGTTAATTAAACATTAATTACACAATCCCTACAGTATTCTATTAACACATATTTCAAATACGAATATAAAATAGTCTTGTGTACCTTTGCAGAATCTCTATTTAAATTATATTTTACCCTTTATCTCTGAAAAAAAATTGTTTATTAACATCTTGTTTTAAGTCTTTATAACTTCCCTTTGCTTTGTCCCTTCCTTCCTTATCAAATCTAACCTTTTTACCCCCCCCCTCTCAATCTCCAACTTTTTAATCTCCCCTCTCTGTTGTATTCCTCTTTTCCGTTGCTTTCTATCATTATATCGATTTTTCACCTTACTTTTCCCTTTCTTGATTGTTTTTTTAGAACTTAAATTCTTGATTTTCTTCTCCTTTTTACCCTTTTTTAAAATCATATGTCCATTAAAGATGGCTTCTTCTTCATCCCAGCCTTTTTCTTGTTGCATTTCCTGGTAAGCAGAGATCGCCATTTCTAAAAAGAAAAAGATAGATCCAAAAGAGCCCTCTTCCTCTTCTCTTAGTCTTTCAAATTGCATTTTCAGTTCTTCAAAAGATACCATTGTAGCAATCCAAATGTTTTCTTAGTCTTTCAAAAGATAGTTAAAGTCCCAAAGTCATCAAGCAATCAAAGTCAGCACAGTCAGCACAGTCTGTTTCACTTTCTTACTTTCTTTTCCTGGGGCAGAATTCAATTACATAATTCCAAGACATTTTTTGGAAGTTTTATTGCGATTTAATCTCTAATCTTATAAAACTACAAGCAGTCTCCTTCAACAAACGTTAGTATAAATCATTTACCTCTCTTCCTTCCCACTTAAAGCAAAAAGATTTAAATTTTAAAATATCAGTGTTTAGGAATGTAATGTCCCCTTGGCTTCAATTTTGAAAGTTAGTACCTTCTACTGCCAAAGCGGGTATTTTCGATTTCCATCTGCTGTCTCCGTGGGAAGGAAAGTGAGGAGAGAAAAAAACTTTCCCTTTACTTTCCACCGTAGCTTAACGATCCTCTGGGAAACAATATATCACTTAAAAAGCCAAAGTTCCAGGGTATTCAGATGTTAATTGTTGTCCCGGTTCAGCCAAAAGCTTTCTCTGTCTTCACTTCCTCCAGCACATAACTTGTCCGGTTGAGAGGTTCTTTGTGATGGCCATTACTGACCATCGCTTCACCACCTTTGGAAAAGGGAGTTAAGCCGGTTGGGGAGGGGGGGGTGCGATATCCCCCGACCCCTACCCGGACCCCCCCTCTCTTCAGCTATCCCTACAGGATAACTATAGCCTCCTAATCCAATTGGATCGAAGGCACTCCAGCAGCGAGCACAGCAGGAATCGCGCACAAACGAATTCCTGCTGCCTCCGAAGCCTGTCAAACCCGGAAGCCGTCGTAAGTTAGATTTTTGAGGCAGTGGATGATTGTGATTAGTGGTTTTGTGATTTTACTATGCCTTGAACATTTGTGACTCAGAGATTCTTGGTTAGATGGGTGGCCATAAAGATGGATAAACATACAGACCAACAGAGACAAATATGGTGGACTGTCTACAAAAAGAGGACTATTGCAAAAGAGCTTGGAGGGATGTGGTGTAGTGGGGAGAATGAGAAAGATAACTCCTCTTTGGTTATGCTAGGTGTAAGTTGAGCTGGAGAATTGACTTTCAAGATTCTGCTACATTACCCAACTAGCAATGAAATTATTTCAACAGGGAGGTTGAAAAAAAAGGTTATATATTTATCTGTTAAAATTATTTGCTGCCTGTCTCACTGAGGACTACTCTAGATGGTTTATAACAGTGATGGCTAACCTTTTCTTCGTCGTGTGCCAAAAAATCTGCAAGTCCTGATATTCTGTATTTTTTCCAATTGTTTTTCCTCAATCTTTGCATCACCCTGTTGGAAGAAATATCCTTCTGGGTTTAGTTCCAAGTGGGGAAAAAGACACTGGAAACATGGAGGCTGTTAGGAAAGATGGTCTAAATGGTGGACAGTAGGACCACATGACTTGGAGCTCCAAAGTGAAAAGGATTGATCACATACTTCAAGGTGAGAAGAGAAGGTCAAGAAGGGCTGAGATGCTGAGAGTGCCTGGGTTTTATATCCTTTGTTGGGATTTGAATTGGAGCTTGTATTCTGATTGGTTAGACTCCCATGGGGCCATGCAGGGGCAGCTCTGTAGGCTGTCCTGAGTTCCAGGCTTGGTTGAGCCTTGCTGGATGATGATGCACTGAAAGGGCTTTGGGCAATTGCTATAGTTTTACCTGGAGATCTTTGTTATGTAAAGTATTCTGGCCCAGGCTGTCAGTGTGTGCTCCTTTCAAAATCCAAGAAAGAAATACCCAGACTCCATGGTTCAGAGCAAAGTTATTCTTTTACTGGAGAATGAAAAGGAAGCTACAAATGGAATTCCGAAACTGAGAATTTGGCGCGCAGATCACACATACAAAGAAATGGAATTGTTCCCACCCCCCGAAATCCAGAAGTCTCTTCCAATTAAAAGTTCTGAATATGATCATGTGGGCATCTTCAGGTGGTGATGAGGCCTCTGTCCGTTGACCTTGACATATTTTGATAAGACTTCGCAGCTGCGCAAAAAGGGATAGAGGCTAGCAAGAAATGGAACGTTGAAAAGAAGAAATCATACACCCCCTCCTTTTTCTGACCACAGTAAAGGAATGCAAAACACCTCCAGCTCTCTTCCCCCCCACAATTACCCCTCCCCCCGTTGCTAATGACAGCCGAAAAAATTAAGCCTAGCAATAGAAAAGATATGGGAGAAATAAATGAGATAGATAGTAGTTAGGGTACCCGAAGAGATCTTGAGGCTGACATTCGGACCCCCCTAGAAAAAGGACATTAGTCCCTGTAAGAGAGAATAAAAAGATACGTTAAGCATTGCATACATTTCTATGGTTTATCAGGATACTTAGCATAAAATTTCTTTAGCAGTTCAGGGGCCCTAATGTCTTTTTCGTTCACCCACTCAGCATGAGATAGGGGAAAATGTTTCCAGGCTACAAGATATTGTAGACGACCCCTCCATTTCCGAGAGTCCAAAATCTCTTTAATCTCGAAATGTTGTTCACCCTCAATCAACAATGGGACGGGGGGATCAGTCTGGGTCGGTCTCAATGTACAGGTATGTTTGGGTTTCAGCAGGCTAACATGGAAAACAGGATGAATGCGACAAAGAGTTTTTGGTAGAGTCAATTGAACCGTCACAGGATTCACAATTCGCTCAATAGGGAAAGGCCCCACGTACTTAGGACCTAACTTTTTTGATTTCTGAGTGGTTTGCAGATATTTGGTTGAGAGGAATACTTTGTTGCCTACTTGATACGACTTTTGTGGGGCTCTCTTCTTGTCCGCAAACTTCTTATGGGATTGATGCGCCTCGTCCAGAGCTTTACGAGCGACTGGCCAATTGAGTTGAAGTTGAGATATCCAGTCATCCAATGACTGGATATTGGGTTTCTCGCGAGGGAGTTCAGGTATGGGTACAAAATCTTGCCCCGTGGCCACTTTGAAAGGGGTAAAACTAGTACTGCTGTGAACAGAATTGTTATACGCCACCTCTGCAAAAGGTAGTAGATCCACCCAGTTGTCTTGCTGATAATTTATGTAACACCAGAGATATTGCTCTAACACCCCGTTAGTCCTCTCACAGGCCCCATTAGTTTGGGGGTGGTGGGCGGAGCTTAAACCCTGGGTGGAGCCTATTAACTTCAAAAATTCCCTCCAGAAGTTCGAAGTAAATTGAACCCCTCGATCTGATATTACACGTTCAGGAACACCATGCAGTCTGTAGACATGTATAATGAACAGTTTGGCTAACGACTTCACCGAGGGAATCTTGGAGCAAGGTATAAAATGTGCTTGTTTGGAAAACAGGTCCGTCACCACCCAGATGACTGTGTGCCCAGCACTCTCAGGTAAATCTACTATAAAGTCCATAGAGATTTCCTTCCAAGGGGCAGTTGGTCTGGCCACATTCTGCAACAGACCTGCGGCTTACCAGGAGGTCTCTTAGCTGAGGCGCAAACTGGGCAGCTTGCTACATAAGTTTCAATGTCTTTTTTCAAGGAGGGCCACCAGAACTGCCGTTTCACCAGGTGTAAGGTCTTCACGAAGCCAAAGTGACCCGCTGCCTTGGAGTCATGAGTCTGTTGTAATACTTGGTTCCTCAATGTTTTTGGTACATACAGCTTCGCTCCCATCCAGGCTAACCCATCTCTAACGGTGCAGTTATTCGCATTTGCCTGGAACCACTCATCTGTTTTCAGAGCTTCTTTAAATCGTTCGATCAAATCATTGGACAGATCTGCCTCTTGTTTCTTCTTTTGCGCTCTGGTGACCACTGGTGCTGCCAGCTGTGTGGTGGGTACAATCGGACTTATCACTTCTTTTCGAACACTGTTGTATTGTGGCATCCTAGATAAAGCATCCGCCATAAAATTCTTTCCTCCTGGGATGTATTTCAGAAAGAAATTGAATCGTTTGAAGTACTGGGCCCACCTAACTTGCTTAGGAGATAATTTCCGAGGCGTTTTTAAGGCCTCCAGATTTTTATGATCAGTCCAAACCTCAAATGGGTGCCTTGCGCCTTCCAGAAAATGCCTCCAGGTCATTAGAGCCCAACAGACTGCAAAAGCTTCTTTCTCCCAGACGGCCCATCTACGTTCAGTGTCAGTTAATTTACGGGAGGTGTAGGCACACGGTTGTAGTGTCCCCTTCTCGTTTAACTGAAGTAAGACCGCTCCTACCGCCACATCACTCGCATCAGCTTGGATCACGAAGGGGACATCCATGTCTGGATGCTTTAGCACTGGTTCTGCAGCAAATAATCTTTTTAGCTTCTCAAAAGCGGCTTGGCACTCCATGGACCAATTCAACGGCTGGCTGGCTTTGGCTTCGCTTCTCCCTTTGTTTTTAGGAGGTTGGTGATAGGCATGGCTATTTTAGCAAAACATGGGATGAATTGCCGGTAAAAGTTGGCAAATCCAAGGAAACTTTGAAGTTGTTTTCGGGTTCTCGGTGGGGCCCAATCCAATACGGCTCGTACCTTCTCCGGGTCCATCTCGAGACCCTCGGGTGAGATACGATATCCCAGGTAGTCAATTTTTTCTTGATGGAACTCACATTTGGACAATTTGGCATACAATTTGGCAGCACGCAGTTTGTGCAGCACAGATCGTACCAGTTTCACATGTTGGTCTCTAGTCTCCGAGTAGATAAGGATATCGTTCAGGTAGACCAAAACCCCCTTGTATAAATGTTCGTGGAGCACCTGGTTGATCATTTGCATGAAAACAGCTGGTGCCCCCTGTAGGCCAAATGGGAGAACATTGAACTGGAAGCAACCCATTGGGCAGTTGAATGCAGTTTTCCACTCGTCCCCCTCTTTAATTCGGATTCGGTAATAAGCCTCCCTCAAGTCCAGTTTCGTGAAGATCTTCCCCTTGGCCAGGTGGGCTAACATGTCCTTCCTTAGAGGAAGGGGGTACACGTTCTCCACGGACACCGCGTTCAAATTTCGATAGTCCACCACCAAGCGCTTGGAGCCATCTTTCTTCTCGCGGAACATCACAGGGGCCACCACTCGAGGTCTGGCAGGTTGGATGAAACCTCATTTCAAGTTCTTGTCGATAAACGATCTCAATTCCTCCAACTCCCTTGGGGTCATCGAATATATCTTTGGTTTCGGGAGCGTCACCCCCGGTAGAAATTCAATGCTGCAATCGGTTGACCGATGGAGAGGGAGCTCATCGGAGGCCTCTTCGCTAAAAACCTCTCTTAGGTCCCAGTATTCTTTCGGGATTTTCTCCTCCCCTTCTATGCGCTCAGCCCCCGTGGAAGCTGTCTCAGCAGGGGTTTGGGACTTCGGATGGGGATTCTCCCCAGTTTCCAGGGGGGGTTGCTCCTCCTCGCAGTTGGTGTGCCTGATATCTACCTAGTGGGATGTTTTTCGCCCCTCAGGGGGGAGAAAAGGGGAGCCTAACAGCCTTTTGAGCTACCCCCCCTCTCCCTGCCTCCCGTTTTAATCTGGGCTGCTCTCAGGCAGCAGCTTACTGTTGGCGCTATTTATAGCGCTCTATAAAGTTGTTCCTTCCCCCCAAGAACGCTCATTAGAAGGTGAGCTCGCTCCCTTCCGCCCCTCCTGCTTCAGCACTTTAACTGGTTTTTCAATCGAGGTAGCGTTTTTTCTTCCGTCTCTGTTAGTTCACGTCGGTCCTGGCCGCCATTTTGGGTGTGCCTCGTGGCCGGATGCCATTTTGGGTGTGCCTTGTGGACAGCCACCATTTTGGGTGTGCCTTGTGGCTGGACGCCATTTTGGGTGTGCCTTGTGGATGGCTGCCATTTTGTTTTGGTAATTTATCTCAGCTGCAGTTTCTTTGGAGGCACAGAGCCGGACCAGAAGGCCTGCTAGTGCCTTTATAACTGGGTACCGTGACTCCTAGCCCTGCTACCCTATTTATCTTTGTTATCGTTGGCTATTCCCACAGCAGTATACAGAGGCGAGGTTCGAGGCCTTGTTAATACCTCCCATTTTGTTGGGAGGTTGCCTCAGGAGGCCCTGATTGATTTTTTGCCTGCCATTCTTTGTCAGTTTTTTTGTGGCCTCAGCGTTCATTCGACTCATTGGCCTTTTTTTGTATTCTTATCTTTTTTAAGTACCTGTGTTTCTGGTCTTCATTCTAACAATTGTCTTTATAATCATACAGATCTGGTAAGCCCCAATTGATCCCACCTCCAAAAAAAAAAAATTAAATTAAAATATATATATATATATAATAAATATTCGCAATAGACCCAGAAAACAGTTAATATATTTTTACGATAAATTTTTTTCCAAAAGGGGAACGCGGTTCAACTATAGGATATCCGGCCTTGTTGTAGGTCGAACTCCTAGGCATGCCAACCGCCTCTTTGAATCTACTTTCTGTATTTCTCACCTTCCTTATTATGGCAGAGGACAATCCCAGAGGACCTTCTTTGAAGGCCAAGTCTAAGACACACCATCTGCGTAGGCAGGCCAAGGAGTCCTCCAAGGCTTCTCAGAGGGACGCCCTAAGGCACCACAAAGCCTTGGAGAAGGAATTTGACAGGCATTCAAAGGACTCTCAATCTGTAACCTCAGTCCCTAATATACCCACCCCTTCTACCTCTGCTCAACCTCATCTTCTGTCAGAACAGATTTCTCTTTCTAGATGCAGTTCGCCCACTCGCAGCCCCCAAGCCGCTTGGGCACCTGAGGCTACATTCACACCTACCGCAGCTGGACTGCGCCCAGAGGAACCATCCACGAGCATTATTCCAGACAGTGTCAAGGAGTGGATGCAACTGGCCATCCGCCAGGGAATTGCGGAAGATATCCAGCAGTTGGCTAGACCAGGTTCTCAAATGATGGCACATGAGGTCAAATCCGTTTTTGGCAGCTCCCTCCCCAGACCGGAGCATCGCTTTGGTCAGGTACTTCCCCAAAGGAAAGATGCCCTTTCCAGAAGGGGAGGAGGAGGAAGAGGAAATGGGCCTTGAACACTTCGGAGAAGAGGAAGGCTCGGGTAGGGGGTCCTTACACTACTCGGAACCCCTTTCAGAGGTGGAACCGATGGAAGGAGAAATGTCTGAGGATGAGGGAATTTCTCCGGATCAACCCACCTTCATAGGCCTGTTCAAACCCCATCTGTTCAGGTCCTTGCTCTTCAAGGCAAAAAACATTTCGGGCCTGATGACCCAGTTACCCTCTGATTCTTCCCCAGCAGCCCCTGGAGACCCAGAGGACTCTTATTTTCAAGCAGCCGGTCGTGGAGACCGAAATTATTCCCAATCCACCCATTTTCTCCGACTTAGTCTCAAAACAGTTGGCCTCATCGCACCCCCCCCTCCAGTCAGGACAAGAGATTTTTTAATCTCGATTCGGATTTCTCTTCCCTGTTAGACACTCCTGAAGTGGATGACCCCATAGTAAGATTAGCATCATCTTCTACACCAACTGATGCTCTGGAAGCTCTAAAACCAGAGGACAAACGGGCCAAGATGGCGCTATGCCAGGCGCATCAATCCGATGCTTGGGCCATTCGATCAGCCATGGCCTCATCCTTTTTCGCTCGTTCTTCTATTAGATGGCTCTGCCAGTTGAAGCAGCATGTCCCCCCATCTAACACCAGGGCACACCAGGACATTGCCAAGCTTACAGCTGCGGCGGAATTTGCGGCCGATGCCACCTTCCATTCTGTGAAGTTTTCCTCCCGGGCCATCTCCTCACATGTTACAGCCCGGTGTCTGCTCTGGCTTAAACACTGGCAAGCAGACAATAAGAATAAAGCTAAATTAGCTTCTGCTCCCATCTTGGGAGGCAAATTATTTGGCTCGGCCCTGGAACCACTACTGATGGAAAGCAGAAATAAAAAGAAATTTCTCCCATCTCTTTTTCGTAGACAGGAGCCCAGAGTGTCCCAGCCCTTTCGAAGGGGCTCCTTTCATACCCCATATCAATCATCCTTCTCCCCCAGGTTCCAGAGATCCCCGCCCTTTCGCCCGGCTTACCAGGACCGGAGCGACCGGAGTGACAGGAATAGGAGAGGGGCCAGCTACAGGAGACCTTTCCGGGGCACAGGAAGTAAATCGTCCCAGCGCACCAGATAGTCCCACCATTGTCCATCCCATTGGCGGACGCCTCAAATTTTTTGCTAGCCAATGGGAATCATCCACTTCCGATAATTGGGTTAGGAACACTGTCAAATTCGGCCTCTCCCTTGAGTTTCAGTCTTCTCCTCTGGAGCGTTTTATGGTTTCCCCCCTTTCCAGAGACCGCACCAAGCATGCTCTCATAGAAGCCGCTATCAAACACCTTACCGAAATCAAGGCCATTCAGCCCGTGCCATCCTCACAGCGAGGAAAGGGGTTTTACTCCCACCTTTTCTTAGTTCCTAAGCACTCCGGAGGCTGGAGACCCATCCTAGATTTAAAGAGTCTTAACCGTTACATTGCCCGTCATAAGTTCAAGATGCATACTCTTCAGTCTATACTACAGGGCACCAGGGAGGGAGACTGGCTCACCTCCATTGACCTTTCAGAAGCTTACCTTCACATCTCCATTCATCCCTCGTTTTTTTCAATTTCTGCAATTTTGCTACAACAGCCAGCATTTTCAGTACGTGGCACTCCCCTTTGGTCTAGCCTCTGCCCCGAGGACCTTTACCAAGGTTCTGGCAGCCCTTGCGGCTCACCTCAGGAATTTCCCCATCCGCATTCACTGCTACCTGGATGACATCCTCATCCTCTCCACCACCAAAGACCAATCTGAGAGGGACACTAGAACCACTCTCTCGGTTCTTCAGTCCCATGGTCTTCTCGTAAATTGGGAGAAGAGCCAACTTTCCCCCTCCACCCGGATAGCTCACTTAGGGACAGTTATTGACTCAGTTAAAGGTAAGGTCTTTCTTTCCCCTGAGGGGCTTCTCAGCATCCGGAAGTCTGTCAGGGAGGTTAGACACGCAAGAAAAGCATCCTTACTGAGTCTATCAAAGTTGCTTGGCAAATTGGTCTCATGCATATCCATTGTTCCCTGGGCCCGTCTACATACCAGATCTCTGCAGTGGTTCCTGCTACTCTATCAATGCTCCGGAAGAAGCAACTCAAGAGCCGTGGTGAAGGTTCCTCCAAAGGTCCTCGCTTCGCTCCTCTGGTGGACCAGGCCTGCTTCCAACAAGGGACATCTCTTCAAGGAGCCCCAAAGAGTCGTTCTCATGACAGACGCCAGCCTATCCGGATGGGGGGCTCACGTCCATTCGCTTTCAGTCCAGGGCACTTGGTCAGCACTTGAGCAACGTTGCAGTATCAACTGGCTGGAGCTCCATGCAGTCTACCTAGCTCTATGCACCTTTCACCCTCAGGTGCGCGGGCGTCACGTACTGGTCCTGACGGACAATATTACGACCAAGGCTCACATCAACCGTCAAGGGGGCACACATTCCATCTGACTCATGAAAGAGGCCGAGCGGCTCTGTCGCTGGGCAGAGTCCAACCTCTTATCCATCAGGGCAGACCATATCTCGGGGGTCTCAAACATTCAGGCAGACTGGTTGAGCAGGGCCACCCTAGACCAGGCAGAATGGCACCTGCACCTCTCCCTGTTCAAGGAGGCCTCAGCGATATTCGGTTGTCCACTGCTGGATCTGTTCGTGTCACCACTCAATGCCCAGACTCCCAGATTCTTCTCATGCTACCCCACCCAGGAAGCGGAGAATCACGATGCCCTACGCTGCCCATGGCCCACAGGGCTCTTATACGCTTCCCCCCTTCCACTAATCCCCAAAGTGATCCAGAAATTGATCCTCGAGAGGGCAGAAGTTCTCCTGGTTACCCCGTACTGGCCCAGGAGACCGTGGTTTGCAGACCTTCGCAGCCTGTCAGTGGCCCCTCCTTGGAGGATTCCACCAGACAGGATCTCCCTATCCCAGGGACCTCTTCAGCATCCAAATCCACAGTGGCTTCAGCTAACCGTCTGGAGGTTGAGCGGGACCATCTAAAAAAGGAAGGCTTGTCCAATCAGGTCATCAGTACCATTCTGGCAGCAAGACGGCATTCGACCACCCGCATATACAATGCCACCTGGAACAGCTTTTGTAAATGTTGCCACAAGTCAGTCATCAATCCACTTTCCCCATCAATCGCACAAATTTTGGCCTTCCTGCAGGATGGGCTGGACAGGGGCCTCTCCCCCAATACCTTGAGAAGGCAGGTGGCAGCATTATCAACTGTTGTCTGTTCTGGCTCGCTCTCGCACCACCCGCGTATCCGAGCATTTCTTAGAGGTGCCACCAATCTGCACCCTCCTGTGATCCACAGATACCCGACTTGGGACCTTAATAAGGTGCTCACGGCACTGACCAAACCT
The DNA here is from genome assembly GCF_049901715.1 of Pseudonaja textilis. Lineage (NCBI taxonomy): Eukaryota > Metazoa > Chordata > Lepidosauria > Squamata > Elapidae > Pseudonaja > Pseudonaja textilis. The sequence goes on along the minus strand of NC_142001.1, from coordinate 685,863 downwards.
CCCTTTGAGCCCCTGAAGGAGGCGTCTCTGCAATTCCTTACGTTTAACGTGGTGTTCCTTGTAGCTGCCACATCGGCAAGACAGATATCTGAAATAGCAGCTCTATCCGTTAGAAAGGATCTCTGCGTTTTCCACGCTGACTGGGTGGTCTTGCGAAAAGATCCTTTCTTCTTACCCAAGGTCAACTCCGCTTTCCACAGATCACAGGAACTTATCCTGCCTAATTTTTGCCCCAGACCTTCTCGAGAAAGGGAAAGGCAGTGGCACACTCTTGATGTCCAATGGGCGCTTCATATATATATTCATCATACTCTTCCTTTCAGGAAGTCAGAGTCATTGTTCCTGTCATTTCAACCAAAGACGCTGGGTTTCAGAGTATCCCCGTCTACTGTAGGCCGTTGGATCAGAGCTACAATCTCCAAGGCCTATTTAACACAGGCACTTCCTGTTCCTAGTGGAATTACCGCACATTCTACAAGGAGTGCGGCTACCTCAGCAGCCTGGGCTACCCAGGCTCCAATAATTGATATATGCCGAGCAGCCACATGGGCGTCTCCGTCACCCTTTATTTGCCATTATAAAATTGATGTCTTTGCTTCAGCAGAAGCGTCCTTTGGCAGGCGAGTCCTTCAACAAGTGATTAGAGACCCAGAGGAGATTCCGGCCCAGACGGAGTCCCTCCCGTAGGACAGGCCATGCTTTGGTAGGTCCCACTCTGGATGCTTGCAGCAGCTCTATGGAGAATGGGCGTTGGTCCTTACCTGATACGCCCTTTCTCATCGAACTGCGTAGAGCATCCAGCCCCACCCTAATTTGTCCGTCTGGTGGGGAATCCTGTTTCGGTCAATGATTCAAGCAGTTTATAGTTGAGAGTTGTTCAAACAGTAAGATGAGGGGATGCAGTTCTGTCTTCTCGTCTTCGTAAAACTGGGGAACGCTACGGAGGAGTCACGTGGAGGAGGAGGAGCGTTCCTCAATTATAGCTCAGCCTGTGAAAGTGAAGACTGGAGCACTTCCCACTCTGGATGCTCTACGCAGCTCGATGAGAAAGGGCGTATCAGGTAAGGACCAACGCCCATTTTACTACATTCAAACTCAAACCTCTAGTTTCCAATGACTAATTCTGACAACTCAGTCATGACACTGCTTGTACACATAGTCCTTATAACCATTTGTTTAGAGACCATTTAGAGTTATAACAGCACTGTAAAAAGTGTCTTATGACCTTTTTTCACACTTATGACCTTTGCAGCATCCTCATGGTCACATGATCAAAAATTGGATGCTTGGCAACTGACGTATTTGTGACAGTTGCAGTATCTCGAGGTCATGTGATTCCCTTTGCAATCTTTTGACAGTTAATGAGGAAGTCAGGTTCACTTAACTGTGTTACTAACTTAACAACTGCAGTGATTCACTTAGCAACTTTAGGAAGAAAGGTTGTAAAATGGGGCATTTAACTGTCTTGCTTAGCAACAGAAATTTTGGGCTCAACAGTGATCATAACTCAAGGACTATCTGTAATTAAATAAATGTAAAATAAATGTAAAAAAAATCGCATTTTAGTTTTTGTTTCAGGCCCATCTGCTACATTTTGGTTTCACTGTATTTGGAAAAAGTTACATAATTTTGAGTTACACAAAAATTAACATGGAATGGGTGGAGGGAGATATTCAGGGTTCCTTCCCCAACCTTCTCCTCCTCCTCCTTATTAAGGATGATGCAAAAAAATACATGTACTGCTTATCTGTGGAAAATGGCAAAACACTGTACAAGTATGTTACAGATTTCCAAATGATCCATCAACTTCTTTAGAAATAGCTAAGCTGGTTATTGTTGGGCTACATTTTCTAAGTTCAATCATATGAAAAGATCAGGTTTGATTACAAATTGGAAGCTGCAATCCTCTTGAGGAATGTTTGCTGACTTCAGCTTATCCTAGGGATATTTTGTCTGCGTCTGTTCCTCTTGGACCTTGCTAAGCAAGGTTTAGCCAGCCAGTTTTATGACCTATGAAGAGAGTTACCCAATCACCAAAGGAAAACATGTTAATTCCTAACTATTTTTGATGGTCAGCTTCTTCCAAGAGTCTTAATGTCTGGAGGATGTTCATAAATCATGCAGTTCTTATCTCCCTAAAGAAGATTTTTTGTAAATAATTTGTTGGTTTCCTTCAGCAGACCACCATCAAGGTCAGCTTCCTGTTGAGCAATGGACTTCATTCCACTGTGTGCAAAATTCATCGGTTTTGATTTCAAATGACCCTTTTCTTTCTTTTATGGAAAAAAATAAACAATTCACAAAAGTTTTCCAAACCTAAACCATCCTATCCTGTATAGCCACAATAAGGCATCTGCAACCATCCAGGGTTTGTTGGATCCCATCGACTCTTACCATGGGTCATGCTACCTAGAATTCCTAGAAGAGACAATGCTCCAGTATCTGATAAGCTAGGGGTTTACCCCATACAATCACATAATAGAATAACAGAGTTGGAAGGATTTTTATACTTGAATCTCACTTAGAGGTATCCTTGCTAGAAATCCTTCCCCCTTTCTTCAATCAGCAGCAGGGTCTGCAAGTACATTGGAAAGTTCTCCCAGCAATTTCTGAATATGGCCATTCTGTTGGCATGCTACTTTGTTCACCACAGATGGAGCTGGTTATCCTATAAAGAAGTAGATCAGAATTCTTGGCAGATGGTTGCCATGCATCTTATGGAATGATAAAATTGTAGAGTTGGAAGGTATCTCAAAGTATCCCAGTATTTGAGGGGCTGCCACAAAGAGGACTGGGTAAATTCATTTTCCAAAGCATCAGAAGGCAGGACAAGAAAGAGATGGAAACTAATTGAGGAGAGAATCAACTTGGAACTAAGGAGAAACCTCCTAACAGTGAGGACAATTAGCCAGTGGAACAGCTTCCCTCCAGAAGTTGTGGGTGCTTCAACCCTGGAGGTTTTCAAGAAGAGACTGGACAATCACTTGTCTGAAATAATATAGGGTCTCCTGCTTGAACAGGGGCTAGATTAGAAGACCTCCAAGGTCCCTTCCAGCTCTATTGTAATTGAGTTGATCTTCTAGTCCTGGTTCTGAAGGGTGCAGGAAAACAAATTGTCCCATCCCTGAAAAGTGGCTGAACAGCTTCTCCTTAAAACCTCCCAGAAATGAAGAACCTGCAACAATCAGAGATAGATTGGTCTAATGTTGTGAAGGTCTTACCATCAGGAAGTTTTTTCCTTCTATTTAAATGAAATCCATGTAGGAACAGTTTTTTTAAAATTTACATGAACATATTATCATGTCTCTCCTTCCCTCCTTCAGCCTAAACACCCTTCAGTTCCTTCATGTTTACAAATCCCTATACAAAGAGCAGGGGGCTTATTATCCAAAGTATCTGAAGGCAGGAAAACAAGTAATGATAACGATCCAACCTAGAAGTAAGAAAAACTTCCTGACAGTAAGAACAATCAGTGCTCCATCACTGGAGGTTTTCAAGGATAGTCTAGACAACCATTTGACTGGGATGGTGTAAGAACTCCTGCTCAAGCAGGGGTTTGGAGTAGAAGACCTCCAAAATATCTTCCAGCCTTTTGATTCTATGTTCTATTCTCTCCTCTGAACACTCTCCAATCTGTCCATGTATTTCTGGAAATAGAGTGCACAGAATCTTAAAAAAATATTCTGGGTATTGCCTCACTAGTGCTGAGGAGAGAGAAAAAAGGACTTCGTGTCTCTTTGATGCAATGCAAAGAATGCATTAGACCTTCTAGAAATTGTCTCATGGTGCTGACTCATGTTCAGTGTATTATCAATGCTCGCACCCAATTTCTTCCCAGATGTAGTGTGTGTGAATCCATCATCTTTTATGTGGTTGTGGCCTTTGTTTGTTTGCTTGTTTGTTTTGTGTTTTGGGTGCCTTCAAGTCAGTGTTGGCTACCGGTGACTGCCTGGACAAATAGGGTTTTTTGGCAACATGTTTGGAAATGATTTGCCATTGCCTCCTTCCCAGGGCTGAGAAAGGAACTGGCCCAAGGTCATCCAGCTGACTTTGTGCCTAAAACAGGACTAGAAGTCACAGTCTCTATAATTTCTAGTTTGATGCCTTACCCACTATACCAAACTCTCTCTCATCTTCTATATGTATTCAATGTTTTCCCCTAAATGTGAAACTTAACATTTTTTTCTGTTAAAGGGCATCTTGTTCATCTCAGGTCTACGTATCAACATGTCTAGATTAGGCTATCACATCATTGTGTTGTTTTGACAGCTCCAATTTGTGACCCTCATGCATTGGATTATCAGCCATCAATTCCATCATCAAGATCATTAATATAAATGTTGAATTAAATGAGCCTGGTGAATGATTCCTGCGAGACCCATGAGATATTGTTCTCCAACTTGATGCAGCAGAGCCATTAATGCTAATTATTTGAAACTCACAATGTCCGCTCAGTTATCTACTTATCATCCTTCAAATGTTAACTTTTTAGAAATGCAGATCTTTGTTTTTAAGAAAAAGAAATGGCTGGGTGAAATTGCTAGAAACACAAATGTGCATCCTATCTGCAAAAAGATTCCATACACAACACCAGGCCACTTTTATGTGAATAGAATGCAGGCTTTGGCTGTTAGAGGCAATTGGCATCATGCTTCCTGCATGAACTGTTTATGATCTCTCCAGCGCTCTTGCCAGTTGGGGCTACTGGAAATTGCAGTTCAACATCTGGAAAATCAAGATTTTCCTCATTTCTAAGCAGAATTCTAGTAGTTGAGATTTGGATCTAGTTAGTTCTGGGCTCTGCTGGAAATAATCATTAGAAAAAAGTTTCCCCCTCCTGGGGGAAATCTAATAATTTCAACACCTATTAAGTTGTTGTCTTGTAAATAAAGATAAAATGACGTTAGTGTCAAGGATTTCTATGTTATTTTCATTCTTTCCTGCATAAACACAGAGAGTGGATATAGATGAAATTTGTGCTTGTTAAAAATCAGGAATAATTTCCAGAATTTTCAGTTCTAAGATAAATAAATGGAAGTATTATATTAAATATAATTTTAAACATTGAGGGGGTACTTTTTTTTTAACAGATAATGCTTACCTTATGAATAAATAAGAACCAGAATTTCAATTGCTAAATATGGTGGTTATTAAATTAGTCATGCCCAATTTTACAACCTTTTGATTGTTAAACAAATTACAGCATTAAATAAATTATGAGGTCGTTGACTGAATCTGGCTTTCCCCATTGCTTGTTGGAAGCCAGCTGAGAAGGTTGCAAGTGGTGATCACATGACCCCAGGAAGCTACAACCATTGTAAATACATGCAGGTTGACAAATACCCAAATTTTGATAATGTGACTGGAGATGCTGTGACAGTTGTTAAGTACAATAACTGCTTGTAAGTCACTTTTTTCAGTGCAGTTATAACCTTGAATCACTAAATAAATGGTTGTAAGACAAGGACTACATGTATAGGAAAATTCCTGGAACAAATGTCCAGGGCTACAACCAGATATGATGGAATGGGATACCCCAAGATATTCTAATCACTTCAAAATTGGATTTTTGTACTCCACAGCCATTTTGAGTTGGAAATATTTTGTTTCATGCTCAGTACAGCTCAAGAATTATCAAATGGTCCATTTCCCATTCAAATTGAATCACAGAAGAGACCTTGGAGTTCTTATAGTCCAACTCCCTGCTCAAGGCAGGAGACCTTATATCATTCAAGACAAATGGCTGTCTAATCATTCCTTGAAAGCCTGGAGCAATGGAGCACTTACAACTCCAATAGCTGTTCTATGGGTTAATTGTTCTCACTGTCAAGAAATTTCAGATTGGATCTCCCTTTAACAAGCTTCCATCCATTTTTGTTTCCATCCATTTTGTTTCAGGGTTTTGAATTCAAAATAGGGCTTTAATTTTAATCCACATATAACATTTTTCAGTGTAACAGTGCTATGCAAAGAAAATTCTGTCCACGACACCAACAGAAATATAGTTTAATTAGGAACAAGCAGACTGCAAGGCTCAACTCAGACAAATAGGCATTGCTGGAAGACATGAACTAAGAAAGGATATAGAAGTAAAGTATATAAGATATAGGCTGGAGTTTCTGCAATGGGAACAGGCTAAATATGAAGTGTTGCAACATCTTTCTAGATTAAAAAGTAACAGGAAAAATGTTCTTTATCACTGAAGTGATGAAGTGGATTGTGTGTCCTCTGATAAAGAGAAAAATGTTTACACTTCATCCTTCAGTGCAGGAAAACTGTTACATTTCATACCTCCCCCCGCCCTAAAAAATCCCCAGATAAATTAGGGATTATTTTGCCAGCTGGATAAAAATCAACGTCTGTGCATCTCGCTGTTTTAATCGGCCACTCTGTGCTGTGTGAGGCTATTGAGTGATCAAAGTCAGTATTATTTACACTGACTAATAAAGGCACAAAGAAGAGTTTTTCTCAGTCCTACCCTGATATGTTAGATCCCAAATTTGAGATTTTTCATGCATGAAGGAATGAGCTATGGGCTTCCCTTCCTGGGTAGGAATTCAGATCCAATTATGAAAATAACTGTTGGTTTTAGGAGAATGACATTATAGCGACAAATCCAGTCACAGATTACTTCTACAACATACAGGGATTTATAACATCTTGAGAGGTTTAGGTGTCGTAACAGACCATGACTTAAGTATGAGCCAGCAGTATGTTTCAGTTGCCAAAAACCTAATGCAATTGTCAGCTTTACATCAACACACCAATAATTTCAAGTTCATTTATAGTATTGAGTGAATTTATAGTAATCCTTTACACTGTGCTGGTGAGACCACACGTATCCAGTTCTGGTCACCTTGATACAAAAAATATGTTAAAACCCTAGAAAGAGTGTGGAGAAGAGCAACAAAGGTGATAAAGGGTTTGGAGGCTAAACCATATGAACAATGAATGGACAATGATTAAAGGGAGAAGGAGAAATGTCTCACCAGATAGCAGAGTAATGAAGGATCCTTAATTGGATCCTTAAGATCCTTAATTGGATCTCAAAAGGTGAAGAATGCAGAGAAATGCGAAACTGGGACATTCCTGCTGCTTCTCATTCATCCTGCATCAATAATAGTGACTATGTCACCTGTTTAATGACTAAGTTTCTTCCAAGCATGCTGGGATTTTGCAGCATGTACAAAAAGTTGATTGAATGTCCAACCAAATAAAATCTTAAGAAGATGACATTCTGGCAAAATTACAACCACTGGTACTTATCACTTACTTCCCAGAGGTCAGAATTAAATAGTATGTCGAGACATTAAGAATGCAGGAGACCAAAAAACCCCCAGTTTTTACCATTCATATTGAGAAGACAATATTTTGATCTATAATTTCATGAATTTTTTTAAAAAGATCTGCTTTTTGAACCTTTGAATGTGGCACCCACCATGTTACAGATAGCCCTCGACTTACTATAATTCATTTAGTGACCATTTGAAGTTACAACTTTGAAAAAAATGATTTTTGACCGTTTTCATATTGACTTCCATTGCAGCATCCGATGATCCCATGATCAAAATTCAGACACTTGGCAACCAGCTCATATTTATAACAGCTGCAGTGTCCGGGGATCATGTGACCACCTTTTGCACCCTTCTGGAAAGCAAAGTCAATGGGGAAGCCAGATTCACTTCAGAACCGTGTTGCTAACTTGACAACTTGCAGGGATTCACTTAACACCTGTGGCAAGAAAGGTAGTAAAATGAGGCAAAAATCACTTAACAACTGTCTCGTTTAGCAAGAGAAATGTTGGGCTTAATTGTGGTTGTAAGTCGAGGGGGTCAACCTATTTTCCAAAGCACCCAAAGCAAAGGTGGTATTCAGCAGGTTCTGACCAGTTTTGGAGAACCGGTAGCAGAAATTTTGAGTAGGTTGGAGAAGCGGCAAATCCCATGTCTGACTGGCCCCACCAACCCCATCTATTCTCTGCCTCCCAAGTTCCAGCTGATTGGCTGGCTCTTCTTTTGTTGCCCTGCAAAGGACAACACAGCTGGAAAGCAGGTTAGTGGGGTGGGGTTGGAATGGAGATTTGACAGTATCCTTCCACACCCACCAAGCCACACCATACCCACCAAGCCACGCCCACAGAACTAGTAATATTTTTTTTTTAATAAAAATTTTATTTGGGTTTTCACAAAACATAATACAAATAAAATATCTTTTTTTGAGAATAGCATGGTCCCGGGTTATCACTTCTCCATACAGACACAAACTCAATTTCATATTCATCTTTGTGTTCTATTCCATATCTTATTACTATTTTAACATTTTCTTAATAATTTTTCCCTTCCTTTAGTTTTCTCAACCTTGCTTTTAATTATCTCATTCCTTTCTAAATTCAATTATATCTTTTTTCTAAGTTTCAATATCTTTCTAATCATTATATTTATACTTTTGTCTGTCCTGTTTCAATTTCATATTTTCTTTTCTCATTAAACAATATTTTCCCCTGTAGTTACTGACTGGAGTATGACACCTTTGTATCTTTTAATTTTTGTCTGTTCAACTCTTATTTAAACTTCAATTTATGCCTTTACAATTATAACATTCAATATAACACATAACTTCTAGTCGAATTCTGCTTGGTACATTCTTAAAATACACACTAGGTTCTTAAAGAGAAAGTATACATATAACAATAATAAATAAAATACTTATTCTATTCCAATTCAGCTCTATCATTAATGTTAGTTATAATCTTTAACATCTTTAACATTTCTTTTCAGTGGGATATCATACTTCTTTAGGAACACTTATAATATTTCCATAATTTTTCCATATTTCTTTCATATTCCTTTTCACTTAAATTTTTATAGCTCATTAATAATAATTAAGATGTTCCCATCCTTTCCCAATTTCATTCTCTCACTTTATTTCATTTATTTATTAATAAACATTCCATTACATTACAATGGGTATTTTATCTATCATTTTAATCACGCTTGTTTCATATTTTCTAAGTTCATTTCTATTTCTAATATAACATTTCTATTTTTAATATATGTACCCTTGCAGAATCCCTCTTTCAATTAAATTTTCACCCATTATCTCTGTGTCTTCTAAATAGGCTTATATCTTTAATCCTTGTACGTTTTCCCTGTTTCTCTATATCCTGTTTCTGTCCTTCATAACTTCTTTTCCTTTCCCTCGTCCCTCTCTTCTTCTCCCTCCCCTTTTTGACTTTGTCTCTCTAATTCTAATTCTCTCTTCTGTAATCCTCTCTTCTGTTTCTTCCTAATATTGTAATTACTTTTCAAACTATTCTTTTTTTCCAGATCTTAAATTTTTCACTCTCTTTCCCCCCTTTCCTTTTCTTTCCCCACATAGAATTACTTGGTCATTGAAGACGGCTTCTTCTTTGTCCCGCCCTTCTTGTTCTACAGGCATTTCTTGTTGTTTCTCATAGTTCAGGATCTCCATTTCTAAAAATTGAAATACGAAGCCAAAAAAACATCTTCCTTTTTGTGCATCTTCTTTCTGTTTTTTAAGTTCCATTTTCAGTTCTTCTAAGAGTGATACCATTTTAAAAACTTGTAAACAACCATCCGATTGATTTTAGTCCTTTAGATCTAATAACCAAAAATCCAAAAATCACCCAAGTAATCCAAATAATCCAAAACTGTTTCTTCTTGCTTCTTTTTTCCACTTTCTCTTCCTGGGGTTCTATTATCTTGTTACAAAGTTTCAGTTGGAATGTATCTTTTAGGAATCTTGTTAAAGTTTCACTGTTAATTCCTTTTACTTCCAAGTTTTTCCAGATCTCTTGTTTTTTCCTTTTCTCTCCTTTCCTTCTTTTAAAGGTTTTTGAAAATCCAGAAGTCTTTATTATCCCTTTGACATTTTATTTTCAGCTTAAATACCTGTTAATGTCAAAGTGGATTTTTGTCAGTTTCTTACTTAAATCTCTTAGTTGTCAATACGGGGAAGGAAAGAAAAAAAAAAACCAAATCCTTTCCCTTCCCTCTCTCATTCGCTGCTTCAAAATCTTCTTTGGGAGCAATGTTCTTCTTTATAGTTCAAATTCCAGGGTACCTTATGTTGTTGCTTTTTCAGTTCAACCCAGTCAGCCAAAACTTTCTCTTCTTATCTTCCTCCTGCACATTCTTTTCCGGTCAAGTTCTTCTTTGAGGTGGCCATTTCTGACCACCACTGCAACTGCCTTCGAGAAAGGGACTAATGGCCAGCTGGGGAGGAGAGATGTGGCTCTCCTTGACCCTGCTGGCAGTCTCCCCGCTCTTCACCACCTCTATGGGGTGGCTTAGCCTCGAAACCAGCTGGCTCGGGGCGCTCCAGCAGTGAGCATGGATTGAATCCACGCACAATCGTGGATTTCAGTCCGTCACCGAAGAAGCTCAAACTGGAAGTCCCGAACCAATAGTAAAACAATTTGAATCCCACCACTCAAAGGCCAGACAAGGAATAATGGGTGAAAAGGAGAGATTCAACCTAGAAAGAAGGAGAATTTTTCTAACAATGAGGAACAATCAACCAATGGAACAGCTTGCCTTTGGAAGTTATGTTTCATCACTGGAAGCTTTCAAGAAGAGTCTGGACTGCCATCTGTCAGAAATGGTATAGTGTCACCTGCTTGAGCAGGGGGTTGGATTAGATGATTACAAAGTCCCTTCCCAACTCTATTATTCTACTCTACTCTACTCTACTACCTGTATTCAAACACTGGTGAGAAAGCATTGCCCCTTGATCCAACTAGCGAGCCGCATGGCTGCCAGCCCTCCTAGGATATAAAAGTCATTGATAAGTCAAAACAATTCTCTTAATTTCACCATTGACTCCTTTTTTGCTCTTGCGCACTCTCCATGTGGATTAGTAAAAGGAGGTGTGAGACTATCTAAGGAAGAGAGGAAAGAAAAAAAGAGGCAATGATGTTGACTTTGAAAGCTTACAATAAACTCCAAAAAGACCCAGAGCTTGCCTCAAGTCCCGCTAGAGTCATAAAAGTGAAATAAATACCAACATAAAACCAAACAAATTTAATTATCTTTTTCAGAGTCCTCCTTTTCTATTTTTTTTTACAATGGCTTATATCCAAAATCATTTGAGAGAGCTTTGCAAAAATACCGTGAGTCTTTTTTCTATATCTTCTGAAATTCACAGCGAAGCACTTTGTAGTTTAATTTGTTTTTGCTTTTTATTCCCAGTCCCGCTGAACTCCAGGATTTTTTATTTTCTGCAAGCAAGTTAGAAAGACATGTAGAATGCTGAACTATTAGTGAGGAAAAAGTGTGGTCTGCGAGTTGACAAATGGCAAACCCTGTGATAAGAGTCCAGAAGCCAGTTTCAACACACCAAACTAATCAGCATGGAAGAATTCATAACTTTTTAGATCACACTCGCATCTATAATCATGGGTTGTTTTCATCCAAAGTCTTATTTGTCATCTTTGCAACATTAACTCTGATTGTGATTGGGGAAGGAAAGTTTGAAAAATTTCCACGCACCACAAGTTTCATAAATCTAGCCATCTTGTGTATAACTTTGAAAACAATGTAACATTTATACTATCAACCATCACAAATAATTAAGCACTTATTCTTAAAGAAAAATCACTCCAAAATTTAGCATATTGATAAGGTAATTATTTTGATTGCAATCAATCACAAATTTATTCTCCAGGTAGTCCTATTTAGCGACCACAATTGAGACTAGCAACTTGGTCAGTAAGTGAAGTAGTCATTAAGTGAAACTACAACTGTATTGATCTTCCTTCAGTCTTTTTTTTTTCATAGATTGAGAAGGTCATAAGTGCATTGGTTGTAAAGTTAGTTTATCAATCCTGTCATAACTGCAAAAAGTAATTAAATTAGGAAATTGCTAAATGAGGATTACCTGTATACAGATAGTCCTCAATTTACAACAGTTCGTTTAGTGACTGTTCAGAGATACAATGGGATTCCAAAGCTGTTTTGACACTTTCAACCATTGCAGCATGGTGGCAACATGATCAAAATTCAGAAGCTTGGCAACTGATTCATATTTATTTTTGATTATGCAATTTCCTTTGTTATATATAAAATGTCCATATCCACAATGGCAGATCTGGGTACAATCTCTCTTAAATACAAGTAACAAACCTTATACACACATTAATTATAACCATTATTCACTCAATCTATTCACCATAATCTTCACTTACCCTTATTAAACAATTTCCATTATTTAATTAAATGCTCTGTTCAATTTTATCATATAATTAGTTAATATGAGTCAGCAACTGACTCATATTTATGACGGTTGCAGGGTCCTTGACCCTAACCCTCTGGCAAGCAAAGTCAATGGAAGAGCCAGATTCACTTAACCCTGTTACTGACTTAACTACAGCAATTTATTTAACAACTGGCAAGAAAGGTTGTAAAACTCACTTAAAAGAAATTTTGGGCTCAACTGTGATTGTAAGTCAAGAACTATCTTTCTACGTACTATGCATTTTTTTGTATTTTCTCTCTTTCTCTCCTTCCCCCCCCCCTGCGCCCCCACCATCCCCTTTCTACTTGAAGTAGAGAGACTGCGTGGAATTCTCATAAAAAGATGCAGCTACTGAATCAGAATGCGTACTAGTTTATGGACATGCAACCTCCCTTAAATAAATAATGAATGCACCTTAGCAAATTATTAAAATGTTCTTCAGTAACATTGATGTATTATAATATGAACTGAAAAACTGGGGAGGGGAAGAGAGTATTTGTGTTAATCAGTCTTTTATGTAGAACTAGTGAACAGAGAATAATCTTTCGATGCCAAATTATGCTGTTTGCTTTTCTGAGAGCAGTCAATTAAAAGATTTAATTTTAAGAAGAGGGAGAACAATGCTGTGATTCAAACTATTTACAAGCTTATGTTTCTAAGGAATCTAGAATTGACTTGATTCTTGAGGCTGCAACATGGAGAAATATCAAATAACCACAAAGCTCCTAAAATTTGGCCCTGTAAAAATTTAACATGGCTTTGATTAATCCCTGTTGCCTTGAAAAAACAGCCTAGAAGAATAAATTGGAAACATGCCAAGACAGCTGGGAGTTTTTAAATATTACAAACTTTTGTGGTTTTGGACCATTTCTCTGCCCTTTAAAACCAAATGAGCAAAGTTTTTTTCCACACTCCAAACTTCCAGACATAGGGATTGATTCAGCCAGAACTTGCCATTCTTCCTGTGTTCTTAGTGAATCTAATTCAATTTTTTCCTGTTTGTATTATCTTATGTGGCTTCAGATTCTAGAGCTAACAATTAAAAAGTCATATTTTCCTTAAAGGTGCCCCAATAATATATGTTGGCTGAAATCATATATCAATCCAAATTATGGTTTCCTTTAATTATGGTTTGTTGAACAAATTTGATTTAACAAATAATACTTAATCACAGCTTTAGTTTATACAGATAGTCCTCTGTTGTGACTCAGAGGTTTGAGCCTGCTCTGTTAGAAGACACAGACTTGAGCAATGAGGAAGAGGAGGATTTGGCCTTGGAGTTTGAGCCTGCTTTGCTGGAGGACACAGACTTGAGCCATGAGGAAGAAGAGGATTTGGCTCTGAGGTTTGAGCCTGCTTTGCTGGAGGATTTGGAATTGCCTTCCTCCCCAGGACCTTCCTCCCTGGTTGTGCCTCAGGTGTCGGCAGATAATCAAGAGAGCATAGCAGAGACTCTGGCTGAGGATCAAACTGAGGAATGTTGGTTTGATGCGAGGCAAAGACACAGGCATAGGCGTGAGATGCAACGCAGAAGGAAAGGACAAATCAGGGACTGAGATGAGAGACTGACATGCCCCTCAGGGAATAAAAGTGGGCGTGTTAGCTCTGGATTCTCGTTCGGGACAATTTGTTAATTTGGGATAGGAGCTTCAACAAATTCTGTGTGTGGCGTTTGCCTGTGATTTATGTTCTTGCTTCATTATCAGACTTGGCAGGCAGCTTGTGAGAGACTGCCAAGGACTTCTCCAGCCAAAGAAATTTAACCCTGTCGTTACTGGTCTTGTCTGCTTGTTTATATTCCTTTGGAAACTTGGACTCTCACCTCATGGGCACAGGTGAGACATAACAGTCCTCAATTTACTACTATTCATTTAGCGACCATTTGAAGTTACAGTGACAGTGAAAAAAGTGACAAAGCTGGTCCTTACATTTATGATGGTCACAGCTTCCCCATAGTCACATGATCATGATTTGGGTGCTTGGTAATCAGTATGTATTTATGATGTTTGCAGCATCTCTGGGTCATGTGATCACCATTTGTGACCTTCCTGGCCAGTTTCTGACAAGGAAAGGGAAAGAGGGAGGGAGGAAGGAAAGAAAGAAGAAGAAAGGGAAGAAAGACAAAGTATGAGAGATGGAAGGAAAAAAGGAAAGAAGGAAAAAGGAAGGGAGGGAAGGAAGAAATAGAAAGAGGGAGGGAGGGAAGGAAGGAATAATGAAAGAGGGAAGTAGGAAGGAAGAAGGAAGTTAAGACAAATCAGGAGAGAGAAAAAGAAGGAAGGAAGGAAAGCCAAGCCAATGGGGAAAGATATCCATAAGGAAGGAAGGAACAGAAGGAAGGACAGAAAAAAAAGAAGGAAGAGAGGGAGGGAGAGAGGAAGGGAGGAAAGACAGAAATAAAAAAGTGGAAGGAAGGAAAGAAAAATGAAAGAAAAAACTAGGAAGGAAGAAGGAAGGTAAGATAAAGCAGGAGAAAGAAGGGAGGGAGGGAGGAAAAATGAAAGAAGATTAGGAAGGAAGAAGAAGGTAAGACAAAGCAGGAGAGAGGGAATTTTGACAGTGTAACCTGAATTTTAACAGTGTACCCTTGGGGGCCCAATGCTGATAATCCTGCCATATTCTAACTCCTTAATTCTTCCCCTTCCAGATTTTGGAACATTTACAGATAAAAGTTCAGGTGTAAATAGAGACTAGTGTTCCTTAAAAATCCAGTAGAAAGGAAACCAGGTCATATTTTTATTTATACAGCACTAAATACCAGGAAATTAAGCTTGCAAGTATTTTGAATGTCAGTCAAATTCTTACTCTAATGCTTCCGCGTATCCTCTATTTACAATATATATGAAATCTTATGTAAATAAGTAAGGGAGAAAAAGAAGGTGTATTTTTGGTTCTGTTTTTATTTGCTTTGGCCCTGTCCCTCAGTGAGCCTTAAACCACATCCACATGCAGAGCTGTCCATCATGATGACCTCTGGGACTATCTGGCTTGAAGTGGTGAGGGGATCCAGACAAAAGTTCCCATCTAAATGATGGCCCAGCTCTGTTCTTCTGGCAAGAGGCAGTGAGTAAGATACACAACTGCTCTGAACTGGTCAGAAGTTGAGCATTCATGAATGGGCGAGTTTCCAATATGAATTGCCAAACAAGGGAAAACATATTTTGGAACATGAGTTCTGATTATGTCAGGCATCGGGCAAGAAAAACCATCGCAAAAAGAAGTTGAAAAATAGAGCTTTTCTAGAGCCTATGATTGGGGAAAACAAAAAATCCTCAGTAGACACAAGATGTTTTCTACATTACTAAAAATTGTGGAAAAGAAACAGACTATGAATTGTCTATAAACAAGGACATTTAGATGTTATTTTGATGCTGAATGGTATAGGGTCTCTGCTCAAGCAGGAGATTGGACTCAAAGACATAGAGATTAATTCCTATGCCCCTTCCAACTTTCTTATTCTGCATTCTCTACAGGTAGTCCTCAACTTTCAACAGTTCATTTAATGACCATTCAGTGTTACAACAGCACTCAAAAAATGACTTATGACCACAGACTGTCCAGGAGTTGGGGGATGCTTTAGTGCAGGTGTGGGAGGAGATCCCTCAGGAGACCATCCGCCACCTCATCACGAGCACGCCCAGGCGTGCTAGGAAGGTCATACAGGCACGTGGAGGCCACATACACTACTGAGCCTCATTTTGACTTGTTTTAAGGACATTACATCAAAGTTGGATCAGCCTGTAGTGTTTTTTTCCACTTTAATTTTGAGCGTAACTCCAAATCCAGACCGCCATGGGTTGCTAAATTGGATTTGCATTGATAATTTTTGTGTGATTTTGTTGTCAGCACATTCAACTCTGTAATGAACAAAGTATTTAATAATAATATTTCATTCATTCAGATCTAGGATGTCTTATTTTTGTGTTCCCTTTATTTTTTTGAGCAGTGTAGTTTCTATGAAGTTTTCATTTTTGATCCACGTTTTTGACTTTACCATATGTATATTTTTAAAAAAAAAATGAGTTGGAATCACAATTTAGATCCCCATTGCTACATGCTGGTTAACCACAAATTGAATCTTCAGATCACTGAACATGCCTCCAGTCTAAGTGAGAATTTGAATTTGTGGTCTCTACTATGTCTACAGTGTTGGCACATCCATTTTGCAAGAGCAAACTGTTCAATGAACGTTTACTACAACTAGAATTCTTTCCTTTGGTCACATGAATCAGAAGTTATATGTGTGAGATCCATGAAAGTCGTGCTTTAATCAGTTGCACTTCCCTACTCCAAACTCACTTCTGAGAGTGCTTGCTTGATGGACTTTTGCTTTATTCTATTGGGTTAAAATAATGGACTGTCCATTAATTCTGTTATTGTAGGAGATGATCGGGCTGAGCCCAAGGGAGGGGTCAGGCAAGTCATCAGTCTTGAATCCCTTTGCACCCACAACAGATCTAAGCACACCTTGACCTTCCGTTGACTCTTATCTGTTTGTTTTGACTCTTAGCAGTTCAGATTGTTGTAGAGAGTGTTAGGATGCATTAAACCTGTATTCATTTGAACCACCCTGCCTCCTGCTTTCCTGACATTTATTCTGAATCACTTTGGGTACCAGATTTCTTTCTTTTAAAACTTCACCAAAAGAGAAGTCAACAACTTGTAAGCTTCCGCTCTCAGCCAAATTAAGGAGCTTACTCGTTATTAATCTAGGAGATATCAACCAGACCATTTTGTTTGTATGCTTTATTCTCACAGGAGTTCTGTGAAGATCCTCATCTGACCGTACATGGAATTAGTTCCCACGATTTACATCAAGGGAGATTGGGAAACTGTTGGTTTGTGGCTGCTTGTTCTTGCTTAGCTCTTCGGAAGAAGCTGTGGCAGAAGGTAGTCCTCCAGAGTCATAAATGTTGCATTCTTTGTTAAAATTTAAACATGGTGTTCCAAAGCACTCTTGGAATGGTGGCCTCAGGCACGCCCCAGAACCTTCACATCAAAACAAGGTGCATCCTCCTCACATCATAGCAATACATGTTGTTGTTGGTTTAAGAGAAGGGAAGTTTGTGTTTTGTCTAGAGTTGTATATCTCAACCTCGGTGAGTTTGAGATATGTGAACTTCAACACCTAGAATTCCCCAGCCAGCATGCTGTGGGATGCACAATTATATAAGTTAAGGGTGAAGTAAGTTAAAAACTGTTTGTGGTAGGTAAGATCTGTTCCTTTAAATTTTATCAATTGATTCAGAAGAATCCAAATCTTTATGACTTTCTTTTCCAGAAAAACATGAATCATTTATTATTGTTATTCCAGGGAGAAATTACTTATCTGTACCTTTAATGGATAACTTTAATGCAAGTTTATTTGAAATGATGTTTTTCTTCTTTCATTAAGAGACTGTCAGTTGCAATTTCCATTTATGTGAATAGATTTTATTCCAGCATTAAGCAGATTGATCTGGCTCAGCAATGAATGTTTTCTGTCCTATGTTTGCAGTATATTTTCAGTTTCTTTGCATACTGTAGGTGTTCCCGAATATTAAGGAACAGGACTGGGACCAAAAGAGACCGGAGAAATATGCTGGAATCTTTCATTTCCATTTCTGGTGTTTTGGAGAATGGATTGATGTGGTCATAGATGATCGGTTGCCAACCATAGACAATAAACTGATCTACTGCTCTTCTAAGGAGCCCAATGAATTCTGGAGTGCACTTTTGGAGAAAGCTTATGCAAAGTATGTGGTGATTAATGAGGTGTAATTGCAGTTTTATCAGCCACTCAAAAATAAGATTTCTTAGTATGGGGATATTCATAGTCATTGTTCTGCTCTACAAAGACCTTGAAGTGTGTTCATACTACTCCTTCCCTATTTCAGATCCAATCCAGTATAAATAGCATAGGGTTTTAGAAGTGGCAGAAGTGAATTGGATTAAAAGAGGGTCAATTCTGTTGGCAAAGCAAACAATTATTCTATTATTGGGTTTTATTTTCATAGTAGTTCATTACAAGATTTTCCATAACTATGTAGATCTAGAGATTTACATTTCTGCAAAGTTAGAGAAGGTAGCCTGAAGTCTTCCAAAGTTCATTTGAAGCTCTACCCTATTGTGTCTTCTCTTGTGCAGGAACCCCTGGAGAATTCAAGAAGGTCAGGTGTGGTTATGGGGAAATAAATAGCAAAATCTCATTCTTTGTGTGTCTGAAACTCTGTGTTATGTCTTCTCTAGGATGGCAGGTTGTTATGAAGCCTTGGATGGGGGCAGCACAGCTGAGGCGATTGTTGATTTCACAGGAGCTGTAGCAGAATCCATCAACCTAATTGATGGTAATTATGACTATAGTATCATCGAGCAGGTGAAACTCTTTAGAGATTTGCTGAAAGTTAATAAAAGGGGAGGATTGATCAGCTGCTACATCATGGTAAGTGCACAGAGAACAAGCTGTGATGTGTCCTTTGGTCTATTTTTGATTCTTTATCAAAATGTCATTCCTATAAGGTAGACTAGACTAAGCAATCAACTCCCTAGGAAGGCTAAAACTGCCTTTATTTAGATTGGCTGTAATACAGAATCTTGCAAGTCTAGTTGTGCTGTATCTTCTCCCCCCTTTCTTCTACTCAAGTGAACCAAGAAGGTGTCTACCTGAGCCACTTCTGAATGTTGTCTATTTCTCTGGACTTACACAAGTTTCAGTCCTTTTGGTCTGCATATCTCCATCATGGTGATCTTCCTTACTCTCTCCACAAACTCAAGAAAAGGGGCAAGATGATTGAGAATAGCCTAGTTTGTTCTGTGTGAAGTGTGAAGGTTTTGCTATTTCTGCTCTTCAGTAGAAATGTCCCCCCTCTTTCTTCTAGGGATAAGCAGAGAAATGCTCCTCCATCGTTTTATTACCAATTGTCCCAAAAGTCCTTTTTCAAGAGGTGGCCTTAATGACTCTCTAAAAGAATTCAAATGATCAGCTGTCTACAACGGGTATAAATCCTTCCATTCCCCATCATCCAGCCAAAGCTGAAGAAGCTGCTTCGATGAGAAGCAAAACATTATCAAAGAAAAACCAGAAAGTCCAGTTGCCTCTTGAAAAAGCACCTTTGGGACAACCATGACCTGGATGACTGAGAATCTCCATAGACACATTTATTACCAATTGTCATTCAATTGGATGAGATATTTTGGCTTGGACAATTATCTCCAAGGAGAAGAGAACATCTGTGAAAATGGATGGAGTGTGCAGATCTTGCACCTTTTAGGGATAGTGTCTAAGGGCTTTACATTCTCCAGTGGTGACTTCTCTGACTGAGCTTTTTCAAAACAGTGTTATAGTCAGAATTAAAAGGAAGGCCATCCTTGAAAAATCACCAGGGAGTTTTTTCAGACAAATCATTTATCTAATTTGTCTGTGCACAAGTTTTGTGGACTCAAAATTGCTAGTCATAAATGATTTAATTTCCCCCACCTCACCTCAATCCAATTCTCCAGTGTCACAAAATTCCCTGGAAATGGGATTCAAGAGAGATTCTATGTAGCCAATCTATCCTTTTCCACCACCTTCTCCACAAAAGATTTTATGGGAATATAAACTTGGAAGGGATAACAGGGAAGCTAGAGTGATAATGTGATCAGTTGAGAATGCATCACAGAATGTCTCCAGATCTCCTGCAGGGGATGTGTTATAGACATACTAGATTTTTTTTCTTGGAGACAAATCCTTGTGGGAAGGATCTGAGGTGAAAAGAAATTTGGAAACTATCAACATAGCCATGATGTCTCCTGAAATGTTGACCTTTGTAGAAATCCCTTTGGAATGGGACAAAATATGAGTAATTCCTGGATCAGATTTTAGAGATAATTAAAATGAGACATCTCCAAGCATGTTTTGTCATCCATTCCATACCTCCCATAATCAGCTTCACACATACACACACACGTTTTTCCCATACCATAAGATTCTTATTTACCCATACTGGTTGTGGGTAAATAAAGATGGAAATAATTATAATCTTGTAAAATCCTGAAGAGCAATATTATAATAAAACAAAAAACCAGCACAAAGGCCTTGTAGTTGCATCAGACCCTATAACACCCAACCAAATTCTGCAAAAATTCCTAGCAGCCAATTCTTACCCCAGTCTTGTAACATTTATTGTTGTCTGCAATTCAGCCATGCTATGTAGCATCTGAGAGCAAATGTTAAGTCAGCATCTGAGAGCAAATGTTAAATCGGGTACAAATGTTTAATGCCTAAGATTGCTACACCTAAGTTAGACATCTGGCTGAAATCATTGGGCACTGATCTTCACTCAGAAGTTTATCTGTGGGACAAAAATACAAGCTCTAAACATATCTTCAAGAATGCAACATTTTTCCATGACTTCCTTAACCACATGAGTGGAAATAAGGGTACTAATTAATGCACTAATTAATTCTCAGGCAGAACAACTCTGCCACGGGTTACAAGCATAGTGGATGGTAGAACTGTAGATCAATTTAACACTGAAAATTGGATTTAATTTTAATTATTCAGTTTAATATTGTTCATACTCACTTATCCATGTGACCATCCCCTTTCCTCATCATAAGAAAACTGTTGTTTCTTTTGACATGCAATTTACTCTACAGTTTTGTAGGGTTCCACAAGAAATGTTTCTTTGGTAATTTTTTTCAGGCATATCCTACTTTGAGTAAACCTCTCTAGTAAGAACCCTTCCTATTGGTGGAACATGTCATTTTATTCTAAAAGAAATCCATGTCAGCTTCAGGCTTCTATGTCCCTAGAAGATTCCTCTAGTCTCCTTCTGGTACAGGATATTCTGTGGATTAGCCTATTTATTTCATATGACAAACTTACCAGGGGATCTGATTAAGTGTTTCCTACTTGTTTCAGTAAGGAAATTATTCATTATCTCTGCTGAAGAATATTAATGAGGCATAGTTTATTTCATAGCTGAAGGAGACATCTACTTCTTCAGGGAGAATTTAATTAAAAAAACAGTCCCCAAATAAAATATTAAGATAACAGAAAGAAGACAACTGTGATACCATATACCAAAATAACAATGGTAAATCTTTGAGTTGTCATTCTAATCACAAATCAACATTCGTTCTAATCACACATCAACATGCATTCAAGACTTGCTTGGAAGAACTCAGTGGAGTTGTCTTTTATGTTTCTACTGCTGAAACACATTTTGAGTGTATGCCTGAACAGATCTTCTCAAGTTTGACTGACATATGTCATTAGCAAGTTCTGGAGGTTCTTATCATATCTTAAGAGGTAGGTAAGAACAGTAATATCCCATTTAGCCTGATAGTAAATAATAGTATACAGTCTGATGGAGCAATATTTAGAAGAGGTTGCTATTGATGGGAGAAATCAATAACCACAATGAAAGTTTGCATTAATTTGTGTTCATCTTATGCCTAGCCTTCATCCCTCAGTGATTTTGAAGTAGAGACGGATGTGGGTTTAGTGAAAGGTCATGCCTATTCAGTGACATCTATTCTGAAAATGTCTGTTGGACAGAAGAACCTGTGCAGTGGAAAGTCTGAGAAACTTTTCATGATCCGATTAAGGAATCCTTGGGGAAACAAGGAATGGAAAGGAGCATGGAGTGATGAGTAAGTAATCCATACTTTAAGAATGAGAAGAAGCATTAGAACCAAGATAATGGGAAATGTTAATACCACTTTATAATGTCTTGGAATACTGCATCCAGTTTTAGTCGCAATGATGTAAAAAAGATATTGAAATTATAGAAAGAGTGCAGAGAAGAGCAACAAAGATCATTAGGGGACTGGAGGCTAAAACATATAAAAGAATGGTTGCTGGAATTGGGACTGTCTGGTCTAGTGAAAAGAAGAACTAGGAGGTGACATGATAGGAGTGTTCCAAGGGGCTGTCACAAAGAAGAGAGGGTCAACCTATTCTTCAAAGCACTTGAAGACTGGACAAGAAGTAATGGATGGAAACTAGTCAAGAAGAGAACCAACCTAGAACTAAGGAGAAATTTCCTGGTGGTTAGAACAATTAATCAGTGGAATGACTTTCCTCCAGAAGCTGTGGATGCTCCAACACTGGAGGTTTTTAAGAAGAGATTGGACAGCCATTTGTCCAGAATGGTATAGGGTTTCCTGCTTGAGAAGGGGGTTGGACTAAAAACCCCAAGGTCCCTTCCAACTCTGTTATTAGTTTCTAGCTTTGAGTGAATTACAAGGTAAATTACAAGATATAGTTACTCACCAACATAAATGAAAATCTTTAAATGTGGAAACAAAATGAAAAACTTGTCAGTTTATATATTTATATTTTTTTATATATATATATTTTTATATATATATTCTTAAGTTTTTGCGGGTATTTATATGTATGGTATTCAGCTTTGTTTGGATATTTTCCCACATCATTATAGTTGTGCTTTTAAAGTTGTAGCAACGTTTCGGCAGAATCTCATCTGCCATCATCAGGCTTCTCTATAGTGTTCATCTATGAGTCAGACTTTCACAGCCATTTCTGTTTTAAATTTGGTGCTAGCCTACGCGCCAGAATGAGATGAAGAAAAAAAACCATTCTAGCATAGCAGTAGGCTAGCACCAAATTTAAAACAGAAACGGCTGTGAAAGTCTGACTCACAGAGGAACACAATACAGAAGCCTGTTGATGGCAGATGAGATTCTGCCGAAACGTTGCTACAACTTTAAAAGCACAACTACAATGACATGGGAAAATACCCGAACAAAGCCGAATGCCATACATGTAAGTACCTGCGAAAACTTAAGAAAACAAATTATATATGTGTATGTATATGTATATGTATATGTGTATATATATATATATATATATATATATATATATATGTGGATCTTTGGTTGTTCGGGTTTTCTCCGCGTAAGATTCGAAGTATCTAGGCAACGTTTGATGAAGTCTCATTCATCATCTTCAGGCTTCTGTCTCCGGCTCTGTGCTTCTCAGAGTAATGTGAGATTGCAGCTGCTTCCTCCTTTTAACTGCCAGTGGGGTGGGACTTGATTGGGTGGGGGCTTGGCTGTGTTCTGATTGGGTGGGGGTGTGTTCTCATTGGTAGGGGGTTTGGCTGTGTTCTGATTGGTTGGGGGTTAGCCGTGTTCTGATTGGTTGGAGGCGTGTTCTGTTCAGGTGGGGGCTTGGTTGTGCTCAGGTTAGTCTTAGTTGCTGGGGATTTGAGCTGGTGAGTTGTGATCTTGCTGTTTGGCTTGAGTTCGTGGTCCTTCTGCATCTTCATAGTGGGTGTCGGTTTGCTTCATGTATGGCTCGGAGGGGTTTGAAGTGGGTAGTGATGCAGCTGCCGTGCAGCTTCTGGTCCATGGTCGTGTCTCATCTTCTGAGTGGGTGGGAGTCTGTTTTCTACATGGAAGTGTGGTGGTGGCATCTTGTGTGGCTCTCATGGGTGTGGGTCTGGTGTCCTTCTTCATGTTAGGTACTCGTCTGTTCATGAGGGCGGGTTTCCAAATGGCTGGAAGGCGGAAGGTGTCATCTCGTTTGTTCATGCTGTGTGGCGTTTTTCTATCTCTATGGCTTCTCTGATTATTCTGCTGTTGAAGTGTTCGGTTTTGGCGATAGTTCTGGTATTTTTAAAATCAATTTCATGTCCTGTGGCTTTGAGGTGTTGGACCAGGGAAGAGGTCGTTTCTTCTTTTTGATTGAGTTCTTATGTTCTTCAATGCGTGCACTTATTCTTCTGTTAGTTTGTCCAATGTATGTGGTAGGGCAGGCAGTGCAGGGGATTTCATATACTCCTTGGTTTTCTAATTCGATTTTGTCTTTGGGGTTTCTTAGGATGGTGGATATTTTTCTGTTTGTGCAGAATGCTGTTTTGATGTTGTGTTTTTGGAGGATCTTGCTAATTTTGTCTGTAGTGCCTTTTATATATGGGAGGAGGGCTTTGCCGTTTTCTTGTTCTCTGTCTTGGATTTTGGTTGGGGTTTATTTTTGGATTAGGTGGGTAATCTTCTTTCTTTGGAATCCATTGGCTGCAAGTACGTTGGTGAGAGTGTGTAGTTCGGTTTTTTGGTGTTGTTCATCGGCTAAGCATTTTGTTTTCTGAGGTTCTCGCGGGTATTTGTATGTGGATCTTTGGTTGTTCGGGTTTTCTCCCGCGTAAGATTCGAAGTATCTAGGCAACGTTTCGATGAAGTCTCATTCATCATCTTCAGGCTTCTGTCTCCGGCTCTGTGCTTCTCAGAGTAATGGAGATTGCAGCTGCTTCCTCCTTTTAACTGCCAGTGGGGGTGGGACTTGATTAGGTGGGGGCTTGGCTGTGTTCTGATTGGGTGGGGGTGTGTTCTCATTGGTAGGGGGTTTGGCTGTGTTCTGATTGGTTGGGGGGTTAGCCGTGTTCTGATTGGTTGGAGGCGTGTTCTGTTCAGGTGGGGGCTTGGTTGTGCTCAGGTTAGTCTTAGTTGCTTCGATGTCATATCCCTCTTCACCCAAGTGCCAATAAAAGAAGCCTTGACAGCCATCCGAAACAAATACAACCCCCCCCAAGCACATCCTAGATCTGACCAACCACTGCCTATCCAATACATACTTCACCTACAATGAACAAAAATACAAACAAATAGAAGGAGCACCCATGGGATCACCCCTCTCACCTGTCATCGCTAACCTCTACATGGAACACTTTGAAACACAAGCTCTAGAAAAATACGACCACAAACCCAAACTCTGGCTCAGATACGTAGATGACACCTTCATAATCTGGCCACACGGGAAAGAAAAATTGAACAACTTCCTCACACACCTCAACAGCCTACACCCCAAAATACAATTCACCATGGAAACAGAAGCCAACAATCAACTTCCTTTCCTAGATGTCTTGGTATACAAAAGATCCAATGGCTCCCTAGGACACACCATCTACCAGAAGAAAACACATACAAACCGCTATCTACATGCACTCTCACACCACCACCCAGCACAGATCAATTCCGTAGCCAAGACACTCATCTCCAGAACAAAATGCTTAGCTGATGAACAACACCAAAAACTGAACTACACACTCTCACCAACGTACTTACAGCCAATGGATTCCAAAGAAAGAAGATTACCCACCTAATCCAAAAAGAAACCCCAACCAAAATCCAAGACAGAGAACAAGAAAACGGCAAAGCCCTCCTCCCATATATAAAAGGCACTACAGACAAAATTAGCAAGATCCTCCAAAAACACAACATCAAAACAGCATTCTGCACAAACAGAAAAATATCCACCATCCTAAGAAACCCCAAAGACAAAATCGAATTAGAAAACCAAGGAGTATACGAAATCCCCTGCACTGCCTGCCCTACCACATACATTGGACAAACTAACAGAAGAATAAGTGCACGCATTGAAGAACATAAGAACTCAATCAAAAAGAAGAAACGACCTCTTCCCTGGTCCAACACCTCAAAGCCACAGGACATGAAATTGATTTTAAAAATACCAGAACCATCGCCAAAACCGAACACTTCAACAGCAGAATAATCAGAGAAGCCATAGAGATAGAAAAACGCCCACACAGCATGAACAAACGAGATGACGCCTTCCAGCCATTTGGAAACCCGCCCTCATGAACAGACGAGTACCTAACATGAAGAAGGACACCAGACCCACACCCATGAGAGCCACACAAGATGCCACCACCACACTTCCATGTAGAAAACAGACTCCCACCCACTCAGAAGATGAGACACGACCATGGACCAGAAGCTGCACTGCAGCTGCATCACTACCCACTTCAAACTCCTCCGAGCCATACATGAAGCAAACCGACACCCACTATGAAGATGCAGCACGACCACGAACTCGAAGCCAAACAGCAAGATCACAGCTCACCAGCTCAAATCCCCCAGCAACTAAGACTAACCTGAGCACAACCAAGCCCCCACCTGAACAGAACACGCCTCCAACCAATCAGAACACGGCTAACCCCCCAACCAATCAGAACACAGCCAAACCCCTACCAATGAGAACACACCCCACCCAATCAGAACACAGCCAAGCCCCCACCCAATCAAGTCCCACCCCACTGGCAGTTAAAAGGAGGAAGCAGCTGTAATCTCCATTACTCTGAGAAGCACAGAGCCGGAGACAGAAGCCTGAAGATGATGAATGAGACTTCATCAAACGCTTGCCTAGATACTTGAATCTTACGCGGGAGAAAACCCGAACAACCAAAGATCCACATATATATATATATATATATATATATATATATATATATATATAAAAATACAAGTCTATTTATTTTCCTTAATGACTATAATGAAGGGATGAAAGAATACTTAGATATTTACAGAAGACACAAACACTGAGTTAGATATTGCATATGGTAGAAAATGAGAAAAAGTCAAAATGTTGTTAATGAGTTAGAGAAGGAGCCTGGAAAAAGCAGAATGAAATTCAATATGTGAAAATTCTCCACTTAGGAAACAAAAATATGGTAATGTAGAGGATGAGTAAATAAATAATGGTTTATTTGCTAAAAGAGTTTGTGAAAAAAAATCTTGAAAGTAAGTAGACTGCAAACTGAATATGAATCAGTTGTATGATATGATTATTAAAAAAACAAATGCAATTTCAGAAATTCTCAACAAAAGTAGTTTAAATTAAATTAATTGTTCCATCAAATTATCCATTGCTTAACACCAACTGAAGTAGTTGTATCCAGACCTGGGTATGGCATCTTAACAAAAATTCTGATGTTCAGTTTTTCTAAATTTTCTTAAGATGCTATACCCTGGACCCTACTTGAGTTGGTGTTAAGCAACGGAGAATTTGACAGAACAATTAATTTAATTTAAACTAATCTCAACTACCTTTGAACATCAGGTTCAAAGAAAGGCTGAAGATGACATGAGAAGATGGAAGGATTTGTACTAGTTCAAACTGCAGATATAATGTTTTTATCAACTTATCCAAGTTTATCCAAATTATCAAAAAAATCAGTTTTTTCAAGTTTATAATTTATTTTTTTCCTGTCGGCTCTCCTTCAGGGTCAGGCTTTTGATAGCCCACTAAAAAGAAAAGAAGTTTTTCCCTGGGTTCCTTTTAGAAAGTTTATTGGAGAGACTAGGTTCAAGTTACAGAAATTTCAGCAAATGCATTACTTTCACTTTTAGAACCCAGTTTATCCTTCAACTAGTTAAGACAGCAATCCTCCCACACCATCTAAAAGCCTGGTGAATTATGTGAACTAATGAGGAAACTGCTCTCTTCCCTAGTAAGAGAGAAATGTCCAGGTGGCCAAGGTATAAATTACTAGGGGAAAAAATTGCTTTCAAAAGTATTTCAAAGCAAACAAGTTTGATTAAAAAATCATGGAATCATGGTAATGTTCTTCTTTATCAATAAGGAGAGATGGTTGAGATGAATGGGTAATCTTTGGACAGAGTCTTACTGGACAATCCTCTCTCCTATGATCTAGAATTTCTTTGACTTTATGCACTGCCATTAAATCACAAGATATCAGAGAAGAATAGAGAACTTGGAAGTTGCGTCAAGAGAGGATTAAGCCTAGAATCATTGCATGTCTACAAATACTCTGAGTCCAACCTCCCTTGAATTCTCTGAACTCTTATCTGGTGCCAATTTAGTGCTGATGGTTATTGACTAGATTCTTGTGCATAGGCATGAACAATTTTCTGAACTGCAACTTATGTGTGATCCTGATTCTTCGCGCTTACATAAGAAGGATTTCTTCACATATGAGCCTTTGTGGGTAGTGACAAGTAAGCAACTGACTTAGAGTGATGGGAAGACATGCCAAGAAAATACTAAGCTGGTGTCCCCTGTGCAGATCCTCAGGGAAGAAAAAACTCAAAGCATTATTAAGAGAAAAGTTTAAGTCCAACACTTTGTGAATGAGATTTTTAAAAAGTTGCTTTTAAAGGAGGGAAAACATTGAGAAATTGCCCAAAAGTTTTGGAATAGCATCTCTGGCTAAAGGACACAAAAGAATACCAATTGGAAGGTTATCTTTCTTAAAGACATTTGAGAAGGAGTCAAAGTAGGCTGGGTTGTCCACAATAAACCACTAGTGTAGCTGAACACATCTATTCTTATATTTTTAAAAAATGGATAAAATGGCTGTTTAACTTTTTCCCCTTTCTTTTTTTAGATCTGAGGAATGGAAAAAAGTGAGCAAATCAGAGCGAACAAGATTAGGTCTCACCCTTGAAAATAACGGAGAATTTTGGTGAGCTCAGTTAATCAATGTCCATGTCATATTTAGTTTTGCTTTCAATAATCCTTAATAGTGTTGTCTTCTCTGCACAAGAAACTATTTTTTCCTGTTACAAATTCCTATCATTCATCCATTTTCTCTTCTATGCCATTCAACTTCTAATTGCACAGAGCAGTGAACATAGGAAGAACTAAACAGAAAATGCAAAACTTCAACACTCAACAGCATGCCTTATAATGACCAACTTGAAACTCATAACATCCCTTGAATGTTTTCTTCCCAAATCCATCTTTTAATTTTGTTATAGAAATACATCTGGTCGGAGGTAATTCAGAAGAAGCTACTTCATAAAAGTGGGACACCATTCTTGAGAAGAACCTGCTATGAGATTCCTTTGGAGATAGCATCTTCATCAAGATCTCCCCCAGATCTTACCAGATGGAGAGATTTGATGGAGAATAGACAACCTTAAAGATAGATAGACCTTGAGTCATTTAGGGTTGTATAATTTAGTTGTGTAGGAAAAAATAAAATGACTACTCATGGCAGAGAATCCTAGCCTTTGAGTAGCAAACAGATGACCCTTTGGTATTTTGTTTACCCTGTAGTAGTTGATCAACCTAACATACAACTACAGGTAGTCCTTGACTTACAACAGTTCATTTAGTGACTGCTCAATGTTACAACAGCACTGAAAAAGTGACTTATGACTTTTTCATAGTTGCAATCTTTGCAGCATCCCCATGATCATGGGATCAAAATTCAGATGCTTGGCAACTGGTTCATATTTATGACCGTTGCTGTGTCCCTGTGTCAAATGATCACCTTTTGCAACCTTTTGACAAGCAAAGTCAATGGGGAAGCCAGATTCACTTAACAACCAGGTTACTAACTTATCAATTTCACTAATTCACTTAACAACAATGGTAAGAAAAGTCATAAAATGGGACAAAACTCACTAACAGATATCTCACTTAACACTACTAATTTTGACCGTGGTCATAAGTTGAGGACTACCTGTAGAACATTAACCCGGTCAGATGTATAAAACCACGTCGGTCTATTCTTTAACTTTAGTCAATGACCAATATTTCATTTAGAAAAGCATAAAGGTTAAAACTTGCTAGCTAAAATAAAGCCAAATATTATAATAGCACCAGTGACTATTAAAATATGACCACTAATTATTGTAAGAAGTGACATTCAGCAAACCTGATGGATCTCTGGTTGCTCTTTAATAATTCATATGTACATCTGCAGGGATTCCAAAGAATTTAAGCTCCATTCC
Organism: Pseudonaja textilis; assembly: GCF_049901715.1. NCBI lineage: Eukaryota > Metazoa > Chordata > Lepidosauria > Squamata > Elapidae > Pseudonaja > Pseudonaja textilis. Next base: position 656,118 of record NC_142001.1, on the reverse strand, counting down.
TCCAAACCGTCAGAAAAAGAATTGTAAGGATTGATGGAAAAAGGATGAAAAATAATTTTAGGTTTGTTTTTCCAGCCTCAGCTGATTTCAGGTCGTGGACTATACATTTGGGAAGGGTTATATTTTTTTATGGAAAAGAAACATTCTCTATTCACTCACCCACTATTAATTAAATAATGTGCTTAGGGATTTTTTTTCTTTTTTAATGCACTATGGTTCAGGATGACATTTGAAGACTGGTGCAAAAACTTCACTGATGTGGACATTTGTCGGATTGTGAACACCTCTTTCTTCAGTATCCATAAGACCTGGGAAAAGAAAATGATGCGTGGACAGTGGACAAAGAATCCAAATGCCATGTTAAATCGCTCTGGAGGGTGTTTAAACAACGAAGCCACTTTTCTCCAAAACCCTCAGGTTTTCATAATAATTTACTTTTGATGCATACATAATTTGGTTCTTCTGTGGGCATAAACCTAAACCTAAACATATTTGTTGTTCCAGTATTTGAGGGGCTCCTACAAAGACAAAGGAGTCAAACTATTTTCCAAAGCACCAAAAGCCAAGAGAAGAAACAATGGTTGGAAATTAACCAAGGAGAGAAGCAGTTTAGAACTAAGGAGTAATTTCCTAACAGTGAGAGCAATTAACCAATGGAACAGCTCACCTTCAGAAGTTGTGGGTTCTCCATCACTGAAGGCTTTCCAAAAGAGACTGGACAACCATTTGGCTGAAGTGATATAGGGTCTCCTGCTCAAACAGGATGTTGGACTAGAAGACTTCTGAGTTTCCTTCCAACTATGTTCTATGATCTACTTTATCTTGCATTTTGCATTTTTATCTTCAGCATCTCTCCAATGCTGAAAGATTTACAAAATAGTTCTCAATTTAACAGCTATTTGTTAGAGATCGTTTAAAGTTACAATGACACTGAAAAAAGCAATTGGCCGCCAGTCCCTACATGTAACCACTCTTGCAGGATCCTCACAGCCACGAATAAAAATTCAAACAATTAATAACCGGCATCCATTAATGATGGTTGCAGCATCCCAGGATCATATGATCTCTACTTGCAATCTTTCTGGCGGGCTTCTGACAAGCAAAATTTGGGGGGGTAGATTTACTTAATGACTATGGTTTCACTTAACAACTGCAATGGTTTGCTTAACAACTATGGCAGAAAAGTCTTAAGATCAGGCGTAACTTATTTAACAATCACCTTGCTTAGCAATGGAAATTCTGGTCTTAGTTGTGATTGTAACTCCAGGTTTATGTCAACATCCAGCTCAAGAATCCAAATAAAACTCCAGGTACATTCATTTCTGAAAATCTTAATTCTTTATTGAATACCTGCATGGTATGGTTCCCAAACACCAGTTCATAGAATTAAATAATAATAATTTGCCCAGCCAAACCCCCAAACTCTCAGGTTGTCCATGTAAACACCTGTTCATTTTGTTATAGGAAGCATTTGCTTCAACTCCGCACTTGCTACTTGAAAAGGTTTCAGGCTCTCCCAGTCTTCAGCAGAGTCGTGGAGGTTTTGTTTCTCTACCTAACCTGTTTTAATCACACCTAGTTCTCCTTTTCTCTCTTTTTCTCTTTTCTCTATTTTTGTCCTCTTTGTTGGTCTTCTAGTCCAGTCACTTGTTCAAGGCAGGAGTCCTTATACTCTATACAACATACAAAGGGTTGTCCAATCTACTCTTGGAAACCTCCAGTGATGGAGCATCCAAAGCCTTAGGAGGCAACATTTAAACTGATTATTTCTCCAGATACTGTACATATTTCTAAAACTATTTCAGTATTTTATTTTCTGCAGTGATCTGCATTGTGACATTTTGAGAAACTATACAGTCTGGTGACTAAATTCCATCAGAAATTTTGATATCAAAATGGCCAAAGATCAGATTCACAGCCAATTGTCTTTATTTGAAAGTGGTCACATGCAGTTTTTATCCCTCAACTATCCCAAGATAAACAGCATCATTTCAGCGCCTTAAGGTTTAAAAAGAATAAAACTGACACGGAAGACTAATCCTTGAGTATCATTCTACATGTTGAACTTCGATCTAGCTCCTATTCATTGCCCTATGTCACTACATTTGTCTACATAACAACCCTGGAGCTTGCCTGGTTACATCTTTTTGGCATTCCAACTTCCAACATTGGCCAATCAGATATCTTCCAAGGTTCCATCAATAAGGCTGATAAGAATTCCCATAACTCAGAATTAATCTCCAGGAGGTTTAGTATTTTCCAAGTATTTACTTCAACATCCAAAGAGCCTTCAAACTGGGAGATTATGGCATTGAGCTTCAAAACATCTGGACTGTACTTAGTTGGGGAAAGTAGCATTAACTGCCATGTGAGGTTGCTATATGCAGGCACATATATAGCACTGGAAAGATCTAAGATGTCAGTCAGCCTGCACAAGGCCTTAGTAACAGTTGCTTCCCAACCCTTTGATTGTCTGTTTTCATAATCTACACTTTCATAGCAGTTTTGTCTGTACTTCTTTTTTTCAGTATATTTTTGATGTTACGAAGGTGGAAGACAAAGTCTTGATCTCTCTCCAGCAGAAGGACCAGCGGATTCACCGGAAAGAAGGGGCAGGAGATAATCTTGTTATAGGCTTTGAAATTTTCAAGGTAGGTCTCCATCCACCTCTACTCAAGACAATTGCTTTGAAGAATTGATGTAGCATATCTCTTATATTTTTCTTATTGTTATTCCATAAGCTCTATCTTCATGTACAGGTAGACCTCACTTAACTAGCACCTGTTCAGCAACTGAAATTACAACAGTACTGAACAAATGGGATTCACAAGTGATCCATGAAATTCCAGCTGTTACAGTGTCCCCACAATCACATTTTTGTAGCTTGGGGTTTTTGGCAATCAATGCGCAATTACAATGGTTATTGTATTTCTCAGTGATATGATTACCAATTACAACCTTCACTGCTGGCTTCCAGCAGGCAAAGTAAATGGGAAAACTGGCAGGAAATTGTAAGTCGTGGTCATGAGATCTCATGCTTTATGACCATACAGGATTTGCTTAACAAAGCAACCAGAACTGTCATTATAAATCATATGATTTTCTGCTCATATGTGACATAGTTGCCAGTCCCAATTATCATAGCTAAACAAGGGTGACCTATAAGATTGTTTTCACATAGATTTGCATCCCGTTTTGGTCACTTCAGTATAAAAAAGGTGTTGAGACTAGAAAGAAAACCAAAAAGAGCAACAAAAATGATTAGGGGGCTCGAAGCTGAAACATGAAAAACAGTTGCAGGAATTAGGTATGTCCAGTCTATGAAAAGTAGGACAACGGGTGATATGAAAGCAATGTTCCAATATTCGAGGGGCTACCACAGAGAAGAGGGGGTCAACTTATTTTCCAAAGCACGTGAAGGCAGGACAAGAAGCAATGGATGGAAAATAGTCAAGGAGAGAAGCAACCTAGAACTAAGGATAAATTTTCTGACAGTGAGAACAATTAACCAGTGGAAGGGCTTGGCTCCAGAAGGTGTGGATGCTCTAACACTGAAAGTTTTTAAGAAGAGATTAGATGTTGGTAGAATTACCTGAGAACGCCCTTTCTATATACGCAGCAAGAGCGGGATATGACTCCTCCTACTGACATCATAGAGCTGGGTCTGCCACCATAAAAACCATCAGTTTTGGCTGCTCGCCATCTTTTAGGTGAAGATTCTCATAACGTGTCTCTGCAAGATAAACAAGTAAACATAACAAAACACTCCCTCCCAGACGAACTAGGGTGGGGCTGGACTCTCTTGCAGCATATATAGAAAGGGCGTTCTCAGGTAATTCTACCAATGCCCATTCTCATACACGCTGCTAAGACAGCCCAGGAATGGGACATACCAAAGCCTGCATGCCATGGGAGGGTCAACGTCTGGGTAGGTCACTCCGACTGTGGAACCACCTGTTGAAGCACTCTCCTTCTGAATGAGGCATCCGCCAAAGCAAAGGAGTCCAACATATAATGTCGTATAAACGGTGATGGAGACGCCCAGGTAGCAGCCCTGCAAATCTTTCCAGCAAAGCCTGAGAAGACTAGGCAGCTGAAGTAGCCACACTCCTAGTGGAATGAGCCATGACGTTCATAGGAACTGGCAGGGACAAAACTTGGTAGGACTTGAGATGCAAGTCCGAACCCACCTCCCAATCATAGAAGGAGCCCAAGCAGGTGGGATGAAATGACACAAACATAGCCTCCGATCTCCTAAATTCAGCAGTCCTCTTGATATAGATCTTGAGGGCCCGCCTTATGGCAACTGTGCTCTAACTCATGTTGTGGTCCTGGGCAGAAATTTGGCAAAACAACCTTTTGCACCTAGTGAAACCAGGAGTTTATCTTAGGAACAAAGAAATGTTTCAGGACCAAGAAAATAGCCCTGAGTTCAAGCCAATTTATAGGGCAAGCTCTATCTCCCTGAGACCAGCATTCTTGAGCAATCTGGCCCTCTAGATGAGCCCAGCATTGAAGACTGGCATCCGTAGTGAGCAGGACCCTGTCTGGCTCCTTGAAGGAGAGGCCCTGCCATACTGCCTGAGATTGCCACCACCTGAATGAACAAAGGACCTGCTGTAGAACCTGCACTTTGATGGCAATTGGCTGGTGCCTGCCCATTGGAATGGCAGCAGGAACCACTGGAGCGCACAGGCATGAAGGCGGGCCCACAGGACAATGCCAATGCAGGAGATCATCTTCCCCAGGAGCTGAGACAGGAGAGATGGGAGTGATGCGCTGGCATCAGATCTGGATGACAAGGGCATTGAAGCTCTTCCTGTGGTCTGGAGAGAGAAAAACTTAGCAATGGGAAGTATCGATGATCGCCTTGAGATGCAACAGCCTGGTCATAGGGGAGAAGTGGTTTTTCTTTAGGTTGATCAAGAAGCTGTGGTCTCACAGGCACTGTAGTGTGATGCAGAGGTCTCGATGAGCAGATCTGACCGACTGCAACTGGATCAGGATGTCGTCCAGATAACACTGGACCCTCACCGAATAGACCTCAGCGAAGCTGCCAGAGCTGCCAGCACTTTTGTAAAGACCCTGGGTGCTGATGAAAGACCAAAGGGAAGGGCCCAGTACTGGAAATGGATATTCTGGTAACAGAAACGGAGAAACTTGACAATGATGAGGCCAGATAGGAATATGGAGGTAAGCCTCCGTGAGATCAATGGAGGAAAGGAGGTCGCCCTCTTGAAGGCTCTCTAAAATGGAATGAAGAGTTTGCATTTTAAAATGCATGTATGGAATAAATTTGTTTAGGAGTTTCAGATCAAGTATGGCCCTCCATCCCCCAGAGGCCTTCAGGCTCACAAAGAGGCAAGAGTAGAAACCCAGTCCTCATTGCTCCATTGGAACCGGCTCAATGGCCCAAATATCGACCAGATGTTTAATGGCTGATTCCATGAGGGCCTGTCTAGAGCTGTCCATCGACGTAGGACATTGAACAAAAAATTGTGCGGGTGGAGACACAAACTCAAGCTGCAGACCAAATCTCACTGTTTTAAGTACCCAGGTGTCTGATGTCGACTCCTCCCATCTAGAAGCAAAGAAAGCCAAACGGCCTCTGATGTGGGGTCCAACCGGGTCTTTACTTCAAGCGTCGAAACGAATAACCTCCTCCCCACTCGAAAGGGCCATTTACCAGGGGCCTGCTGCTGCCTGCCTGAAGCTTCAGGATGTTGTTCTTGGTGATGCGGGAAAGATCTCTGGCCGCGATGCGGATTCAGACCTGAAGGAAGGGGGCTGGTAGTATGGACTGGGACGATAGTCCGATCTCTTCCCTGCTGTAGATAGAATCTTGCACTTGTCCTTGGTTTTGACCAAGTAAGTCTCCAGAGCGTCGCCGAACAGCTTTTCTCCAGAGCAAGGGGTTGATGCCAACTTCCATTTACGACGTGCATCCAACTGCCAATTCCACAGCCAAAGGAGCCATCTGGCCACTACAGAGGAAGCCATGGCCCTGGAGGCAAATTTGGCAGAATTCAAGGTCGCATCTGCTGTAAATTCCGCAGCAGCAATTATCTTGTTAAGATCCTGATGTGCCCTGAAATCAGTGGCCAGGAGCCTCTCTAGTAGTTGCCGGAGCCAGCGGAGTGAGGATCTTCTGAAAAATGAGGCTGCTGTAGATGCCCTGATAGCCCAAGCCGCAGCCTAGCGGGTGCACCTGAGAGTTTGCCAGACCTTCTATCTTCTGCCTTCAGCACATCCTCAGGTTCAGTGGGCGTGCCTGATGAGGAGAAGGTGGCAACCACTGGGGGACAATCAGGGCATTGGCTAAGGCCAGGCCCACATTGTAAAAACACCTATCACGCAAAGAAGGCCGAGGGCCAGACCCAGGGGAGGCTTCCTTAACTAAATCAAAGAATATAGTGGGGGAAGGGAGAATTTCAGCATGAACTACTGGTTTGGTGAACAGAGAATCACTGTGGCCTGTAGGGGCCGTCTGCATTCTGGGGCCACTTTGTCAGGCGTCAGTTGTGCTATAACCAAGGCTTTGTGCAAGAGAGGTTTGAAGAGGGAAGGTTTGAAAACCCAAGAAGAGGAAGGTTGATCAGCTCTAAACTCTTCCTCCTCAGACATATTGCGATCCACTATTTCCCCCTCTTCCTCTCAGAGTGAGAGGAACAGCTGTGATCAGAAGGGTTAGCATAATCTTCTTCTTCCTCTTCCCCCTCCCCCCCCCCATCTGAGTAAGCTGGCCGCTGACTTCTATAAGATGAAGAGGCCCCCTGGGATAAGGAAGAAAGCAGGGACTGCCCCCCTTGGGGTTACAGGAGTTGATGAAACCCCTCAGCTATGAGGGCAACAGCCACTATATCGCTGATGTCATCAGGCTTGTGCCCTGAGGAGGGATCCCCGGGAACAGCAGCAAGCCACAAAAGCAAAGGAAACGCTGCTGCAAGTACTCTTTAAAACTCTTTCCAACTCATTTTAAACTCATACAACCTTCCAGAGACAAAGAGCTAAGTCATGACCTGAGTCAAAAAGATGGGGGGCAGCCAAGGCTGATGGTTTTTATAGTGGCAGATCCAGCTCTATGATGTCAGGAGGAGGAGTCATATCCCATTCTTGGACTCTCTTAGCAGCGTGTATGAGAATGAACAGCTGTTTGTCTGGCATGGTATGTGGTCTCCTGCTCGAGCAGGGGATTGGACTAAGAGATATCTAAGGTGCCTCCCAACTTGAAATAATGTTTCTGTTATTTCTTGAACAGCAGTTCTTGAGTGCAGTTGAGTTTAACTGTTGGAACCCAGCACAGGAAAATAGCCTTTAACAAGCCAAGTCCTCTGTGAGTAAGAACATGTCATATCTCCATTGGTTTTCCAACCTTAGGTGGAAGATAACCGAGAATATCGCTTGCACCAGTTGAAAATACAAGAGAGGATAACTAACTTCACCTATCTGAACAATCGCACCGTGTACTTAAAAGTGTTTCTCAAGCAAGGCCGATACCTTTTGATCCCAACCACATTTTCTCCAAACACGGAAGGGGAATTTATTCTGAGGCTCTTCACAGATGTTCCATCAGCACTCAGGTACTACTTCAGCTTCTGACAACAGAGCTTTTTGTTTTCTCTTCCCCACTTTTTCTAGCCTTTGCTGAAATTTCCAAACATTTGATAAAGGAAGACTGACCCAATGCATGAAGGAAGCTATATAGTCATGGAATTAGGGTGAATAAGATGAACACTCCAGACCCTTACGTGGTGATTACATTTTGTGTCTGTGTGATGAAAACAATATTCACTGAGTTCCTGCAGTTTTGATTCACATAAGGGCATTGGTGCAGATTGCAAACTAATCAGTGGTAATTAGGTATACAGCTAGGTGATACTATGGAATGATGACCATTGTTCAAAATGCATTGAAATTAATCTTTCATACAGTATTTTGGTTTTAAATGTTATCATCATAAGTAGCTGTCTAATGGCTTACAGACAATATCTGGAGTGACTGATAAAGGCAAATATTTATAGCTCAGGGCTAAAATGAGGGGTCCTTAAGTGCTCTCTGACCTTGGTTGTTTTCTTGCATATGTTTCATCACCCAGCTAGGTAATATCATCAGTTCTAGTGCAAGTTCAGTGAGCACCAAAGATCCCTAATATCTGAAGTGACTCAAAACAATGAACTAAAACAAAACCACCATTATTATGCATCATTTAGCAAAATGTATTTTTAGCCCAGTATATATTAATTATATTAAGAATCCTGGATAATCCTTGGCTTGAACATGTTGTATGAACTAAGCTATAAATTTCTGATGGAATGTATATCTATCTATCTATTAATCCTTCTCTCCAACCTACATACCTATTTGACTTTGATATTTCAGGGAGCTGAAATTGAACAAACCCAGAATGTCTTGCCTGGATATCCTGCTGGGTGTCCCTAAGAGAATGTCCCTTGTTAAAGTCTATAGGGTAGAAGGACTCCAGAGTCATGGGGGTAAGTCCTGCCAAAATGTTATCCAAGCAATGAAACGTTGAGTCAAGCCAAAATTGAAAAATGCATTCCTTTGTCCATCCATGGTTCACTGAAAGAGTTATCACTTAGCTACACCCAGTGCAAAATTTTCAAAAAATTTCATTTAGAATTCTCTATGCCTGGAGTCACACTTACGATTTTTGATGTAATGCAGAAGAAGCATGTGGCCATTTTACTGGTTCAAAATAGAACATAGAAAAATATGATTGAAAGGGATCGTGTAGCTTTTCTAGTCCAACCCCCCTGCCTCTAGTAGGAAATCCTATGCCATTCTGGACAAATGACTCTTCTTGAAAACTTCATGAACCTGTAACTTCTGGAGGCAACCTGTTCCTCTGATTAGTTGTCCTCTCTGTCAGGAAATTCTGCCTTAGTTTCAGGTTGGCTCTCTCTTTAATCATCTTCCACCACCATTACTTCTTGTCTTGCCCTCAAGTGCTTTGGAGAATAGGTCAACCCCCATTTCTCTGTGACTGCTATTCAAGTACTGGAAGACTTCTATCATATCATCCTTAGACCTTCTCATTGTTAGACCAGACATACCTCCCTCCCTCCATCATATGGTTTAGCCTCCAGGCCCCTAATCATCTTGATTGGCCTTCTCTGCACTCTTTCTAGAGTCTCAACATCTTTTTGTATTGTGATGGCCAGAACGGGTTGCAATATTCCAAACTAATATAAATCCCTTTTGATTATTAAGCATTTGTCGATGCTGTTGTACATATCAAGCATCCACCGCTGGTTTTGCTAAATATGTGTTTTTGCTGATAAAACAGTAATTGATTTCTGCTTTCCTCCAGCTTAATCAAATCAGTATAGCCTACTAACACATGGGCAATGCAAAAGCCAATTTACTTGAAAGTCAACCAGTGCCCTCTGCTGTCTAAATACTGCTTTCAGATGCTTTTCTGCTTCTTTCCTTAACAACAGCAGCAAAAACCCATAAATCAAATTAAATTGTTTGCCTCTCAACCAGAATTAGTTTTTAGGTTAGCAAATGGATTACAGTGACATTTTCTCCATTATCTTCCTCTGGATCCTTTTAAAAGGAGAAAAAGAAAACTGGACCCAAGTGAAGACTGGTCTATCTGAATGCATTGATTAAAGACCAGCCTGTCCTAAAACCAGATTGTTCTCTTTGCAAGTATGTCTTCTTGTTTCAGCCAGACTGAAGTTTCTGTTGTACGTATTTTGCCCAGAGTTTGCTGATTGTGTTGAGGAAGCTGATTGGTCTATAGTTGGCAGGATCATCCTTTTCTCCTTTTCTATATATGGGGATAATGACTGCAAGCCCCCAATCCTTGTGGCCTTGGCAAGAGCAAGACCAGAGTTGGAGCCCACAAGTTTAGGCTGCTCCTAATGGTCTCTAAAGGGATTAGATCTTCTCCTGGGGTCTCCTTTATTCTTAGTTGAGCAATGAGATTCTTGCTTTCTGTCTGTACCTGAATGCACTGTTAGAGTTTGAGTGATCATAAGAGGAAAGATAAAAGGAAGGAACCGAAAGAGTACAAGAGTGTAATAACAAAAGGCAAAAGGTATGGGATATTGAAAAATATCAGTGTCAGTCTGTGCTCCATTCAAAATCCAAGAAAGAAATACTCAGACTCCAATGATTAGAGCAAAGTTTTTCTTTTACTGAAATTCAAAGTGGAAGCTACAGGTAGAATTCTGAATCTAAGGATTTAGGCGCGCAGATCACATATACAAAGGGATGGAATTGTTCCCACCCCCCAAAGTTCAAAAGATTCTTCCAATTAAAAGTTCTGAATATGATCATGTGGGCATCTTCAGGTGGTGATGAGGCCTCTGTCCATTGACCTTGACATATTTTGATAAAACTTCGCAGCTGCGCAAAGGAAAGGAGGCTAAGCAAGGAAATAGAAACTTAAGAGCAGGAATTTATACTCCCCCGACTCCTCATTTATACAACACAAGAATGTAACACCTCCAGCTCTCTTCCCAGAAATCCCCCCCCTGTTTACTCATGGCAGCTGAAAGATGCGAAGCAGTAGAAGAGTAGAAAAGATCTTGAAGGCTGACAGTCAGGCTCCAAGAACCAAGAATAACAGTTAGTTTCGAGTAGTTTCTATATTGCTATTTACCTGTAGACAGAATTTTGCCAGACTAAAGCAACTATCTGCATAACTACAAATATAATCTGTGAATTGCTGGGAGGGGGCTACCTTTGTCCTCTTCCTGCCTTCCAGACATTCCAAGCTCCATTGTCTCTTTGCCCTCTGAGAAGCAGACCCTCCTTCCTCAGAATCCAAACTATATTCCACCACAAAAAAAGGCCTTATGAACTGTGCACCTTTCATGTGCCTGAATCAGGTGGAGGGCCATCACAGATGAAGACAAGGGAGTTGTCAGGGCTAAAGGAATCTGGTGTCCTTTCATTGAAATACAAATGTAATTAAATTGTAGCTAAAGCAATTGAAGACAGTTAACAGTAACTCCTTACATATTTAACCATCTTCCCCATCTGTTGCATTAAAAATGAACATTTGGCAGAGTCTTGGGGAACCTCACAGTCAAGATTTCTAATAATTGGTTGCAGCTTTGGGACTCTGGGCTATTTTACTCCTAAATTAGTAAATTCTATAAACAACAGAAAGAACTGAGCCCTCTTCTATGTTACACTCATAGGACTTTTCCCAGCACCAGTTGTCTGAGTATCTCAGATGGGGCCTGTTATTCACGTGGCCCTTATTTGGCCTTATTCGGCAATTCCTGAATGCTAATTCAGTAGTCCTGAGGGCTACATCTAACTGTCATACTCAAAAATTATTGACAGCATGTCATGGAAAAGGGGTTCCCACTTGCAGCATTAATGTGTGGCTAGTCACAAAAGTGATTGAAGGTGATTATTACACATCTCATGGACTGCAAAAATAATAAAGAAACCAAACCTCACCAAAAATATCACTTGAAGTCAAGATCACCAAACAGAGGCTGTCCTCCTTTAGTTGTATCATGCAAAGTGACTCATTCAAAAAGTCAATCATACTGGGAGTGATCAATGGAAAAAGGAGAAGGGGCTGTCCTACTATCCATTGGCTGGACAGTACAAAGCAGTTTCCCCCAACATTTTAGGCACTTGAGATCCGTGGAGAAATGCTTTTCTGAAGACTGGAAGAGGCATGGTTACATATGCTGCCTACATCCTGCATGTGTGCAAATGGGTTTCATTCATTTGTGTGGCCTGGTTTCTGGCATGCCAGGACCAGTGCCGGTCCGTGGCCCAGGAGTTGGAAACCCCTGCTTTAAAGGATGACACTGGAATGACCATGGGAGATCTGAAGGAGGCAGTGTGAAGCAGAGGGGCCTGGAGAGTGCTGATTCAAGGGTCAGAGTGGCCAAAGGTTGGACATGACAGAATGGCTGACAACAATGACAGTCATAAAATGTGCTTTTTAGAAGATAAGCTAGTGAAGTTGCCTTCTTCTCAACTGCTCAGAACTTAAAAACTATAGAAAAAAAGAGTCAGGACCTCGATTATGACTCACAGCTTGACTCTTGGCCCCCACTTCTCCATGGATGCTCCAAATCTAGATAACAGATATTTAAGTTATCAGTATGTTCCATAGAGCTTCAGAATAACACAGTCCACCCTCAGCATATGGCAGCCACAAACATTTGTTTTATTGATCTGTTGGTGATGCCCTAAAATGCTGAGAAAGCATCTTACTTCTTTTCCTAGTTTCCTCAGGGAATGTCAGATGCTAAAAACATTCTGGAGAGAACCTCTAAAAATAGCAGTTTAAGCAGAAAAGCAGCTCAGTTTCTAAACCATTTTGTCGTTTGCTTATTTTGTTATTTAGGCACCTGACAACAGAAAGATGACGATTTATTTTTACTGTCCTATGGTATTCAACAAATTTGCAGCCTATTAAATTAAAGCTGGGAACTAATTGGACAATCTATGTTCTGGCGGTTGATATCTCAAAGAAGCAACTTGGCTGGTTTAAGACACAGCTTCATGCAGGATCACTACTGAATTAAGGGGAAATCTTATAATCAAATAGCTTGTTATAAATGCTCTTGAATCAACACTTCTGAGCTTGTTCTTACAGACCTGTTCTTTATATTTTTTTTCCCTTGATAGATTTTATTTTTAGACCGTTCAGAAACTGGTTGTTTCATTTTCTCCATTTTAGAACTCAGTGACTTTTTCAAGAATAGATAACAAATTCATAACCTAGATCAATGCCTCAAAATCAAGAGAGCAAATTTATTTCCAGTTATGCAGTTTATCTTCCTTGCCAGGCCTAATAAATCCAGAGTTTCTCATAGGATGGGGAACTCTCTATAATTCAGCACTGCATTAATGTTCTTAACTGTTTCTATTCCAAATTGTATTGTCATATTATATGTAATATTTTGAAACCAAAACAAGACCATAGTTGGACAAGACCAAACTGTATGTGCTAAAAAGCTTTGAGATTGTTCCAATATCCAATATTCCTTTTCAGACTAGGCCCTAGGAAATGCACTTTAACAAAGACAACAATAGGTAAACGAAACACAGCGGGTTCATCACAAATATATAATATATAATTAGTGGGCTTTCAAAAATTCAGTTAATAGCTAATTTTCAAATTGCCCCCATTAAAAATCAAATTGCCTCACATTGGGAACCACTAGTTTAGTCAATACATGCTTTATCTATTGCCAAGTAAGTATTATGGATAACTCATATGCAAAACACAACCTCTCAATCTCTTTTAAACAGCAATTGGAAATCAACCAATTCAAAGAATTGATGTAGGAGAAGAAATGGAAGCAGAGCCAGAAGACAGACTTAAGCAAGTAATTAGCCTAGAGTCGTTACATTCCCACAAATGGTCTAAGTCCAATCCCTCTTGAATTCTACTGACCATTATCTGGGGTGATTTTAATATTGAACTTTAGTTGACTAGATTCTTGCATATAGGCTTGAACAATGATTGTAGGAGAGCAGCCTGGTGCTGATTACTGATTAATTAGCTGGTATCTTGTCAACTAAAGTTTGGTACTCAATTAATAAGGGTTAATGGAGTTCAAGAAGGGTTGGACTTGGACCATTTATGGCACTCTAATGACTCAAAGCTGATGAAACACTTAAGCCCGTCCAACCCCATCCCAGTTCTGCTTGCTGTTCTCCTACAATTGATGCTATGGGTTCCTTTCAATAAAACATCTTCACCTCTATTTTCAAATCGAAGTTATTCCATGTTAATTTCTCTTTAGTTTACTTTATTTTCATTGCACCTTGTACAATGAAATTAAATATACATACAGCAACGTGCCCGCTCCCGTGTACTCCGCACTGAACTCAAAAAACGTCTCGACAATGGGGAGAAGGACCTGTACATTGACTACCATGCTGACTGTATCAAAAGTAAGTCACACATCCCGCAACTCAGCTTTAACCTTCAACCACAACCCTACCTCAACCAATCCACCATCACCCAAGACTAGGCACGCACGCCCCTAACTACCTCAACTCCAACTACTGCTGGCCTTAAATGCAAGCTACTCAATGCAAGAAGCCTTGTAAATAAAATACCTGAATTTTTCCTCCTACTAAATATGGCTAAATTCGACATTATATTTGTCTGTGAAACATGGCTCAATGCATCTCTCCCCGACTCCATTACCACAGTAAGAGACTATCATGTTTACCGATCAGATCGTGAAATTCGTAGAGGAGGTGGTGTTGCTATCTTCTACAAAAAGTCCTTACATCTAAAAAATATCCAAGTTACCCAGGAGCTTGCTCTTCCTGAGACCATTATCTGTGAACTATCCTTAAATATCACAATTCGATTCTTACTATGTTACAGAGCACCTGATTATGACATTGAACATGTAAACAAGCTAAATACACTACTAACATGGGCAGCATCCTGCCCATACCCTTTTATCTTTCTTGGTGATTTCAATCTGCCTCATATTGACTGGACCCTAAATGAATGTACAACTGAAACCATACATGCAACCTTTTACAATGCTGTTACAAATCTGGGACTAGAACAGCTAGTATCCAACAACACTAGACTAAACAACTGCCTCGATCTCATCTTCTGCAATAGTTTGAATTTAATTTACGGAATACAAACTAAAGAACCCTTTTCCAGCAGTGACCACAATATGATTGACTTTTGTCTCAACATACGTCCACACAAAAACCACCACAATGATGTGATCCCCAATTATAATTTCAAAAAAGGCAACTATGATCTTATAAACAACGATCTCTCATCCCTTGATTGGCAATCTCTATTCACTGGATGCAATACTGTTGAAGACCATTACAACATATTTTTACTTGAAGTCAAAAGAGTCATCAAACTATATGTACCAACAACTACTCCCAAAACAAAACAAAAACAGATTGCCCATAACAATAAGGAAACTTCAATCCAAAAAGAGATCACTCTGGCGGAAAAACAAATCTGGTCACGTTGCCAATTTCAAAAGCCGATACAAAAATTTATGCCACCAAATAAAGACCGAATGCACCAATTATCATATTAAACAAGAGGAAAACCTTCTAAGCACCAATTCCACCAATGCTTTTTACAATTTTGTAAACAACAAACTAAAAGATTCAAGGTCCATCCCACCCCTGATAGGACCTAATGGTAAAGACTGCAACGACGACACCATTAAAGCCAACATCTTTAACACATTTTTTGGCTCAGTATTTGTAAACAGCAATGGATCATGCCCAGCTTTTCCTAGCCGAACCACAGATAACTACAGTGATCTAATACATATCGATTTTACAGAAGACAATGTTGAAAAAGCACTACGCAATCTAAAACCATCCCTATCTATTGGACCGGATGGAATATGTGCCTATCTCTTAAAAAAGTTATCCACTGCCATAGCCAAACCTCTAAGCATAATCTTTGAAAAATCTTTCAGGACCAGTTCCTTGCCTAACCTATGGTCACAAGCCACAGTCATCCCCATATTCAAAAAGGGAGACCCTTGCCTAGTTGAAAATTACAGACCAATCTCCTTATGCTGCGTCACCTGTAAAGTCATGGAATCAATTATTAACCAATCCATCATCCTCCACTTAGAGACAAACAACCTACTCTCCAATAAACAATTTGGTTTCAGAAAAAAACTATCCTGTAATCTGCAACTCTTACACTGCAAAAACATATGGACTACACAACTTGATCAGGGCAAAACAATAGATGCAATCTACATAGACTTCTGTAAAGCCTTTGATTCAGTGGTACATGACAAACTACTACTAAAAATAAAATCCTATGGTATCTCTGGACAACTGCATAACTGGATAGAAGCATTCCTGTCAAACAGACAACAAATGGTCAAAATTGGGAGTGTCCTATCAAATTCTGTACCTGTCAATAGTGGTGTCCCCCAAGGCAGTGTTCTAGGACCAACTCTCTCCATACTCTACATAAATGACCTCTGTGATCATATTAAGAGCAACTGCGTTCTTTTCGCTGATGATGTAAAGCTGTTCAATACCACAGACAATACTGCTACCCTTCAAGAAGATCTTGACTGTGTATCAGAATGGTCAAACAAATGGCAACTTCAAATCTCAACAAATAAATGCTCTGTCTTACATATTGGCAAAAAAAATCCGAAAATAAAATACAAGCTGAATAGTCAAGATCTTGTTGATGATCCAAGCTCTGTAAAGGACCTTGGAATACTCACCTCTAATGATCTAAGTGCTAGTGCCCACTGCAACTACATAGCCAAAAAGGCATTAAGAGTTGTTAACCTAATCTTACGTAGCTTTTTCTCTGGTAATATCACACTACTAACTAGAGCATACAAAACATTTGCTAGACCAATACTCGAATACAGCTCATCAGTCTGGAACCCACATTACGTATCTGATATTAGCACAATTGAGAAAGTCCAGAAATATTTCACAAGAAGAGTTCTCCACTCCTCTACTCGTTGTAGAATACCTTATGCCACCAGACTTGAAATTCTAGAACTAGAAAACCTTGAATTACGCCGTCTTCGGTCTGATTTAAGCATGGTATATAAAATCATACATTGCAATGTCCTACCTGTCAATGAATACTTCAGCTTCAACCATAACAACACAAGAACACACAACAGATACAAACTCAAGGTTAACCGCACCAAGCTTGACTGCAGGAAATACGACTTTAGCAACAGAGTGGTCAATGTCTGGAATACTCTACCCGACTCTGTAGTTTCTTCCCCAAACCCCAAAACCTTTAACCTTAGACTGTCTACTATTGACCTCACCCCTTTCCTAAGAGGTCTGTAGGGGGCGTGCATAAGCGCACCAACGTGCCTACCGTCCCTGTCCTATTGTTTCTTTTATTTTTCTTTTATTTTTCTTATATGTACTCATTTCATGTATTCATAATTATGTATACACTTTTACTTATCTCGTAAACAATTGACAAATAAATAAATAAAATAAAATAAATAAAATAAATACCATCTTTAATGTACTTATAACTATGAAAATAAACACAAACACACATCCTTCACATTCTATACATTGATCAAAACATAGCCACTTGCCTCTAATAACCAAATACATTTAGGAGCTTATAAACTTATTTAGTATACCAGGGCCCTAAAACTAGTAAAGATTTCAGGTGTATATTGCACATTAACTCTCCAAATAGCCCTAAAGAGGATAGTATTAATAAAAGGTCTGATTCCACAAAATATAAGACTAAAACCTCAATGATATAATTGAAAACCTGTCAAGCTGAAGTTGCCATCACCATAAAGTAACCTCTGTTCAGCCAAGAGTTTATCCAGCCATAAAATTGTTCTTATTAATTTATATTTAAATATCATAATAAAGTTCATTTTACTCCAGAGACTTAATACAAATTTCAACTATTGAGTTATATCTACTAAAATTCTAGCTATACATTTAGACATGTTGAGTTCAACAATTTGTGATATATTTCAGAAAGCATTTAATGCAATCAATGGCATTACTTTGTTTTGGTCTTCTGCCTTCAAATCGAAGTTGACTCCTGATGACGCTTGGACATGTCCTAGCTTTTTCTTGACAAGATTTCTCAGAAGTTATTTGCCATTTCTTCCTTCCTAGGTGAAAATCCATAACAACAAAAAAATGCAGTCTGAACCATATCAAAGGATTTTTTTCAGTGTCCAACAAAACAAGTCCAAGATATATACCCCAATTTTTTCTTTAGCAGTTTGCTTTGGCTCTAATTCCTTATACTTCAATTAAATCCCAAGGGAAGAATGTCTTTCCAGTTGACATCTACTCAGCTACTTGCCTAACAGCACAGAGAGTAAAACAAATTGCTTTCATTCTGCTCTGCACATTCCTAACATTATTTCTGTCTCAAAATATCCAAGGAACAATGTTGTTTCATGACACACTGTTGAGGAAACAGAGCTTGCCAAACTCAACTTGATTCTAATCTGTTAGATAAAGAAAATTGGATCATGTTCATTACAGATGAGAATGTGTGCCAATTTCCTTGCCTAGTCCTTGAAAAATATGTGCTTTTCACAGCCTGTCTGCTAATTGGGACAACATTTCTGATATTGAGAAATGTTTTTCTTTACATACTCCCATTTTTTACCAGTCCAGCCCACCAGGAAAACCAGTTTTTTTCTGGATCCCAAAATGAGTCTTTTCTCTAGACTAGCCGTATCCAATTCCTGCAACAATTCTTAAAACATATGAAGAACAGTTGCAGGAATTGGGTATGGCTAGTCTAGAGAAAAGAAAGACTAGGGGAGACATGATAGCAGTGTTCCAATATTTGAGGGAAGAGAGGGTCAACCTATTCTCCAAAGCACCAAAAGGCAAGGCAAGAAACAATGAATGGAAACTAGTCAAGGAGAGAACCAACCTAGGACTAGGGAGAAATTTCTTGATGATGAGAACAATTAATGAATGGAAGGGCTTGCCTTCAGAAGTTGTGGGTGCTCCATCCCTGGAGGTCTTCAAGAAGAGACTGGACAGCCACTTGTCTGAAATAGTCTAGAAGACCTCCAGAAGACCTCACAATAGACCTTCCAGATCTATTATGATTGCTGGTCCTGTAAGGCTCTGCCTTGCCTCCTAACTCAAGAAAGTGAAGACTCTTGAAACTGAGTATTTCCAAAGGAACCTTTTATTGGGCAGAAGTGCAAGCAGGACAATCAAAACAGAGTCTGAATTGCCTCAGGTAATACAGTTAAACTTAAGACAGTAAAATTCCCTCCCTCAAGTCAGATGTGGATTCAGCCAATCCATAGGTGTGAAGATGTTGTAACGGCCATCCTGAGAACAAGATAAGCAGGCATTCCCATGGCCATCTTCCTCTGGCTTTTGGAGTGAAACAACCCACATGGCCTTCCCCTAACACATTCCCCCAAAGGTAAGAAAATCTCAGGGCGCTCAGGCACCAGGATACAAGTTATAAAATAGCAGTTGTCAAAGGTAATAAGAATGAATCACATCAGGGGGTGGGATTCCACCAGTATAACAACCGGTTCGGTGATCATGCGCTTTGCAGCCTCTGTGAATAAAACAGCTGAGGCACAGCAAACTGCTCTGCCATGCAAATCAGCTGTGCTCTAAGCAAAAATAAAGGGCAGGAAAGAGCAGGGGCAGGCGGGCCCACATGCTTGTTGCAGCACAACGGTTCAGACTCAGCCAATCATCGGAACAAGGGGTTCACTCCAACCAGTCCAAACTGGTAGAATCCCAACCCTGAATCACATTTGGGGTTCCCCCCTTCTCTCAACAGAATGGCAGTATCACTTTTAGGGATCTGTCAGGTCCATTTTCCTGGATTAAACCAACATTTGCTGGGATATAAAAATACTCCTTTTGCTTCTAGGAATCATATTAAGTGCATGGCTAAATGCAGTCTGCTATTGCTGTTGCTGCAAGACAACAGTTATTTATAATGATTGACAGACTGTCTTAGAAATAGCTGGCTGAAAATCCCCATAATGTATAGTTAAGTGAATAAATCTAGATTGTTGTATCAGAAGGAACCCATGAAGGAAAATGTTCTGATGGACTTTGTTGGTAATTGCAGCCTTTCACTTCAAGATGTCATGCTGCAAAGTCCGTTACAAGGTTTGTTCCTTGAGGTCAAGAGGTGAATTCACATTTATTGACAATATAAAAATAGACATGCATGAATATGGGCATTCTGGGTATATGCCCATATCTGTGTCTTTCTGAGATGATACATTTATGTAGGAAACTCATAAAACCAATTACAAAAATAGGAAAAGTTGCTGATATATAAATAAAAGTAAGTCTTACAATGAATGGTCCCTTTCATAGAGGGGTTCATGAGGATTTTCATGAAAGGAACCAAAAGTCCAAATGGGATATTGCACTATAATTCTCATAATATCCAATCTCTGACAATGATAGCTTGACATGGTAAAATACAGAATCTAAATATACCTAATGAATATCAGGGGGGAGTTGCTGTTAGCCCCATGGTCCTTCTATGCTGTATCCATTAAGGCTTATCTCAATATTTATGTAGCACAGCAATCTTGTCTTTACAAACTAATAAACTAATTTATTGAGTGAAAATAGCCCCCTTTTTGGACCACACCCATCTCCATAATAAAAGGCACAACTTTTAATTTTGTGCCTAAAGGCAACATTAAAAAAGAAGCAATGGATGGAAACGTTAAAGAGAGATCCAATCTAGAAGTAAAATGAAATTTCCTGGCAGTGAGAACAATTAATCCATGGAATGGTTTACCTCCAGAAGTTGTGGG